>NC_066618.1:249630541-250275546 GCF_025201925.1 Gopherus flavomarginatus | reverse complement strand
GACTGAAACTCCCCTGTTAGCCGCTCTGTTCGCCGCCTCCTGTGCCGCTGCAGCTGACTGTGCCGCTGCCTGAGTGCCTGGCTCCTTATATAGGACCCTAATCAGGTAAGCCCCGCCCCCAACTCAGGGCTCAGCCTCGCTCTCAGCACACAGCCCCTAGCAGCCTGCACGCACACTCACTCACACACAAACACCACAAACTACACAAACCACAAAAAACCTGCTCCTCCAACAGCACTCCCACTGAAACTCCCCTGTTAGCCGCTCTGTTCGCCGCCTCCTGTGCCGCTGCAGCTGACTGTGCCGCTGCCTGATGTGCCTGGCTCCTTATATAGGACCCCTAATCAGGTAAGCCCCGCCCCCAACTCAGGGCTCAGCCTCGCTCCAGCACACAGCCCCTAGCAGCCTGCACGCACACTCACTCACACACACAAACACCACAAACTACAAAAACCACAAAAACCTGCTCCTCCAACAGCACTCCCACTGAAACTCCCCTGTTAGCCGCTCTGTCGCCGCCTCCTGTGCCGCTGCAGCTGACTGTGCCGCTGCCTGAGTGCCTGGCTCCTTATATAGGACCCCTAATCAGGTAAGCCCCGCCCCCAACTCAGGGCTCAGCCTCGCTCTCAGCACACAGCCCCTAGCAGCCTGCACGCACACTCACTCACACACAAACACCACAAACTACAAAAACCACAAAAACCTGCTCCTCCGAACAGCACTCCCACTGAAACTCCCCTGTTAGCCGCTCTGTTCGCCGCCTCCTGTGCCGCTGCAGCTGACTGTGCCGCTGCCTGAGTGCCTGGCTCCTTATATAGGACCCCTAATCAGGTAAGCCCCGCCCCCAACTCAGGGCTCAGCCTCGCTCTCAGCACACAGCCCCCTAGCAGCCTGCACGCAACACTCACTCACACACAAAACACCACAACACTACAAAAACCACAAAAACCTGCTCCTCCAACAGCACTCCCACTGAAAACTCCCCTGTTAGCCGCTCTGTTTCGCCGCCTCCTGTGCCGCTGCAGCTGACTGTGCCGCTGCCTGAGTGCCTGGCTCCTTATATAGGACCCCTAATCAGGGTAAGCCCCGCCCCCAACTCAGGGCTCAGCCTCGCTCTCAGCACACAGCCCCTAGCAGCCTGCACGCACACTCACTCACACACAACACCACAAACTACAAAAACCACAAAAACCTGCTCCTCCAACAGCACTCCCACTGAAACTCCCCTGTTAGCCGCTCTGTTCGCCGCCTCCTGTGCCGCTGCAGCTGACTGTGCCGCTGCCTGAGTGCCTGGCTCCTTATATAGGACCCCTAATCAGGTAAGCCCCGCCCCCAACTCAGGGCTCAGCCTCGCTCTCAGCACACAGCCCCTAGCAGCCTGCACGCACACTCACTCACACACAAACACCACAAACTACAAAAACCACAAAAACCTGCTCCTCCAACAGCACTCCCACTGAAACTCCCCTGTTAGCCGCTCTGTTCGCCGCCTCCTGTGCCGCTGCAGCTGACTTGTGCCGCTGCCTGAGTGCCTGGCTCCTTATATAGGACCCCTAATCAGGTAAGCCCCGCCCCCAACTCAGGGCTCAGCCTCGCTCTCAGCACACAGCCCCTAGCAGCCTGCACGCACACTCACTCACACACAAACACCACAAACTACAAAAACCACAAAAACCTGCTCCTCCAACAGCACTCCCACTGAAAACTCCCCTGTTAGCCGCTCTGTTCGCCGCCCTCCTGTGCCGCTGCAGCTGACTGTGCCGCTGCCTGAGTGCCTGGCTCCTTATATAGGACCCCTAATCAGGTAAGCCCCGCCCCCAACTCAGGGCTCAGCCTCGCTCTCAGCACACAGCCCCTAGCAGCCTGCACGCACACTCACTCACACACAAACACCACAAACTACACAAACCACAAAAACCTGCTCCTCCAACAGCACTCCCACTGAAAAGCTCCCCTGTTAGCCGCTCTGTTCGCGCCTCCTGTGCCGCTGCAGCTGACTGTGCCGCTGCCTGAGTGCCTGGCTCCTTATATAGGACCCCTAATCAGGTAAGCCCCGCCCCCAACTCACGGCTCAGCCTCGCTCTCAGCACACAGCCCCTAGCAGCCTGCACGCACACTCACTCACACACAAACACCACAAACTACAAAAACCACCAAAAACCTGCTCCTCCAACAGCACTCTCCCACTGAAACTCCCCTGTTAGCCCGCTCTGTTCGCCGCCTCCTGTGCCGCTGCAGCTGACTGTGCCGCTGCCTGAGTGCCCTGGCCTCCTTATATAGGACCCCTAATCAGGTAAGCCCCGCCCCCAACTCAGGGCTCAGCCTCGCTCTCAGCACACAGCCCCTAGCAGCCTGCACGCACACTCACTCACACACAAACACCACAAACTACAAAAACCACAAAAACCTGCTCCTCCAACAGCACTCCCACTGAAACTCCCCTGTTAGCCGCTCTGTTCGCCGCCTCCTGTGCCGCTGCAGCTGACTGTGCCGCTGCCTGAGTGCCTGGCTCCTTATATAGGACCCCTAATCAGGTAAGCCCCGCCCCCAACTCAGGGCTCAGCCTCGCTCTCAGCACACAGCCCCTAGCAGCCTGCACGCACACTCACTCACACACAAACACCACAAACTACAAAAACCACAAAAACCTGCTCCTCCAACAGCACTCCCACTGAAACTCCCCTGTTAGCCGCTCTGTTCGCCGCCTCCTGTGCCGCTGCAGCTGACTGTGCCGCTGCCCTGAGTGCCTGGCTCCTTATATAGGACCCCTAATCAGGTAAGCCCCGCCCCCAACTCAGGGCTCAGCCTCGCTCTCAGCACACAGCCCCTAGCAGCCTGCACGCACACTCACTCACACACAAACACCACAAACTACAAAAACCACAAAAACCTGCTCCTCCAACAGCACTCCCACTGAAACTCCCCTGTTAGCCGCTCTGTTCGCCGCCTCCTGTGCCGCTGCAGCTGACTGTGCCGCTGCCTGAGTGCCTGGCTCCTTATATAGGACCCCTAATCAGGTAAGCCCCGCCCCCAACTCAGGGCTCCGCCTCGCTCTCACCACACAGCCCCTAGCAGCCTGCACGCACACTCACTCACACACAAACACCACAAACTACAAAAACCACAAAACCTGCTCCTCCAACAGCAACTCCCACTGAAACTCCCCTGTTAGCCGCTCTGTTCGCCGCCTCCTGTGCCGCTGCAGCTGACTGTGCCGCTGCCTGAGTGCCTGGCTCCTTATATAGGACCCCTAATCAGGTAAGCCCCGCCCCCAACTCAGGGCTCAGCCTCGCTCTCAGCACACAGCCCCTAGCAGCCTGCACGCACACTCACTCACACACAAACACCACAAACTACAAAAAACCACAAAAACCTGCTCCTCCAACAGCACTCCCACTGAAACTCCCCTGTTAGCCGCTCTGTTCGCCGCCTCCTGTGCCGCTGCAGCTGACTGTGCCGCTGCCTGAGTGCCTGGCTCCTTATATAGGACCCCTAATCAGGTAAGCCCCGCCCCCAACTCAGGCTCAGCCTCGCTCTCAGCACACAGCCCCTAGCAGCCTGCACGCACACTCACTCACACACAAACACCACAAACTACAAAAACCACAAAAACCTGCTCCTCCAACAGCACTCCCACTGAAACTCCCCTGTTAGCCGCTCTGTTCGCCGCCTCCTGTGCCGCTGCAGCTGACTGTGCCGCTGCCTGAGTGCCTGGCTCCTTATATAGGACCCCTAATCAGGTAAGCCCCGCCCCCAACTCAGGGCTCAGCCTCCCTCTCAGCACACAGCCCCTAGCAGCCTGCACGCACACTCACTCACAACACAAAACACCACAAACTACAAAAACCACAAAAACCTGCTCCTCCAACAGCACTCCCACTGAAACTCCCCTGTTAGCCGCTCTGTTCGCCGCCTCCTGTTGCCGCTGCAGCTGACTGTGCCGCTGCCTGAGTGCCTGGCTCCTTATATAGGACCCCTAATCAGGTAAGCCCCGCCCCCAACTCAGGGCTCAGCCTCGCTCTCAGCACACAGCCCCTAGCAGCCTGCACGCACACTCACTCACACACAAACACCACAAACTACAAAAACCACAAAAACCTGCTCCTCCAACAGCACTCCCACTGAAACTCCCCTGTTAGCCGCTCTGTTCGCCGCCTCCTGTGCCGCTGCAGCTGACTGTGCCGCTGCCTGAGTGCCTGGCTCCTTATATAGGACCCCTAATCAGGTAAGCCCCGCCCCCAACTCAGGGCTCAGCCTCGCTCTCAGCACACAGCCCCTAGCAGCCTGCACGCACACTCACTCACACACAAAACACCACAAACTACAAAAACCACAAAAACCTGCTCCTCCAACAGCACTCCCACTGAAACTCCCCTGTTAGCCGCTCTGTTCGCCGCCTCCTGTGCCGCTGCAGCTGACTGTGCCGCTGCCTGAGTGCCTGGCTCCTTATATAGGACCCCTAATCAGGTAAGCCCCGCCCCCAACTCAGGGCTCAGCCTCGCTCTCAGCACACAGCCCCCTAGCAGCCTGCACGCACACTCACTCACACACAAACACCACAAACTACAAAAACCACAAAAACCTGCTCCTCCAACAGCACTCCCACTGAAACTCCCCTGTTAGCCGCTCTGTTCGCCGCCTCCTGTGCCGCTGCAGCTGACTGTGCCGCTGCCTGAGTGCCTGGCTCCTTATATAGGACCCCTAATCAGGTAAGCCCCGCCCCCAACTCAGGGCTCACCCTCGCTCTCAGCACACAGCCCCTAGCAGCCTGCACGCACACTCACTCACACACAAACACCACAAACTACAAAAACCACAAAAACCTGCTCCTCCAACAGCACTCCCACTGAAACTCCCCCTGTTAGCCGCTCTGTTCGCCGCCTCCTGTGCCGCTGCAGCTGACTGTGCCGCTGCCTGAGTGCCTGGCTCCTTATATAGGACCCCTAATCAGGTAAGCCCCGCCCCCAACTCAGGGCTCAGCCTCGCTCTCAGCACACAGCCCCTAGCAGCCTGCACGCACACTCACTCACACACAAACACCACAAACTACAAAAACCACAAAAACCTGCTCCTCCAACAGCACTCCCACTGAAACTCCCCCTGTTAGCCGCTCTGTTCGCCGCCTCCTGTGCCGCTGCAGCTGACTGTGCCGCTGCCTGAGTGCCTGGCTCCTTATATAGGACCCCTAATCAGGTAAGCCCCCGCCCCCAACTCAGGGCTCAGCCTCGCTCTCAGCACACAGCCCCTAGCAGCCTGCACGCACACTCACTCACACACAAACACCACAAACTACAAAAACCACAAAAACCTGCTCCTCCAACAGCACTCCCACTGAAACTCCCCTGTTAGCCGCTCTGTTCGCCGCCTCCTGTGCCGCTGCAGCTGACTGTGCCGCTGCCTGAGTGCCTGGCTCCTTATATAGGACCCCTAATCAGGTAAGCCCCGCCCCCAACTCAGGGCTCAGCCTCGCTCTCAGCACACAGCCCCTAGCAGCCTGCACGCACACTCACTCACACACAAACACCACAAACTACACAAACCACAAAAACCTGCTCCTCCAACAGCACTCCCACTGAAACTCCCCTGTTAGCCGCTCTGTTCGCCGCCTCCTGTGCCGCTGCAGCTGACTGTGCCGCTGCCTGAGTGCCTGGCTCCTTATATAGGACCCCTAATCAGGTAAGCCCCGCCCCCAACTCAGGGCTCAGCCTCGCTCTCAGCACACAGCCCCTAGCAGCCTGCACGCACACTCACTCACACACAAACACCACAAACTACAAAAACCACAAAAACCTGCTCCTCCAACAGCACTCCCACTGAAACTCCCCTGTTAGCCGCTCTGTTCGTCGCCTCCTGTGCCGCTGCAGCTGACTGTGCCGCTGCCTGAGTGCCTGGCTCCTTATATAGGACCCCTAATCAGGTAAGCCCCGCCCCCAACTCAGGGCTCAGCCTCGCTCTCAGCACACAGCCCCTAGCAGCCTGCACGCACACTCACTCACACACAAACACCACAAACTACAAAAACCACAAAAACCTGCCTCCTCCAACAGCACTCCCACTGAAACTCCCCTGTTAGCCGCTCTGTTCGCCGCCCTCCTGTGCCGCTGCAGCTGACTGTGCCGCTGCCTGAGTGCCTGGCTCCTTATATAGGACCCCTAATCAGGTAAGCCCCGCCCCCAACTCAGGGCTCAGCCTCGCTCTCAGCACACAGCCCCTAGCAGCCTGCACGCACACTCACTCACACACAAACACCACAAACTACAAAAACCACAAAAACCTGCTCCTCCAACAGCACTCCCACTGAAACTCCCCTGTTAGCCGCTCTGTTCGCCGCCTCCTGTGCCGCTGCAGCTGACTGTGCCGCTGCCTGAGTGCCTGGCTCCTTATATAGGACCCCTAATCAGGTAAGCCCCGCCCCCAACTCAGGGCTCAGCCTCGCTCTCAGCACACAGCCCCTAGCAGCCTGCACGCACACTCACTCACACACAAACACCACAAACTACAAAAACCACAAAAACCTGCTCCTCCAACAGCACTCCCACTGAAACTCCCCTGTTAGCCGCTCTGTTCGCCGCCTCCTGTGCCGCTGCAGCTGACTGTGCCGCTGCCCTGAGTGCCTGGCTCCTTATATAGGACCCCTAATCAGGTAAGCCCCGCCCCCAACTCAGGGCTCAGCCTCGCTCTCAGCACACAGCCCCTAGCAGCCTGCACGCACACTCACTCACACACAAACACCACAAACTACAAAAACCACAAAAACCTGCTCCTCCAACAGCACTCCCACTGAAACTCCCCTGTTAGCCGCTCTGTTCGCCGCCTCCTGTGCCGCTGCAGCTGACTGTGCCGCTGCCTGAGTGCCTGGCTCCTTATATAGGACCCCTAATCAGGTAAGCCCCGCCCCCAACTCAGGGCTCAGCCTCGCTCTCAGCACACAGCCCCTAGCAGCCTGCACGCACACTCACTCACACACAAACACCACAAACTACAAAAACCACAAAAACCTGCTCCTCCAACAGCACTCCCACTGAAACTCCCCTGTTAGCCGCTCTGTTCGCCGCCTCCTGTGCCGCTGCAGCTGACTGTGCCGCTGCCTGAGTGCCTGGCTCCTTATATAGGACCCCTAATCAGGTAAGCCCCGCCCCCAACTCAGGGCTCAGCCTCGCTCTCAGCACACAGCCCCTAGCAGCCTGCACGCACACTCACTCACACACAAACACCACAAACTACAAAAACCACAAAAACCTGCTCCTCCAACAGCACTCCCACTGAAACTCCCCTGTTAGCCGCTCTGTTCGCCGCCTCCTGTGCCGCTGCAGCTGGAGGGTAGGGATAGGATACAGAGAGACCTAGACAAATTAAAGGACTGGGCCAAAAAAAATCTGATGAAGTTCAACAAGGACAAGTGCAGAGTCCTGCACTTAGGACAGAAGAATTCCATGCACTGTTACAGACTAAGGACCGAATGGCTAGGCAGCAGTTCTGCAGAAAAGGACCTAGGGGTTACAGTGGATGAGAAGCTGGATATGAGTCAACTGTGTGCCCTTGTTGCCAAGAAGGCTAAGAGCATTTTGGGCTGTATAAGTAGGGGCACTGCCAGCAGATCGAGGGACGTGATCATTCCCCTCTATTCAGCATTGGTGAGGCATCATCTGGAGTACTGTATCCAGTTTTGGGCCACACACTACAAAAAGGATGTGGAAAAAGTAGAAAGTGTCCTGCAGAGGTCAACAAAAATGATTAGGGGACTGGAGCACATGACTTATGAGGAGAGGCTAAGGGAACTGGGATTGTTGGACTAGATGACCTCCTGAGGTCCTTTCCAACCCTGATATTCTATGATAAAGCAGTTTATCTAACACAATGTCCTCTGAAGCCTTTACAACCAAGATTGGCTAGAGATCTCATTTTCATGAAAGGAAACGTGCTGTCCGTGTACTTCCTAGGTGCAGATTGAGTGGGTGTCTTCTTTGCCTTCTACCTGTACTACCAAATGTTATTGTCTGTTCTCAGAGACAGGATAACTCCATGTGGCTTCTCTACCTGTGTGCTGCTTCCTTGTTGATCCTGCATCTCTTCATTAGCATTTGACTTCATATGTAAATGGACATCCACTGTGTTATCTGACAATGCTTAATTCACACCCCAATAAAAGTTTGGGGAACACTGCTTTGAGGTTCACCCCCACCGTTAACATTAATGATGCCTTGTACCCCTCCCAGGAGCCAGGTCATGGTTGGAGCCAGCATCCGAGCCCATGGCAGGATGCAGTTCTACTCCCAGCTCCACCACCATCTCAGCCCCGGGCCAGGAATGGAGCTGCAACTGTAGGGTTGGGACAGGGATGGGTGTGGGGCTGGGAGTGAAGGCTGCGCCTCGAGGCAGGGCTGGAACAGAGCTGGGGGCGGGGCAGGGCAAGGCTGGGTGGTGCTTCCTCCCCTACCTCCTTGAGGGCTGTCCTGGCCTGCTGAGTCCCCGAGAACATTCCTCTGTGCCTCCGTAGGAGGGCATCCCCCACAATTTAGGGATCTCTTTGATAGGAGATAAACATTTCTTACCTCTGGCCTGGAGGAAAAGCTGTTTTTCATCTCTGCTAGTGATGAATATCTTGAACAGACTTTTAAAGTATATTTTCAGTATTTATACATAACTTTACATAGTTATGTATGGATGCTGTTCCAGGAAGAAGGACTGCTAAGCAGAGATGGGATCAACCTATCGAGGAAGGGGAACAGCATATTTGAATACAGACTGGCTAATCTAGTTAGGAGGGCTTTATACTAGGTTCAAAGGGGGCAGGTGAACAAAGCCCACAAGTAGGTCAAGAACATGGATACCTGGGAGAAGGCTTGGAATTTGTGGGTTGTTATAGCAGGGATAAAGGAGAGACAAGGCAGAACTGGAGGGTAAAATCAAATCATATCTTGGATGTTTGTATACTAATGCAAAAAGTATGGGGAATATGCAGGAAGAATTCAAAATGCTGGTAAATAAATACAACTATGACATAGTTGGCACCACAGATACCTAGTGCGATAATACACATGACTGGAATATTGGTATGGAAGGGTACAGCTTGCTCAGGAAGGACCAGCAGGAAAAAAAGGGAGGAGGTGTTGCCTTATATGTTAAAAATGCAATCTCAATCTCAGTCCAAGTATATGGAAATAGGGGACAGACTTGTTGAAAGTCTCTGGGTAAAGATAAAAGGGTAAAAATCAAGGGTGATGTCATGTAGGGGTCTACTACAGACCACCTAATCAGGAAGAAGAGGTGGATGAGGCTTTTTCAAACAGCTAACAAAATCATCCAAAGGACAGGACTTGGTTGTGATGGGGGATTTCAACTACTCAGACATATGTTGGAAAAATAACACAGCAGGGCACAGATTATCCAACAAGTTTTTGGAATATATTGGAAACATTTTTTTATTTCAGATGGTAGAGACAGCTACTAGGGGAGAGGCTGTTCTAGATTTGATTTTGACAAATAGGGAGGAACCGGTTGAGAATTTGAAAGTGGAAGGCAGCTTGGGTGAAAGTGATCATGAAATGATAAGAGTTCATGATTCTAAGGAATGGTAGGAGAGAGACCAGCAAAATAAAGACAATGGATTGCCGGAAGGCAGACTTTAGCAAACTCAGGGAGTTGGTAGGTAAGATCCCATGGGAAGCAAGTCTAAGGGGAAAAACAGTAGAAGACAGTTGGCAGTTTTTCAAAGAGATATTATTAAGGGCACAAGAGCAAACTATCCCACTGCATAAGAAAGATAGGAAGTATGGCAAGAGACCAGCCTGGCTTAACCAGGAGATCTTCAGTGATCTGAAAATCAAAAAAGAGTCCTATGAAAAGTGGAAATTAGGTCAAATTATAAAGGATGAATATAAACAAATAACACAAGTATGCAGGGACAAAATTAGAAAGGCCAAGGCACAAAACAAGATCAAACTAGCTAGAGACATAAAGGATAACGAGAAAACTTTCTACAAATACGTTAGAAGCAAGAGGAAGACCAATGACAGGGTAGACTTATTATTCAATGAAGGAGCGGGGGAGGGGGAATAACAACAAAAAATGTGGAAATGGCAGAGATGCTTAGTGACTTCTTTGTTTCGGTTTTCACTAAGGTTGGTGGTGATTGGATGTCTAACACAGGGAATACCAGTGAAAATGAGGTAGGATCACAAGAGGCTAAAATAGGGAAAGAACAAGTTAAAAAGTTACTTGGACAAATTAGATGTCTTCAAGTCACCAGAGCCTGATGAAATGCACCCTAGAATACTCAAGGAGCTGACTGAGGAGATATCTGAGCCATTAGCAGTTATCTTTGAGAAGTTATGGAAGATGATAGAGATTTCAAAAGACTGGAAAAGGGCAGACAGAGTGCCCATCTATAAAAAGGGAAATAAGGACAACCCAGGGAATTACAGACCAGTCAGTTTAACTTCTGTACCCGGAAAGATAATGGAGCAAATAATTAAGCAATCAATTTACAAACATCTAGAAGATGATAAGTAACAGTCACATGGATTTGTCAAAAACAAATTGTGTCAAACCAACCTGACAGCTTTCTTTGACAGGATAACAAGCCTTGTGGAGAGGGGGAGAAGCAGCATATGTGGTATATTTTGATTTTAATAAAGCTTTTAATACTGTTCCGCATAAATAAATTAGGGAAATGCAACCTAGGTGGAGCTACTATAAGGTGGGTGAAAAACTGGTTGGAAAACCATTCCCAGAGAGCAGTTATCAGTGGTTCACAGTAATGCTGAAAGGGCATAACGAATGGGGTTCTGGTTCTGGTCAATATCTTTATCAATGATTTAGATAATGGCATACAGAATACACTTACAAAGTTTGCACAGAATACCAAGCTGGGAGGGGTTGCAAGGACCCCTTTGGAGGTTTGGATTAAAATTCAAAATGATCTGGAGAAATAGTCTGAAGTAAATAGGTTGAAATTCAATCAGGACAAATGCAAAGTACTCCACTTAGGAAGGAAAAATCAGTTGGACACATACAAAATGGGAAATAACTGCCTAGGAAGGAATACTGTGGAAAGGGATCTGGGGATCATAGTGGACCACAAGCTAAATATGAGTCAACAGCATAACGCTGTTGCAAAAACAGATAACATCATTCTGGGCTGTATTAGCCGGAGCGTTGTAAGCAATACACGAGAAATAATTCTTCTGCTCTACTCCACTGTGATTAGGCCTCAGCTGGAGTATCGTGTCCAGTTCCTGGCACCACATTTCAGGAAGGATGTGGACAAATTGGAGAGAGTCCAGAGGAGAGCAACAAAAATGATTAAAGGTCTAGAAAATATAACCTATGAGGGAAGAGAAGATTGAGAGTGGACAAGATAACAGTATGTAAAAGGTTGTTACAAGGAGGAGGAAAAAAAATTGTTCTTAGCCTCTGAGGAAGTACAAGAAGCAATGGGATTAAATTTCATCAAGGGAGGTTTAGGTTGGAGATTAGGAAAAACTTCCTAACTGTCAGGGTGGTTAAGCACTGGAATAAATTGGCTAGGGAGTTGTGAAATCTCTATCATTGGAGATTTTTGAACAGGTTAGACAAACACCTGTCATGAATGGTCTAGATAATTAGTCCCGCCAGGGGACTGGACTAGATGTCCTTAAATACAATTTTATAACAATCTTAATGACCAGGGTGACCATGGCTTTCAATTAAGAACTCAGATGGGATTCTCTGGTGAACCAGAATGTCCGTACCAGAATCAAGATATGAGGTAATTCCCCAGCCAGAACCTGTGATGATTTATCCCTCAGCCTGAGGTCATTTATCCCTCAGATGTGCTGCAGTAGCCAATCCATGAGCCATGACCCATTCAGATGACATCCAGGGGTAGCTATTTAATCCCACAAGAAGAGCAGCATCCCAGTCTGAACTATTCCTTTGCCTCATGGTGTTACAGACTGTCCTTGCATTCCAGCTTACATCTGCCCCAGTTCTTGTCTCAGACCTTCAACTTGCTCCTTCCCCTATCCCTATCTTATGCATACAGCTTTCTTTTACCAGCTGGCTGTGTACCAGCATCCACCTGGACCTGCAAAAACTGGCTCCACCCCTGCCTTGGTGAGTTGCCCTGTAACCCCCTTGCCAGTTGGCAGTAAGGAATTCTTGGGTCACACATGCACTCTGACACCTACACTGGAGGGCAGAGTTTGGATCTTAATGCATAGATGAATTTTCAGCAAATGATTGTAAATGCACAGTAAACATTGAAGTTAATTTAATGTTATAACATCCATGATAAACAGATGTTGTGATATAACCAAGAAACGCTATAGAGGAAGAAAAGCTGAAATTTAATTCCAACATGCCTAATGAACCAAAGAAGCTTAGAAGGAATTCCCCACCCCACACTCCCATTCTATTAAGTCAGAATAAGAACAAAAAAGCCCACAGTTATGATTACCAGATATGTTGGTTTCATTTTGTATGTGTTTGTTTGTTGTGTGTTACTAAAACAAAAATTAATTGCTGTATTATAAGATTTTGGGTAAAATCTATCCCTCCCAGCACAAAGCCTGAGTAATCTCTCTGCACAAAGCCCTTTCCAGCTTGTCCATTATTCTGAGCATCACCTTCTAGAGCACTGGGGAAAGGGGTTACTGGAAATGCATCGCTCCACTGCAGTCTTCCATGGGAACCTTTGTTAAATATTGCTGAGCTCTGTGATCCTGAGAGCTAGCAAAGAGATCCAGCTCTGTAATAGCACATTGGGAAAACAATTAAAGTAAAACCTCTAGGTTCTGGAAGGTTTCTTCCCAATAGCGTCTACCCTAATCATAAGTGGGGCTAGTGCAGGAAGCCTGCTATCTACCTAATGAAATATGGCCAAGCAGTCCGTGACAGCTTCCCACTTAGATACTTGTTACCTTGTATCATAACCTTAGTCTCAGATTTGGACCTTAGCGTCCAAAATATGGGGGTTAGCATGAAAACCTCCAAGCTTAGTTACCAGCTTGGACCTGGTACTTGCTGCCACCACCCAAAAAATTAGAGTGTTTTGGGGCACTCTGGTCCCCCTGAAAAACCTTCCCTGGGGACCCCAAGACCCAAATCCCTTGAGTCTCACAACAAAGGGAAATAATCCTTTTTCCCTTCCCCCCTCCAGGTGCTCCTGGAGAGATACACAGACACAAGCTCTGTGAATCCAAACAGAGTGACTCCCCCTCTCCGTTCCCAGTCCTGGAAACAAAAGCACTTTCCTCTTCACCCAGAGGGAATGCAAAATCAGGCTAGCAAATCCAACACACACAGATCTCCCCTGATTTCTTCCTCCCACCGATTCCCTGGTGAGTACAGACTCAATTTCCCTGAAGTAAAGAAAAAAACTCCAACAGGTTTTAAAAAGAAAGCTTTATATAAAAAGAAAGAAAAAATACATACAAATGGTCTCTGTATTAAGGTGACAAAATACAGGGTCGATTGCTTAAAAGAATATTGAATAAACAGCCTTATTCAAAAAGAATACAAATCAAAACACTCCAGCACTTATATTCATGCAAATACCAAAGAAAAGAAACCATATAACTTACTATCTGATCTCTTTGTCCTTACACTTAGAAACAGAAGATTAGAAAGTAAAACTACTTCTCCAAAGCTCAGAGACAGCAGGCAGACAGACAACAAAGACTCAGACACAAACTTCCCTCCACCCAGAGCTGAAAAAATCCGGTTTCCTGATTGGTCCTCTGGTCAGGTGCTTCAGGTGAAAGAGACATTAACCCTTAGCTATCTGTTTATGACACCTTGCAGTCAATAAACATCCATCATACAATCATAAAATCATAGACTTTAAAGTCAGAAGGAACCATTATGATCATTTAGTCTGACCTCCTGCACAAATGCCGACTACAGAATCTCACCCACCCACTCCTGTATCAAATCTGTGTCTGAGCCATTGAAGTCCTCAAATCATGGTTTAAAGACTTCAAAGTCAATGCACTTTTAGTAAAAAATGATGCTAAGAAAACAGAGATAGTCAGATCAGAGCTATTAGAAATTCCAGTATCTTTGCTAAGTACGTTTGGATGATGGTGGGAATAGGAATCACTTCCTGATATGTTTGTTTTAGACTTCTCTTTGAAGTAAGGTACATTTGGGGTTTGAGCTGTGTCATTTACTTTGACTCACACAACATGTAGAGTGTGGGTAAATTAGACTGTCACCAGAAGTCCTAAATTGCACAAAGCAGGTGCATTGTGGCTAAAATTTGTAGGCTTCAGAACTTTACTGATTTTGCTGCAATCATACATGAGCATCTTTACTCCTAGAAGCCATGGGAGATAAATTACTAGTTCGATTACTGTTGTAAGATGCTTGAGACAATACACAGGTCAAAACCCATTACCCTCCACAGATACAAAACCCCTTTCTAGGAGAACCCTTGCTATTCTTTTTTAATTCAGATGCATAAGGATGATACCTACTCTTTAGTAAGGCATTTGATACAGTCTCGCACGATATTCTTACAGATAAACTAGGTAAGTACAATTTAGATGGGGCTACTATAAAGTAGGTGCATAACTGGCTGGATAACCGTACTCAGAGAGCAGTTGTTAATGGCTCCCAATCCCGCTGGAAAGGTTTAACAAGTGGGGTTCCGCAGGGGTCTGTTTTGGGACCGGTTCTGTTCAATATCTTCATCAACGATTTAGATGTTGGCATAGAAAGTACGCTTATTAAGTTTGCGGACGATACCAAACTGGGAGGGATTGCAACTGCTTTGGAGGACAGGGTCAAAATTCAAAATGATCTGGACAAATTGGAGAAATGGTCTGAGGTAAACAGGATGAAGTTCAATAAAGATAAATGCAAAGTGCTCCACTTAGGAAGGAACAATCAGTTTCACACATACAGAATGGGAAGAGACTGTCTAGGAAGGAGTATGGCAGAATGAGATCTAGGGGTCATAGTAGACCACAAGCTTAATATGAGTCAACAGTGTGATACTGTTGCAAAAAAAGCAAACGTGATTCTGGGATGCATTAACAGGTGTGTTGTAAACAAGACACGAGAAGTCATTCTTCCGCTTTACTCTGCGCTGGTCAGGCCTCAGCTGGAGTATTGTGTCCAGTTCTGGGCACCGCATTTCAAGAAAGATGTGGAGAAATTGGAGAGGGTGCAGAGAAGAGCAACAAGAATGATTAAAGGTCTTGAGAACATGACCTATGAAGGAAGGCTGAAGGAATTGGGTTTGTTTAGTTTGGAAAAGAGAAGACTGAGAGGGGACATGATAGCAGTTTTCAGGTATCTAAAAGGGTGTCATAAGGAGGAGGGAGAAAACTTGTTCACCTTAGCCTCCAATGATAGAACAAGAAGCAATGGGCTTAAACTGCAGCAAGGGAGATTTAGGTTGGACACTAGGAAAAAGTTCCTAACTGTCAGGGTAGTTAAACACTGGAATAGATTGCCTAGGGAAGTTGTGGAATCTCCATCTCTGGAGATATTTAAGAGTAGGTTAGATAAATGTCTATTAGGGATGGTCTAGACAATATTTGGTCCTGCCATGAGGGCAGGGGACTGGACTCGATGACCTCTTGAGGTCCCTTCCAGTCCTGGAGTCTATGAGTCTGAGTCTATGACTCATTATAGGATTTTTCCCCCCACAATAATAGACCAGAACTATAAATATTGCTGTAACTAACTCTATAAAATTCTGTTACAACAGCAATGGAAAGTCAATATTAAAGAATTGTTACATATATCAGTCAGCATCTTCTTGCAGAGTCAGAAAATAAAAAGAATCATTGCAAATAAACCAGGTCATTCTGGATTATCTTTCACTAATGAAGTAGAAAGTCTGGTACCTCCAGAGCCAAGAAGTGTTTGTACTGTGATTGTCACTTAATGTTCAGAAAGAGATAATTTCTCCTTTCCTCATGATTGTCTATTGTGTATCAATTCCAGTTATCTAACTTTCCACTCATCTGACATTAAATATCCCAACTGGATTCTGGTTGCCTGGCAAATCAGAAATTTCCTTTTCTTCCCATGGTAGCCTGTAATTATACACTCTTAAAACACGAGACAGTGCCAGGGATTTTCAGCAGTATTGGCTATGCTCCAAATGGAAGCTGGTGTTGCTGTGCAATTGCTGACAATTCACAGCCATGCTCCAACCTGTGTCCTATAAGCCCTTGAATCTGCCTATATGGAAATGTTTGTTAGGCATTCATTTTTTGTTGGAATTAGAAGGTAATCCTCAGTGGACCTGAAGCAGAAATGGAGTTTGTCTCCTTCTCCACCCTCTTCAAGATATGCATGCAGCTCATATTATTTCTAAGACTTGAAGCTCTCAGCATTCTATGATTTCCTTCTCCAGAGACTAAGAATTATCAATATCTAAATTTCTAATATCTTGTTACTGTCATCTGCTCAACATTGGAGTTGTTATGAAAGCTACAGCATGCTTGTGAAGTAGTGTATGTCACTGTGAACACACTACACCAGTACTTCAGGATCTGCTAGCTTCTGGGTGGAGCCTAAATCACTTACAAATCTCCAAGTGTCTTAGAATAATAATAGGAGATATACCAATCTCCTAGAACTGGAAGGGACCTTGAAAGGTCATTGAGTCCAGCCCCCTGTCTTCACTAGTAGGACCAAGTACTGATTTTTGCCCTAGATCCCTAAGTAGCTCCCTCAAGGATTGAACTCACAATCCTGGGTTTAGCAGACCAATGCTCAAACCACTGAGCTATCTCTCTCCCACCTTAGAAATCCCCAAGTGAGATTGCCTCTCTCTGCTCGTGATGGTGGCCCAATTGTGATCATAGAGATAGAGTGAGAGCCCCTTCCATTTAAAATAGGGCATGTAATTCTGAGGCCCTCACTGAATTTTACTTCATACATTGGTGAAAAAGAGCTCAAATCTGTGTGCTTTCAAGGCACTCTGCAAGGACTGTTCATTCTCCAGGTTGTTGGGAAGTAGGAAGAGGGAGAATGGGTGGGAAGATGGGGGTGTTTTTGTTCACTTTCTTATCTCTGCTGTGGGGGTTGAAGTGAAATAGCTGCGTTTATCATTAATAATGGATTGTATATAAAGTATATGGTAAGGATGCCTAGAGTTTGTGGTAAGTGCCTTTTAATATTTGTACAAATGGAAAGAAAACCAACAAATCAAATTCAACATATCTGAGAATGGAAAGGCTTCTTGCATAAGACTGGAAGCAAAATTCAGTTTTAGCTCTTCTGACAGTCGCTTTGAGATGATGTGAAATTTATTTTTTTCCACTCTTGAGTACCAGATTAGCATTCCAGATGTGACCTTAGAACCAACACTAGCCATTAGCAAAGTTTTTCACCTCCCACTGAAGTCAATAGCAGCTGCTTAAAAGGAGGCTAACTTTGGGCCAGAGAAAGATTCAAGATTTTTATTGATAACCTTAGGGGATTACCTCTAAAATTCGAAAGTTTTGGAGTCACTAAATCAAATTGTTTGCCTCTGCCACCAGCAGAGAGGAGTGAGTCAGTCAGTGTGGCCTGTGGATTGAGCATTGGGCAGGGATTTAGGAGATCTTGCTCTATTCTCAGCCTGCTGAGGATGTTGAGCAAGTCATGTAACGAATTTGTGCCTCAGTTTCCCCATCTGTAAAATAAGACTAAATGATTGCAAAGTTATTTGACCCCTATGGATGAAAACTGAGCCAGGTGTTGTTGTTGTCTGTGCCTGAGCTGGAGTTGTGGAACTGATGTGTATCTTTGGCATAAGGAGCAGAGGACCTTTCTGTTGGATGTGTTAGTGAAACATTCCTGTGTTAGGTTTATTAAGGTCACTTGTTTCCTTTGCCTACTCAGTGTAGGACTGTAAACAGGATGGCTGCCTTCTGTATTCTCTCTCGTGTCCAGGGTTGACTCTGCAACACGTTGCTTTTGTTTTCCCTTTCTGAGGCCAGTTGGCTCCTGATTTATGGCTTGCACCCTGACCGTCTCTTGGCACAAGCACATCTCTTACAGTCCTTTTAGCTGGTCCCTTTCTAGAAGTGCCTTCTGCAGCTCTCTCTGGTGCCTTGCCAGCACAGAAACTAGGATCTTCAGAGTCACACTCTTCAATACTGCATAGGCTTCTCTGTCCACCAAACTCCATACTGCCAAGACTGAAGAATCTGTTGTTTCTACTGCCTCTGTGTTCACTCCTTATCAGCACAGTTTTTGTTGTCTTCATGGCCCTGAAGTTTTTTTCAAAAGCCACCACCTGTTGATAAAAGGCAGAAATCTGGTTCTCCAGATCCCTCCTTGCCTCCTCCTCTGCTGCAACTCTTCACATACTGGTCAGTCTTGGAGATCTGCCTTAACCTTTCGGCCAAGTCACAAAACAAGAAGTCCCAACAAAAAGGTTTTTCTGCCGTTTTGGGAAGTTTGTTCAGTCCACCCTCTAGGGCTGTTCCCATCCCCTTTCTGGTCTACCCATGAGAGCCTTTCCCCATTTTTGTCTCAGGATAGGAAGCAGATAATTAATTATTGCACAGCTGGGGCTGGCCCAAGCTCTCCTTAAAGGGAGCTTATCACACTGTGACAAAGACACATCAAAAAGTGTGAATATTAGAAGTTAGGGGACTTAGAAGCCTAAGCAGAGATTTATCTTTTCTAGTTCTGGGAACTATTTGCCCAGATAAATATGTCACCCACTCTAGAAACTGAGCAGATGGTTTTGCTCTAATATCAGACAGCTTAAGAATATTGTTGGTCTGCTTCTGCTATTACAGGGGCTGTACAGGCGATAGGGTCTCTGGGGGCTTCTAAAGCTTCAACCACAAAAGGCTGCTTGACATGCTAATGAAGTCCAGCCACCTGGCCACCTGAGAAGCAGAAAGGGGAAAGGAATTGATGGTAAGTGGAACAGATTTAGGAGCAGAGACATCCATACCAGGCAAGAAAGGAAGGGGAATTCTGGGGTGCCTATGGTAATGCGATGCCTCCCAGAAGTCTCCTACTCTATTCTTGAGGTAGGAGTGGAAGCTTCAATGGGTGGCAATATGTCCAGTAGGAAAGAAACTCTGCTCATGACACTATTTAAAGGGTTGAAGTGATGATTCCTAACTCATGTGAAACAGAACATGGGTTTATTTTCTGATTGATAACCCTTGTATACTATTAAATTAGTATGTCACTGTTGGAGTTTATCATTATTTTACTGTTATTTTTAACTATTTCATAGGTTTAATGCAGTAGTAGAAACAACATCGCATGAGCATGCAGCCAGAACGCCCACGCTTTCATGTTTTTAATACAGAATCTGTACTTTGCCTGAAGTAGCTTTGCCATAGCTGTTGATAATAGATTTCAGTAATTTTTGAGTGGTTGTTCTCCCAACAGACGTATACAGAAAGTGGTTTGTGTATTAGTCATTAGGCATCTTTGAACTGTTCTTTAGCTCCTAGCCTAATTTATGAATTCTTAAAAAACACATTTAATTGTATATTTCTATCCAGAGTAAAATGTTAACACAAATATATATTAATTCCTTGAGGAAATTATGGCTGTTCAGAGATCCCAATTCCTTTCACTTTATCCTCAGATTTTTGGTTCTGCTTTGCTTAGCTATATTAATATGAGAAGCCAGCACTGTAGTGTGGAAACTGTTGAAATATTTCTATGAACAGTAATATGGAAATCTTTCCTTGCAACCTTCTTTATTAATTGCAGAGGCCTAAGTTCAGTTTGTCCATTACCTGATATTTTAAAGTTGCAGTGCCTCCATATTATCATTGTAAATCTATTAATAATATGGTATAGAATAAATGTTCCGAGTATACAAGGGAAGACCATGCTATGGTATCCAAGTAGGTTGGCATATCAGTTTCCATACAATTCTGCAGCTACTTTGTGACAGTGTCAGAATGATCTCACTGCAGCTATGTGGAGGTTTCATTACAACAGATTACTACAATGACAAAATGATGTAAATGTAAATTTATGGAGACTTCATTGCAGTGAAAGATTACAAAGGAAAATAATGTCACTTGACATCTATGAAAACATCATAACCAGGGCAAATCAATTTTGATATAAATATAGCAAGAATGTATTATAATCACAAAAATGATTTCAGAATGAGATATTTGGAGCCAGTGACATTTTTCAATTGCAATGTGAATAGAGTGGCAGTGCTGGTCTCAGGGGATCCTTATATCATGTAATTGTAGCAGAAACAAACACTAAAAGTTATAGCTTTCAAAAATTATGTTGACTTCCAAGTAGTCAGACAAACTCGAACTGAGAAGGGATTATTTCCTAGTTATCAGAGAAATAAATTAACATAGGCACTAAATGCCGTACTGTGGTCTAATTTACTTAGAAATATGTATACATTTGAATACAGCTATTAGATGGCTAGAGCAAAGAGAGGTTGTAAATCACTGGACCCTCAACAAAAAGCTTGTTCCTGATTCCCAGCCAGACCGAAAGGTATTGTAACAATGAGCAGCATCAAAGCCTAACTTCTAGGCACCTAGAAAATCACAGGAACCACTCTATGATCCACAAAGTCAGAGACAAGTGCCTTAGGATGTGATCCACAAAAGCCAGGAGGCTAGACAGGGAGCTGCCTAAGATAGTCAATGGAAAATGCTGACTAGAGAGGTGTATCCTAATCCAGAGTGAGATATGAGCCTAAATCTGGGCTGGCAGGAGGCACCCTGGGCCAGAGACAGAGATGAGTGACTGCAGTCCAGTGGTTACAGCACCCATCTGAGAGGTGGGAAACCTTGGGTCCTCACTCCCCCTGTTCCCAGTGACTATTTATCCAAAGTAGAACAGCTTCAGCTGGAGAGATTGAGGGAACCCCACCTAGCTCAGTGCTTAGAGCATTCTCATGAGAGGTGTGGAAGATGCTTTGTCAAGGCTGAATCCCCACTCTGGCACTTTGAGTGCAGAAGGCGGGGGTCCGCAAGGATTCTGGCCACTCCGGGCTGATATTAAACTCCCAAGGTTACAGCTTTTATCTGACCTTGACTTGGTAAACGCTGCCACCACCCAAATGCAACCCCCTTTTTGGAACCCAGGAAGATGCACTTGGGAATTCCTTCCTATGGGGTACCCTCAAGCCCTTTCACCCCCCCACCTGGGGAAGAGCTGAGAAAGAAAACAAGGGAAGTTAGTTGTTGTCACCAGCTATTCAAAGGGCATATGCACAAATCTCTTAGGACTTAAAAGTTCAAATTCTGTTCTTAAAAAATGTAAATTTTATTTAAAGAAAAAAGAAAAGAAAGAAAATACAGCTGGAACTTAGGCTTTTGATAGATTTTAAAAAGAGAAATAGAATAGAACAGTGTCTCTATCTGTTCATTTGACTTATGTAATAGGGAAACACAGCAATAAAGGAAACATTTTGAGACTAAAATGTTCGTCTGGTGGCAAATATTCTAAAGTGTTTGTCTGAAAATGTTGATTTGTCAAAGCTAAAAGTGTTAATGAGAGTTGGTTTTGACTAATATCACCATTTTAAACGTTACTGAAAAACAAAAGTTTTGAAATTGTTGAAATGGTCTGCTTCAACATTTTTGAAATGAAAAGTTTCATTTTCCAGTTGAACATAACTTTAATTGAATTTTTAGTTAATATATGGTAAGAAATTGAAATAAAAATAATTATTATTATTGAAATGTTTTATTTGACTTGATCCTTTTTTGCCCCCGATTATTGATTTGTGAAATTTTTCAATATTTTGACTTTGTCCTCATTCAGCACAGGAAAATTTTTTGATATCTTAAAAGCTCTTGCAGAATGGGAACTGACTAGGTCTACTAAATACAAGTGATGTGATTTTTTCCCGAAAAAGTGCTGAAGCTCATGGCTCCTACTGCTTAAAAACAGGAAAAGTATTAAAACTGGATGTCAGTCAAGAGATTTATTAAAAAACTAATTTTGGTGATCAGTATTATCAGTTCATATTCTGAGAAATTGCTCTGAAAGGTGCTACAGAAGAAAATAAATAACTTTATGAGGAAGTCTTCCTGAATGCTCATATGACTTGAGAACTTCTGTATCAGATTAGAGGAGGACATATTCAGCTTTCTGAAGAAAAGCATAAAGGTTTCATGCTTAGGTAATATCACAAGAATCTTTGTAATTCTGGAACATTTTCTTTTCTCTCATATTACATTTCCCAACTAACATCATATACAGCACAGCTGCCAGAGTCAGTTAAAAAGAAATAATGCAAAATAAAATGAGTGAATGCTACAACTTCTGTATCTTTTTGGTGTTTGAATCACTAATAAGAAGGTATCTCAGCTTTTACATTTCTTCTAAATAGAGAGGACCTCAAACTAAAATGCCAGATCTGAACAACTTTCAAATGTTGAAAAATTTGGATCTGAACTTTGTGACCGGCTCTCAGTGTTAGAACAGGCCAAACCAACACTATGACCTTCACTGTGTGTCTTTTTCAGAACCTACCATCCATGCTATGGTATTAAAATACCTCCCAAAATTATTAATTGTGTATGTACAGATACATTTCCATCTCCAGAGACTAGACTTTTTTTTTGGTTGGTTTTGCTATTGTGGGAACAAATCAAAGAGTTTGTATTTTGTTCTGACAACACTGTGGTTCATGACCAACCTCATCACTACTGGACGCATGTTCCAGTTTCATGGGCACATCCTTGAAAAAGCTCTGTCCTGTACACCTAAGCCTGCTTCTTGCATTTTGGAAGCTCATTGCTAAAAAGAGGTGTTGTGGGATGTCATGATCATGAAGGATAGGGAAGTCCATGGAACTTTGTTCCAACTGTATACAGGGCTTTGATAGGAGAGACTGAATTCAAGAATTCAAAACTGGTTTTCAACAGATGGCCTATAGGGCATGGAGCTCTGACCTGATGTGGTTTCTAATGCTGAGCAGGCAGGCTGTTGTATTAAACCAACTGCAGCTCTTTTATGGTCACTGGATCAAGACTGTAGTTACAGCGATCCATGCATTTTTTTAAACTTAACTCCAACTCGAACAGGTGAGGGCACAGTCTACTTGCCAGCAATAGATGGAGAAGGACTTTTTTTTAATGTGGTTATGACCATGTGGCTATCCAGAAGCAGTGAGAAGTAGAGAAAAATAGTAGAACTTTTTAAGGGCCCACAGACTGATGTTATTGAAGTGGAGAGTTCTTTGAGGCGCTCCCTCTCCCCAAGAATATCTTCTACTTTTCAAGGATTAATCTTCAGCCAGCTTCTCCTCCTAAAGTTGCTAAATCAGCCTTCTATATGTGGGAGATGGTGCTGTTTGCATATGATGCAAAGGTGATGTAGAACTGGGTGTGGGCTGCATACTGCTGACACTTCTTCCTGTGCTGTTTCACAGCCTCATTTTATGGCTTTATATCAGGGGTTGACAACCTCTGGCACGCAGCTTGCCAGGGTAAGTACCCTGGCAAGCTGGGCCAGATTGTTTACCTGCCGCGTTGGCAGGTTCCACCTATCGCAGCTCCCACTGGTCACGGTTTACCGTCCCAGGCCAATGGGGGTAGCGGAAAGCAGCGCTGATGAGGGATGTGCTGGCTGTTGCTTCCCACCACCTCCGTTGGCTTGGGATGGCAACCGCAACCAGTGGGAGTCAAAGAGGAATGACTGAAGCAGTTTCAGATTAATCCTGCCCATCCTACTATGTCTGAGGAAAGACAGCAGGATCCCATGGTTAAACACCTATTCTATGGCCAAGAGGAGATCATCGTTCAGTGCCACCAGCATAATCTCCATGTCTTAGTCTGAAGCTTGACTGGGACGGGGTCCAGGAAACTGGCAGTAAGTAAACAGAATTGGAAGAAATCTTTGGTGACTTTGTCAGTTAGCTAGCTCAGGAATGGAAGGGTAGACACACAATTCTTACAAGGGCAAATAAAGGAACGGATCAGAGCCCCAAGTGATGACTCAGGTTTTCTGCATTGCCTGAAGCGCTTTGAATGGGCTCAATTCAGAGGAAAGATAGAATGTTACTGGGCTTATCACCAATTGATGTGTCTGTTTTCCTAGAAGCCATCTTGGATGTGGGTGAATTTCTTTGAGAAGCAAACTTATAGTTCTTCATAATGGGAAATGCTGACTTATGGAGTTGTGTGAAGGCATTGGACATAAACGAAGATTCATGGTCCAGAAATTTTTAGATGGATATCATGTAGCTGCTGACACAGTGGAGGAGAGGTGATGTTTATTTGATGACTAGTGCATAGGCTCTCAAGAATTTCTCACCGCAGAGCCTGAGTCTGCTCTTGTTTTCCACTACCAATGCTCAGTTTTTCTTGCTTCCCCCTTCTCTCACAGGTAATCAGAGAATATCAAAGATGTTTTAGTACTAGACTGTTGAAAGCTATTGTTACAGATGCCTTAGTGACTCACTTTTTATTTTAATTCCATGGCCTTCTGGTGCGCTGGTGCAACTTAATAGGATGTTTGGAATTTAACTGACTCCATGAACTTCCAGATGTGAAACATTCCAATTGCTTCTAGCCTGGAAACAAGGAGGGTTCTGATCTCAGTCTGAAGAAGGTGATTAGTCCAAGACAGAGGTGGTGTTGGTGTTCCTTATATGTATAGTGATTGGCCATGTGTTCAGGTCAATCACTTATGGGAAACAGAGGGTGTTAAAGTGCAGAAAGACAATTTGGGGCCATTGTATCAAAGGCACTGTCAACATAGTTGTTGAGGCCTCCTAAGACAATAAATCTTGGGAAGATCAGCCAAGTTTCACAGCATCTCAGTCAAATGCTCTAGGAAATCTTTGCTTTTAGGACATCAGACTAAGCCAGTGGAGTATGTGTCTATTTTATAAAGAATCTTCCATATCAGGATTTCAGATAGGGTCAAAACACCACCAAGTATTGGGAATATGCAGCTACAGATCTGAACATTGTGGTTCAGGCCCATCCTGTATTACAACCCTTCTTTCCCATTTTCTATAATTCTGGTATATTAAGAAAAAACTCTCCATCCTTTTCCCTATGTAAGTAATTTTTGGACCTCATTCTGTAGTCTCTATCTTTACAAATAATCCCACTGAATTTACAGTAACTGCCAGTGTGAATAAGGGCTAATATATTTTGACTCTGATATATTATTCCTTTGCTGCTTGTTCTGATAGGCTTTTTTAATTTCATTTGTGGTCATCTGTATAACCTCTTGTCATTACACACTGTATAAACCATCCATTAGCAGTTGAAGAATTCATAGTTAGTTATCTTGTCCTTGAAAGTGTCATTTTTCTATAAAATTTCCATGATGTATGCCTTAGCTATTTCTTCAGCTCATAAATATTTTCCAACCTCTAGAGTATGACATAATACTCGCTTATATTTATTTATTTCAATACATTAAAAGCCACTGTCTTAAAGGTTATGTACATGTTACTGTAAGTAATCAGTTATCATCATTACAAAACAGTCCAATAAAATTTTTCACAACCTCATTCAATGTACTCTTTTTGATTTCTGGCAATATACTTAACTGCATTGACTGATCAGATCATACCTCACTTTACTTTTATGTTCTTTCAGATGATTTTTCTCCAGATCTATATAGAATTTCAACTTCCTATTAGAATTATACAGATGCATCTTTAAACCTCATTCTGACATGGCAGGGCTTCTCTCCAGCTTCCAAACATACACTGCCGCACCCAGTCTTCTTAAGTAGGTTTACTGTCCAAACCCAAACAAATAGAAAGCAAACAAACAGTCCTTCAACTTACTCTTTGTCTTAAGGTTTCATGGCCTCCACTCCAGGGGTGTCTGGTAATCCTGCCTCTTGCAGCTTTCCAGTCCCAGCCAGATGACTTCTCAGATATTTCTCAGTCCTTCCAGTGGAATAGCAGCTCCAAGGGCAATCTTTCTGGGCACCTGGTGCCTTGCTTCAGGCACTCATCATAGGAGTTAGCTCCACTCTTCTGTAGTTTCTTTCCCCAACCACAACCTATCCTAATAACTCCTCTTCTTCCTGTTCTCTGCCGGGTCTTTATAGATCCAGGCACAATCCAGCCCTCTTTGATGGGCTTCACTGGCCACAGCTGCTCTGATACAGGGAGGTGGACCAACTCTGCTTGCAGGAGTCAGCTACCCTGTTATATACTCCCTCCTTTCAGAAAAAAACAACCCGGCTTCTGTCATAGGTATGTTCCCCACCACCAACCTCTTCTATTGACCTTGGAGGCTCAATCTGGGTCACACCCCCGCTACTTACAGTCCTTAAGTCAGTCTTTAAGGGGACAAGTCCCTAGTCCATGCCACCCTGGGTCCTATGTAGTGTAGCTTTCAGTTCCTTACCATGGCACAGCCAATACAGAGCTTCATCTTCTTCTCTGGGACTTTGAGGTCCCTTCAAACAGAGGCTTCGAGGTCTCTGTGCCCAGAGTCTTTAATTTGTTCTCAAATTCACTGACTATGAGAAGCAGGCAACCTCTTTCTTCCTGAGTGAATTGATGGTGTGTCATCAGTTGTTCTCTCTCTTGCCTGAGAGCCCATAACTCATGTTCTGCTGCCTCTAATTGTCCTTCAGGCTCTTCAGTCACCAGGGTGAGAGCCATAAAACCAGTGTTCTGTCTCCACACTTGCAATGGACCAAGGCCACCCCATGCCTTTTCTCTGGACTTTGGCTTATTGCTGAGCTCCCCTCAGGGTCCGCACAGTACCTTGTGTTTGAGGCTCAGTCTGCATCCCTGTGGTACCCTTTTGTATATGAGGCTCCATTTGGGTCCTTAATGCACCTTCCTGAGCTTGTGGCTCAGGTCCCACTCCCGCTTGGCTCCCCTCCCGCAAGGGGCCTTCATGCCCCCTAGCCCCCCACCATGTTCCCCTACCTCATTCCCCTGAGGGTCTCCCCTGCTTGTGCCTCCCTGCCTCTCAGGGGGTGAAGAGGCATAAGCAGCAGGTGGGGGTGGGCTGTGAGGGAAGTGGCAAAAAAGCATGAGTGGTGGGTGGGGAGAGGCCGCAGGGGAAGAGGCCTCTACCTTCTCTTACTGAGGATGGCTCAAAGCATCTTAACCAGCTCTGGGATCCCATGGATAGAAAGTGTGCTGGATCAGTTCCTAAAATTTGGTCCATGATTCTCTCTATCGAGCTGACCGTGGGGCAAAGCCTCTGAGACACAAGTTCCTGTATATTCTGAGCCACCATCCATGGTCATGCTCTTTGTGGAAAGATTTCTACTGGAAATCGATGTCTATATGGCTCTGGAGTCAGTCCAAACTGGTTCAGGATTGCTATCTTCACCACTGGAGAGGAGCTAGCCTGTTTGCCACTTCTTGGTAAGCTGCTTGAGCCCTGCCTGCCAGGAACCATGCTATGCAAGCCACCCAGGTCAATTCTGAGGTCACTTTGAACCCTAATAGTCTATGATTCTTTCATTCTTCCCATCTCACAGCACTCACCAGTCTCTCAAACATCCAGAGAAAGGTCTTATCTTTTGATCCCAGCTTTGCCAGGCCGGGAACAACCAGCTCAATCTCCCATCACCGAGTTACCTAGTGTCCCAACTGCTTTTGTAGTGATTCTTGTTGGAATGGATCTCTTGCAAGAACTGGATTGTGCCTCCTACTGATTCTGAAGGATCTCTATGCATTGTGCAACTGTAGCCTAGGTCTACTACTGCTGCTGTTCCTGTTGCAACATAGCTGTCTGCTGCTGCTACCTCGTTACCAAAAGGCAGATCACCTCCTCCATTTTTCCCTTTTAACCACCTAAACAAGATATTAGTCAGTCAATATTATGAGTTCATTTTTATTTTCTCTGGATCCCTGGGATCCAGCTCACTCCCCACTAGTGTCAGAGACTGATTATAATGTCTACATTTTCCACCATGTGTGACAGCTTCCAAGCATACACTGCCACCCCCAATATCCCTTTAAATAGGTTAATTATCCAAACACAAGCAAATTAAAGAAAAATCAGTCCTTCAGTTCACCTTTTGTCCAAGGGTTTCACAGCTTCCTCTCCCAGGGGTAATCCTGCTTCTTGCAGCTTCCCAGTCCCAACCAGCTCTTTTTTCAGCCAGTCCTCATTCAGCCAGCTCTGTTACTCTTCTGGAACTGCTGCTCCAGGGCAATCTTCCTTGTTCCAGGGACCTATCACAGGAGTTAGCTCCACTTCTCCCCAGCCATAGCCTGTCCTAATAACTCCCCTTCTTCTTGTCCTCTGACAAGCCTTTATAGTCCCATATGTGGCACCTTCCTCCCCTACTTAAATGGCTTAACTGGCAACAGCTGCTCTTACACAAAGATGCTGGAATGACTTTGCTTGCAAGGTTCAGCTATCCTCAGAAACTCAACTATCTCAGAAATTGGAAATAGTTTAAAAAAGCTACAATAAGGATTCAAGATTTGGAAAACATACCTTTAGATACTTAAGAAAATCAATCTATTTAGTTTATTGAACAGACGGTTGGGAGATGACTTCATCATAGTCTACAAGTACTTTTGTGAGAGAGTTTTCTAGTAGTAGAATTACTATTTAATCCAGCCGAAAAAGGCATAATGAGATCCAGTGCCTGGAAGCTGCAACTTGACAAATTCAGAGTAGAAGTAAAACAAAACTTTTAACAGTGAGGGTAATTAATCATTTAAACAACTTATTTAGAGACACGATGAATTCTACATCACTGGAAGTCTTTGAGTCAAGAACGGATACCTCCCTGAAAGATATGCTATAGCTCAAACAGAATTTATGGGATTGTGGTGAAATTTACTGGGTGAGGTTCTATGGTCTGTGTTATATAGGAAGTCAGACATATGATCATTATATCTCTTTTTTGGCCTTAAAATCTATGGAAAAAGTAGACTGTAAATTCTTCAGGGTACGGATGATGCCTTTTAAAATGTGGCTGTAAAGTTGTCTAGCATGCTTTTTGTACCACATAAATTATAATAAATCACTTTTAATCAGGCCTTTTCCATCAAAAGCCTGTCAGATGTAATCAAATATTCTTTTTCAGTTGCACATTCAGACCCTTTCCTTATCTGCAACATCTTCATATCAGCAACATATACGCCTTCATAACCCTAAGGCTTTATTATTATGATCTTACAATCTTGGGTGGGAATCTGTTCCTTGCATCTTCTTCACACTAAAGCAGCATTTTTGTTTACCACCAGTTTGAGAAACCATGATCATGCTACTTCTTCCCTATTTCTTCAGATAGAGTTTCAAATTAATTATATTTCAGAGTGGTAGCCATGTTAGTCATATTAATTTAGCAAAAACAAAGAGTCCTTGTTGCACCTTAAAGACTAACAAATTTCTTTGCCCAAATACATTTGTTAGTCTCTAAGGTGCCACAAAGACTCCTTGTTGTTTTTGCTAAATTAATATATATTGTCACAGTTGAGTTTAAAGCCTCCAGGATGTAGGACCTGTTGATATCGGAGACTTACTCAGGGGTAAATCAGAGAGATACTATGAGCCCTAAGTACTTAAGAATGGCCATACTAGATCAGACCAAAGGTCCATCTATCCCAGTGGCCAATGCCAGGTGCTTAAGAGGGAACGAATAAAACAGGCAATCATGGAGTCCATTCCCTCTTTCCACTCATCTTCTGGCACTCAAAGACTAGGGAGACCCCGAGCATGGGGTTGCATCCCTGACCATCTTGGCTAATAGTGGTTAATGGCCCTATCCCCCATGAACTTAGCTAATTCTTTCTTGTACCCTGTTATACTTTTGGCCTTCACAACATCCCCTAGCAACAAGTTCCATAGGTTGACTGAATGTCATGTGAAGAAATACTTCCTTTTGTTTGTTTTAATCCTGCTGCTTATTAATTTCATTGTGTGACCCCGGTTCTTGTGTTATGCGAAGGAGTAAATAACACTTCTTTATTCACATTCGCCACACCATTCATGATTTTATAGGCTTCTAGCACACCCTGCCCTTAGCTGTCTCTTTTCCAAGCACTATTGTCCCAGTCTTTGAAATCTCTCCTCATAAAGGGCACTGCATAGCTATGGTATGCTAACAGCAAAACAGGCATCAAACTGTGACTCTCATAAATCACACTTTGCTTCCTGATTCCTTCTTGCTTTGGGGAGGAAGTAAATTCTGCCAGCCCTATATCTGCTATGTCTTACTTCTTCCTGGATGCTAGCTTAGGTGTGACAGCTGGCATACTCTGATAGGACAATGAAGGCTTCACCAACTCCTTGATCTCAGAAAGCCCAGGTGGGTGGAAGAAGAGTGGTGGCTGCTCTCCTCACTAGACTGTGACCAGCAATGTGGGTAACCAGCACAGGAGAGCAATGTGTGGGTCTGTAAAATGTGTCACAATTTGGTCCTTGGAGAACTCTAGCCTGATCGGTGCCTGTGCTCTGATACCATGACTGACCATTGTGTTTTAAGATTGGCAGGAGATTGCACTTTTGTTTATGGTAGGCTTTAGAATGTGCAACTGGCTCTCCCTCAACATCTTTCTCAGTCAGGGGTTGCCCTAGGCACCAGCAAAGCAAGCAGCTGCTTGGGGCAGCCCATTTGCAGGGGTGGCAGCCAGCAGGGATCCAGCCTAGGAGCTGAGAACCAACAGGGGGCCCTGGGAGATGTAGTTCCTTGGTTTGCTCCCTGCATATAGAGCCAGTCCTGGAGCAGGGAAAGAACTACATTTCCCAGCATTCTCTTGGCCACTATCAACAGGAAAGGGCGGGAGTACGGTAGCTGAAACTTCATGCTGCAGCTTGCTGTGAATGGAGAGCTCACTGCTAGAGCGGGATGGCACTGGGAATGGGGTACAAGTGTGCCCAAGGAGTAGAAGGCTTTGGCCCAGATATCCCCTTCAGAAAACATCTCCAGACTGGATTAGGGATACTGGTGTGACCTCACCTTGCAGCCCCCAAAGAAGGAATTGGGTGGACTAAATGGACAGTGCCCCTCTCTATCTGAAGCCTAGCAAAGGAGGTATGTGGATCCCGCTAGAATTTAAAATGAAAAGTAAGGCAGAGGAGGCTCTGCTGGACCTGGGCAGCTTTAGACACAGTACCAGGCACGTAGGAGGATTTCCACTTCTGAGCCATGGAAGCAGAATTTGACTTTTCCTTTCCAGATTTAGCTAATATTCAGAAAGGTAATCTAGCACCTACCTTCCAGATTTGAACACCTCAAAATTCAAGAGTGCTCAAGCTCAATTTAGGCAGCTGTTACTTCATTTCTCTCAAATCAAATATACTGATCCACTGTAATTTGCTGTAGAAAAAGGAGGATAAAATTGAGCAAGAAATGCTTCTCAGTGGTTTTTAGGACTGAAATTGCTATTCTCAACAGCCATTGCCCTATTTTTTTTAGTTTTGTTTAAAAGGAAGACAGTGGAACAAAAGAATAATAAAGGCTTCTCAACTTTTCCCCATTTATAGAGGACAGTCTTATAATATGCATCCAGATATCCTCCAATCACACAAGCTGAAAATTGTTCCACTTTACTGCAGTTCTGTAACCATATGGGAACCAATCCTGTCTGTGTTCTGTGCACATCCAAAATTCCTGCTGAATGACCCACCCTGGGAGCAAGTTACCAGTGACCCAGGGCTGGGGTGGAAGGAGGGTGCAGGTTGGGAGGGGAGAGCCCAGGGCTGGGGTGGCAGGGGGTGTGTGGGTGGGGGGGCACTGGTGGGGGGGAGAGGGAAGCCCAGAGCTGGGGCAGCATGGGGTGTGTGTGTGGGAGAGGCCAGGGCTGGGGAAGCAAGGGGGTGCAGGGTAGAGCCCAGGGCTGGAAAGGGGGCAGCCAAATCTTTTTTTGCTTGGGGCAGCAAAAAGTCTAGAGCTAGCCCTGTTCTCAGTTCATCTCACTCCACTACTAAAAAGGAGCAGCAAGCCTTTTCATACCTGGTTTAGATTATAACCACTACTGGCCTATATTTATCTTCTCCCTCTTCCTATTCTCTCCTTTGCCCATGGCATACCTTTAGCTGTTCCGGGGCAGCATGTTACAGAGGACCATAGATAGAGTTGAGAGTAACGAGCTGAAGATCAAAGTCTAGTTCTGCCATTGACTCCGATGGAGGCCTTTGGTAAGTCACTTCAATTCTCCCTGCCTCAGTTTCCTTATCTAAGGAAAGGGAGTATTGGTTACTAGTAAGTGATATCTATCTCAGAGCAATGTAGAAGAAACCATAGAAGAAACAAGCAAGAAAAAACTATTCCTAATTATTATTAGCTTCCAGTTCCTTAGTAGGCTGCAATGCCATGGGAATCTATTTGGACAACAGTTCTTAACATGTTTATACCGTACTATCTCAATATTTATTTCCTATAAACAGGCACAACCATTTCAGTTTAACAATTGCTTTAATTAGTATTCAGGATGACAACTTAGAATTATCCTATTAATTTTGTTATTGCAGCGTTTATAGCCTTTGTTCTATAGAGCCATTTGGATACTATCAACATGTAACATCATCCCAGACAAAGTGTGAAAGGAGATAAATGCACAGGTTTTGGTTCTTTTTGTATAAAAATATCCTTTTACGTCTTATAAATGCCAATATATGTAGGTAAATTCTTAATAAATTTTACTAGTTGTTTAGAGAACATAGTACTACCTATTTGTATCTCTGGATGTATTAGTATGGTACCATTAACTAGAAAATGATGATACTTCTTTATTACCAAAATAATGTTAAATCTTTATTTTTCAGCTAAATAGAATTGTATGTTAAATTCAGAGTAAAGCCGGTGAGCTATTTTCCTATTAATTCCCCTTGACAACACTTATGCAACTATCTCCTCAGCTTTGCTTTGATATCAAAGCACAATGTCACAAGGAAACAAGAATACATTGGACTTCTGATACACCTTATCAAAATGTAAGATAACAATGTAAAAAAATGACAGCCTCAGACAGATCCCTGAAGCAAACGTATTTTAGTAGCATCTTTAACTATTGTTGTTTGGTGCCTGTGCTTACAGGAAATGATTGGAATTACAGGGTAAAAATTTATATTCACAAGAACCCTTTTAAACTGTGACCAACAGAGGAAATCCCCCTACAGAAAAGGTTGGAATTGGCTGAACTATTAATTGCAAATTTATTTATAAGAGTTGGCCTCTTTTTCTCCCTCCCCCCAAGTCTGTTGGCTACTGAGATTTGTTTGGTGAAGGGTATTTGGGTTTTTTCCCCTACTAAAAATTGATTGCAAGTACTCTTTAGAGTAGTCAATATTTGACTTCAAGCATGCCATTACTCATAAATAAAATGGGTTTTCTTCTCTTTCTTCATTAGATTGTGTGTTGAATGTTGCAGGGAGAAGGCGGGAGCATTTAAAGGCAAGATGCAAAGGAGATAGGTTGGCCCAGGAAATTTTACATCTTTCTGTTTCTCTTTTGCTCTTGAAAAAACATTCTATTTGGCTTCATACATGGAGCCCAGATTGAAGGATAGTTAGGTTCCTTCTGACTAAGGAAGATAAAGCTCTAAACAAAATTTATTAGCTGTCTAGCCAACTTTATATTTAAATTTCATGTGCCACATTCCCACCTTGTAACTCCATAATTGCATATATTACACACAAAAACAATGTTAAAAGAATATTAAGGTTGGAAAATTAAGTACTCAGAAATTAAAAAGAGCCAGAATTAAGGTTGCCTGTGCAACTTTAATTCAGCCCCTTTGTACACTATTTGAATTCCCTCTATCTGAAAATCCTAGTTAGACAAATCCAGTGTCCACCATGTAACTCTTACAAATCACAAAAAATACATTCACAAGGACAGAATATAGCAGTGATATCCTTCCCTAGCATGTCTAATTCATGCTACACCAGTGCAACAATGGATCCACTCACAATGCGGTTCCACAACTGCAGAATTGTGTCCAGTTTAAAGTACAGCTTGTGTAACTAGTGTCCATCTCCAATCAGATCGCCTCTCCCATCAGAGTTAGGCAGTCTAGGACACAGCCACTCCCAGTGACTAATGAAGCAAGGATCTCACCAATATAAAAACCATCACTGACTGGCCACATCCAGCCACAACCTGGGACAGGAATCGTAAGTCCCAAGACAGCCACAGGGCAGATGGGGCAGGGACTGACACCCAGAGTGCTGCTATTCATTGTCTCCTAGCCTAGAATGGTGAGAACAGCAGCCAGCCAGGTAAAGAAATGCCTCTGAGTGACTCCAGCACACCACTCCAGCTGTACCTGGACATTTACTATCTTCTAGCTGGTAGCTAGAACACAGCTCAAAATAGCACTTCCATTTATTTGAATGCTTGGTAATTGGAAAGTTTTGGTGTCCTCCAGGCCATTTTGCACTGGGTAATTTTCCCACTGTTTCCCAGTTCCCTTTAGCAGCCACTCCTAGTTTCTCCTCCCTCCATCCTTACTGAGTCCTTTTCTCCCCATCCCCTAGTCTCCACCTGACTCTCTAGGCTCCCTGGTCCCAGTATTTTCCCTGTGCCCTCCAGTCCCAGTTTCCCCTTGACCCCATTGTCTCACCAGCCTCCAGTTCTAACCTTCACTCTGATCTCCCAGTCTCCTTTTCTCAATCTATTCCCCTGCCCCCCGATCTGACTCTTGCCTCTTTTACATTAAAATAAGGTGGCTTCCTCCTACATGCTACCTGGTTGCCAGCAGGGGAGCACTGAGAGCACATGGAGATAGTCTTCTTGCTCTCAGTTATGGTGAGGATGAAGCAAAGGATGTAGCAATTGCAGGGAAAGTCCTTTTTCGGCCCCTACAGCCCTGGGAAACAGCATGTTTAGTGCAACTACCACATTCAGAGAATTTAACTGAAAGTTCTAACAAGCCTCTACTGAGCATGTGCAAGCAGATTTTTTCTTCCCCCAAAGGCTCATAACTGACAAATTTTGTAGATTTTTGTGGGGCCAGGACAAAGCACATCTCTGACATAAGAACAACCTCCTTACCAAATCAAGACTCTGCTCTAAAGCAGCTAGAGCTTCTCAGAGAGACAGTTTCTAGAGCTGTTGTTGTTGCTGTTTTAAACATGAGCAAAACAACATCTCCCCTCCCTCTCCCCACAACAACTGAATTATTTTAGTTGAAACTTAAAAATAATGTTTTGAAGCAGACCCCTGGAAAGGGAAATTTCAGCCTAATGGTTAGTTTTTGGCAAAGCTATAATCAGCTGAAAATAGAGGCTTATAATGTGAAATATCAGGCAGCCTTAATTATCAGTGACACTACCAGCTCCTCCTATAATATACGGATGCACATATACAGAAAGAGCATATTTGGGCAAGCACATCTAATACAAAACACTCTTCATTTCCAAAAAAATGCCTATATTCACAAAGTAAAAGGTCCTCTTCAGACGTTCAAGCAGAGAGAAATTGGTATCTGACAGTGGAAAAGCAAATTTTAAAAGAAAGCATCTGAGCAAGATCAGATCAAATCATGATTACATTTTTCCCACAGTTCACCTGGCTCAAGGTCTTTTACATAAAATGGTAACTACAGATGCAGCTAGAAGAAAATTATCAATGACTTTTGGTTAGAGAACGCTATACAAGTAACATACACATCTAAAAATTAATTAAATACAACATAAATTGTTTTCAGGCCAGATCTCCATTTTCATCAGTTCAGTGAACTACTGGAAATGGACAAGAATGAGTTTTTGAGTACAATTAATTGCAGGCACAAAAACATGCCTGCAAAAATCAAGGCATTATTTGAAAATCAGGTGTACAGATACTGAATTGTTTATACAGGCAAATTCTGCTCCTATTTACATCGTAGTAAACCTGAAGTAGCTGATTTGAATTTACTGAGGCTACTAGCGTAAATAAAAGTAGAATCTGGCCACACAGGTAAGAATTAGATGACATCAAATAAGAATAAATTAATTAGCTGGTTTAAGTCTGATTTTGCAGTGGTACAAATCTAGGGCCAAATCCTGCAGTCATTACATAGGACCAAATGATTTCAGTGGGCATTGCTATGAAAAGACAATAGGAATGGGTGTCCAGAAAACTGAGACCCTCTGAAATTTAATGTTGTCTTTTTATCATAATGTATAGCTACAACAACAGGCTCTGCACATGTTTCATAGAGCATAATCCATTTATCAAATTCTAGGAAGTAATGAATCAGTGATTTCACTGTTTTACTGGGGTCTCACACAGTGATGAGCATGTCGGGCTATGATAATCATTCTGGCTCTGATTCAACAAAACATTCAAGGACCTGCTTAAAGTTAAGCACATCCTTAAATGCTTTGCTGAACAGGGATGAATCTAAGCACAAGCTTAAATATATTGTTGAATTGAGGCCTCTACTTCTTAGAAATAAAGGTGTGATTTCAGATGTTCTGCTATGGAACATAATAAATATTCCCCATTATTAATGTCTACAGTAAACTTTGTGATGTCGTATATTATAATGGACCCTTGTACAACATATGAGATTTTGACAGCAGGTAAGCAAAATGTGTTTATTATATTTATGGCTGAGTATATGTTGACACATACAAGACAGAGTCAGAAATGCAAACATGTTCAGGGATTTTCCTAAGCATATACATCTTGCATTATCATACACAGACATTGCTTGTTGTTTTATATAGTGTGTGTAAATGTTAAGATACTCCATTCACTGATGACACTATAAAAGCCAATATAGCTCAAAAGAGCTGGGCACGAGTGGACCAGAGGCTTGCGAATGTATCAGCCTGCATGGAGTTTGAAGTGAGGAGCACAGGCTGTAGAAGGGAATCACTTGGAAGGGCACCACCAAGCCAGGCTCTGGGTGCTCATGGCTAGAATGCTAGCTGCAGTTGCACTGAATCCTTTCGTGTGCAATCCAGCATGTGGGCTACAAATCTGGTGGCTTGGGGGTTCTAATCCCATGTTTGTCACTACAGCGGCACTTCTAGTGTGAAGTATCAGAGGGGTAGCCCTGTTAGTCTGGATCTGTAAAAGCAGCAAAGAGTCTTGTGGCACCTTATAGACTAACAGACGTATTGGAGCATGAGCTTTCGTGGGTGAATGCCCACTTCGTCGGATGCCTGCCACTACATGCATCCGACGAAGTGGGTATTCACCCACGAAAGCTCATGCTCCAATATGTCTGTTAGTCTATAAGGTGCCACATGACTTTTTACTACTTCCAGTGTGCTAGCTCAGTCAGAGTTAGTACAGAATGCAAATACTTAAGCCAATGTGCAGTTTAAGCATGTGCCAAATCAGGATCTTAACCTCTACGTACATTAATTTCTCTCTTTGTGAAATAGAGCTAAAAACTTACGCCAAACCTTTTGTAAACTATTACGTTATCTGGACGAAAACTCAAGTATAATTACAAAAGAGGCATTTGATATCTATCTTTTTTCAGTCACAGAAAAGGAACTTCTTTAAGGTGGAATTACAGTCACGTACATACAGCTCTGTCGCAACTTACTCGCATTTAACATGCGCAATTTCAGCTTTACACTGAGGGGCTGGAGTCCGGGGGGTGTGGCCTAAAGTGCAAGAGGCGTGGCCTCAAGATTTAAAGGTCCTGGGGCACCAGCTGTGGCTGGGAGTCCCAAGGCCTTTAAATCACCCAGGGGGATCTCAGCTGCAGAGGTGGCTGGTAGCCCCTGGGGTGAACTAAAGGGCCCAAGACTCCAGCCACCGTGGAGCTCTGGGCCCTTTAAATGCCAGCCCCAGCCCGGCTGCCATAGCTGCAGGCGGGATTTAAAGGGCTCCTCCGGGCTCCCCACAGTGGCGGGGGGCCGGAGGAGCCCTTTAAATGCTGTCCTGGCCCTGCCACCGGAGCTGCAGGTGGGATTTAAAGGGCTTGAGGATATAATTTTCAGTATACACGGTTTTCGCTTTACGCGATAACTGCAGAATGGAACCCCCACGTATGATAAGACTTGCCTGCATCAGCAATTTAAGGGTAAAATAATATTACAGCAATGTATACCTGTCAAAAACAGCCATCAGAATCCTAAATTCAGGGAGCATGAAGGGAGTAAGTTTGTGTGAGGGTTAAATTGGTAATACAAGTTACTTGTACTAAAATGATTAAATGAATCTCAAGGAGAACTGGAGAAATAGAGCCTGGTTGCAGTGAGTCTACAGGTGTGCTTTCTTCTTTCGTCCTTCTAGTTGGCCTTATCTTGAAATAACAGAATGAGACATTTTTACCTCTGAGCAATGGATTAATGAAGCCTTCTTGGAGTTAAGAGGGGCTGCACTGTGTGTTACTAGCTCTGTGAGCCTCCATTTTGGGTTGATTGGTCACAACATATTAGGGGTGGGGTTAGAGAACTATAAAGCCTACCCCAACCCTGAGGGATTTACTTTAGTTTGAGATCTTAGTCTAGTCAGGAATCTGCTCCAACTTTGAGAAACTTACTCTATCTTGGGAAGTTGGAGGGGAGAAATCTAGGCAAAACTCCCATTGATTTCAATGGTACCAAGATTTCCCTCTGAGATTTTGATATAGTTCAGTTCATGAGTTCACCTCAACCTGGCGTAGCTCAGAAGCTCACTCAATTTCAGTAGTTTATTTCAGTATGGGAACCTCATTCAGCTCAGGGTGCTTGCTCTAACTTGGGAACTTATTTCAGTCCTGACTGCCAGGAGATTTAAGTTAGAAACCTCTTTGCCCTTAACGGCAGGGATTCATAAAGGAATATTACTTTCTTATGAAGCTGTACAGGAATTTTGCAAGTTTAATGAAAATGCTTTCTGTGGGATCTTAAATTAAAATAATTTATTGTATTAGATTTTTAATGGACTCCTCACTTTTGCTGCTTTTTCCTTTCACTGAATTTATAAATCTATGGCTCACAGCTCACAGGTTAAAATCATAGTAGAAAAAAATGCAAACATTTCAAAGGAGATGCATACATAAGGCACTCAAACAATCTCAACTCCAGTAGCAATATCACTACTGCACCTTTGCTTCTGTTCTTTTCATGCCTGCTTTAGAAGAGGACTTTTGGGGGTTTTTTTGAGAAAAGATTTTAGAAAAAAAAATTCTAAATTTGGAAAAGCTTCTGTACAAACTGAGTGAGAGTTCTGCCACCTGTCTTGTGTATTGTGTGTGTGTGCGCGCTCATGGTAAATGGGTGTATTTGTAAAGATTCTGCCACTTATCACCTCCAAGGGTCGGTGCAAAAATTCTGCTTCCACTTGTGTTGGCTGTGCAGGGCAAATAATACCACAACACAGCCCCCGAGGGTGAGGGATTGGTGACTCCTCCAGTGGAGGAAAAGTAGAGCAGTATTCATCTCCAAGTCTCCCTCAGGTGACCGCTTTTGATACATGGCTACTTCCAGGAGGAGGAGGAAGCATGGTTCCTCAGATTCTGAGGTATGGAAGTAGGGGACGGACATTTATTTTTCTTCTCAAATGTGGTATGAAGAGGAGGCTCATTTTCTGGATTAGTTTTAATGATCAGAAATGTCTTAAGGAAGCATCCCTTTCAGGAAGACTATTTCCTCAGGAAAAGGTAGGCCCCTCTGAGTTTCTGCAGGTAGCTGGGAGGTGGTATGGACAGTTTCCTTTGATGGCACAGCTCCTGACACCAAGAGCAGATACGATAGAGAGTTGCACAGGAAATTTATAGTATAATTTTCTCCTTTGACAGGGCAAGGAAAGAATATACCAACAGTAGGTAACAGAGAGTAGCTCTGATGACTGTAGGGCAGGACAGGTGGTATGAAGTGTGGGGAGGTGCTGTGATTCCCCCCTTCCATTTAATTGTAGGTGAAAAAAATCACTTCCAGCATAACAAACATTCCTAGCAATTAAATCATAATTTGAAGCCTGTCTTTGCCAGGACACAGAATTTGTTTTTGGTAACCATTGGTCATTCTACACCATGTTAAAGTCTGTCTGAGCTCAGCTGACCATTCTGATGTCCCTAATTCAGTAGTGAATAACTTCCCAAAGTGACTCATTCAGTCTCAAAATTATTCAAGATTTCCAATATATCTCATGTAAGTCCCCAAGCATTTAAAACATCATAACACATTTTTTCTGGGTACTGTACCTCAAAAAAAGCTTTTTCTCAGTCTCCTCTAATTTTACGGGGTAGGGTGTTGGGGGGGGAATTCTTCTGGCCACCACCTAAAATTCAAAATTATGAGTGAAGTAGAAATGAATTCTGAGGATTTCAAGCAGTAGGAGATGTTTATATTGGGAAAAGAAGAACCATCTTTAACCATGGCTACTCTGGACGGACTGTCTTTAAATGATCTCCAAAATCCTAAACACATAGGACATGCTTGGTTGCTAATACACTAGACCCACACTAATTTGTACATCAGTAATCCTCATAGCCTTTAATTCCCATATGAAAACCATTGGCCTCTCCCCACTTCTGAGCAAAGATTTTATACCAGAGTCCTGTAGTGGGGTTTCATAGTACTAAGACTTTATTTTACAAACTATGCTATGTTACATTTGCTAGTAACCTATGAAGTACTATCATGAATAATTAAAACAAATCTACATTTGCTACAAGGAAAAAAAATGTCTTGTAATATATTATTCTTGCTTCTTATTGCTTATTCCTGGGTTCCCTAATCTGCAGAATTTATAGCACAGTGGTTACACTTACAGTTCATTTCATTTTCAGGGGTATTATTAGTTGCAGAGCTTTTCCTCATTTTGGCTACACAGGATGTCACTCAAACAGGCAAACTCTTTCCAAAGAAAATGAACTGTAGTGACCACTATAGAAATACTGTGATTGCTATATAACATAATTGTTTGCAGTGTTGTTGTAGTGTTGGTCTCAGGATATGAGAGACAAGGTGGATGAGGTAATATCTTTCACTGGACCAGTCTCTGTTGCCTCTTTCACCAAGAGAACTTGGTCTGATAAAAGATACTGCCTCACCTGCCTTGTCTCTCTCATAGACTGTAATTGTTACAATGGGCTTCACAGCAGGGTGGTTCAGCAAAATGGCTATCATTTTTATGACCACACTGCTGGACATTCATTGCTCACTTTACAGTGATAACATTTTTAAAGCTCTTCCATTCTGATAGATGCTGCTTGTTTGTGAGAGATTCCCTATAATTAAAATAGGCAATACTCTAGTGATATTGGTACAGACCATTTAAGTTTAACCATTCTATGTTTGTAAAATACTTGGTCATTGCTTTGTGTCCAAAACACGCACGTTTCTTAGGTGGGGGTGGGGGTGTGTAACTACATTTCTTAAAAGGAGATTTGTTATTCTGTTTTCTGTGTTGTGCACTTTTAAATGTAGGAGTGTCTATATTCCCAGATGCTGAGACTTTTACCATTTGGTGATTCAGTTCAGAAGCAGAATGTTAGAGTAACAGACTGAGTGTTCGCATGTGCACGCTCTCTCTCATGGAGGCATATATAGTACATATTTGTCTCTTTGTGCATGCAAAACATAGGAGTGAGGAAAATGACTTACCTACCATCATGTTTAATGAGGCTTGGAAGGATTAGATATTTCTGGTTAATGACAGTAAACTCTGATGTCACAGTACACCCACAAACCAATGAAAAAAATATTTCCATTAATAATAATAGGCGAAGTAAGAAAAATGCTGCTGGAGAACATTTTAGAGTTTGATTCAAGGATATTTACTTGTGAAGTTGACAATGTATGTTCTAATAGTTATAAAGCTTAAAATTTTTGAACCTCAAACACCTGCTACCATTAAGTAATCTGATCCCTCTTGTCTGACCCCTGCCCATAATTTCCTGCAACTGTGAAAATTAAATTGATTAAAAAAATTAAAAAATGCTTAAAAATAAACAGCAATATCTGTTGAAATATGTAAAAAAAAATCAATGCCAAGCCTATCTATAACTATTTGTAGCCGATTCTACCGGCAGAAGTCTTTGAGTTACAAGTGTCTTATCACAAATGAATCAATGATCTGATGGATCTTATCCTGAATTTGAAACTGAATACAGCATGCATTGCGGCACCTTATTACCAGACATCTACTCATTATATATTTGTCAGGCTATGTCTACACTACAGGATAATTTCGAATTAACATAAACTGGTTTTATAAAACAGATATTATAAAGTCGATTGCACGTGGCCACACTAGGCACATTAATTCGGTGGTGTGCGTCCATGGTCCGAGGCTAGCATCGATTTCCGGAGCGTTGCACTGTGGGTAGCTATTCCATAGCTATCTCATAGTTCCCGCAGTCTCCCCTGCCCCTTGGAATTCTGGGTTGAGATCCCAGTGCCTGATGGGGCAAAAATCATTGTCGCGGGTGGTTCTGGGTACAGCCTCACCCCTCCCTTCGTGAAAGCAGCAGACAACCATTTCACGCCTTTTTTCCTGGGTGAACTGAGCAAACGCCATAGCACAGCAAGCATGGACCCTGCTCAGATCAATAGCGCAATCGTGGACATTGTAAACACCTCGCGCATTCGCGTGCTGTCTATGGTGAACCATGAACTGCAAAGGCAGGCGAGGAGGAGGCAGCTACGGCAGTGTGGCGACGAGAGTGATGAGGACATGGATACTGAATTCTCCCTAACCGCGGGCCCCTGCACTTTGGAGCTCCTGCCGGTAATGGGGGAGGTTCTACCCATTGAACGCTGATTTTGGGCCCGGGAAACAAGCACAGACTGGTGGGACCGCATAATTTTGCAGGTGTGGGACGATTCGCAGTGGCTGCGAAACTTTTGCATGCGTAAGAGCACTTTCTTTGAACTTTGTGACTTGATTTCCCCTGCCCTGAAATGCCATAATACCAAGATGAGAGCAGCCCTCACAGTGGAGAAGCGAGTGCCAATAGCCCTCTGGAAGCTTGCAACGCCAGACAGCTACCGGTCAGTCTGGAATCAATTTGGAGTGGGAAAATCTACTGTGGGGGCTGCTGTGATGCAAGTAGTCAAAGCAATCATTAAGCTGCTGCTACGAAAGTTGTGACTCTGGGAAACGTGCAGGTCATAGTGGATGGCTTTGCTGCAATGGGATTCCCTAACTGTGGGGGGGCAATAGATGGAACCCATATCCCTAGCTTGGCACCGGAGCACCAGGGCACCCAGTACATAAACCGCAAGGGGTACTTTTCAATGGTGCTGCAAGCACTGGTGGATCACAAGGGACGTTTCACCAACATCCACGTGGGATGGCCAGGAAGGGCTCATGACACTCGCGTCTTCAGAAGCACTGTTCTGTTTAAACGGCTGCAGCAAGGGAATTAATTACTTCCCAGACCAGAAAACAACAGTTGGGGATGTTGAAATGCCTGTCGTTATCCTGGGTGACCCAGCCTACCCCTCGATGCCATGGCTCATGAAGCCATACAAAGGCAGCCTGTACAGTGGTCAGGAGCTGTTAAACTACAGGCTGAGCAAGTGCAGGATGGTGGTAGAATGTGCATTTGGCCGTTTAAAGACTCGCTGGCGCACATTACTGACTCGCTCAGACCTCAGCCAAACCAGTGTCCCCTTTGTTATTGCCTTGCTGTGTGCTCCACAATCTCTATGAGAATAAGGGGGAGACCTTTATGGCGGGGTGGGAGGCTGAGGCAAATCACTTGGCCGCTGATTACGTGCAGCCATACACCAGGGCGATTGGAAGAGCTCACCAGGAAGTGGTGCGCATCAGAGAAGCCTTGAAAACGAGTTTCATCACGGGCCAGGGTACGGTGTGACTGCTGTGTTTGTTTCCCCTTCATGAACCCCCCCCCTTTATTGACTCCTTCCCTGTAAACAACCCACCCTCCCCCTTCGATTACAGCTTGCTTAAGGAAATAAAGTCACTATCGTTTAAAAAGAATGTATTCTTTATTAAAAAGTAATTATAAAAAGAGGCAGAGAATTAACAAGGTATCCCAGGTGTGGTTTGGGAGGAGGATAGGAGGGAAGGAAAAGGCCATTAAGCACATTTCAATGTAATGACAGCCTTTTGGTTGGACTGTCCACGGGGGTGGAGTGGGCGGGTGCACAAAGCCTTCCCCCATGCGTTCTTACACGTCTGGGTGAGGAAGATATGGAACATGGTGAGTACTGAGGGTGGTTAAACATGGGCTGCAGCGGCACTCTGTGACCCCGCTGCTCTTCCTGAAGATGCACCAGACGTTGGAGGAGATCAGTTTGATCACGCAGCAGCTCCAGTGTTGCATCCCGCCACAGCTGATCTTTCTGCCTACACCTCTCATCTCGAGCGTCTCCCCTATCCTCACGTTCACTGGCATCTTTCGTGCACTTTGCTACCACGTCCTTCCACTCCTTCAGATGAGCTCTTTCATTGTGGGTTACTTCCATGATTTCAGAGAACATTTCATCTCACGTCCTCTTCTTCCTCCGCCTTATCTGAGCTAGCCTTCGGGATGGAGTAGGGAGGCTTGAAAAATGTGCAGCTGCATGAGGGAGGGAAAAAAGGGAAAGCAGTATTTAAAAAGATACATTTTACAGAACAATGCTTATATTCTTTCACAGTGAACAACACTATTCACCTTACATAGCACATGTGATTTCACCAGAAGGTCGCATTTTGCATCTTTTAATATTGAATGCCTACGGCTCTGGTGTTACAGATCTCACAGACGCAGGTCCGGGCATCACAATTCAGCTTGCATGCGTCCATGGTAAGCCACTGTCTTTCAGCTTCTCCAGCCTTCATATACACAGTGCCCTCTGATGCTTCTTTCCTGTTAACAAGCAGCAGCAGATGCCAACCCTTCCCCTCCCCAATCCAATTCTCTAGGATTGCTTTACCCCTCCCCCCACCGCATGGCTGGTATCATGGAAGATCACTGCTAATCACCCCCCTTTCCCCCCCACCACGTGGCTGCTAGCTGGGAAGATTCCTGCTGACCAAACACTAAAAAGCTCAGCGCTATCCTTCCTCCCCTCCGCCCGCTTTGCTATGTGCAAGGAAGGATTTCTTTTAAGCAACAGCCCAGTAGGAAAATGGCCATCTCTGTCCCCTTAATTAAATTCCTTAATTTCAACCAGGTTACCATGAACGATATCACTCTGCTGAGGATAACAGAGCGAGATAAAGAACGGATGTTTCTTGAATGCCAGCAATCACCGGGACCATACGCATCTATGCTTTGTCATGCAATGATACCCGATTACTTGCTACATGCATGGCGTGGTAAAGTGTCCTACCATGGTGGACGGAACAAGGCTGCCTTGCCCAGAAACCTTCTGCAAAGGCTTTTGGAGTGCCTTCAGGAGTGCTTCATGGAGATGTCCCTGGAGGATTTCCGCTCCATCCCCAGACATATTAACAAACTTTTCCAGTAACTTTACTGTCCACGAATGCATCCCAAGCCCTCATGGCAAATCAATCATTAAAAAACGCTTGCTTTTAAACCATGTTTTATATTTACAAAGGTACACTCACCAGAGGTCGCTTCCATGGCTTCACTGTCTGGGCTAGTGGCTTGGGAGGACTGGGAGGGTAATTCTGTCTGGGTCACAAAAAGCTCCTGGCTGTTAGGGCTAACGGAGTGCTGTGTGCTCGCTGCAAGTTTGTCCTCCTCTTCCTCATCCTCCTCCTTATCTTCCCCCTCCGCTGAAATCTCAGCCATGGTTGAGATTATAACCCCCACCTCGGAATCCACGGACAAGGGGGGGAGGTAGTGGTGGCGCACCCCCCTAAAATTGCATGCAGCTCAGCGTAGAAGCGGCATGTTTTCGGCCCTGACCCAGATCTTCCATTTGCTGCTTTGGTTTTCTGGTATGCTTGTCTGAGCTCCTTAACTTTCACTCTGTACTGCACTGAGTCCCTGGTGTGGCCTTTTCCCATCATAGCCTTGGAAATTTTTTCAAATATTTTTTCATTTCGTCTTTTGGAACGGAGTTCTGTTAGCACTGAATCCTCTCCCCATATAACGATAAGATCCAGTACCTCTCGTGTGGTCCATGCTGGTGCTCTTTTTCTATTCTCAGGAGACTGCATTGTCACCTGTGCTGATGAGCTCTGCGTGGTCACCTGTGCTGATGAGAGTTCCACGCTGGCCAAACAGGAAATGCAATTCAAAAGTTTGCGGGGCTTTTCCTGTATACCTGGTCAGTGCCTCTGAGTTCAGATTGCTGTCCAGAGCGGTCACAGTGGTGCACTGTGGGATACTGCCCAGAGGCCAATAACGTGATTTGCGGCCACACTAACCCTAAACCGATATGTTAATATCGATTTTAGCGCTACTCCTCTCATTGGGGAGCCCTTTAAATCGATATAAATGCATTGTAGTGTGGACGGGGACAGCTTTAAATCGATTTAACGCTGTTAAAATCGGTTTAACTGCGTAGTGTAGACCAGGCCTTAGTTGCAGTGATTTGGGAATAGCCCTGTGTCATAGTATAATCCCCTACTCTGAACCTTAGCGTCCAAAAGATGGGGTACCAGCATGAATTCCTCTAAGCTCAGTTACCAGCTTAGTACTTGTAGTGCTGCCACCAACCAGGAATTCCAGTGCCTGGTACACTCTGGTCCCCCCAAAACCTTGCCCGGGGAACCCCAAGACCCAGACCCTCTGGATCTTAACACAAGGAAAGTAAACCCTTTCCTTCACCGTTGCCTCTCCCAGGCTTCCTCTCCCTGGGTTACCCTGGAAGATCACTGTGATTCAAACTCCTTGAATCTTAAAACAGAGAGGAAAATTCACCTTCCCCCCTCCTTCTTTCTCCCCCTCCCAGACTCTTCCCGAGAGAGAAAGTAATCCTAACACAGAAAGAAAATTTAACCTTTCTCCCCACCAATTTCCTGGTGAATCCAGACCCAGTCCCCTGGGGTCTCACCAGAAAAAAAAAATAAGGTTCTTAAACAAGAAAAGCTTTTAATTAAAACAGTAAAAATTATCTTTGTAAATTTAAAATGGAATAGGTACAGGGTCTTTTAGCTATAGACACTGGGAATACCCTCCCAGCCTAAGTATACAAGTACAAACTAATATCCTTTCAGCAAAATTCAAATTTGAATTCCTTCCAGCCAAATACATATTTGAACTCTTCCCAGCCAAATACACATTTGCAAATAAAGAAAACAAACATAAGCCTAACTCGCCTTAACTACCTAATACTTACTATTCTGGACATATAAGAGACTATCAGAGAGATTGGAGAGAAACCTGGTTGCATGTCTGGTCACTCTCAGAACCCAGAGAGAACAACCACCAAAATCTAACAGCACACACAAAAACTTCCCTCCCTCAAGATTTGAAAGTATCCTGTCCCCTGATTGGTCCTCTGGTCAGGTGACAGCCAGGCTCACTGATCTTGTTAACCCTTTACTGGCAAAAGAGATATGAAGTACTTCTGTTCTATTAACTCTTACTTATCTGTTTATGACACCCTGTGATATGACAATATAGGCACTGTGGTAATACAAATAACTGTATAAACTCAGGGACAATAGTATCAGAGGGGTAGCCGTGTTAGTCTGGATCTGTAAAAGCAGCAAAGAGTCCTCTGGCATCTTATAGACTAACAGACGTTTTGGAGCATGAGCTTTCGTGGGTGAATACCCACTTCGTCAGATGTATTCACCCATGAAAGCTCATGCTCCAAAATGTCTGTTAGTCTATAAGGTGCCACAGGACTCTTTGCTGCTTTTTCAGGGACAATATTTACCTTCTTGAATCAATTGGACACTGCACAAATACAGCTGCTTTGCCCCCCTACTCTCCCTAAACCACAAAATAATTATATGTCCTCTGAAGGGTGGCTAAATAGAGGATTAAATGACTTTTAAAATAATCATTAATAGTGCATTTATTTCTCCATTGATGCAATCCCTAAAACACATGCTATTAGCATGTTTTTCAGCAACTGAACTGGTGCGAATTGTTAGTAAATCAGGCCTGTAATCTTCAAACATATTCCCTAGGCTTTGAATCTAAAACCATCTGGACACTGTGACAGTGTTCTATTTATTACATACAAATGCTTGGATACTGCCGATGCATAAACAGTAATTAAGCACACAAGCCAACCATGCATGCCAGATTTGCTAGAACTATCCTTTGAGTATCTTAGAGTTTCCATGCCAGTGAGCTTATTGAGGCATTGGCTGGTGATTAAACATTAATGATTTATGGTGCAAGCAGGGTTCATTTACTGCTTACTGAAATATGTTTGACAGCATCTTTGTGATTTCCCAAGAATTAATACTTCAGAGTCATTTTCTAAATTACTTTCAGTAAAGATATGATGTAGCAACTAATACAATAATATCTCATATGTGTGAGTCTAGTGTTTTTGTTCACTGATTAGAGCCATGCAGAGAAGGGGGAAAAACCCACATCAACAAATGGTTAACAACGGATAAGTTAAATAGTGAGTGTAAAAGGAATTTTGACGCCTGAAAAGAAATACTGGGAAGAGTCTAAACTCAAAATCTAAGGGCAAAAACTATCAGACTGAGGGTCAATCCACCTCCTACTGAAGTCAATGTGAGTTACCCATTGTTTTCAGTGGAAGTTGGGTCAGGCCAGTAGTGTCTGAGTAGTTCTGATTTGGGTCTCAATACAAAATTTATGTATGTAACAGTTTAATGTATTGTTTTACACAGAGTTTCATTTATAATTGAAAAAAGTCTCAGGTAGTCAGTCTGATGGTCAATTGGCCAAAAGGAAAAATACTGTGTTCCCACAATGTAGACAATGAGGAATCTATTTCCCATTGCTTAATCACATATTAGGAGCGCAAAACCTGTAGCATAAAACATTCCATGTCTATACACTCACACACATAGATTTCTATTGGAATGTCAGATCATATGAAAGCAGAAGAGTCTCAGTGACAGTGATACTGAGCTTGGAATTACACTTGAGATATTTGGCAAGAAATTATCAGCTAGAAAATCATTATTGTAGAGATTCAGTGTTGATACCAGCCGATAATTGCTCATGTGTGTTTGCTTCATTCTGATCTTACATCCCTGCCCTCAGCTATCTTGATTTACCAGAGTCCCAAATTACCCTTACAGCATCAGAGAAACTAATTTTTCACTGAAAGTTAATCATGGAAGTAAGCTGTGCTTCCCAAGGATTCCCAAGTTTTCAATTTTAGCTGTAGCACCAAAACCATCTGTGGCGTGAACCAAGTCACAAACACCCCATCTTAGCACTAAGGATGTTTGGAGGAGTCCTTAATGCATGCTTGCTTAGTTTCAGTGGTTGTCTTGAGCAATTTCCAGTTGCTTTTATAGCAACTCCTATTAATTCATTGGTATCCTATATCAGTATCACTGTTGCATCTCTCTTTTGAGCTAAGCATCATAAATGTGAAGTCCTTGGTACTATATGAATGACAGAATGTGGTGGCTGCATCCAGCTTTCTCTTCTAGGAAGCTCTGATTTGCCATTCAAACCCAGGGCAGAGACTGAAATCCATACCTCCTCTGTCTCCAAACAGGTCATTAGAAGATATGAAGCCTCAAAAGGTAAGGTATGGAAGGTAGTTGCAGGCAGAATAAGATCAATGAGATGTCTAGTCTACACACGGATAAGAGGACTTAGTCATGAGGAGTCTTACCTGAATAGGGACCTACCCAAGATGTTGCAAATAGGGTTGGCCTCAGGTTTCATGGGACCTAAGTGCGACCAGTTAACTGGTGCTGACAAAATAGGACCACTCAAATGACCATTTTAAGAGATTAGGAAATAATTTCCTAGTGTCCTCTATCCCCTACTGATAATGTTGGTGCTTTGGATAATTCAGTTGTTGGAAACATCCTCATTTTTCAGGAACCATCCTGTGATATTGGCTATTGATAGTGATCTTAGCTCCAGCCTTTGCTTCTCATTCACTTGAGTATTTTCAAAAAAGCACACCCTATTTGAGGCAAGTCTCTAATCCAGTCAGTCATGCAGTCATTAGTTAAAAATGAATTTCTGCTTTTGAATCATGTTGAATTGACAGTCATGCAGACTGAAGTCTCTGTTTAGCAACAGAACATTATAGCATTGATCACATTTTGCCATTGTGCCATCTCATTCCTAAGAGCATTTTGTTGGGTAGGAGGATAGCTCAGTCTCCATATGCATCCAATCTTGGGCCTTTGTGCTGAGACAGCGCATGCAGGTGACACATGGAGAGGTGGTTCTGGTTTGCAAATGCATAATCACCAGAAAATGGAGTGGGATCAGTAGCTTAATTTCACATAAGCCTTCAAATAACCTCCAGTAGTAATGGTTTTGGGTCACTATGTGCCTAGGATATCCTCACCCTCTGTTTTAGCTGATTTGAAGCACAGCTCCTCTAGATGTATGTTGTAATTTTCCAGTTATACTTTTAGACACTGAAGTTTTCCTTCTGAGGTATCTGCAGAGATTAGCAGAATTTATGAAAAAACACATTTGTGTACAGCAGAGAGATGCCAGACCACTGCTAACTAAATTAATGTAAATGATTTTGATTCCCCTCTAACATAGTTCCTTCTTCTCTGCTCACCCCTTCCCTCCCTAGCAGGCTTCCAGTAAATATTTTTTTTGCAAGTCTGTAAATCATCCTAGTAGCAAGTCATTCTAAAACAGCCAAAGATTCAGGGATAATGGCACAGTAGGTCAGTACACTAGTCTTTCATATCTAGCAGAACAGAGTTAAATCTTAGCTCAGAACCCAAGTGATAAAGAGTTTAGTAGCCTCATTCTATTACCTGTTTGTTTATATTATTAAGGCCAGGTCTACACTACAGACTTAAATCCATTTAACTACATCACTCAACACATTCCTGAATGATGTAGTTACCGATGTAGATAGCACTAGAAGTTCTCCTGTCAACATAGCTACTGCCTCTCAGGGAGGTGGATTAACTACTCTGACAGAAGAAGCAGTCCTGTTGGCATAGTAGCATCTTCACCAAAGTGATGCAGCTGCACCACTGCAGCATTGTACATGAAGACAAGACCTAAGCCACCATAATATTAATAATATTTGTCACAACTGTCAGACTGGGATAATAGAATTGTTGCAGGTCTTGCAAAGCAATGTTGAGCGTTTGAAGAGAACCTGTGCATGCTGTGCCTGCCTCTAACTAAATCCCTCTGTTTAGTGAGCATAACAGCACAGAATTCACTCACAAATATCCCAAAATAGGCGTAGATCATTTTCTAAGATAAAATACTTTGTTAATTTTTAACCTGGATACTTCAAAATCTGTACTTTAGAACACCCACAGCATAGAGTTGGTGGTGATGGCTATTGGCTAGTAGAGCTTTAGTTCTGTAACCATTAGGGATTATTTCTTTATGATCATTGGTTCTGCCCTTTACCATGTAACCTTACAAAACATGCATTGCTTCCTCTATCCAAGCAGTCATCGACCTTTTATTTATAAGAAAGGGTGGATGTCATTGGGCTTTATTTAATGCTTTACAGAAGCTTCATAGCCAAACTGATCTCCAGCATTTTAAATTAAGAAAATGGGTGATAGATATGAATCATCAGCATGTCCTGTTAAAATACATTTATAGTGAGGTAGCAACCATTGTGCCAGGCCTTGTACAAAGTTATCATAAGACACAATCTGCTCCACAGGGCTTACAACCTATGGTCCACATCCTGCTAGTTGTTCTGTGCTAGAGGACCCTGAAGGCTGTTCCAGGATTGGTGTCTAAAAAGACAAAAAAACAGACAATTGTGGGAGTGGGGGGAGGAATATCACACATGCAGTGTGATCAGGGTGACTGGCAGGTACACGTCTTGATTCTGTCACTTTTTTGGTGTTTGTTTTAGGTTGGTTTCTTAATGTTCATAATTGTTCCTGATCATTTGTTATTTTTCATTACTTAATCCTGCTCTGATTTTATACATCATATTAATGCATATTCAATTTGTTTTTGTTCATCTTTGCCTTTTTTAAAATATTAATTATTCTTGCTTATGATATTTTTTCAATTTTATTTTTTGATCAGCCATTTGTCTCCTCACACAGGGTTTACTAAAAACTAAAGCCCTCTCCCCTCATTGACTATTCAAAATGGGATTGGATGGGTAAGTACAAATATTCAGCTAAGTGATACAGTGATATATTAGATACTGAATGATTTTACAATAAAAGAAAAACTCACTTAGGGCCTGACTTTCCCATTCTTCCTTAGGACTAGTAGACTATTACTCTATGCATAATACCACGTCTGTCACTTAAGCTATTTGAAGAGTAAATTACTGCTCAGCATGGGTAAACATAGCAGAATCTGCCCCTTGCTGATTTATATTTTAAGCCCACTAGAAAATCATTTGACATAATATAAAAATCTGCATAAATGAGAGCACAGCCACAGAAAAGAATAGAAATCATTGTTAAAGATAGAAAGCTTCCAAATCTATAAAGCCACTCTGTAAAAACCATCAATTATCTTTACTTGGCAAATGAAAGGCAATAACAGTAAAATGTGTATCAGTACCAACTGTGATATGAAATTTAAAGCTTTAAAACTTCATTAACATCAGACTGGTAATGATGTACCATATGCACTGGTCTGCATTTGCCTCAGGATCTCCAACTTGTGGTTCATTTTCTTCCACCACACCCTCTCTTTAAAAAGGATGACTCAGACCATTTTGGTGACGTGCTTAGAGGCTAATATTTAGGGTAGGCATCATAGAAAACATCATTTGCTTCACTATACCCTGGTGGATTGCTGTAATTTGCTATTTCTAGGACTGTAAGGAGGCGCCCTGGCTCCCCGCCGTGCCTGAGAGGGACTAGCCAGAGCAGGTGCCTCAGTGGGCGGAGTCAGCACGGCCTGTCCCCGCCCCCTGGAAGTCAAGGGGCGGGACAGGAAGTATAAAAGCCTGGTCCCAGCACTCAGTTGGGCGCAGGCTGCCGGAGAGGACAGACGCTGGTGCCCGGGCTCCCGCCGGGCCGGACCTGCCCCGCGCCCCCTACCCAGAGGAGTGCTGGCCGGACCTGCCCCGCGCCCCCTACCCAGAGGAGCGCTGGCCTGACCTGCCCCGCGCCCATTACCCGGAGGAGCGCTGGCTGGACTTGCCTCAGACCCGGTACCCGGAGGAACGTCGGCCTGACCTGCTGTGTGCCCGATACCCTGAGGAATGGCCTGAGCTTCCCCACGACCGGTACCCGGAGGAACTCATGGTCTGGGACCCACCAGACGACGCTGGCAAGGACCAGGTACCCAGAGAGGGGGAGGTTGGAAGTAGCCCGGGGATAGCCGACCCTGGTTTGGCTCCTGAAGAGCCCGAACCCATGTCAGTGTGTTGCGGCCAGGATCCCCACTAACCGTAGCGGGTCTTGACCGCTGCTAGGGCCCCGGGCTGGAACGCAGTGGAGTGGGAGGGCCTGCGTTCCCCCTGCCACCCATAACCGGGTGGCAGACTCCCCCACTTCCTGCCTATTGCCACTGCTCTGCCCTGACCCAAAGGGCCAGAGCTAGTTAGACTTGTGTTTGGTGCCCCGCCCGAACCAAGGGCTGGGCCCCTTTGACTTTGCCACTGCTCTGCCCTGATCCAAAGGGCCAGAGCTAATTAGACTTGTGTTTGGTGCCCTGCCCGAGCCAAGGGCCCGGTCTGATACTGTGTTTGCTCAGCCCCTGCTAGAGGCCTGAGCCTGAACTATTACTGCCCGCCGAGCCAAGGGCCCGGGCTGATACTGTGTTTGCTCAGCCCCTGCTAGAGGCCTGAGCCTGAACTATTACTGCCCGCCGAGCCAAGGGCCCGGGCTGATACTGCGTTTGCTCAGCCCCTGCTAGAGGCCTGAGCCTGAACTATTACTGCCCGTCCTGTCCAAGGGCTGGGGCTTATTTATTTTGAGAGCCCTGACCCTGGTTAGAGGGCCGGGGCTCTACCTTGTTTACAGACCTTGTACCCCGCTCAACACCTGCCGAGGGGCTAAGCCTACCCGGACTGCAGTGCGTAAGGAGGCGCCCTGGCTCCCCGCCGCGCCTGAGAGGGACGAGCCCCGACACGACCGGCTTACACATGGAAGCACCACTGGGGGTACTGTCGCCCAGGATGTGGGCGCGGACCCTTAACGCCGGTGAACGGGGGCCCGCAGGAGAGGGAGACCCCTCCCCCGAGACGGGCCTGTCCCACCTCGCCGCCCTTCTGACCGAGAACCAGGATTGGCAGCAGGCGGCGCAGTCATGATGGCAAGAGAAGCAGCAGGACGCCCAGCTCCAGCAGCTGCAGCAGCTCATCGAGCAGCTGGGGACTCAACAACGCCAGCTGATCCAGGACCTGGTTCAGCGGCAGCAGGAATTTCAGCTGAAATGCCTCCAGCACCTTGCAGCGGAGCGGGGGGCCCGAGAGGGGGTCCGGTCGGGACATCTCCAGAGGGATTGCCCTCAAATGGAGTGTACCTTCGGCCAAGTCTGCTCCGGGGAGGCTCGGGCCCGGCGCCGACAGCCCGCCAAGATTACGGCACCTGTGGTGGTGGAGGGGTACCAGACCGTGGTCCTCCTCGACTCCGGTTGCGGACAGACCTTAATCCGCAACCACTTAGGTCCCCCGGCGGATGCACGCCTGGGGGAAATTCGTTTACAATGTATCCACGGAGACGTACGGCCGTACCCCAGCGCCTGGGCCCAACTGACGATAGACGGGGAGACCCGACGGATGGTGGTAGGCCTCGCACCGAGTCTGGTGTATCCAGTAATCCTGGGCCGGGACTGGCCCGAGTTTCCGGCCGTTCTACGCCGACATGCCGGAGGCAGCCTGGGTCCCGTACCAGCCTTGGAGTGAGAGGCTTCAGAAGGGAAGGACGATGAGCGGGGGCCCCCAGAAATGGAGGAGGATGAGTTGGACCTCCCCGAGGACCCCGCTGCCGAGGATGGGGGCGATGCTTCCCCGGGCGAGGCCAGGGATCCCTCGGCCCCCACGGACTTCTGCCGGGACCAAAGAGTGGACCCCGCCCTCAACGAGGCATATGAACAGCTCGCCGCCGTGGATGGAACTATCCTCGATCCTGGGTGAGCTGCCCGGTGGCCACACTTCGAGTTGCGCCAGAACCACCTGTATCGGGTCGAGAGGGACCCACACACCAAGGAGTCCCGATCACAACTCCTCGTACCCCGCTGTCATCGGCGGGCGGTCATGAAACTGGCCCATGATGTCTCGGCTACCGGACATCTGGGTACTGAAAAGACCCTGGCCCGAATATTGGGGCGCTTCTATTGGCCGGGGATATACCGCGAGGTGAAGGACTATTGTACCTCGTGCCCGGAGTGCCAGTTTACCGTGCCAGCGAGGACACCCAAGGCACCACTGGTCCCGATACCGTTAATCGAGACCCCTTTCGAGCGAGTGGCCATGAACCTGGTGGGACCCCTTCCTAAGAGTATTGCGGGGTACCAGTACATACTCGTGATGCTGGACTACGCTACCCGGTTCCCCGAGGCACATCCCGCTCCGGAACATCACCGCCCGTACCATCGCAGGCGAGCTTGTTAAGGTCTTCGCCCGCGTCGGCTTGCCCCGGGAGATCCTCACGGATCAGGGGACCAATTTCACCTCGTGGCTGTTGGAGCAGGTGTGCAGGCTCCTGGGGATCAAGCAACTGCGAACCTCGGTGTATCATCCCCAAACCGACGGCTTGGTAGAGAGGTTTAATCGCACCTTAAAGGATATGTTGTGGAAATTCCCCCCAGAAGACCTCCGCCGGTGGGACCAGCTACTCCCACCCTTGCTCTTGGTGGTGCGAGAGGTTCCCCAAGCCTCAACCAAGTTCTCGCCATTCGAACTATTGTATGGCTGCCAACCGCAGGGCCTGTTGGACCTGATGAGGGAGACCTGGGAGCAAACCCCCTCACCCGCCCAGGGTCTCCTGCAATACGTGATCCAGCTCCAGGAGCGTCTCAAACAGGCTGGGTCCCTGGCACAGGCAAACTTAAAAGCCGCCCAAGAGATGCAGGCCCAGACGTACAACCGGAACTTCCAACTGGGAGACCGGGTCTTACTCCTCCTCCCCTCCAGCTAGTCCAAGATCCTGGCTAGATGGCTGGGCCCGTACGAGATGGTGCGGAAGGTGGGGCCCGTCACCTATGAAATCCGTCAGCCCGACCGTCGGAAAGAGCTCCAACGGTATCACGTCAACCTCCTTAAACCCTGGCGGGAACGAGAGGGGTTGCTGATCAATCCCTGTCCGCCCGAACCCGAACTAGGACCCCAGGTACACACTAAGGAAGACTCCAAGGGACCCCAGCTTGGGGAAACGCTGACAGAAGAGCAGCTTGAACAAACCCGCTGCCTCCTTCACGCATTCCCCCGTACTTCTGCATTTTACGGCCCAGCCGGGATACACCTCCCTGGCCTATCATCAGATTCAGACGGAGCCGGGGGTGGTGATCCGGGCCACGACCAGACCCCTGCCGTATCACCGAAGGCGAATCGTTGAAGACGAGGTACGGGCGATGCTAGACCTGGGAGTAATTGAGCCATCACAAAGTGAGTGGCGTAGTCCCATCGTCCTGGTGCCTAAACCCGACGGCTCCCAGCGCTTCTGTATCGACTTTAGGCGCGTCAACGCCGTCTCCAAATTTGACGCCTACCCCATGCCCCGAATAGATGAGCTGCTGGCCCGGTTGGGAGAGGCCCGCTATATCACGACCCTGAACTTAAGCAAGGGGTATTGGCAGATTCCCCTGGATCTGGCCTCCCGGGAGAAAACAGCGTTCGCCACTCCGACCGGCCTGTACCACTTTACGCGGATGCCCTTCGGCCTTCATGGGGCACCCGCAACGTTCCAGCGCTTGATGGACCGCCTCCTCCAACCGCATCACGACTATGCCGCAGCCTATCTTGATGACGTGGTCATCTACAGTCGGCAGTGGGAGACCCACCTGGACAAGGTCGCCGCTGTCCTAAGGTCCTTGCGGGAGTCTGGGTTAACGGCCAACCCTAAGAAGTGTCGCATCGGCTGGCGTGAGACCACCTACTTGGGGTATACCGTTGGCAATGGACAGGTGAAACCTCTGGTGGACAAGGTTCAGGCCATTGCCGCCTGTCCACCACCAACCACGAAGCGCCAAGTCCGCCAGTTCTTGGGGCTGGCGGGTTATTATCGGAGGTTCATCCCCCAGTTTGCAGTGGTGGCCGTCCCCTTGACCGGGCTCCTCACTAAGGACAGCCCGCGACACGTACGCTGGACCTCCGAGTGTGACGAGGCTTTCCAGGCACTTAAGGCAAGCCTCTGCAGCAAGCCAGTCTTGTTTAGCCCGGACTTCCAGTGACCATTTGTCCTACAAACAGATGCGTCGGAAGTCGGGCTCGGGGCTGTCCTCTCACAGGAGGTGAATGGGGAGGAGCATCCGGTTCTGTACATCAGCCGGAAGCTGTTCCCCAGAGAACAAAACTACGCAGTCGTCGAAAAGGAGGCCCTCGCGGCAAAATGGGCCTGCGACGCTCTGCGTTACTACCTCCTTGGGGCCCCGTTCACTTTGGTCACTGACCACTCCGCCCTCCAATGGCTATGCCGCATGAAAGACCACAACGCACAGCTTCAACGGTGGTACTTAGCCATGCAGCCCTACGCCTTCACCGTCCGCCACAGGGCAGGAAAGGACCACGCCAACGCGGACTTCCTTTCCCGCCTGGGGGGCATGGACGAGCCTGGCCCCGTTGCCCGGGAGCCAGCCTTGAGGGGGGGGTGTGTAAGGAGGCGCCCTGGCTCCCCGCCGCGCCTGAGAGGGACGAGCCAGAACAGGTGCCTCAGTGGGCGGAGTCAGCACGTCCTGTCCCCGCCCCCCGGAAGTCAAGGGGCGGGACAGGAAGTATAAAAGCCCGGCCCCAGCACTCAGTTGGGCGCAGGCTGCCGGAGAGGACAGACGCTGGTGCCCGGGCTCCCGCCAGGCCGGACCTGCCCCGCGCCCACTACCCAGAGGAGCGCTGGCCGGACCTGCCCCGCGCCCACTACCCAGAGGAGCGCTGGCCTGACCTGCCCCGCCCCGTGCCCATTACCCGGAGGAGCGCTGCCCGGACCTGCCTCGTGCCCACTACCCAGAGGAGCGCTGGCTGGACTTGCCTCCGACCCGGTACCCGGAGGAACGTCGGCCTGACCTGCCGTGTGCCCGATACCCTGAGGAGTGGCCTGAGCTTCCCCACGACCGGTACCCGGAGGAACCCATGGTCTGGGACCCACCAGACGACGCTGGCAAGGACCAGGTACCCAGAGGGGGGGAGGTTGGAAGTAGCCCGGGGATAGCCGACCCTGGTTTGGCTCCTGAAGAGCCCGAAACCATGTCAGTGTGTTGCGGCCAGGATCCCCACTGACCGTAGCGGGTCTTGACCGTTGCTAGGGCCCCGGGCTGGAATGCAGTGGAGTGGGAAGGCCTGCGTTCCCCCTGCCACCCGTAACCGGGTGGCAGACTCCCCCTCTTCCTGCCTATTGCCACTGCTCTGCCCTGACCCAAAGGGCCAGAGCCAATTAGACTTGTGTTTGGTGCCCCGCCCGGACAAAGAGCTGGGCCCCTTTGACTTTGCCACTGCTCTGCCCTGACCCAAAGGGCCAGAGCTAATTAGACTTGTGTTTGGTGCCCCGCCCGAGCCAAGGGCCCGGGCTGATACTGTGTTTGCTCAGCCCCTGCTAGAGGCCTGAGCCTGAACTATTACTGCCCGCCCTGTCCAAGGGCCTGGACTGATACTGCGTTTGCTCAGCCCCTGCTAGAGGCCTGAGCCTGAACTATTACTGCCCGCCCTGTCCAAGGGCTGGGGCTTATTTATTTTGAGATCCCCGACCCCGGTTAGAGGGCCGGGGCTCTACCTTGTTTACAGACCTTGTACCCCGCTCAACACCTGCCGAGGGGCTAAGCCTACCCGGACTGCAGTGCGTAAGGAGGTGCCCTGGCTCCCCGCCGCGCCTGAGAGGGACGAGCCCCGACACGACCGGCTTACAAGGACAAATCCAGTTCTTTCTAAAATTAACTGCAAACATGAAACAAGGGTGTTAGAATACATATTCAAAAACGATGCTTTCAAAACTATCACTATGCAGTCTGAAAAGGCAAGTTCTTTTAAAAAAATGGAGGATGAGACAAAATTCTTATAAAAGCTTTTTTACAGAAATGGCTGATAATGTATTTGGGAAGTATGGTTCAAGGGGATTAGAGATGCATTAACCAGTTTAGGCAGTTGATTAGACATGATAGGTGAGAGGCGGCATATCTCATTACTATCCCTTGAGCCATACAGGATCCATACACCTGTTTTAGTCTGATCCTTCAGTCATTTGTTTTTTGTTCTCCTTTATAAATTATTCAGGACCCGTTCTTTTGGTATACACATTAATGCCAATGGAAGTTATGACTATGTATGGAAAGTCAAATAAGCACTTGTGTGTATTTGCAGTTTATTAAATGTAATAAATAAATAAATAAAAGTCAATGTTAAAACACCATGAAGGTAATCTGGTAAAATTTAAAAAGTTAGGAACCACAAAAAGTTAAGACTACCAAAGCAATATTGACTAAACCTCATTGCACCTACATGGTACATTCTAGTCCTCCTTTTCTCATTAAATAGGAAGCTTACTGTACCATAAACTGTTGAGGATATACAGTATGGCTGAGTTAATATTGCTCTGCTAACATTTACATTTCCTAATTTTTTTTTCTAAATTTTATTTTAGCTATGCAGTGTTATCACTCCGTTAACACAGGATGGAATATAGCTGTACGCTGTAGGGGGAAAACATCGCAGTAAGTTGCCCACGGTGCACAGAAAGCGGCACAGTGTCTTCATTAACATTGAGATAAGTGTGCTGAGGTCTTTACACCTCATTTTTAGAGATGCAGTATTTGTTACACCATATTTCAGCTACAGATTCTCAATAGAGTAGAAAGGGGTGACATAGTAGTCCCATATCCACTGTTTCCTCTGTAGTGTCTAGTACCACTTATGAATCTATGACTCTATAATGTACTAGACTGGAGTAGGATAAGGAACCTACTGCAACTACCAGCTAGGAGATATTTTCAGCTCAAGCAGTAAAGGCTGAAGAACTAGGATGCTAATCCCAATTATGCACAAAATCATCAAAATATAAGATTGTAAGGGACCTCTGTAGATTTAGTACAGTCCCCGGGACGGAGACAGGACTAAATATTATCTAGACCATCCTTAATAGACCTTTGTCTAACCTATTCTTTAAACCTTCAATGATGGAGATTCCACAACTTTCCTAAGTAATTTGTTCCAAATTCTTAACCACCCTTGCAATTAGGAAGTTTTTCCTAATGTTTAACTTAAATCTCCCTTGCTGCCATTTAAGCTCTTTGCCTCTAGTCCTATCGTTAGTGGATAAAGAGAATAATTTATCACTGTCCTCTTTATAACAACCATTTCTGCACTTGAAGACAGTTATGTCCCCTTTCAATCTTCTCTTCTCCAGAACAACCCCAGTTTTTTTTCAATCTTTCTTTGGTCATGTTTTCCAGACCAGTGGCTCTCAATCTTTCCAGACTACTGTACTCCTTTCAGGAGTCTGGTTTGTCTTGTGTACTCCCAAGTTGCACCTCACTTAAGAACTATTTGCTTACAAAATAAGACGAAAAAATACAGAAGTGTCATAGCACACGATTCCTTAAAAATTGCTTACTTTCTCATTATAAAATACATCATTTGGAATATAAATATTGCACTTACATTTCAGTGTATAGCACATGGAGAAATATAAACAAGTCATTGTACGAAATTTTAATTTGTACTTTACTAGTGTTTATGTAGTCTTTATAAAACTAGGCAAATATCTGGATGAGTTGATGTGCCCCGTGGAAGACCTCTGTGTACCCCTGGTTGAGAACCACTGTTCTAGACCTTGAATCATTTTTGTTGCAGTAATGAGGATCAGTCACCACTCTGGTGCCTCCTCATGGCCGATATGGGAATTAGCTCTGGTAGCCAGTGTGCCCTGCTCTGGTGGTGCTCCACTCATTACCTCTTCTGATTCTGGATCCACGTCCTTCCAAAGACCATGGTGTCCTCTTCAGTGACGCAGCCATCTGGCTGTGCCACACTCTGTGCTCCCCCATTTCAGGGGACATCTCTACAATCTTTGTCCAGCCACTTCTTTCAGTGGCAACTGCAGTCTACTGTTTAGCCACTTCCCCACTGGTGAGGGTGTGGGGAGATGGATCCTGTAGAAGGTCGCTGCTTGCTGCACTCCCTCTGACCCCTCAGTAGATTTCTCTGGGCTCCTTCCCCACAGCCCCAACACTCTACTTGCCCTTGCGTCAGGGCCTCAGCCTGCAGATCGCCACAGCTTGCCTGCTTGGAGCTTCCTGGAGCTCTCCGCATCTCTACCTGCAGCACTTCTTTGTCCAGGGTGCTAACTGCCTTCAGCCTGCAAACAACCCATCCATCTTCCTCCTCAAGCTCCAGGGAGTAACTGAAGCTACTCTGCCCTGCAGCTCTTCTTACAGCGGCCTGTCAGGCCCAGACTGGCTGATCCCTTCAGCCCTTCTCTGATTAGCTGCCTCCTGCACAACCTTCCTAGGGTTCTATTAACCCCTTAAAGCCCAGAGTGGGGCAGGCGCCCCGTCACAGCTGCTCTCTTCTGGACTTTCTCCAATTTTTTCACATCTTTTCTGAACTGTGGTACCCAGAACTGGACACAGTACTCTGGTTGAAGCTTATAATTGCTGAATAGAGTGGAAGAATTTCTTCTTATGTCTTGCTCACAACACTCCTGCTAATAATCCCAGAATGATGTTTGCTTTTTTGCAACAGTACTACCTTGTTGACTTATATTTAGTGTGTGATCCACTATAACCCACAGATCCTATTCTGCAGTACTCCTTCCTAGGCAATAATTTCCAATATTGTATGTGTGCAATTGATATTCCTTCCTGAATGTAGTAGTCTGAGTTTGCCCTTATTGAATCTCATCCTATTTATTTCAGATCATTTCTCCAATCTGACTGAATTCTAATCAAGTCCTCCAAAGCACTTGCAATCCCTCCCAGCTTGGTATCATCTGAAAACTTTATAAGTGTCCTCTTTTTGCCATTATGCAAATCATTTATGAAGATATTGAATAGAATCAGACCCAGAACAGATCCCTGCAGGGCCCCATTTGAGATGCCCTTCCAGCTTGACTGTGAACCATTGATAACTACTCTGAGTAGTTTTCCAAACAGTTGTGCATCCATTGTCTCGTACGTTCATCTAGGCTACATTTTGCTAGTTTGCTTATGAGAAGGACATGTGAGGCAGTTTCAAAAGCCTTACTGAAGTTGAAATGTGACATGTACTGCTTTCCCCCATCCTCCAGGCTTGTTATCCTGTCAAAGAAGAATACTAACTTGGTTTGATATGAGATGTTCTTGACAAATCCATGTTGATTGTTAATTATTACCTTATCTTCTAGGTGCTTACAAGCTGATTGTTTGATTATTTGCTCCATTATCATTCTAGGTGCTGAAATTAAGCTGACTGATCTATAATTCCCTGGGTTGCTCTTATTCCCCTTTTTTACAGGTAGGTAGTATATTTGCCCTTTTCCAGTCCTCTGGGAACTCTCCTATCCTCCACACATTCTCAAAGATAATTGCTAATGGTATTTCATCAGGGCCTGCTGACTAGAAGACATCTAACTTGTCTAAGTAGTTCTTGTTCTTTCCCTATTTTACCCGTAGATTATATCCCATTTACACTTTTAGATGAAAACTGAAACAAAAAAGTCATTAAAGCTTTCAGCCATTGCTGCATTTTCTGTTGTCTTACTCTCCTCATTGAGTAATGTGTGTATCCTGTCCTCAGTTTTCCTCTTGCTTCTAATATATTTATAACATGTTCACTTGTTACACTCTATGTCTCGTGTTAGTTTAATCTAACCTTTCTAATTTTGTCCCTACAAGTTTGTGGTTTTTAAATATATATTAACATTTTAATATATTAATATTTTAATATATTTACTCATAATTTGACAGTTTTCATTTCTTGTATGCCTTTTTTTTAGTTGCCTGTCTTTGAAGATTTCCTTGTTAAGCTAGGGAGTTCTCTTACTATACTTCCTATCTTTCCTACGCATTGGGATAGTTTGAATTCATCTCTTAATGTATCTTTAAAAAACAATCAACTCTCCTGAACTCTTTTTTCCCATTAGACTTGCTTCCCATGTGATCTTATCTACCAATTCTCTGAGTTTGCTTCTTGAGATCCATTGTATTTTTTCTGCTGTTTCCCCTCCTACAACGTGTGAATATTATGTTTTCTCTCATCAGGATTCCTTACTATTCTCCCATCCATGCATGGTAGAGAAGCATGGTATTGTGGTGCTGGCATGGGACTGGCTGTTAGAAGACCAATATTGTCACTCATGGCAAATCACATACACTGTGCTACAGTATCCTCATCTTTAACTTGTGGGAACAGTCAATTAATTAATGTTTGTGAAGAGTCTTCAGGCTCTCAGGTGGAAGATGACATGAAAAAGGAATGCATTATCAACCACAAAACCATCTTTCCTGGCTATTATCATAATAATTAAATCCAACTTTGTACTTTTATAGCACTGTCTGAGGATTTCAAAGCATTTCAGGTATTTAAGAAATCAGTGTAAGAATTTTTTTCCAGGTTGTCTGTGACATTTTAAATGAACAAAATCTAATTCCCTTCCCTCAAAATAATTTTCATATCAGGGTTTTGAAGCTTTTTTGAGCATATAAGAAGTAGTTATATAAAAATGTCTTAAAGAACAGCACAGTCTTACTGCTGTCTGAATTCATTCTTTGAACTCACAACCACCTATTGGTGTAGTAAAATCTTATATTGCAAGATAAAGAATAATCATAAGCTTCAGGGGAAATGAGCAGCTTCATTCCCAGTTATAGATTTTTTGCCTGTTCAAAAACCTCACTAGAAGGGAATTATTAATAATTAATATCCCACTCATTCTGAAGCATTTTAATTAAACCTTTTGGGTAGTTTTACACTTGGCTATACCTTCAGTATTAGAGCATGATTTGGAAAAAATAATGAAAAGGTCACATAACTTTCATGTTTCATTAAAAAGTGTTTGCAAGCTATGTTGGAACAGATGTTACATTTGACTTTTAACAGGCTAGTAGAAAGTGTAACTAGAACTGGTCAATTAGGGAGAAAAATTAATAATGTACATTTCTACTTTGATTGTGTGCACATCCCTTATAGTTCATTTTTTGGGAACATTCAAGTGACAGAGGTTTTGGTCACAGAAAAAAAAATGGGAAATTTCATCAATCAAAAATGAAATTCACTTAAGATGGAAGTAGAAATGATTGACAATGCTTAAATCCTCCAGTCAGGAAACAAACAATGGCATATGACTTTGATGCCTAATCACACAGCTCAAGTGCTGAATCGGTTATGTTGAATACTCAAAGATACTTGCAGATAATGCTTCGGGAGCAATCCATTGGCCTCAGTTTTGTTCACATAAAACATTTGAAACAAGTTTGAATAGTCAACAAATTATTAAATTCACAGTCTGCAAGAAAAAGAGGGATAAGTATGCTGAAAAAATGCTAATTGTTCATTCAGCTGTAGAAGTAAGAAGAAACCAGTGCAACAGTGAACATGCCATTGATTAACATTCACATAACATATAAAGCTAAATATTTTGGGTCCTGAGTAAAGAGTCTCTAGTGGGCTCCCTTCGTACACGATACTGCTACACCTGCAATCATCTTTGATGCTCAGACTAGCAGCTACTTCATATAACTCCATCGGGGCTGGTGACAAGGTGTTCTCAATGAGCAGACATGCTCCCATTCTGAGTTGACATACTTCGGAACACAGTCATCTGTTCGCCCAATCTTTTATTGAGTGATGGATATGAGTACACAGGGAATGGGAAAAGGTAAAGGCCAGGAGAGAGATTTTTTTTGGCTATCATGAGATTTATTAGGAGGACTTCTTTTAAATGTTTCCACCTCATGGAAAGTACTTTATATTTTATTAAGATTTGTGTATTTACTCTAGTAAATGTGCATAGGGTTTCTAACTCTCGAACCCAATTTCTTATTTTTAATTTCTCTCTCTCTGGATGTTAAGACCACCAGACAAGATGGGTCAGCATTTGTGAATCTTAAAGTTTAAATAAGCACCTGTTCTCTGTATCTGACTTACATGGGGAAATCTGCCTACTGCAGAGTTTCATTCACCTCCCTCAGAAGCCCCCGGTGCTGACCTCATTCAGAGCCAGGATATTGGACTAGCTAGACCTGGAGTCTGATCCAATGTGGTACCCCAAGTCAATAGGATTCCAAGAGTAAGCTCTACTCAACTTATAAAGCTATAACTCTGGAGCAAGTCTGAGGCTTCTTGAATGTCAGATTATGTTCTAGAAGCAAAAGTGGTAAAATGGTTAAAAAAAATGACAGTATTACAGAACAGTGTTCCTGTTTGTGTTTTTTCCCTAATAGGATTGCACAGTTATATAGAAATTGAACCTTTTAAAATGTTCTTTTCCTAATGACTTAACATTATTCAGTTCCTAATAAACTGCATCGTGACACTGCTTCTGCATGTATTAAAAGCCTTGATAATGTATGCTTTTTATCTTATAAGTATAATGGCTGAAAGAACTACCCCCTAAATGGAAAATTTCTGGAGGCTAGTTTTAATAGCATCACATTAGGGGAGCTTTTGTCAATCATTTAACGAATACATGCAAGATAGTTGGTATTTATTAAATTAATTACTTTTCAAACATGGGATCCATTTCTGATCAAGTACAATTACGGTGCTGTAATGGTATTAATTTCATGGCTAAAGATATTCCGTAAAGCAAATCATTCAGTTATAGCATGACAATGTATGATACACTGACTGCATGATCTCAGTAGGGCAATAAAGTTAACTCATGTGTTCACTGTAACACAGCTTTTTAGTTTTGAAATTAGGTGACTTGCCTGTGTGAATTAGCAATATGGATTGGTGTGTGGCAATAGCTTTCTCTTCTCCGTGATTGTCCCACTGTTATCTAGAAAATCCATGGCCTGGAGAAGGAGAAGTTATTAAATGGTGCAGTCCTCTAACATTAGAGATGGCCTCAAGCTGCAGAGTTCAGGTCCAGATCTCCATCTCCCCAAAGTTTTGGGACACTCAGCTCTGTGGTTTTTGTTCTATTATAAAGAGAAGAGCAAGCTGTGAAGTCTGAATGTAGATTCACATTAAAACTTCAAAGTTTTGGATGTTTACATCTAGAGCTTTTATTCATGCCCATCAGAAGTATAAAATCAGCAGCCATTACCACTCAGTGAACTAATGTCACTTCAGAGCATAGTATGAAATGCTGATGTTGTTCCTGCAGTGCATTAGTGTATTTTGAAGGCAGCACAAGTCAAGCAATCAGAGTATCTCTTTTCTGTAATGTGAAGGATAGACTTGCACGTTGTGCTATACAACCAAAAAAACGATAGTTTAATAGTTTGCCTGAGAGCTAAGTTAAAAAGAGAGAATATAAATATTATCTACAACCTTTTTGTAATAAGAATTAGCTATGGTCATACAGTTTCAAACACTTACTACCTCAAAATTAGACACCAAACAGCAGATATTCAAAAGCAATCACTAGATCATCCAGTCTAGCCTCTTATATCACAGGCCATGAAATTTTACCTAGTTGCCACTGCAGTGAGCCTAATATGTGATTTTTTTGCTAACGCCTCCTTTCCAGAAAGGCATCCAGTCTTGAGTTGCAGATATTAAGAGGAAGAATCCACTAACTCCCTTGGTAGTTTTTTGCAATGGTTAATCATCCTAATGGTTAAAAATGTGTGCCTTATTTCTAATCTGAATTGGTCTTCTCCCCATGAAGTTACTTAGACACTGTAATCAAGTCACTTCCCCTTGCCCCTTTTGAATATATTCTACACAGATTGAGCTCTTTAAATCTCTCACTGGAAGGCATTTCTCCTGCCTTCAAATCATTTCTGTGGCTCTTTCTCTTTCCTCTTTCCTTTTTTCAACATCCTTTTTAAACATTTGGTACCAGAACTGAATGCAGTACTCCAGTATTAGTCTCACCAATGTTGTATATAGATGTAAAATCACCTTCACACTTCTCCTCTGTTTACCCTTCCCAGGATTGCATTAGCTATTTTGGCCACAGCATCACAATGGGAACTCATGTTGAGTTGCATTTCTGCTATGTCCCTTAGATTGTTTTCAGAGTCATTGCTTTCCTGGATCAACCCCCCAAAACAAGCCCATCACTGTGAGCAGGAGTCAAACCTCCACAAACCCTATTAGATTTCAAGTCCAATGCTTTAACCACTTGCCAAGGGCAGCTGCAGGCAGGTTCATGTTATTGTCCCTTTTTTAGTCGAGGGGTTAGTTAAATTTCAGGGCCTGAGATATGTTCCTATTGGAAGTAGAAATAGAGGGAGTCTCTTATTTTCTTTGATGCAGGTTATTTACAAGGAATGTACAAAGCCCTGCTTCTCCAAACACAGAAAGAACCAAAAAGGATCAGTTTCTTAGCTTACACCCACAAGCCTCTTTAGCCAACAGATACAAATGTCCTGTTCAGCTTTTCCTAGAGTCACCCTATGCTCACAGGCTACTTGTTGGCTTTCTTGCCTTTTTGTCTCTGTCTTTCCCTCTATTGTCTGTTCTCAGTTTGTGTATCTTCTCTAACATACCCACATTCCTGGTCACAATATTCAGTGGAATTCACCACTCACAAAGTGCTAGTTTCTGGGCAGACTGTTAAGCCTTTTTTTTAAGTAAGACCCCTTAACCATCTCTTCCAACTAGCTTAAATGAAGGGCACATTCACGCAACATTTTGAACAGTTTTAACTCCACCCATAACAAGTTTTCACCAAGTTCATAACAGTATAGATGTACCTCCAGCTTGAAACCAGGTCATCCCGTACATGTACATGTTGGGCCAGAGCCTCAGCTCTGATGAATGGTATAAAACAGCCAAAAAGTTGGTGAATCCGCAGTACATCATTTCTTCACTGATCCCCTTGCATATATGGCTGCTCTAATTCATGCCAGGGGCATAACCATTTCCAAACAGCCTTTGTGGAGTGCAGATGGGACATATAGCCACCTTTGCCCAGGACCCAAGAGAATTGAGGCCATAGTCTCCCCAGGGAATAGGGATTCCACTACAGAATCATTATTTGCTGTAGTGGAATGGTTTGCTTGTGGAATTAAAAAAACCCAACAAACAAGTGTCTTTGCCAATTTTACATTGCTTTTCTTTTCCTCCTGTTTGAGGATCCTGAACATTTTAACATAGAGGAAGGAGTGAGACTCCAACAACCAACCTTTCAGGAAAGCCATAGCGACTCTTCTTAGGATGTACAAGTGGGACAGAATCTGTATTTTCCAACTCCCCATGCTAAGGATGGCTGTGGTGGCCAAACAATTCTGTATTTTTACCTTTCGGGCAGGGTGGAACATGCTTCCATTTATTCTGGGAAAAGCTGCTTATCTCATCTTTCAAAACACAAAAGATGTTATACGCAGTTAACAAATTCAATGAACATACTTTTATAACTAGAAAAAGGACCTTTCTATGTGTTTTTCAACACAAATTGAATTATTCTTTCCTTTGCAACCATTATTAAGAGTTCTATATTTGTCTCTAATGTGTTTCTATCCAACTGTATTTTGCAATAACAACTTTGATTCCATTGACCATTTCCCTGTGAATTGTGCCTAAGACAGCACAGAGAACTATAATTTTGTACCCACATATTTAAACATCATTTAAATCAATACCCATCCCATCTTTTGGGTGGATTCACATAACAATTAAATTTCACAGTATTAAGTTTTCTGAATATCACATATTGAACTATCAATTCACAGACACAAGCCAGAAAAATTTAAAATATAATTTTCCCCCAATCCTCAAACCCCTTTTCTTCCTCAAAGGGTTGGAGAAAAGACATGGGGTGAGTTTCTGTGCAGTGCCAGCTGTGGAAGTTAAAGCAGAGGGGAATTCTCAGCCGGTGGAACCAGTTACCGGTGCACTAGAGCCATAGCACAGAGGGCATGTCAGGGGAAGGAAGGGGTAAACCAGAGACAGGGAAGAGCTCTGTGGCACCATTCCTTAGCTACCATAAGTCCCCTTGGCTGCTCTAACTCATGCTGGTCCTAGGGAGAGGGCAAAGGCTAGAGCCAGTGCAGACTGGCCCACAAAATCAGGGAACTGTAACCCATTCCCTGAGGGTCACTTCATTCCCCTGCACTGATGAGAGACTCCACCACACAAATTAGACTTAGAGAAGTCAAGACAACATGAATGTCTAGTAACACACAAGTAGGTAAATTCTGGGTGGGTGTTTTATGTCTATCAAATGAATTAATTATCTGGAATGCAGATGTTTAGTACAGTTTATTCCATTCCAACACCACGAACAGCCCCAATGTTCCCACAACACAACAAATATCAGGTTAGCATTTAATTCTTAGATCACTGGTGAAGGAGCTGTTTTATAAGCAGCAGCATTATGAAATTTATTAGAATCAATCTTAAGAAAAAATAAATTACAAGAGGTGCTGTAAGGAATTAATGGGAAGGATATTTTTCAAAAGTCTTTTCTTTTGTGTAGATAAGACTAAAGGTTAGTCACTTGAAGACACATGGTGAAAACAGAGTATTTTGGCACCAAAGCATTCTTTAAACTATGAATTATGCAATAGATTAGACCAGGGGTAAGCAACCTATGGCACTCATGCCGAAGGTGGCATGTGAGCTGATTTTCAGTGGCACTCACACTGACTGTGTCTTGGCCACCGGTCCGGGGGGCTCTGCATTTTAATTTAATTTTAAATAAAGCTTCTTAAACATTTTAAAAATCTTATTTGCTTTACATATAACAATAGTTTAGTTATATATTATAGACTTATTGAAAGAGACCTTCTAAAAACATTAACATGTATTACTGGCATGTGAAACCTTAAATTAGAGTGAATAACTGAAGACTCGGCACATCACTGCTGAAGAGTTGCCGACCCCTGGCTTAGATTTACAGTCCCAAAGGCAAGTTCTCTCTCCCTCTTCTGGCATTTGGGACACAGACATAAACTGAGCCGTTTTGTGACAAGTTAATAGGGCACAGAAATTTACAAAGATGTTACAAGTGTCTGCTTGTAAGTGTTTCTTACCAGTATTATATAATCCAGGGACAGGAAAGTAAGTTTGTTCTCTCATAAATCTGTTGAGAGTCAGTAGAGTTTCCCTCCTTTTTCCCTCCACCCCAGTGTCCCAGGAGACAGGCAAGAAGCTTCTCCTCCTAAACTTGTGGATAATGGGACAACCACAAAAAGCAAGAGCTTCCATACAGCTTCAGAGGACACCATCACCATGGCAACAGACTCCTTGAGGAGCCATGTACCAATGAAATCCCTCTTTGAAATTGCTCCCAACCTCCCCTTAAAGGAACTTCATTTAGCAGAGGGGCCATCACCTAAAACAATGCCAAGGGGGATCAGATTATGCAAGGGAATCCCCACAGATTTTCAGATGGATGATGTGGTGAAGAGCTCCCGTGGCCCAGCTTTGACTCTCAGGACTTGGATGCCCAGATATGCACCAGTGTGAAGGTGTGTGCAGCGGGAGCTGTTCAGGATCTGTGGTAGGTTTTGAAGTTCTCAGCACTAAGCTTCCTTTAAAATATTTGGCAAAGTTTATTCAATGTGCCAAAAAAAATGGCCTAAAAAATAGGTGAAAAGGGGGCTTCATGAACCACACAATGCCCTGTGAAAATAAAGAAACCATCAAACCTACATAGGGATTTCTGACCCCAGAATCCTGGTATTGAGTTGATGTTATGGTCATTGTAGCCTATGCATAATCTCCAATGCAGAAAAATATAATATGAAGTAAGAACCTAATTTTCCTTAGTTATTCATCATGTAAATGTCCCAGACCATAGTCACTTAGTCACCCTCTCCCCAAACACATTCTGGGGATACTCACTTAACTTTAAGAAACTGGGTAGTAATAGGGATCTCAGTCCCCAAAACATCTTCATGTAGAAATTTCTGCACTTGTACATTGTCTTTACATGCAAGTAGAACAGTCATTTGTTTAATTTGGTTAGGAAAACTGGATTTCTACCAGAACAAACAAAATATCTTGTCACGTGCTCAACCCTTCCAATGTTATGTTGTCACATGAACCTGAAAGTTAAACATATCCTAAAACCAGCTGAAAATGCTCTAAAGGAACAAGCAAAATGGGTGTTAGAATCTTGGCAGAGCATAGATGGGCAGGAATAATTCAGAAAGGTTTTTGTTATTAAGAAAGAGTTATTCCAGGGTATTACTGAAATAACTAATTAGATTAAAACCAGAATAGACTAGCATCTGCATTCACTCAGTAGGATACAGTTATTAGGGTTATCAAATCTAATGATACAAGGAATAAACTGATGATCAGGTAGAAATCTCAGCCCCCACAGTATAATACTGAACACTGCATAAGAAAGGCATTGTTTTTCATCCCACCCACTCAACTTGTTCTGAAGAATCTAATATAGGCTTCTCTTGAAGACAGAGTACTAAGCTTGAAGGTCCATTGAATATTCTATGCTCTCATATTTCAATAGTTAAGTTCCTGGTAGAACATAATGGTGTTTCACTCTATTTTATTCAGAAATGTTGGATAAGAGTTGCTGCAGGCATGAGATTTAACAGGCTGTTCATAATGACTGACAAGTTCCAGCTGGAATTCAGGGAAAGGGTAATGGAGCACAAATATAATAAGCCTTAAGTAAATGAATAACTTCCCTTTATAAAGACTGAAGTGTGTGAGGTAGCTTGTATTTTGGAGATGAATGAAAGGGATACATAGGTACTACTTGAACTTTTACATTTTATGGCTAGAATATCTGGAGAAAATGGAATGAAAAAAAATAAATTTACAAGTCTATTACTAGGTCTTTAGATACAAAATCCTGACTCTGTTAAGGGTAAGTTCTATTGTTGTTAGTCCTTTCAGACAATCTTTTGCATTATTTTCTCAAACATTTAAAAGAGCTTTATTTCAATGATGTCTTTTGGTGATAGACCATTATACTCACAATCCTCTTTTTCTCTTCTTTTTTTTATTTATTTATTTTTTTTTTTTTGGAAAGGAGTTCTCAACTCTTGGGAATAGAAATTTTTTTTTATACCTTTCATCCAGATTTTTCTGAAAGAAGAAGTTAATGGAAATCATCTGTATGCCCTGTGGAACTGGAGATCCCCTTTGTCAGTGAATGCAGAAAGAATTACAGTGGGAGGCTAGTTAGGTAGTAGCTGTCTACATTTCCCCAATTAGGGCCAGATCATCTCCAGCCCACCCTAATTTGTTTTCCTAACGAGGAGTGGGCATGACAGAGGGCTGAATCTGCAATCCTTTGCTCAGCACCCTGTCACAGTCTCATTGTGCTAGGCTCTGTACAAACATAGCAAAGACAATGCTTGCCCTGACTAGCTTTCAGTCTAAGGTAGCAATCCTGCAAGTGGATTGAACCTGGGATCTCTGGAGCTTAGTGCATGAGCCTCTATTGCATGAGCTAAAAGCCAACTGGCTGTTAGCTAAGGCTGTAAAGCAGACTCATAATCTCTCTCTAAGTCAGGCCTGCACAACTCGTAAAGTGGCGAGGGCCACATTACTCCAAAGAAAACAGCTGAGGGCCGAAACCCCCCGGCCCAGCGGAAACACTCCGCCCCAGCACCACCCAGCCCTGCAGAAACAAACCCTCCTTGCCCAGTGCCGCCCCACCAAAACAGCTGTGGGCCAAAAAGGAAGGTTGGAGGTGGGGAGGTGATACTTGATTTTAAATCAACCGGGGCTCCCAGCTGAAGAGCTGGCTGGGAGCCCTCAGGGTCAAATTAAAGTGCCTGGGGCTCCGGCGGCTGCGGGAACCCGGAGCTTTGTGGGGCTGGGGCAGGGCCCAGAGCTCCTGCTGCTGAGGGGAGCCGGAGCCCTTTAAATCCCAGTCCCAGTACATCCACTGGAGCTGCCACCGGGATTCAAAGGGCTCTGGACTGCCCGTGGCGGTGGGGAGCCCTGAGCCCTTTAAATCTCAGCCATTGCTGAGAATCACTGCGGGCAGCTCAGAACCCTTTGAATCCAGGCCACGGCTGAGATTTAAAGGGCTCTGGGCTCCCCACAGAGCCTTTGAATCCCATCTGCAGCTGGCAGGGCCAGCTTTAGGAAGTGCGGGACCCAATTCGAACATTTTCGGGGGTGCCCCGGCAGGGATGACTGAAAGAAAAAAAATATAAAAAAAAAAGCCTTTCATTTCTTAGCAACCGGTTCCCTATAAAAAGTTCTGCCACAGTATGTATTTTTTGTACCAAGAGGGTTACCATATGTCCATATTTTCCTCCTGGATGGCAATTTAAGATCCCAAAAGCCTGACATGTCCGGGAAAGTAAAGATGTATGTTAACTCTACCTAAAGTTCTTTTTTAAAAAGATGTGTCTGAACTAGAAATGAGCTCCGCCACTCCCTGAGGGTGTGCTAGGGCGCACATGTATGGGTCCCAGCTGCTCCCTGCCCACCTCATTGAAGCAGGTGTGCAGGGTTACTTCCCTGGGAACTACAGGGCACCAGTGGACATGGGGCTGGTTGGAGATGTGGGGGAGGTGGCTGGAGGTAGGGTCTGGCTGCAACCTGGGCAAAGGGTGTGGGGCAGGCAGGAGACGGCATGTGGGATGGGCTGGCTGGCTTCAGGCAGGGCCACGGGGGGGTGCGGCATGGGTTGGCAGGGCTGGAGAAAAAGGAGTGCAGGACTGGCTGGCTTCAGGCAGGGGGATGCGGCAGGGGTTGGCTGGAGACAGGGAAGGAGGTGCAGGGTTGGCTGGAGACGGGTTGGTGCAGGGCTGAAGGCAAGGCAGGGGACGGGCTGGCTGTGGGCAGTGGGTACAGGGCAGGCTGCAGACAGGAACTGGTGCAGGCAGGGCAGGAGGTACGACAGGGGTTGGCTGTGGGCAACTGGTGCAGGTACAGGGGGTACAGCCCATCCTGTATGGTGAGTGCCCCCTCCTCCTGCCTCCCCCACCAGGGTAGCAGTAGCAGCCTTTGGCTCAGGAGCTATTTAAAGGGCCTGGGGCTCCCCTGCTTCCACTGCCCCAGCCCTGTAAATAGCTGCAGGAGCCCTGGGGAAGTGGTGGGGCTCCAGGGGCTATTTAAAGGACCAGGGCAGCAAAGGCATCTGGAGACCCTCCCCCCCATTACCCCAGGGCTCTGGGGGCTATTTAAAGAGCCCGCGGCTCCCCTGCTTCTACCGCCCCAGCCCTGTAAATAGCCAAGGGAGCCCTGGGGAAGCGGTGTGGCTTCAGCGACTATTTAAGGACTGGGGTGGCAGAGGCAGCTGGAGCCTCGGCCCTTTAAATAGCCCCCAGGGCCCCCCACTACCCCAGGGCTCTGGGGGTATTTAAAGGGCCCAGGGCTGCCCTTCTTCTACCGCCTCAGCCCTTTAAATAGCCACGGGAACCCTAGGGAAGTGGTGGGGCTCCAGTGGCTATTTAAAGGGCCAGGGCAGTAGAAGCGACGGGAACCCTGGACTTTTTAAATAGCCCCCAGAGCCCCACAGCCCTACCCCAGGGCTCCAGCAGTGGTGCTCTGGTGGCAATTTAAAGGGCCTGGGAGCCACAGGCCTTTTAAATTGCCCCCTGGGGAAGCTGGGCCACCTCGCTACAGCACACTGCCTTTTGCCGGTACACCATACTGGGGCTTGGGCATGTGGCCCTCTTAGGGGCAGGCTGATTCAGGAGAATCAGTTGAATTGGCCTAAAGCCGGCCCTGGTGGCTGAGATTTAAAGGGCTCTGGGCTCTCTGCAGCTGCGGGCAGCCCAGAGCCCTTTGAATCACGGCTGCTGCTGAGATTTAAAGAGTTCTGAGCTTGCGGCTGCCTGCAGCTCAGAGCCTTTTGAATCACGGCTGTGGCTGGGATTTAAAGGGCTCTGGACTCCCCGCGGCTGCTGGCAGCCCAGAGCCTTTTGAATCCCGGCCGCGGCTGAGATTTAAAGAGTCTGAGCTCCCTGTCACTGCGGGCAGCGTAGAGCCTTTTGAATCCTGGCCGCGGCTGAGATTTAAATGGCTCTGAGCTCCCAGAACCCTTTGAATTGCGGCCGCGGCTGGGATTTAAATAGCTCTGGGCTCCCCGCGGCTGTGGGCAGCAAAGGGCCTTTTGAATCCCAGCCGCGGCTGAGATTTAAAGGGCTCTGGGCTCACCACAGCTGCGGGCAGTCCAGAGCCTTTTGAATCCTGGCCTCGGCTGAGATTTAAATGGCTCTGGGCTCCCCGCCGCTGCAGGCAGCTCAAAGCCTTTTGAATCCCATCGGGGCCGTATGTTGTGCAGGCCTGCTCTAAGTGGTCTCAGTGCCACTAGATGGGACAGAACACCACACCCAGGAGGCATGTGGGTTATACAAGCACTTACGCACATGCTTAACTTTATTATGTAGGAGTAGCCCCGCTGAAGTGTTTAAGACTGCTGAAGTTAAGCACATGTGTAAGTATTCACAAGAGTGAGGTCCAAGTCTATGATAAGAAGGAACAGGTAGAGACAGATGGACATAAGGTTGTGAGTTCAAGCCTTGTGAGGGCCAGTTAGGGGTCTGGCACAAAAAGGTGTCTGGGGATTGGTCTTGCTTTGAGCAGGGGGTTGGGCTAGATGATCTCCTAAGGTCCCTTCCAACCCTGATATTTTATGATAGGAGGAACGCAAGGAAATGAGATAATATGGATCAGCATTAAGTAGATCACAAGACACTAGCTAGTACTCATTGTCAATATTTTTGTAGGCATCAGTGAAAAACTGGTTTAATGAAGGATTTAAAAGACAAGAAGGTGGTGTTTTGGTGGCTGCTTACAGGGAGTTCTGCCTAGGAATAAGGAGAAGGATGGGAGAATGCGGGAGGGTGCATCTTGGAAAAACATAAGAAATAGGAAAATCAAGATGGGCATCATTGTCAGAAAGCAGGCACTGGCTGATGTCTTGATGATGTATAATATGTAACAGGTAGGATGGGGATAAACTGTGAAGGGCCTTCACAGTGAAGACAAGTCATTTAAGTTTGAAGTGGTGGAGAAAGGGGTGCCGGTGGAGAAGAAATGAGTTTTCATGGTCAAAGCAATGACTCAGAAAAGCAATCTTTGTGACAGTATTATGTATGTAACCAAGTGGAGGAACATGTGATTCATCAAAATGCAGCCACAGTCAAGACAAGATTCCTTTGTGTGTGTCTGTAATTCTGACTGACAGCACTTCCTCTCTTTTCAAATCCCCCCATCCCCTGTACTTCGGCCTCCTAAACACTTACAAAGACTCCTGGCCATTGGCAGGGCCGGCGCTACTATTTAGGCGACCTAGGCAATGGCCTAGGGCACCAGAATTTTTGGGGGGCGCTATTTTGCTGGGGGGGCAGCACGCGGGTCTGGTGGACCTACCACAGTCATGCTGGTAGACGGTCCGCTGCTGGAAAGGCTCCGGTGGAGCTGCTGCAGTCATTTCGGTGAATGGTGCGCTGATCTAAAGGCTCCGGCGGACCTACCGCAGTCATGCCTGCGGCAGGTCCACCGGAGCCTTTAAACTAGCGGACCGTCCACTGGCATGACTGCGGTAGGTCCACTGGGGCTGTGGGGGGTGGCAAAATGGCCATCCGCCTAGGGCTTCAGAAACTCTGGGGCCACTCCTGGCCAATGGATTGGTTTCTCTATTGTTTCAACCTTCTGTCAGCTTGGAAAGACAGGGAGGGATCCTGATGTCTCCATTCTGTTGATTCAGAATCCCCTGTGCAGTTTAGGGTTTATCAGTTGCTATACCACAATCATTGTGCAGAGAGTACCACAGTCACATTGCCCCAGAAGCAGACCAGGAATCTGACTGACTCCACAAGGTTCCTAACTCTCCCCTGGCTGAGTGTGGGAGGAGAGTGAGAAGGCAGCAGCGGTGATCTGTCAGCTCTGTATCTAGCACTGAGTACTGCCTTAAAGAACTGGTATAGCCTACTCCCTACCCTTCTCTGCTCATCCCTCACCACTGTGTTTCATATGCAAGCACTACAGTCAGTCAGAAAATACTTTGTGAAAAGTTTGTCCCTTCTCTCAAAGAATTTTGAAACTCAGTTTTTTTCAGCTAGTTCTGCAAGAGACACTTCTTCAACCTTGCCTTCGCTAGTACAAACTCACAGCAGAGTGCGCACACAAGTTATACCAAAAAACCTTCCCACACAATTCTCCCCTGGGGTGAAGGGAGTAATTCCTGTCACATGTAGTCCATCTTACCAGTTAATGCGTTGCTGGAAGGCATTCAGACCACAATGAGAAATGCAGTGTAAAAGAAGATCATGCCTGAAAAGAACAAAACAGCATCTCCACAGAGTTGGATGTCCAAAATATGGGTATCCTGCATGGGGGAGTAAAGGGGACTCTTTATCTTTCTACTATGCATAAGTGCATTAACTGGGTCACAATCTGGCCCTCAGAGTGTTTTGAGCACCAGTGGTAATATTCTTATAAAGCAGCACTCTGCTGGCTCTGACAATCCAAAGTCATCTCTGAGATACGGACGCATGCTGTGCTCCAGATATGTAGCCTCAAAGCAACAGGTTGAAGACAAGTTCTCTACTATCAAGATAATTTGCAGAGAAACACAGGCATCATATTATGGGACAATCCAGCTCTGGAAATGCTGCATTCAGTTCTTGGCACCTCAGTATGGGGGGTAAAAAAGACACTGGAGGAAATTAAGAGAAGAGCAAACATGATTAAGGGATTGGAATGAGTAACTAGAAGGAAAGAGTAAGAGAACTGAGGATGTCTGCTTGGTTAAATGATGACACCATGGAGGAACTTGCTTTTGTGTTTGAAGGGTGTAAACACCACAAAGAAGAAGGAATTCCCTAAAGTATTAAAGGAGTGATACAGTAACAAGGGTTAATGAATTGGAAATAAGAGGAGGAAAATGTAGGCCAAATATAAAGAAAAAACTTGTTTAAGATTGTGGAATAATCTCCCTAAGGAAGTCATGGAAGCACATTAGTCATTTAGAACTGGCCTATAAAAAGCAATGAAAATATCATCAGAAAAAAATGGAATTGGCAAGGAGCTAGACAAGATCCCTAGGGCAATCTCTACTATCTATGATTAATTGGGATTGAGGGGGAAAAAAATCCCAGAAAATCACATATATTTGAAAGAATATTTTTGCAAAGGTCCAAAGAGAGAGGATGAAAAACTCATGCTAATGCTGCTTTTTTAGTTTTTTTTTAAACCACCCTTGATTCTTTAAATCATCTTGTTGTATACATTTCTAAGTATGGTTAGGAGGAGTCTAACACTGAAATGTTTGTTCCTTATGATCATACCTATCCTCCCAACAAACAAACAGTTGCAGGTGTCTGAGTGTGCAGTGCACCATATGAGCCCAATAGTCTCATGGATGCTGACAGAAGTCTGGCATTATCACATTGGTTGGGTCTATACTATTAGTTTCATCTCAACAGTTTTGATTTGTCTGACATTTTTCAGTGTTGTTTTATTACATGGGCAATTTGAAGTTCAAAAGTAATCTTGAAGAAAATACAATCAGACAGTCAAAAAAGCAAGTTAAGGGTCCAGTCTTGCAGAACATATCCAGGTGTAACTTCACTCACATCTGCGAGACTGTACCCTGACAGGAAGGATAATGGTCACACATCATGTGGAGAGTGTTAACCACATATATGGCACCATCCCTCTTCCTTAAGACTCCATCAGCCAGCGTATAGTTGCTCAGTACAGGATCATGCATGTGACCATGAAGAATAAAATAGACAACTACTACCACATAGCATACTGCATAAAGTAGATCAAGAGCAATACCACGTGTCTTACCACGGCGCTAGACACTGACACACTTTTCAACGAAGATGAAGATCTCCTCCAACACCAACAGCAGCTGATCTCATCATCATCTTATGTATACGCACACACTTCTACAGGGAGACTCACAAGTAAAACAGAGCCACCTGCAGACAATTGTCCTGGTTAATGGGAATCATCAAGATTCAGAACCACCATGAATGGTCCACACTTTGAATAATTACAATAGGCCTCAGAGTTATATTGCATATTTCTAGTTTCAGATACAAGAGTGGTACATTTATACAAATAGGATGACCACACTCAGTAAAGTATAAGCTTTGTAATGATACCTTAGAAGAGACCTTTTGCATGAAGCATATTTCAGTTACATTATATTCAAACTCAGTAGCATATTTTCATAAAATCATATAGAGTGCAACATCACAGAGTGTTTTGCCATTAACTTCAATGAAGCCAGGATTTCACCCAGAGGGTATAGGGTGGTGAGTTCTTTGCATGCAATGCTTTAGTCTAACTCAGCCAGTATGATCTTTAGTAGCTGTACCCACCTGCTTACATGTTTAAAGGCTTAATTTTGGTCCCACTGAAGTCAGTGATAAAATGAATTCAGTGGGAGAAGGATTGTGTCCTGATTTTTAGTCTCACTTGCACTGGTTTTACTCAGCTGTGATTCCATTGATTTCAGTAGGATTACCTCTGAATTACACTGGGATTAGTGACATAAGAATCAGACCCTTGTGTCTGAACAAAATGTTGGTGTATTCTGTATTCCTTGTGTATGAGAGACTTCTTTACAAGGTCAACACATTTTCCCTCATACTCTAAGTCCACTCAGAACAGAAGGGATTTGTTTCTTTGCTGAGAAGACTTGAAAAGTTTAAGATCAGGGATAGCTATTTTTTAACTTACAAAGATAGTGAGACATGAGGGGACTAGGTATGTCTTAAAATTCTGATGAGCTGCTTTTTTTAAAGAGTGCAAAGTCACCAGCGAGATTTAATCAGGATTCAGATATTGATCATTTTGGTAATAGTATTAAGACATGAATATACTCATCAGCATATTTCTATAATTATCTTCTGTTCTTCTCTTTCACTTGTAGTGTTTCTGTGAACTACAAATATCTAATACATTATAATGTGGAATGGTGGATAATTTTATCATTCTCAATTGTGGTTAACTGAGTTACAGAGACATGTATGCTAATTATTTCTCAACCTCCCCTGGCTTTCCTGTTAACTTATTTTGTAAATTTACTTATGAACATTAGGTTGAAATGGATAGGTATTTCAAGCTGTTTCTAAATCTTCTATACATGTTTCTTATTTGTTTCAAAGACAAATACCTTGTTTTGGCAAATACACAAGTTAATAAAGAAATATATGTTGTTTCAAAACTTCAGTTTATTTAAGGCTAAATAAGAGGTGTTTTATAGCTTTAAGTACTTGAGGAAGAGATTTTTTTCATTTAGTTTGTGTTTGCTGTAGAACATACTGTTTCTTTCTTTGCTTCTTTGGTCCCTGATACAAAGGTCACTGAGGACAATGGAAAGATTCACATTGGCTTCAGTTTGACCTCAGCAACAGGCCTTTAAATGAAAGCTATTTAATGTCAAATTCACTTAAATGGTGTCCAATTGTAACAAATTACTTCATAAGAAAAGTTTTCTGATCAGATGTTAGTCTAGAAAGACACTTGAAATCCCATATCTTCAAAAGAACAGCTATTAACATTCTAGGCACATTACTAAACTATAAAAAACCAGTGATTCAAGTTTGAATATGTTGCCTCTTTCTTGACTACTACATAGCTTTCCTCTCTCCCCACCTTGCCTACTGAACATCTGCGTCAGATTAATTCTATTTATTTATTTATCCTAAAATAGGCCAAGAAATCATTCTGCTCCTGAGTTCTCCTATTGGCTATTATCTTTTTTATATTAAAAAACTATTGGAGAAATTCACAACAGGCAAGAAGAGGCACAAGTCCTCTGAACTAAGTAGAATTGGCTTTGCTTACAGCTATGCTGAATTTGGTAATTTGTCCACACAAGGGCACTAAGTTTCTCTAGAACAGCAAGGGAGTTTCATTTCATTTGATTCACCACAGTTAGAGTACTCCATTTGCAAGTGCAACTCTCATCTTTTAAGGACAGATTAAAATCCTACCTTTTCGAGCTGGTTTATCACGGGAGATAAGACTGTTGATTATTTATGTCCTTTACAGTCATTTGAAGAGCAATGTGAAAACTGCTATCAATTTTGACTGTATTGTACCAGCTCATGCACAGAGCTATGGCAAGGGTTGCATTAGGATTCTTTTTGATGTCTGTTTTCAAAAAATTCTCTGTTAACAGGGGGGGAAAAAGAGTCACTATCTGCTGAACATTGTTACAAAATATTTAGCTTCTCCCTCCAAATGGATTTCTTTGCATTTTATATGTGTGAAATGTAAAACAACATGAAATGTATTGGATTAAGGCTTTCTTGCATTTGGAAAGTTCTGAAGATGAACTCCCACTCCCCCAGTTTAGAGAAAGAAATTAGGCAGTCTCATCATTAAGCAATACAGACTCATCATTATGCAATGTCAAAATGAAAAAAAAGGTGTGTGAAGATGAAACTGAGGCTTCAAATACCTAACCTTGTTATCTGTGTTTAAGTGTAACAAAAGTTTCCGAAGGATAGTTTTCATGCAGACATAATAGCAGAATGGTTAACACGACAGAGAACGTATTGGATGAGGAACCCACTTGTTGTAATAGTTAAACAGAGAATGGGGAGGTAAGGCACTTGGGACTGAGTCTATCTCTCACTGAAGTTCACAGCCAAACTTCTGTTGATTTCATATGAAGACAGGATCACACTGTTAGGGATAAATCCTGTTCTAGTGCCTGGCATAAGTAGCCAGCTAGAACACTAAGAACGTTTACTGGGGAAAGAATTCTGCAGTGGCTGTGTAGCCACTCTACAGGGGCTATTTCAGCTTGGCCTGAATATCAAGGGAGTAAGTAGTGGAGGATCAGTGGATCCTAGCCCAGCCCACTGTGTCCCCAAACTCCTGTGGAGAGAACCTCAGCAGAGCGAGGCTCAATGTCACACACCATGCACAAGCCCTGCTAAGCCATGCCCTCTTCGCACAGTGCAACTCAGCCAAGAGCCCCTATGCAGCCAGAAAAGTGGGGACAGGATATGACCCTTACAAAGCAAATATAAAATATAAATTAATAGTGTAACATTGGATGGTTTAAGTCATTCGGAGATACATTGAGAATGGAAGTGAGGAAAGATTTATCAAAGAAAAATGTAGACCTATTTTGCAGCAGCTGGGGATAAACTATTGGATTTGTAGCACAAAGACAGACTACTGGAATGAATAGCCATACCAGGAGATTAAGAACCCTTAAAGTATACATTCCTCTGTAAAATGGACACATTACTAGTTATGCAGGTGGTAGAGAAAAGGAAGACTTTAAAAAAAAAGACGTGATACTTGAAGCCCATAAACAAATATCACTAAAATTTAATGCATATTTTAGAAAACCACATTAGTCAAAGGAGGGCAAATGAAATAACAGAAATGCAGAAAGAAACTGTATCGGAAATGGAAGTGAGGGAAGATTGGAAGGAATAGATATAAGCTGACTGTCAAGGAATACAGATATAAAACAAGGAATGCAAAAATGCAAGATTAAATTATGGCAGATAGTAGAGTCGAAGGAAATAAGAAAGGGTTCTATTCAGAAAAAAAGAACAACATTATGGAAAGATAAAACTGGTAGAAAAATGTGAAAGGTGAGTAGATAAGTAATGACTCCAAAATGGCTGAAATTTAAATAACTATGCTTGGTCTTCTATTTGAAAACATGATAACAAGAAAATGAGAATGTTACGCAAGAAGCAGAAAAAAAGATTGACAATAATAACTGAAGAGACTGAGAGCAAAGAATAAACAAAGAGAATATCGATTACACACTGTGAGCAGTGAATAATTCATCGAACGTAGTTAAGGCCCCACTGCTTTCACATTTGTTGTAGAATCCCTCCCTTGCAGTAGGAGTATGCACCAATCTCTAATTTTTTAGATCCCAATTTCCAGTTTTCTTGGTTTTGAAAAAAGCATGGAAGGTGGGAACAGAGGGTAAAATTAGGCAAGCTTGTATTTCTGAGTCTATAAGCAATCAGAAATAGTGACTCTCAGAGCGGTCAACTGCCTCATTCATCTGAGTGGATTGTTAACTCTGAAACCTAACAGAATACTTTAAAAGCCAACATATAATTATTTTGTTATAATTTATTTTTACAAAAATATCCAATTAATGTATTTATAATCCCCATCCAGCTCCCTACATTTCATGGAGTGCCATACATTCCCCAATGATCCCTACCCAGCTGCTGAAAGATCCAGCTTCCTTTATTAAAAAACACAGGGAAATAATTCTGTATGGCAGATCCGCATGAAAGAGACTGAGGCTATATTTACCATTTACAATTATAGGTATGTTATACCAGCAAAGCCCTCCAGGCCTGGACAGAGCTATAACAGTAAAGCTGCTCCTTGTAACAGTGTAGTAAATCCACTCCATATGAGAAAAACAAGCTATTCTGGCAAAAGCACAGTTTTGCTGGTATAACTGCATGCACACAAGGGACTTCTGCTGGTAAAGCTATGTTGGTCAACCATGTGAAGAGGTGTGATCCCTCAACAGCAATGCTGTGTCAGCAGGAGTCTGTAGCATAGATGCAACTAAACTGGCAAAACTGTGTAAGGTAGTGTACTCATCACCCATAGCACCCTCTTGTGTCAGTGGGTAGGGAGAGGTCAGTGGTTTGAGCATTGGCCTACTAAACCCAGGGCTGTGAGCTCAATCCTTGAGGGGGCCCTTTAGGGATCTGGAGCAAAAATCTGTCTGGGGATTATTCCTGGTTTGAGCAGGGGGCTGGACTAGATGACCTCCTGAGGTCCCTTCCAACCCTGATATTCTAATGCTGAAAGGGATTCTCATCTCTAGTGCTATTTACCTCTCCCTTCTCTGCTGAACTAATAAATCTTCTACCCCTCTCAGGCTCCACTGAAGTAGTTCTATTGACCTTACCTCCCCTCAGAGCAGTCTAACCAGCTTCCTGTGGATCACCCCATCAGGCTTCTTGCCTGTTTAAATGCTATTACAGGGCATTGCCTGTGTCTCTGACCTATTCCCTGTGAGTTTCTCTCTCCAGAAAAATCTAATCTCTTGTGTAGACTCTTTCCCTACTGAGTTCCCTCCAGTTCCTTATAAGGCTTAGGTGCTAAGCTCCCTGCCCCTAGCCTGTAGGCAATCAGTCAGTCCCAGATGCAATAATTACAAGGAGTCAGGTGGCACCTTAAAGACTAACAGATTTACTTGGGCATAAGCTTTCATGGGTAAAAAAACCCACGTCTTCTCCTCATTGTTTTTGTGGATACAAACTAACACAGCTACCTCTCTGATACTTGAGGTGCAATAATTGGCTCTTAACCCCTTGTCTAACAGGTGATGGAAGTAAGCCCTATCGAACTGTGTTTTTACTAGTATAGTTTGTTTCACTGGGAATATTACTATACCTGTACAAAGCCAAGCTTTGCCAGTTTTGTTGTGCACACCAGGGGTCTTTTCCAGAATAGTATACTATTATCGTGATATGCCAAAGCATTTCTCGTGAGGACATAGCCTATGCAACAGCATAAGCCATGGAGGAATGTGTGTTGTACCAGAATTCTGTAAACATTCATGAAAGTCTCCTAAAAACCAAATCTCATCTGCCACTAAGGTGTATATCAGAGGGAAGTCACTTGTGTTTTCTCAGTGGTTGAATGGGAAGGGAAAGATGATGTATTTCTGAATATGGCCCAGCAGGACAAGTGTTGATTGCACCACTTCTAGCACCTCTAATTAACCAGTTAATGGAGAAGCATTCATTCTTGTCTTATTCTTTTATATCACAGAGATTTCTATAAGGCCCATCACCACAGTATCTAAACAGTAAGGAAACAAGAGGCACATCTTTGCCCACAGTTGCACTGGATCTACTCATCTGTGGAAAAAAAATACAACATTAAATAAATGCAGAGTCTTGGAAATTAATAGTGAATAAAAACAACTACTATGGAGCATTATACAACACAGTGGATGATTAACATTTAATCTGATCTCATTTTAAATAATTCATATAGATTAGTTTCTATGACTTTCATTCACAACTTGCCCTTATGCTTGTCATTATAAAAATAGCTTGCTGCTTGTCACTCTGCCTAACTAATGAATTCTCATCAGTTCACTATTCCTTTGAGAGCTGTTTCAGTTATTTTGAAATGCAATCTGTTATGGGAAATATACATTCCTGATTAAAACACCCACATACAAGACACTATGAATTCTCAAAGTGTGGTATCAGTTATTAGATTCAAGTTCTGCAAAACTTCCACTGCCGCCTGTGACTAGCCAGAAGCTCACATCACACTGCATTGGACTCAGACCTGGACACAGTGCGCCACACATTCATGACCTCTGTTGACTTTTGCAGTGCATTTTATCTAGGAAAAAAGACATAGACATGGAAAAGTTCCAGCTGATATAAAACCAGCAGCCTGTCTGCTTAGGAACACAGGTTGCTGAGAGCACATCATTCTAATGCTCCACTCTCCAGGATAGCTCCTCCTTGAAGACACAGAAAAGATCTTTTCTAGTATTCAAGGCCCCCACTGGATTGGATCCAGATTCTCATGGCCTGCTGACACTTCAATTTTTACTTCAACACATGATATTTAACAAACTGAAAACTCTAGCATAAATGAGGACATGATTTAGTAGGTTGTACGTTAAACTATGAACTGCTGATGCTGTTGTGTCATTGTCTTCATTAGAATTTTTAACTGTGTTAGTCAACAATTGTTAATTCAAGAGCAGTCAAGTACTGAGAGAGAGCATCTCCCTCCAGGAGCAGCCCAGCAGAAGGAAGAAAAGCAGCTGCAGGCAGCCCAGTATCAAGTATTCCAGCAGCCTAGCGTGATCAGGGCAATACATTGCTTCTGGCAAGACAAATTGCAGCCAACAGCTGGGAGGCCAGTGGGGAGATCTCAAGGTTGCAACTCTGAGCACTGCAACCCTTTGTTTGAATAACAAAGCGGGCTGGGGGGCGGGGAGGATCAGTCAAACTTTACTAGTTAGAACCACACCTGTTTACAACTGCTGAAAATGGGGAAGCCCAGAGATCAACCAGGTGTCCAGCCAAAATAAAGACCAATTTCGGCAGTGTTCCATATTTGTAAAGTTTAGCAACCCTATTTAGATTTCAGAGGTCAAAATTCTACTAATTAAGAGTGCTGTGAACTGCAAATGCTGAGGTTATTAAGAGCTACCTCTTCACATTATAATCCAGAATCACAGGAGCACTGGCAATAAAACAGAGCTTAACCTCTCTTTCCCGCTGATCATTTTAACGCTTCTCATTTTTATTTTGTGTTGTCAGATTCTAGCCTTCCATTTTCATTATCAATCCACGCCCTGTTTTCCGTATATCAGTCACTGTCTCATATCACACACAGAGCGAGTGATATACAGAGAATGTGGAGGAAGATTCTCAGCTGGTGTAAATCAATATACACCCATTGCAGACAGTGAAGCTAAGCCATTTTGCACCAGCTGAGGGTCTAGCTCTGTATTCAGGTTACACTAAATATATACTGGTTTATGAAATTACTTTGGAAGTGTGGGCATAAATGGGATACTAGTGACAACCGTCAACATTCTATTTATGAGCTAAAGCCCTTATTCTGTCTAAATTCCGGGGATCTGGCTCTATGACTTTCACGTCCAGTACACATACTTTCTTCTTTACATGTGTATGTAAATTTAATAAAAACAATATGACATTCTAGGTAATGCATTTCACAGTGATTATTTCACTTCCTGGGTGGTTAAATTTACTTGGCTTTCAGCCTAGTGCCTTATATTTGCTTGTATAATTCTGCTAAAATTGTAAGGAATCATACTGCCGGTTGTCTTTTATCAGAATGCAATATATCTTAGCAGAGGGTAAAGGCCATAGGGATCAACCTGCTTCCTCCCTTTTGTTTTATCTTTATCTCATCTTTCTGGATTTTCACCATGCCCTCAAGATTTTCCTCCTTCAAATGCAAAGCCAGGTGTTAATCCCATAATCATGTAAGCACCATTTCATTCATGCTTTAATCCTGTTCAGAGTTTTGCAGATGAGGCTTCAACAAGTGCCATACATAGTAACAGAATATATCACCTTCTTAATTTAGTATTTCATCCCACTGTTAATGTAAGCCGGTTGTATCCTTTTCCCACTCATCGTCATGCCTTCCTCCAGCCTACCCTCTAAACCTCAAATTGCTTCTTATTTCTGAATCAATTACCTTCCTCTCTTTGCTCCTTCATAGAGAGATCTTGGATCTTAGACCTGGAGGTGAGCTGAGTTGAGCAGCCCTGAGCTGGGAACCATAGAAGCAGTCAAATCTAGGGAGGCGCCTTGAACTAAATTTTATGTTGTTCCTTTGTCTATTAATACTGTCAAACTCCAGGAAGTGGGGAGTTCTGACCTATAAAGCACGTGTAGAGTGTGTTTTGAAGCCAGTGGGAAAGTCACCTGCTCAGAGGCCTGATCTTAGTCATCAGTGCACATAATCTACTGAGAACTGTTGCGCCAGCCAGAATAACCATGGGTTGCTAGCATCATATCAGGCATCATAGAGTGAAGTTTCCAGATCTGGCTCAATTCTGCAAATCCACAAATCTTTGAGGCAGCCCCATGGGTGATACCAGGTAGGGTCCAGGTATGCACCCTGCACATCAATGGAAAATTTAAGCACATGATGTGGTGGAGTGCTTTTTTTCATCATGGTGACATGGCTGAAGAGCATGCAATGCTGCTTTTGAATGTGGTGAGTGATTGGAGGATGATGAGATCTCTGTGAGATTATGGCATTTTGCACAAGTTGTCTCAGAGCAGAGTTGTTTTTGTGGCCATAAGTGAGACATGGACTCATGCAGGAGGCAGCAAGACCTATTGGTCAGAGGGTATATGGTTTGCTGCAACCATATGGACTCTACTTGCAGTTTATGTAGATGAACTTGTTAATGCTTTCCACGGTGCTTGGCCCAATTACATCAGGGGTTCTGCTGGTCATTGCTGAGGTTCTGGACCATGCTTTTCTGGCATAAGATGTTCAACCCAATAGTGTGGACAATATCTTGCAAACCTTGAAGAGCAGGGCTGAAATTATCTGGCTTCCACAAGGAAAGCAATGTCAATAATTTATTTTGGACAGTGAACACTTCCTGATCAATCTCTAATAGACCTAATGAATTAGTAATATTATGTGAAAACAATTGATTTTGCTGTACAAAATTACCCTCATAATATTGTCAAGGTCAGTGTCTATGTGACTGGTCTGCTATACATATGACAAGTCATTTTTTTTGACATTGCCAATGCTCAAGATGTACCAGTGAAATGTTCCTTTGCATGGTGAATATGTTGTGTTGCTAAATACCATTTCTATAGGAGAGTTGCATGGCAGGATATTTCTTTTTACTGTAGCCAACATTAAAATTGAATTTAAACAAAGCATTAAGACTATAAAAAGGGATGTTTCTGTATGTTATTGTACCTATCAGATAAGGGAGTGGCAGCATCAACATTTAAAAAGGAAATTATCAGAGCCAGAGAAAATAAAGTCAAGGATGTTGATTTGAGAATGTGGGGCTAGCTGGTGTTTTTGTAAAGAGTCCCTGGATCTAGCATGTACATTTCTTGCCTTTGTTTAATCAATTAGAAAGTCAAAGGCAGACAGATATATGGATGAAATATTTCATATGGTTGTCTTATGCTTTATGCAATTCTATATTTAGCAAAAAAATAAGAGGCTATTAATGGATTCAATTTGGTTTCTGTTTCTTGGGCCACGTATCTCAGACATGATTTAAAATAAAAACTTTCTATAAATGCTTCTTAAAGTAGCAAGAGAAAATGGCTGGAAGTTGATCCTAGACACATTTGGATTGGAAATACGGCATAATTTTTTAAGTGAGAGTAATTAGCCACTGGAACAATTTACCAAGGGTTGCAGTGGATTATTCTTGTTGGAAATTATTAAATCAATACTGGATATTTTTTTTACTAGATCTGCTTTAGCAATTATTTTGGGGAAGTTCTGTGGTCTATGTTGTACAGGAGGTCAGGCTAGATGATTACAGTGCTCCCTTCCGGCCTTTGAATCTATGAAAAAACAATTTAATTCATAAAACAAAACCAATGGAAAAAATAATTACTGCCAAATTATATTTTATAAATGTTCTTTCAGTAAAAAATTGGACCATCTGGATACAAAATTAAAAAATAGGCACTGAACAATGTTCTTGTTTCCTTTCAAGAAAAATGTTATTTGGGCTTCTAAAGAAAAAGGGGCAAAAATTAGGAATTTAAAACATTTCCTCTTACTAAAAACAGTGCTGAACTAAATTTTAGGGCCAAATTACATCTACGTGTATGTGTGTGTTAGTGTGGGATGAGGGAAGAAAAAGAGAAGGTATTTACCTTTATTCTCTCAACCTCCATTTACCAACAGAAGCAGCAGCCATATTGTTGCTGCTTGTGTTCTCTCAGTATATACAGAAGGATGGCTAGAACTGCAGGAGGCATTTAATGCCCCAAGATGATAAGAAATGAATCCAGGGTCCTTCCAGCCACCTCTGCATATGATAGTGTCCACAGGTCCGCATGGGGGAAGCACTCACACTGCACCATTTTAAAGCTGCCGTAAGTGCTGCTTCTGGGCACACAAACATTATTTTCTTGACTCTACCCTACTGATGCATAATACCGACTGTCTCTTGGGCACTATACTGTTATCCCTTGCACCCCAGTGTGCTTATACTACAGAAGCCACAATTTCACTCTTGGGATTGCAAAAAATAATATTTAAATGATTGTATCTAGATCCCTACTATATTTACAAAACTATTGCCATGTTATCTGAAAAAAATCCATTCGCAGAAATGTGAGTGTAATCCACACAACCCGTGCAGCAAATGGTCAGTATAAATTAAACCAGGTGAATGACCTCATACAACAATAAACACACTTTCTAACCGAGCCAGGAAAATGATTCCATTCTTTTATCATTTGATTCTTACTAGCCAAGGGCCCTTCCTCAGTGCATTCCATCCTTCAATTAAACTGCTGTGCAAGATGATTTAAGAGGGACTGATAGATATTAAGGCATGCTGCCATAACAGGATTAGTTTTATTTTCCAATCAAAAAAGTGGAAAACCCCCACAAACAAGAAATAAAGTAGATTTCATTCTGAATTTAAAATGGGAGATTAGCTCTGCAGGTGGAAGAAGGTTTTTCTGAAGAAGCCATTAGCTTCACACATTGGATTTCTATTGCCTAACAGAGTGAAGTCTAAATGAGAAATACATATGGATAAACTGATGACTTGATATCTTTATTTCATACAGAAACAGGTGGACAGAGATATCCACTAATTCAAGAGCTTTCGAGAAGTAATTCTTTATTTTGCTGTTTTGGTGGCTGCTGTCAACAGCCATAGCCAAGCAATCTGGATGATATTGAGTGTAGTAAAATTTCAGGAACACATTGCAAAGAAATGCAGGGTGAAACACACCCAACATTTCAGAAACTGAGTTTAGGAATGCCTACAATACAGATTAAACCTACACAAAATATGAATTAAATAATACAGATACAAGGGGCTCAGTCCTGCAAAGCGTTGACTACTCTGGTCTAGATCAAGCAAACCACTTAACACATGTACTTAACTTTGATGACCTGTATAGTCCCACTGAAGCCAACGGGACTATGCATAGGCTGGAAGTTAAGCATGTGCTTTAAGGGCTTTGTCCAGTCATGAGCAGACTGCCCAGCACTTAGCATGATTGTGCTCATGGAGCCCAATAACATGAGATGTTAAGGTGCTGTTTGTCCTCAGCTCCTTCTAACTGAATATTTTTGAGCAACTGGTAGTGGAATACAAAGTAAGTAAAGCATAAAGGGCCAGAAAATAGATTTAGGCTCCAATCTCAAATGGACCTTTGATTAGGCTTTCACAAATTTTGCACCTACATCAAACTAAGGGCCCATTTCATAACACATGGGTAAGCTTGGCAGGATTAGATTTTTATTGGTAAATGTCAGTAAACATCGATTTCACTGTATACACACAAACCAACAGAAAAATATTTCTACTGATAATAGAAACTGACAGATAGGCAATGTAAGAAAAATGCTGCTTGAAAACTTATCAGAGTTTTATTTAAAGATATTTACTTTGTATATTTTGACAAGCAATGTTGATAATGTTCTTTTACTAAAGCTTTAACTTTTTGAATCTCAAAGTCTACTGACATTAAATAATCATTGATCCCCGAATTTCCGACCTCTCCAAATTTCCTGCAACTGTGAAAATTAAAATAGCTAAAAAAAATTAAAAACGCTTAAACCCCATAATTTTGCACAATTATGAAAATTTAAATTGATAAAAATAGAAAAAATGCTTACAAATGAATATAGATTAGGGCTGTTGATTAATCACGCAATTAACTCAAAAAATTAATCACCATTAAAAAATTAATAGCGATTACTTGCAGTTTTAATCACACTGTTAAACAAAAGAATAACAATTGAAATTTATTAAATATGTTGTATGTTTTTCTACATTTTCATGTATAAAATATTCTTTGTTGTAACTGAAATCAAAGTGCGTATTATTTTTATTACAAATATTTGCACTGTAAAAATGAAAAAAGAGAAAGTATTTTTCATTCAACTCATACAAGTATTGTAGTGCAATCTCTTTCTCATGAAAGTGCAACTTACAAATGTAGATTTTTTTTAACTTCACTCAAAAACAAAACAATGTAAAACTTCAGAGTCTATCAGTCCACTCAGTCCTAATTCTTGTTCAGCCAATTGCTAAGACAAACAAGTTTGTTTACATTTACAAGAGATAATGTTGCCCTCTTCTTATTTACAGTGTTATCAGAAAGTGAGAATAGGTATTTGCATGGCACTTCTGTAGCCAGCATTGCAAGGTATTTATGTGCCAGATATGCTAAACCTTTGTATGCCCCTTCATGCTTCTGTCACCAGTCCAGAGGACACACATCCATGCTGATGACGCTTATTAAAAAAATAATGCGTTAAATAAAGTTCTGACTGAACTTCTTGGGGGAGAACTGTATGGTCCTTGCTCTGTTTTACCCACATTCTGCCATAAATTTCATGTTATAGGAGTCTCAGATGATGATCCAGCACATGTTGTTCATTTTAAGAACACTTTCACTGCAGATTTCACAAAATGCAACAAAGGTACCAATGTGAGATTTCTAAAGATAGTGACAGCACTTGATCCAAGGTTTAAGAATCTGAAGTGCCTTTTGAAATCTGAGAGAGATGAAGTGTGAAGCATGCTTTCAGAAGTCTTAAAAGAGCAACACTCCGATGAAGAAACCACAGAACCCAAACCACTAAAAAAGAAAATCAGTCTTCTGTGGGTGGCATCTGATTCAGATAATGAAAATGAACATGCATCAGTCTACACTGCTTTGGATTGTTATTGAACAGAACCCATCATCAGCATGGATGCATGTCTCCTGGAATGGTGCTTGAAGCATGAAGACACATCTGAATGTTTAGCGCATCTGACACATAAGTATCTTGTGACACTGTCTACAACAGTGCCATGAGAATGCCCGTGACACTGTAAACAAGAAGCAGGCAGCATTATCTCCTGCAAATATAAACAAACGTGTTTATCTGAGAAATTGGCTGAAAAAGAAGTAGAACTGAGTGAACTTGTAAGCTCTAAAATTTTACATTGTTTTATTTTTGAATGCAGTTTTTTTGGTACATAATTCTACATTTGTAAGCTCAACTTTCATGATAAAGAGATTGCACTACAGTACTTGTATTAGGTGAACTGAAATTACTATTTCTTTTGTTTTTTTACAGTGCAAATACTTGTAATCAAAAATAAATTCTAAGTGAGCACTGTATACTTAGTATTCTGTGCTGTAATTGAAATCAATATGTTCGAAAAGGTAGAAAACATCCAAAAATATTTCAATAAATGGTATTCTGTTATTGCTTAACAGTGTGGTTAATCACACTATTAATCACAATTGGTTTTTTTTTGCACAATTAATCATGCTTAATTTTTTTAATCACTTGATAGCCCTAATACAGATATTATCTGTCAAAATTATAAAAAATAAAAAATGAATTCTGCTAAGCCTACACATGGGCATATAATTACTTGTTTTGTGGATGCAGCCAGGTACTTACATACTTAAGTACTATAAAATGCACAGCAATTTTTTGTATGCAGAAAATTGGGTGCCAATTCTGCAAATCAGTCCCTTTATGCACACATTTGCTGTGAGATGCACTTACGCAAGTTCTATTCAAACACCACAAACATGACATTTTATTTTTAAAAGCCCTTCAGCCATGGCCACATTCCTTTTTATAAATATTGCACATAACCTGTTTAAAAGTACCAAAAATACTGTTATGATATGCAAACATATTTTATTAGGAGTGTAGCAAATAATATACCAACTGATTTTTTTTGGTTTTTGCAGGGAGGTATGTGTCAAACTCAGTTTGTGAAGAGGGCTAAAGTATATTAAAAATTATGTTTTAAACATGGTTCAGACATGTTTGGGTAGAGTCCATAAAATAAAAGCCCAATTCTACTGTCCTTGATTCACAGTCGTTGTCCCATTGATAACAAAGAGAGGTTTGATCAGAGATAGAGAGCAGGATGCATGAGCCTTCCTTGTGGGCTGCTGCTTAACATGATGGGACAGCTTTTGTATTCCAATGACCATAAAAGCTACTCCAGTAGGAGTTTTAAATCCTGGTAGGATCACTTGAGCTGGAAAGATCAAAGGACAGAAACCAGACAAAAAGCATCCCACAGGCCCTCCAGGTTGGGGGTTGAGTAATAGGTCAACCAATCCTGGTAAGAGAAACAGGAACAAAGGATGGAACAGCCTTGTTGTGCTCTAAGAGACAGTTGATGGCACAGGTAGGATTCAGATTGAGCATGTGATCATTAGGTAAAATATTGCCCTTATGTTGTAACTACACTTTAAGTGCTAGATTGGGCTACCAGAACATAGCCAACAGTAAAGGGTAGTGAGTTGCTGCATTGCCCTAGGTGCATCCCAGAGAAGAAGTGGTGCTCAACAAGCCACAGTTCCTGTTCTATTCTTCCACTGTTCTAGGAGAGTAGTAATTTTTTGCTGACATATGCCAGTACCCCCAAGTAATAGAATGCTAAACTGTATTATACTGTTCAACCATTAGGTGGCACTGTGTGTAAAATACCTTATTTAAGCAAATCTGGGCCATACCTGGGAGAGCATTAATGGATCTTACAATGAACACATTTGGTGTGTTTAAGCAAGCTCTGAAGCCAGTCCATATCTGGTACAGAAGAACATGACATGGTGTCAGGAATAAACTAAGAATAGAAACAGTAGAAAAACAGCAACAAAAGTTGCAAACAGAAGGAAAACAGCAACAAAAGTTGCAGGATCTCATCATCATGTCAATCTGCAATGCTCCAGTCAACTTCAGCTTTGACAAACCTTCACAGAATGAAATCAGTATGTAGCAAGATTTGGAATTGCAAACAAACTCCACAAAGAAACTGGGGATATACAGGTATCTTTTAAAATTTATGCTATGGAGAAGCAAACAGAACATTTCTTTAAATCCTTTGACTTACTGTAGAGGGTCACAAAGATGGCTATGGCAGGGTTCTGGCTACATCTGAGGCACACTTTATACCTCAGAGAAATGTGGTTTATGAAAGAACATGTTTTCACTAGGGAATTCAAGAACCAGGGGGAAATGTTGAATGTCTTATAAGAGCTCTGCATACATTGGCTGAAAACTGTGATTCTGGGAATGCAAAACTTGATAATATCAGAGACAGGCTGGGTTAGCAGATACAAACCTTTCACAGGAGATTTAGCCTTAGCCATAGCTATTCAAATAGAAAAATGGTCTGAACTGATGAAACAGCAGATCTAGAGAAATTTCACAATCTTGAAAAAACTGAAACTAGCCTAGAAACAGCATACAACACTGGAGTGTTAAAATTCATTATCATAAAACCCTGAAGGAGAGTGAATTCCCAGGCTAAGAGGGACAAATTCCATACTACATGCACAAGGTGTAGAAAAAGTCATACCTAAGAAATGATGCATGTCTGGTTGGAGGCATATGGTGTAATACATTCATGAAATATAGACATTTTCTGGCTGTTTACTGCACCAAAGCAGTCAGGGAGTTGACTCATATTACAGATAGTCAACAGTCATTGCTTCTGGGATCTATCATTTCTGATGATTTAGAGCCTGCATGGAGACTGAAACTGAATATTCATAGCAAGACTACTGACTTTAAAATTGACTCAGGAGCTGACATCACAGACATCTCAGAAGGGATTTACAATCACTTTAACCCCTCCAAGAGCTGAAGTCATCTGACACAGCTCTGACAAGCCCCAGAGGTTTTCTGAACTGCATGGGCCATGTGATGAATCAGGCATGGAAGGGGTTAAAGAGAGCCAGCGGGGCTCAGCTAGCCCTGTCCTGTTATGTCTGCAGCCAATGCCAGGCCTGGAGGGAAAGAAAAAGGACAGAATCTTGCTCAGTTCAGGCTGACTGGTGAAGAGGCAGGAGCTAGCCTGTCAGCAAAGTCAGCCACCAGGAAATAAGTACCATCTCTTTGGCTAAAGGTAACTCTGGAAGAGCTTTAGGAGCACCAGGCCTAAGGATAACTGGTTGACTGATGCATAGAGACATTGTGGGATTCTTGCCCCACCAAACACCTGGAGGAACCTGGGACCTCAGAAGTATGCAGCCCAATGTCCACGAGGGGGTACTATTAGAGGCAAGACACCACAGTGACTTGGATTATACGGGCCGTGACCCAAATTGAAGGGACAGCAGTAGGAAGAAGCCCAGGGCAGTGGACATAGACTCCCTGCTGGAGGTCTCCAGTTCAGGGGTTGACTCACACAGTGTCCTAGGCTGGGTCCTGGGACCCCTATCCCACTGCCTTAAAGATTGAGGCACCTTGACCAGGGAAGCAAGGGGTCAGAGGTCAAGCGTTCCAACCACTAGGATGTCTGGCCCTCCAGGCTCCCTGTTACAGGCCAGTTGACCACAAAAACAATTTACAAAGACAAAAGCTATGCATTCAGAGGATATGTGGTCAAAGGTTTACAGATCAATAGCCTTCTCAGCCATAGCATACCAGCCATGATGGGTCTAGTGAGAAAGGTTGAAGAACTTGATGGAATATTTGGTGATATTAGACTTTTGAAAGGAGATCTAGTACAAATAACTTAAAGAGACAACGCTGAAACATATAGAGTACATACACCCTGCAGGATTCCTCTCCCATTACTTCGTAACGTGGAAACTGAATTAAAGAGAATGAAGCATATTGGCATAATTGAGAAAATTGCTGAGCCAACAGCATGTTGTGCTCCAATGGTACCAATTAGAAAGAAAAATGAAAAAAAATACGAACCTGTGTGGATCTTAAATGACTTAATGAAGTAATTGTGAGAGAAAAATGTATCTTTCCAACACTGGTTTACATCCTCTCGAAAGTTAAAGGAGCTACATTATTCTCCAAGTTGGATACCTATAGTGGATTCTGGCAAATTCCTTTAGTCAAAGAAAGTGCTAAACTGACTACATTTATCACATCCTTTGGAAGATTTTGCTTTTGAAGATTACTTTTTTTTTATTAACAGTGCACCTGAAACTTTCCAGAGAACGATGGCAGAACACAAATGGAGTTGTAGTTTTCGTGGACGATATTATGATATATGTATCTTCAATGGAAGAACACAACAAAATGCCCAAGGAAGTCCTAAGTCTAATCAGTCAGTCAGGACTGAGGCTAAACAAGGAAAAGTGCATTTTCTGCCTACTCTAAATAAAGTTTTTGGAACAGACAGTAAACAAAGATAAAATCAGTCCTGGCCCCGAGAAAGTAAAAGCAATTTGAGAATTGAATGCGTCAATGAATGTGCCAGAACTAAAATGTGTATTGAGGCTAGTCAATTACTGTTGTCGATACCTATGAGACCTTTCTTCAGTGACAAAACCACTGCATGAACTGCGGAAATCCAACACTTCTTGGCTCTGGAGGCCAAATCAAGAAATTGCCTTCAGAATGGTAAAAGAAATTATCTCAACTGCTCCAGTTCTCAGGTTCTACAATGTGAACAAACCACAATGATCACTGTGGATGGAAGCAGATATGGCCTAGGAGGTGTATTGTTGCAACAATATGTTTGAGTGGAAGCCAGTTGCATTTTCCTCTTGCACACTCACAGAAGCAGAAAAATGATGTGTAGAGATTGAAAATGAGTGCCTGGCACGCATATGGACATGAAAACATTTAAAGATATCTGTGTGAGCTGGATTTGTTTATACTGATAACAGACCATTAATTGTTTGAAATCCTCATCAATGGAAAAGATCTGAATCAAGCACTGTTGAGATGCCAATGTCTATAGCTAAATTTAATATGATTTAACCCAACTACTAAATATGTTCCTGAGAAAAATTGGGTCGCACTCTGTCATGGAGCCCAGCATTGCACTTAATTACCCATGAGCTCCAAGATGAGGTAAAGATGTTCCTGGATGCTGTGGATGCACACAGACCCATGTCAGAAAATAGACTATAGCAGCTACAAAAAGCAACCTAGACAGATACACTAGGAGTAGCTGGCCCACGTATCTGAAGGACACTAAGGAAGTGAAAAGAGACTATTTTGTGGTGCGTGAACAATTAAGTGAGTCAAGTGGACTCATGATTAAAAGCAATTGCATCATAAGTCCAAATGAAATGAGAAGAAAAATCCTAAACCTCATCCATTAAAAATATTAAGAATTAACTAAATGCCATGAATGGACCAACCAGTTAGTGTGATGGCTGGGCATCAACAAGGACATAAAAAATAAAGTATCTGCATGTGAACACTGCAGAAATAACAGACCAACAGAAAACATAGAACCTTTAATAACACCTCTACCGAACAGATCTTGGAAGAAACTAGCTATAGATTTATGCGAATTCAGAGGACATCATTATCTGGTGGTCAGGGATTATTTTTCCAGCTATATAGAAATAATGTACTTGAAAGACATAACATGTTGCAGTGTTATTGAGTGCACTCTTGCTCACTTTGGTATTCAAGAAGAACTGGTGATGGACAACGGACCACAATTCACATCAGCAGAATTTATGTTCTTCGGAACAGAATATGATTTTGATCATATTACTAACAGCCCACATTACCCACAAGAGAATGGAGAGGCTGAGAGAGCTGTACAGACAGCCAAGAAAATCCTACAGTGGGAAGATCCATTCCTCACTCTTCTGAATTACAGATCAAAACCAGTAGTGGCTATTGGATATAGTCCAGCAGAACTCCTGATCATCAGCATATGTGCAATGTGTCCAGCCATTTAATGGTGTCATCATGAGCCCAATGAGGAGCAGGTAGCCCACCGTCGAAATATGTCAGTGGGCACTCGACAATAATATGAGACATAATTTGAAGTTGACTGTAGCTGCATCATGGGTCATTTGTAAAACTCCATTGAAAGAGACTGGCTGCATAGTTGCTCTGCCCTATTCAAAACTGGTTCAAAGATGTCCACAGGTGGAGTCATGGTTGGGTCAGTGACGAGAGAGTGATGAACAACTATCATCATTGACTACTTTTTGTGCCAAGCAGTTTCCACCGTCATGTTCTGTGGTGGCATAAATGACCATAACGAGTGTCTAGTAGACAGGAGAGCTGATTGGTGTTTGAAGAAATCTGCCTATAATGGCAGGTCACTCCTTTCACGGATCTTAGCCAGCAGTTTGACAGATGCCTTTTCACAGCAAATATGTGGCAGTGCTATGTTGCTAAGTATCAGTAGCCATGGCAACAAAGTTGCCAATAAAGTCCTGGTAACAATACTCATAGCTTTGTTAAACTGTACATCGACCAGCCTTATGTGAGTCGAGCAACACCAGACAGGAGCACAGTGTTCTGCTGTTGAATAGCAGAGGGCAAGGGCTGATGATCTAAGCATCCAGGCTCTCTCACCCCAGGTTGAACTGACCAATTTTCCCCCAAGTGCTGACATACAAACACACTGACAGCAAAGATATTGTCTGGTAACTCGACATGTTGTAGGGGTCCTTGCCCAGTTTAAGAATGGCTATAATCTTTGCTTGATGTCAAATGTGTGGTAACTTCTTCTCATTGATGACCCATACATAGAAGTTAGTAAACCAGTGTAATGCTCTTGGTTCAAGGTCCTTGACGAATTCTAACAAGATGTTATCATAGCCCACTGCTGTGCCTAACTTGATGGAGTTAAGGGCCTTATCTAGCTCATCGACCATGAATGGCTCTCGTTGACTCCTATTTCTATTCTGATGTCAAAGTTGGTGCCATTCATCATATATTTTGCATTTGAATTGCTACTCCAGCAGGACCTTTGCTACCCACAGAAGATGGCTTGCAACGTCGCTGATCTTAACCAGAGGACAATTTTGACCTGGAGGTTGTTGAGCAGTGCCCAGCCAGTGGATCAAGTTCTAGCACTTCTGGCTGGAATCGGTGAAGTCAAGCTTCTCCATTAAATCCTTCCATTGAGTGAGCCTGATGGCATCCAGAGACTCAATCAGGAGGTCAGCGATGTCCAAGTCACCAGATAATTGAAATTTCCTGAGCTAGGCCTGACATTCAGCACTCAGGCAGGGAGTGTAAATTGTATGACAGCCCTGTGGTATAACTAAGCATGCAGCTTTATAAATGATGGGAAGACAACTCAGAACTACTGTTCAAACTTTGGAAAAGAATCTCTCTCCAAAGTGACCAGACATGAAGAGAGCAGCCAAGTTAGGTTTAAAAAAAAAAACTTATGAACACTTTTACAACAGATGTCACTCAGAGAACTGTCAGGTCTATAACCTAGTGACCATGTTCATCTCAAATTGGATGGAGGAAAAAGGACGGACAACTCCAGCTGTTGTAAAGAAAAAGAATTCAATGTCCAGCTCACATGTGATCGAGACTGACAGTGAATAGTTCCACAGAAACCATTAATGTCTACAGTTTATTCCTTAGAAAGAACAGTAAACAGAGCAAACTCTATAGATGGCAGATCTAGAACAACAAGAAGAAGACGACTGAAGGATTCCAAATTGCCCACAACCAGTCTTCACAACTAGTGGGCAGCCAGATGACCAAGTTGTTACATATTCTGGTCATGTAATTAGAAAACCAGTACAATTCAGAGACACTTAACAGACGGATATGTACTGAACTTCAAATACAGAGTGATAGTCTAAATTGTAAATGGTAGGAATGTAGAACTTAAAGGTGGAGATGTAATGAAATTCTAAAGTTGTGTTATATAGTTCAGCCACTAGTTAGCACTGTGTAAAATACCTTTTTTAAATAAACCTCAGCCACACTTGGGAAAGCACTAAAGAATTTTATGATAAAAGGTTTGTGTAAGCAAGCTCTCTAGTCAGTTCATATCTGGTAAAGAAGTACATGATACCCGTGTATTGGATCTGCCCTTTCCCCTCCTTTCCCACCTGCTCTGTGGATAGAGGAGGACTAGTAGGCAGCCTTCTGACAATCCCTTTACACCTGGGACTCAGGGCTCAGGTAGACCATACAAGTGTGATTTGTACTCCTCTTGAGCCTCTGTGTGGGTTTATATCAAAGGTAATATTGACTCAATAGTTAGTAAAATAAAATACTTTTCTATTCAACATCACTCAGTGGGGAAACAGGATACAGGTCGCTTTAAAGCCCACTGTCCTGTCTGTCCTTTGTTGGACATTTATGCACACAGTTATCTAATTTGTATACACCATTGTCAGAAATCACCAGCTATTATACCTTCTTCCTGTCTACTAACCAGATCAAGTCAAGTCGTTCCATACTGTGAAATTTTCTGCAGAGTAGCAGGTATGTAGGAAAGGTAGGGTTAAATTTAGAATGAGTGATTGTGATTCAAAAATCGGGCATCATATGTGCTATCTTTTTTCTGGTGATCTCAAGCAACATTTCTCTGGTTCTTCCCCCCCCCCCCGCCCCACCCGTCTATCCTCTTTTTGGTAATGGGTCTCTGTGGCAACTTTCTGTGAATAGGTTGACTTTCTGCACAGCTAGTTTGTAATCTTTTGTGGATTCTGGGTAGCACACAGAAAAGTTGGAAACAATCAACATATTTTATTCTTAGACTGCTTAAATATTTCACAACATCTTTATATGAATATACACAAAGTACTTTGGCCAGAAATAAGACAAGTAGAACAATATGAAACACTGAAGAATATTTGTTAACTGCAAATCTAAACAAGAAGAATCTAGCTGCATAGGTATATGTAACTATTTCCTTTATCAATGCAGAATTTAAAGACATTATTCTTTCTTTATTTGGCACCAAAGCTATTTGAACTTTTTCTACCACTATTAATCATTCTCTTTCTCATCTTCAAATACTACAAAGGTTTGACAAGGACTTACTTTCACCTTGAAACACACTGGTAAAAATTCAGCTTGAGCTTTACTGGTCTAGTATGCCATAACTGAGAAGGGCTGCTAAAATATCTTTTCTTGTTCTCCAGAGACCAGTTTTACAGGAGAAAAGAATTTTATATCTGATTTTTCTCCTGTAACTATGAATACTTTTTACTTATTTATTTTTATATGTGAGGCCTTATGCAAAATAACCCTAATAAATGGCACAAGTTGTAGTGCAGTGTTAATGATTTTCACACAAAATAACTTTGGAAAGCCTTTGATTGAGAATAGAGTAGGGAGAGCCTGGGGGAAAACTATTCTAAGGAGCAAGTGCTTTAGGACTGCTGGGCTCAGGAGCCAAAGGAGAACTTAAAAAGAGTAAGCTGCTCTTTCTTTAAACAGGCCTATACACATTTTTGTGCTACTGCTAGAGGCTCCCAAGAGAACACACTGACTGGTGCTCTTTTGTGTTACCCTCAACATATTTCTTCCCATGGGACTTGTCCATTCAATGGGTGGTGTTAGCAGCAATTTTTTTTTGCCTTCTAGGGTACATCTACACTACACACTCCTTTTGGTGCTGTGTACAGTACATAAATGCACACCCCTCCTAGCATGGGTATAAATAGAAGTGTACATGGTGAATAAAGGCTCAGGGAAAGGTTCCAGTAGTGGGGAAAGGCTTTGGCAGGGGGAGACTGTGGAAAGGCTCTAGCAGCTCTCACTCCACTCCCCTACTGGAGCCTTTCACTGTGGCATGCAGCTACACACCAGACTGTGGATAAAGCCTGCTTTTCACTGAGGTACATACCTTGCATGCTGCTGTCAGTGGTGTGCAGTATAGACGTACCCATAGTTGAAGTGATCAGATAAACTCAGTAAGGAAGATTTCAGAGTAGCAGCCATGTTAGTCTGTATCTGCAAAAAGAACAGGAGTACTTGTGGCACCTTAGAGACTAACAAATTTATTTGAGCATTAGCTTTCGTAAGCTACAGCCCACTTCATCGGATGCACAGAATGGAACACACAGACAGGAGATATTTATACATACAGAGAACATGAAAAGGTGGAAGTACCCATACCAACTGTTAGGAAGAGTTAAAGTGGCAGGAAACTTGTTCCAAGTTCTCTCTTAAACAGAGTTCACTGCAGCACCAGATTAATCACTATCTAGGTTTGTTTATCAAGATGCAAATATTTTGGAATATATGATTAGTGCATGAAATTCTCAGCACAAGAGTATATTTCAAATCTTTTAAAAGGTCATTACATTTTTGAAAACTTTCATGTAAAACACCCTTCCTTAAAAGGTTTAGCGAAAGCATGATTTGTGATTCCTGAATTTAGTGAAAGAGAGAATATAGCAAAATATACAATATTTTAGAAATATAAATGTAAATGATGGATAAATGCAACATTCAGCTTGTCTCAAAATGAAAAACAAACCCAAGTGGATATATAAAAATGGAAAACTTCTTATAAATATTCAAGGCAAAGTGAAAAAGACATAGTGGATCATCAGATAAAGAGGCTTATAGGACAAATACAAATATAAGTCATTTTAAATAATAGGTAGGATTTCAGGAGTGCTCTCTGTGTTGGCCTTACTCTGATCCCATGAAGTCAATGATAAAACATCCATAGATTTCAAAGGGAGAAGAATTAAGCCAACAATGAGCACTTTGGAGGAAAAAAAAATCCACTCTCTGAGTACGAGCTAAGCTTGAGCTAGTACATGACACTCTCATCATGTTATTCTCTGAAAAAAACAGTAAGGTCAGAGATTATTTTAAAGTACATGTAATGCGCAAAGAATCAATTAAATCTATGTTCAAGTGAGTATAACAGCAGATTTTCGTGATATGCTTTTGACCCAACAGTGATGCAAAGAATGACTTTGACAGCATGTGAAATGCTACTGCTAAGACTGATTGAAATTAACCAATGTGGATGGGGTTCAGTCCATTGACCATACCATCTTCTATCATTCTAGATACTGGTGCCAGAAATTCTGTCCTGGGTGGTTATGGGTAGGACACCAGAATGAAAATAGATTGTGTACACAGTTAGAATGCACCTCCTAAACTTACTTAGACAATTAGGAACTATAAGATGCTTATTATTGTGAAAGGTATCTTACCTGGATATGTAATAAGAAATAGGATTTCACTTGTAGTCATGATGCCTAATCTACTGAAAGGAAAAACTTCGCATGTCGTCTTGCAGATTTGCTAGAATTTGTCAGTTTGCAACAGGGAACTCAATTTACGTAAACAAATCAAAAAGCCCAAATCATTTCTACACCATGTACCCATATCTTGGACAGATGTTCCACTGGTAAAGAAAGAGTTTGCAAAATTAAAGTAAATGCTTTTACAGATCAATAAAGAGCAAAAACAAACAAAAAGTGATTTTGGAGAAACACCGAAAACAAAACTGTGCCTTCTATGCTAACCTGGGTATCACTGGACACATCAGTGAAAATGTTGCTTGATGTGCATCAGTGGTCCAACAAGCAAACAATATTAGAAGATTGTATGAAGGATGGTGTCATAAACAGATAGTTAAGGGTTAATGTCTCTTTTACCTATAAAGGGTTAACAAACAGGGAACCAAACACCTGACCAGGGGACCAATCAGGAGACAAAATACTTTCAAATTTCAGTGGAGGGAAGCCATTGTTTGTGTTTTTTCGGTTTGGCTTTGTTCTCTCTGGGTCCTGGAAGGGACTAGATGTGCAACTAGGTTTCTTGCCAATCTCTCTGCTACAGTCTCCTATATATTCAGAATAGTGAGTATTAAGGAACAGGCGGTTATAGTCTTTTTAATTGGTTTTCTTTATTTGCAAATGTGTATCTGGCTGGTAGAGTTTTAATGTGTATTTGGCTGAAAGTATTTTAAATTGTATTTCTGCTGGAGGAGGTTTTTTCTCCAGTTTCTATAAGCTGACAGACCCTGTAACTTTTACCATCTAAATTACAGAGATAACTTTTACCTTTTTCTTTCTTTTTTTAATTAAAAGTTTTGTTTTTAAGACCTGTTTGATTTTTTCCCCTTGTTGAGGCTCAAGGGAATTGAGTCTGTACTTATCGGGAAGGGGAAGGGAGGGAGAAGGGGGAATCCCTTTGTTTTAGATTCACGGAGCTTGAATCTGTATTGCCTCTGGGTGAGGGAGAAAGGGGAGGGGGGGAAGGGACATTCCTCCCTGTTTTAAGATTCAAGGAGTTGAATCACGGTAATCTTCCAGGGTAACCCAGGGAGGGAAATCCTAGGAGAGGCAGTGGTGAGGAAAGGGGTTTACTTTCCTTGTGTTAAGATCCAGGCGGTCTGGGTCTTGGGGGTCCCCAGGGAAGGTTTTGGGGGGACCAGAGTGTATCAGGCACTGGAATTCCTGATTGGTGGCAGCTTATCAGATCTATGCAGGTAATTAAGCTTAGAGGAATTCATGCTGGTACCCCAACTTTTGGACTCTAAGGTTCAGATTGGGGAAAGATACTATGACATGGTGGCAGTGGTGGCATAAGAATCCAAAAGCCAGTGATTTAAAAGCAAAATCCAGTAGGATTATTATTTTTCTTCTTTCCCTCTGCTAGCCGTTTGTGACCAGGGGAGAGGGTTTAAAACTACATCCAGAGAATTTTTTTTTATTTTCTCCTCTCTGGTTGTGCAGAGACATTGCCTAAGGCAAGGCCATTAAGTTTAACAAGGGTCTTTTGTTAAAAAATAGGACTACAGCTGTGAGTCAGCTACACCAGCTGAACACATTTGCATATCAAATAATTTTCTTTTGTTTTAATTTAAACATGAAAGATTAGGTAGAAGAAGTTTAAAAAGACACTATTGCTAGGCAACCCCAAGCAGGCAGCAGAGGAACAGCATTTCAGGCAGTAAACAGAAGAGGGCGCACCAGCACAAGAAAGCAGGAACAATGAGCACCAGTTCAGCAACAAGCAAACTAAAAATAGCTAAACTAAAAGCAATAAACAAACACAATGAACTTAAAAGACGAATGGAACTAATTCAGGCAGAAATGGCCAGGGAAGAGGCTCCCCACAGGAGAGACATGGAGAAGAAACAAAAAGAGATGGAGCTCCAAAGGGAGGCCCACCAGCAGGCCATGGAATTAGTAAAAACTAAACAGAATGACACAGCCAGTCCTACAAACCCTTCGCCAGTTATAGTTCCACATCCCAAGAAATTTCCCACCTATAAGGCAGGTGATGACACTGAGGCCTTCTTAGAAAACTTTGAAAGAGCCTGCCTTGGGTACAACATCTCTGAAGACCAGTACGTGATAGAATTGAGGCCACTGCTCAGTGGACCTTTAGCAGAGGTGGCGGCTGAAATGCCTAAGGAGAACACGAACGATTATAAACTTTTTCAAACAAAGGTTAGATACAGAATGGGGATAACCCTTGAGCATGCCCGTCAGCGGTTCAGAGCCCTAAAATGGAAACCAGATGTGTCATTTCCTCGACATGCCACCACATTGCAAAGAATTATTAAGCCTGGATATCAGGAAGAAAGGTTAACAATCTGGACGAGCTGCACCTCCTGATACAAATGGAGCAGTTCTTAGATGGTGTTCCTGAGGAAATAGAAAGGTACATCCTAGATGGGAAACCCAAAATGGTAACCGAGGCGGGGGAGATTGGAGCCAAATGGATGGAAGTGGCAGAAAAGAAAAAAGCTACTGTCAAGGGGAGTGAATACCCCAGGGGGCACACCGACAATAAACCCTATAACCGAGGGCAGTCCAAGACCCCACCTACAACCCAAGGAAAGCCACAGACGCCCTATTCTCCCACCTCACCAGTCTCCAGTAACCCACCTCGGCCCAGTGACCAGTCAGCTGGACGATGCTTTAAATGTAATAAACTGGGACATATAAAGGCCAACTTCCCCAAGAACCCCAACCGAGTGCAGTTCATTACACCACCGTCACACCAAAGATCCCCAGACCCAAATGCCTCTCAAATACCCTTGGAGCGAAGGGAAATTTTGAGAGTGGGCGGAAAGGTTACCGCTTGGAGAAACACGGGGGCACAAGTGTCAGCTATCCACCAATCCTTCATCGACCCCAAATTCATCAACCCAAAGGCCCAAGTAACAATTTACCCCTTCATGTCACAAGCTGTAGACTTGCCTATAGCTGAACTGCCTGTCCAGTACAAAGGCTGGTCAGGAATGTGTACTTTTGCAGTCTATGACAATTATTCCATCCCCATGCTACTGGGGGAAGATTTGGCCAACCAGGTGAAGTGGGCTAAGAGAGTGGGAATGGTTACCCGCAGCCAAACCAGGCAAGCTTCCAGACCCATTCCTGTCCCTGAGCCGTCCACAGAGGCCCTGTCGGTGTTACCAGAGACCCAGACAGAGGTAGTGGACCCGGATCCCATGCCAACAACTGAAACAGCCACAGTGCCTCCAATCCCAGACCAGGAACTGGAAAAGCAGCCAGCACCAGAACCGTTGCCAGCACTGACGCCAGCGCTTGCAAACCCATCTTCAACCCCAACGCTGGAGGGCGCCAGCGAGCCTGAACTGGCAGAAGCAGCAGACAACCACACCCAAGAGGCTCAGCCAGAGCATGAAATACCCCCTGGTGCACCAGCGGAGAGCGGTTCACCAGCCACGAAAACAACCTCATCACCTACATCGCTTCCAGAGGGACCAAGCCCAAGTCCACAGTCTAAGGAAGAACTGGTGTCTCCAGCTTCAAGGGAACAGTTCCAAACTGAGCAGGAAGCAGATGACAGCCTTCAGAAAGATTGGGCGGTGGCACAAAGCAACCCGCCGCCTCTCAACTCTTCTAATAGATCCCAGTTTGTTGTAAAACAAGGACTTTTATACAAGGAGACTCTTTCTGGTGGACACCAGGAAGACTGGCATCCGCAAAAACAGTTGGTGGTTCCAACTAAGTACCGGGAAAAGCTCTTAAGCTTAGCCCATGATCATCCCAGTGGCCATGCTGGGGTGAACAGAACCAAAGACTGGTTGGGGAAGTCCTTCCACTGGGAGGGGATGGGCGAGGACGTTGCCAAGTATGTCCGGTCTTGTGAGGTGTGCCAAAGAGTGGGGAAGCCCCAAGACCAGGTCAAGGCCCCTCTCCAGCCACTCCCCATAATTGAGGTCCCATTTCAGCAAGTAGCTGTGGATATTCTGGGTCCTTTCCCAAAAAAGACACCCAGAGGAAAGTAGTACGTACTGACTTTCGTGGACTTTGCTACCTGATGGCCGGAAGCAGTAGCCCTCGGCAACACCAGGGCTAAAGCTGTGTGCCAGGCCCTAACAGACATTTTTGCCAGGGTAGGTTGGCACTCCGACATCCTTACAGATTCAGGATCTAATTTCCTGGCAGGAACCATGAAACAACTGTGGGAAACTCATGGGGTGAATCACTTGGTTGCCACCCCTTACCACCATCAAACCAATGGCTTTGTCGAAAGGTTTAATGGAACTTTGGGGGCCATGATACATAAATTCATCAATGAACACTCCAATGACTGGGACCTAGTGTTGCAGCAGTTGCTGTTTGCCTACAGGACTGTACCACATCCCAGTTTAGGGTTTTCACCGTTTAAGCTTGAGTATGGCCACGAGGTTAAAGGGCCATTACAGTTGGTGAAACAGCAATGGGAGGGGTTTACGCCTTCTCCAGGAACTAACGTTCTAGACTTTGTAAGCAACCTACAAAACACCCTCCGACACTCTTTAGCCCTTGCTAAAGAAAACCTAAAGGATGCTCAGAAAGAGCAAAAGGCCTGGTATGATAAACATACCAGGGAGCGTTCCTTCAAGGTAGGAGACCAGGTTATGGTCTTGAAGGCGCAACAGACCCATAAGATGGAAGCATCATGGGAAGGGCCATTCACTGTCCAAGAGCGCCTGGGAGCTGCTAACTACCTCATAGCATTTCCCAATTCCTCCCTAAAGCCCAAAGTTTACCATGTTAATTCTCTCAAATGCTTTTATTCCAGAGACTTACAGGTTTGCCAGTTTACAGCCCAGGGAGGAGATGACGCTGAGTGGCCTGAAGGTGTCTACTGTGAAGGAAAAAGTGACGGTGGCATGGAAGAGGTGAACCTCTCTACCATCCTGGAACATCTGCAGCAGCAACAAATCAAGGAGCTGTACACTAGCTTCGCCCCATTGTTCTCAGCCACCCCAGGACGGACTGAACGGGCATACCACTTCATTGACACAGGTAATGCTCACCCAATTAGAACCCCACCCTACCATTGTCTCCTCATGCCCAAGCTGCTATAGAACGGAAGATCCAAAACATGCTACAGATGGGTATAATCCGCTCCTCTACCAGTGCATGGGGATCTCCAGTGGTTCTGGTACTCAAACCAGAGGGGGAAATACGCTTTTGCGTGGACTACCGTAAACTAAATGCGGTAACTCGTCCAAACAACTACCCAGTGCCACGCACTGATGAGCTATTGGAGAAGCTGGGACGTGCCCAATTCATATCTACAATAGATTTAACCAAGGGGTACTGGCAAGTACCACTAGACGAACCTGCCAAACAGAGGTCAGCATTCATCACCCATGCAGGGGTGTATGAATTTAATGTGCTTCCTTTCGGGCTGCGAAATGCACCCGCCACTTTCCAAAGGCTAGTAGATGGTCTACTAGCAGGATTGGAAGAATATGCAGTTGCCTACCTCGATGATGTGGCCATTTTTTCTGACTCCTGGCCTCAACACCTAAAACACCTGGAAAAAGTCTTCAAGCGCATCAGGCAGGCAGGACTAACTGTTAAGGCCAAAAAGTGTCAAATAGGCCAAAACAGAGTGACTTACCTGGGACACCAGGTGGGTTGAGGAAACATAAACCCCCTTCAGGCCAAGGTGAATGCTATCCAAAAGTGGCCTGTCCCAAAGTCCAAGAAACAGGTCCATTCATTCTTAGGCTTGGCCGGGTATTACAGGTGATTTGTACCACACTACAGCCAAATCGCTGCCCCACTAACCGACCTAACCAAAAAAACCCAGCCGAATGCAGTCAAGTGGACTAATAAGTGTCAAAAGACCTTTACACAGCTTAAGGCAATGCTCATGTTTGACCCTGTGCTAAGGGCCCCAGACTTCGACAAACCATTCCTAGTAACCACAGATGCATCTGAGTGTGGTATAGAAAGTTCTCATGCAGGAAGGACCGCATCACAACTTCTATCCTGTCGTGTTTCTCAGCAAGAAACTTTCTAAGAGGGAAAGTCACGGGTCAGTCAGTGAAAAGGAATGCTACGCCATTGTGTATGCCCTGGAAAAGCTACGCCCATACGTTTGGGGAGAGCAGTTCCAGGTACAAACCGACCATGCTGCGCTAAAGTGGCTTCATACTGCCAAGGGAAACAACAAAAAACTGCTTCGATGGAGTTTAGCTCTCCAAGATTTTGATTTTAAAATTCAACACATTTCAGGAGCTTCTAACAAAGTAGCTGATGCATTCTCTCGTGAAAGTTTCCCAGAATCCACTGGTTAAAATTGGTCCTTCAAATGTAGAAAGTCTTGTAGTTTACATACTTAGTAGTATATGTAAAGGTGCATGTGTTGTATTAATCTGTTTATTCTAAAGTTCTAGGAAGAAATCACCGCCAGTGAGGTTCCCCACTGTCTGCGATTTGGGGGGCATGGCATAAACAGATAGTTAAGGGTTAATGTCTCTTTTACTTGTAAAGGATTAACAAACAGGGAACCAAACACCTGACCAGGAGACCAATCAGGAGACAAAATACTTTCAAATCTCGGTGGAGGGAAGCCTTTGTTTGTGTTTTTTGGGTTTGGCTTTGTTCTCTCTGGGTCCTGGAAGGGACTAGACGTGCAACCAGGTTTCTTGCCAATCTCTCTGCTACAGTCTCCTATATATTCAGGATAGCGAGTATTAAGGAACAGGCGGTTATAGTCTTTTTAATTGGTTTTTTTTATTTGCAAATGTGTATCTGGCTGGTAGAGTTTTAATGTGCATTTGGCTGAAAGTATTTTAAATTGTATTTCTGCTGGAGGAGGTTTTTTCTCCAGTTTCTATTAGCTGACAGACCCTGTAACTTTTACCATCTAAATTACAGAGATAACTTCTATCTTTTTCTTTCTTTTTTTTATTAAAAGTTTTGTTTTTAAGACTTGTTTGGTATTTTCCCCTTGTTGAGGCTCAAGGGAATTGAGTCTGTACTTAACAGGGAAGAGGAAGGTAGGGAGAAGGGGGAATCCCTTTGTTTTAGATTCACGGAGCTTGAATCTGTATTGCTTCTGGGTGAGGGAGAAAGGGGAGGGGGGGAAGGGACATTCCTCCCTGTTTTAAGATTCAAGGAGTTTGAATCACGGTAATCTTCCAGGGTAACCCAGGGAGGGAAATCCTAGGAGAGGCAACGGTGAGGAAAGGGATTTACTTTCCTTGTGTTAAGATCCTGGGGGTCTGGATCTTGGGGGTCCCCAGGGAAGGTTTTGGGGGGACCAGAGTGTATCAGGCACTGGAATTCCTGATTGGTGGCAGCTTATCAGATCTATGCAGGTAATTAAGCTTAGAGGAATTCATGCTGGTACCTCAACTTTTGGACTCTAAGGTTCAGAGTGGAGAAAGATACTATGACAGATGGTAATGTGAATAATGTTGAAAATATTATGACAACTGTAATGGGGTAAACTGGACCTTTAAGAAAAAAACAGATGGTGGGATCAGGAGCCCTGTAGAATAAGTTGGGGCAGTGATCCCCTCTCCTCCAGCCACTCAGAAGGAGCTCTCTAGAGGAGGGCAGTGTAGAATCTACCGTCTGTCTCAGAACAAGGGAAACACTGAAAGAGAAGAAAGGCAGGGCCAAGGGGCTGAGCTCTAGCCAGAAAGTGTTGGTACTGGCAGCTCTGGGGGAGCAGACCGATAGAGGAAGCTATCTGGGTGTGTCCAAAGAACTGGAGCTAAAAATGAATGATCAAATTATGATTATGGGCTTTATGTTGGGGACTCATTGAGGATTGTTTGGATTATTTTGTTGATTAAGGATTCTGAGGACTATGAACTTTATTTGATATTAAACCAACCCTGGAAAGGGGTGTTGTAAGCCACAACAGAGACTTGCTCAACACTTGTTTGAAGTGCTCAAGGTGCAAGTGCTTGTAGAGTGACTCCCAATCATGAGGGGATGCTCAGTAAGCTGCCACCCTGCTACAATAACATTAAGGTGTAGATAGTATATTCTTCACTTTGAACTCTGTTCAGTATGCTCACCTCATGTCATAAAGAAAGAGAAAGGATCTAAGGAACCTGATCTGACTGACAGCAATGGGAATCTTTCTATTGACTTTTGTGGATTTTATTTCAGATCCTGAATGATCAGAGGCATATAGAATGACTTCCCTAGGGAGAGATAGTGTAAATATTGGGAACATTTAGAGCAGAGATTAATAAGATGTGCCAGGACAAAGGTATATACATAATGAATGCTTTAGAGAAGGCAAATTTGAAAATTCAGTTTTCTCCTCTCATAGCAAAAGAATAGGACAGTCAATGTAATTGAAAAGCAAATTATTTATTCAATACATAACTGGAATGCAGAACTTATTGCCACAAGACTCTATCCAATCCAAAGCTTAGCAAAATTAACAAGAATAGACAAGAATAGTTATGTGGGTAATATGAACATCCAGAGTTACACTGGATAGGATAAAAGTCTAAGGGTTAACAACCCTCTTGCTTCAAGGCCAAAATGAAGCACTGCTGGGGATTCTGAGGAAACATATCCTCATAGCCAGTTTTCTACTCCATAGTTGCCCATTACTGAAATTCTTGTATCTTCCTCTGAATCATAGTGAACTGCCCACTGTCTAAGATAGATAGATCTTTGGCCTCTTCCATTATAATAATTAGTATGCTCCTGAATATGGAGATGGAATAAGGAATTACACTGCTTCCTCTCATACACATACACCCAAAAGCCTCTACAAGCACTCAGCATTAGAGTGACCAGATGTCCCGATTTTATAGGGATAGTCTCAATTTTTGGGTCTTTTTCTTATATAGGCTCCTATTACTCCCCACCTCCGTCCCGATTTTTCACACTTGTTGTCTGGTCACCCTACTCAGCATGGAACTGGACACTGCCATGAATGGCACATCAAAGAGAAAGGAATGTGGTCCTTTGGTTTGGAGGGCTAATCAGGATTCTGGGCCCCCTTGAATCTATGCTGGGCTCAGTACCAAGCAGTAAAGGTATAAGTTGCTTTTTGCAGAATTCAGTTTCACTATAAAGAGTGCCTCCTTGAGCCACCCTGCCATTTAAGAGTAGACTGCAGAGCAACAATCTGAAGCTGGGACCTTCTTTCCACTTCCAATTTGGCACTGTAATAAGCAAAGGACTTCACCCCGAATATCTGATGTATTGAAGGATGCTGAAAATGATAAATACTGGTATATTCTAGGGAGAATAAATTCTATGATTAACCAGATCAGGAATGCCTCCATTAACAGCGCTTTTGATACATACAAATGAAAACAACAATGACAATTGAGAGTTAGTGAATGGAAATTACTGAACAGTTGAAAAGTTATGTTGCTTGTTTCTTTCACATGAAAAGGGTGGACATTTGTCTAAATAAGAACAACAAATAAATAGGAGTAGATGTAGAAGCTGAAGAAATAGGTGTACAAATAACACTCTACAGGACTATTAAAAATTGTTAATGCACTAAATCAGTGAACATCCATTTGAGAATGCTAAAGTAATAGGGATACAGACTAGATGTAAAGTACTAGATGATTGTAAACAAAACTTATTAAATTCAAGGCAGACTTTGCATATCTTTCCCTTAGGTAGAGACATGTATTTGCACGTGCTGGAGGTGGAATGAGATAGAGGACAGCCTGAGTGGCTCACTAGATTTTGCCTTCTTGCAAATTTATGTGTTGGGAGAGCAAATTATACTGTGGAAGTCTGCCTGAAATGGTGAAATTGAACCCTCAAATACATTTTTAAATTACAGAAATTTGGATCCACCATTTTCAGATCGAAATAATCAGAAGTTACAGTCTAAGGTCCTGGAGGGGGAAACTCTGTCTTATATTTGCTGCTCAACAGGAATCGTCCTGTAAATTATGATAAACAAGAACTGTAATTTGAGTCCTTTACAGACTCTACTTCATTAGATAAACCTTTAATGGAGCAGTAGAATTCTGCAACATGTTGACACTTTCTAAACTGAAAGAAATATATTACAGTTTGTTTTCTCTACACAGGAGACAGACAAGCACTTAGAACTATTGCAAATAACCTCATGTAAGGGCCTCAACACATTTGTTAAGCTTTTTCCATGGACAAAGAGCAAAACATGTCTTAATTACATTTGCTTAAGATTAATAGAAACAGCAAAGAAAAAATATACAGTCTCTTTGAAAGAGCACAGAATGTGCAGCTCACTCTGTAACAACAGCCATCTTGAAGCAATTCACAAGTTCCCAGCACACAAGCTAGGGGGCCCATTTAACTTTTAGAGGTAGCAGTACGATAATTCTTTACAATTACATAGCTACATTCACAGTCCACAGCTTTCATCACGTGGCTCCTGTTCTTGAATTCCACAATATTTTAGCTGCACACAGAATAAAGGATTGAGTCTCTGAGGTACAGACAAGAGCAATAGTGAGAGCAAACCAAAATACATTAATAAATAAAATAAAAATGGTCTTACAGAGCTTGAGACACAGATAAGAATACTGCTTTTCCTCATCCCAAACCAAAGATTAACTTATTAATGATCTTTTTTCATAATATCTTACTTCATCCACTAAGAACAAACTTTGTCATACACCTCTTTTCCTGAAAGTCTGGGTAAATATGTGAATTAGCCCAAAGACTCTCCCAGAGGAAAGTTGGTCATCCTTTGAAACTGAGCATTCTGACTCCAATTCTGATCTTAACTACACCAGGAGAAATCAGGTATAACCTCACTGACTCGTAACTGAGATCAGAATCTGGCCCACAATAAGATCTCATTGAGTTTTATGCTCAATAAAGCAGCTCTTTTACTAAAATTAATCAGTTTTTTTGTATATCTGTGTGTGTGTGTGTGTGTGGTGCTGAAAACAAACCACATACAGTGACATTGATCCTTTGTTTTTTTTTTGCATTTTTAATTTCTATGATACTGTGATCAGAACTAATCTGTGCAATTAACATCCATGCCTGCAGTAACAGCAAAGAAATAATAAACAAGCTACAAAAAAAGTATCATCCATTTATATCTAGTTATAGAATAGAGTTCTTGAATAACAAATGTCCACAGTTAAGGCTGACCTTTACCTTCTGAAAGCAAGTGAGTACCCGGATTTGGATTTTTTTTTAAAGTGGATTTTTACTTTCACTTTATAAATATTTTAGCAGGTTTGAGGGAGCATTAAAATGTCACTTTTTGAACAGAAAAAGTATTTGACTCACCATATGTACAGGAAACATTTACAGTACTTCTGAAATCCTATGGCTAGAGAGAAGATTACATACTAAAAGCCAGCTATGATAGTAATACAATATAAAAGTATTAAAAGTTTGATTATTATTAAGGAAAAATTGACACTGCACTGCCTTTGGACATGCTCTAGTAAAGAATCTGTAAATATATCACTGCTATGCACTTTAGCATACACATTTGTTATGTCTTTCTGTAAAAAATTCAGAATAATAACTAAAATTTAAAAAAACAGCTCAACACATTTAAACACCTGAATAAATCATTTTTTTTCTTTTGCTACAATGCTTTAGTCTCAATGACAGCATGAAAGCTTTGGTTGGTTGCTCAAAAAGATTAACTCTTCGCTTTACTGCTTTTATAGTAGGCAACAATGGAAGCATGCAGCAATATACAAAAAATAGTTACTACTGTTGAACAGTCTGATTCACTTGCCTGATATCATTGAATTTGCAAGATTACATAGCTTAACCATGAGTAAATTAAAGGTATAGTCTCCTTTCAATGCACCTGTGTGATTTCCATTAATTCAAACTGCAGTTACATGTGCATAGCAAAAGAACATCCAACTAAATCTTATACCACAGGATATGAAATCAATAAACTGTTATATCTGAGTAAATCTGCATTTTTACCATTTTGTGGCAAGCCTGGAATATTTCATTACATTTTGTCAACTGTAAAAATGTACACAGAGTAATTTTCATAGATTATGAGCCCAGAATGATCTCTGTGATCATTTAGTCTGCCCTCCCGTATAATACAATCCACAGGACTTCCCTGAATTAATTCCTGTGAAGAAGAAAGAATCCATAATCCTAGACCAACAAGCCACTGCAAGATGACAAGTTTTTGCCAGTTTCACTGAATTTCATGAAGCTGATATTATTATATATAGTGCTGACAAAAATCATCAGACAGCTATGTTTGAGGACATATCATCCTTTAAGACATTAAGAGGCCATTATAATTTTAAATACAAACCTATAAAGTTTGATGTATATCTTACTAAAAAGGATAAGAAAGAAATTGGTATAGTACATATAGGCACTAGTGAGGAACTGTCAAATGTAAAAGAGTGTCATTTAAATATAACCCATGAAGGCAAGCAACTGAATAATGACAAAATGTACAACTACTTGTATACAAATAGTAGGTCTAAGTACTCAGATGAGTGACCTAGGGTGTCTGGCATTAAATGATGATATTAATATATTAAACACCATGGAAACTTGGTGAAATGAGGATAATCAATGGGACATGGTAAGACCAGAGTACAAAATATATAGGAATGACAGAGTGGGTCTCACTGTTGGGGGAGTGGCAGTATATGTGAAAGAACTTAGAGTCATATAAAGTAAAAAATCCTGAATGAATAAAAATGTAGCATAGAATCTCCCTGGACAAAAATTCCATGCGTGAACAATAACAGTATAGCAGTAGATATATACTACTGACCATCTGACAAGGAAAATGACGGTGATTGTGAATTGCTCAGGGACATGAGAATGGCTACAAAGGCAGAAAATGCAATAATAATGGGGGATGTCAACTATCCTTATATTGACTAGATGTATGTGACCTCAGGATGGGATGCAGAGATAAAACTTATGGGCACCACAAATGATGCTTCTTGGAGCAGTTTATCCACAAGGGGAGAGGCAATTGTTGATTAAGTACTAAGTGAGGCACCGGATCTGGTATAAGGGGTGAATATAGCTGAACTGCTCAGTATAAGTGACCATAATGTAATTAAATTTAATATCCTTGTAGGGTGAAAATGCCAAAGAAACCCACCAAAGTAGAATTTAACTTCAAAAAGGAGGAATATAAACAAATATGAAGAAGCTAATTAAATGGAAATGAAAAATGCCTGCAAACTACAAGGATACTATTTTAAAACACCTCAATAGAGGCTCAACGTAAAAGTATGCCTCAAATAAGAAAAAGCAAGAAAGAAAGAAAGAGAATTAAAAAAAATGCAACCACGGCTGAACAGCAGAGTAAAAGAGGTAGTTAGAGACAAAAAGGCATCCTTTAAAAATTGGAAGTAGAATTCTAGAGAGAAAATTAAAAAGGAGCTTAAACTCTAGCAAGTCAAGTATAATAAGGTAGGACAAGAAAGAAATTGAAGACAGGCTACTTAAAGAAACAAAAACTAACAGCAAAAATATTTTAAGTACATCAGAAGCAGGAAGCCTGTCAAACAGTCAGTGGGGCCACTGGATTTTCGAGGTATTGAAGGACCAGTCAAGGAAGACAAGACCATTGTGGAGTAGCTAAATGAATTATTTGCAACAGTCTTTAATGGAGGATGAAGGGGAGATCCCCAGACCCAAGCCATTCTTTTTGAGAACTCACAGATGGAGGTATCCATAGAAAAGGTTTTGGAACAAATTGATAAATTAAACAGTAATAAGTCACCAAGGCCAGATGTAAAAGCAGCAAAGAATCCTGTGGCACCTTATAGACTAACAGACATTTTGGAGCATGAGCTTTCGTTGGTGAATATCCACTTTGTCGGATGCATGTAGTGGAAATTTCCAGGGGCAGGTATATATATGCAAGCAAGCTAGAGATAACGAGGTTAGTTCAATCAGGGAGGATGAGGCCTTGTTCTAGCAGTTAAGGTGTGAAAACCAAGGGAGGAGAAACTGGTTTTGTAGTTGGCAAGCCATTCACAGTCTTTGTTTAATCCTGAGCTGATGGTGTCAAATTTGCAGATGAACTGAAGCTCAGCAGTTTCTCTTTGAAGATCCTGAAGTTTTTTTGCTGCAGGATGGCCACCTTAAGATCTGCTATAGTGTGGCCAGGGAGGTTGAAGTGCTCTCCTACAGGTTTTTGTATATTGGCATTCCTAATATCTGATTTGTGTCCATTTATCCTTTTCCGTAGAGACTGTCCAGTTTGGCCGATGAACATAGCAGAGGGGCATTGCTGGCATATGATGGCATATATTACATTGGTGGACGTGCAGGTGAATGAACCGGTGATGGTGTGACTGATCTGGTTAGGTCCTGTGATGGTGTTGCTGGTATAGATATGTGGGCACAGTTGGCATCGAGGTTTGTTGCATGGATTGATTCCTGTGCTAGAGTTACTATGGTGCGGTGTGCAGTTACTGGTGAGAATATGTTTCAGTTTGGCAGGTTGTCTGTGGGCGAGGACTGGCCTGCCACCCGAGGCCAGGTGGTATTCACCCAAGGCCAGATGGTATTCACCCCAGAGTTCTAAAAGAACTCAAGTGTGAAACTGCAGAACTACTACCTGTGATATGTAACTTAAATCAGCCTCTGTATAAGATATTGTAGGGTAGCTAATGTAATGCCAATATTTTTAAAAGGCTTCAGAGGCTATCCTGGCAATTACAGGCCAGTAAGCCTAACTTTAACCAGACAACCTGGTTGAAACTACAGTAAAGAACCTAACTATTAGACACAAAGATCAAGATGATATTTTAGGGAAAAGTCAACATAGCTTTTGTAAAGGGAAATCATGCCTCACCAATTTATTAGAATTCTCTGAGGTGTCAACAAGCATGTGGACAAGGGTGATCTAGTCAATATAGTGTACTTGGACTTTCAGAAAGCCGTTGACACCTCAAAGGATCCCTCACCAAAGGCTCTTTAGCAAACTAAGCAGTCATGGGATAACATGGGAAGCCCTCTTATGGATCAATAACTGCTTAAAAGAGGAAAGAAAAGGTAGGAATAAATTATCAGTTTTCACAATATAGAGAGGTAAATAGCGAGGTCTCCCAAGAATTTGTACTGTTCAATATATTCATAAATGATATGGAAAAAGGGCTGAACCATGAAGTGGCAGAGTTTGTAGATGGTACAAAATTACTCAGGATAGTTAAGTCCAAATCTGATTGCAAAGAGTTACAAAGAGATCTCACTTAAGTGGGTGACTGGGCAACAAAAAGGCAAATGAAATTCAATGTTGATAAATCCAGAGTAACGTACATTGAGAAAAATAATCCCAACTATACATACAAAATGATGGGTCTAAATTAACTATTACTACTCAAGAAAGAGATTTTACAGTCATCAGGGATAGTCCTCTGAAAAACATCCACTCACAGTGCAGTGGCAGTCAAAACCAGTAACAGAATGTTCAGCTCCATTAGGAAGAGAATAGATAACAAAAAAGAAAACATCATAATGTCACTATATAATTCCATGGTGCGTCCACACCTTGAATACTACATGCAGTTTTGGCTGCCTGATCTTTAAAAAGACATATTAGAATTCAAAAAGATACAGAAAAGGACAACAAAAGTGATCGAGGGAATGGACCAGCTTCTATATGAGGAGAGATTAAAAAGATTGGGACTGTTCATTTTAGAAAAGAGATGAGTAAAGTGAAATTATGATGAGAATCTATAAAACCATGAATGGTATGGAGAAAATGAATAGGGAAATGTTATTTATCTCTTTACATAACACAAGAACAAGGGGTTGCCTGATGAAATTAATAGGCAGCAATTTAAAAATAACACAAAGGAAGTACTTCTTCACACAATGCACAGCCAAGCTGTGGAACTTGTTGGCACAGGATGTTGTGAAGGTCAACAGTATAAGTGGGGTTCAAAAGAATTGGGTAATTTCATGGACGATAAGTCCAACAGAAGCTATTAGCTAAGATGGTCAGGGATGCAACCTCGTGTTCCCTAAACCTACACATGCCAGAAGCTGGGACTGGATGACAGGGAATGGATCACTTGAAATTACCCTGTTCTGTCCATTCCCTCTGAAGCATCTGACTCTGGCCACTGTCATAAGACAGGATGCTTGGCTAGATGGACCACTGTTCTGACCCAGTATGGCCATTCTTATGACATTCAGAATATTTTCAGTTAAGTCGCCAGTACACTTAACTCTGCCATCCTTCCACCCGTGAGTTGGAATCCTCAGTAACTATTGCACACAAGATTTAAAACTGCAGTGGTTTATTCACCAATATAATAGTATGGTCTTTAGTTGTGTGATCTTCCTCAAACCAGTCCAGACTACACTTAGTACAGGGAGTTTCTGCTATATATCAGGAAGTTTCTTGGCAAATTACAGGCAATTGATATATTCTTGCTAGATGGAGCCCATGTTTGAAAGAGCCCCCAAATGTATTCCAGCAGGCGGTGCACAGCTAATTGATTATAGCCAGTTGCTTAGTGTGGACTCACACCAAATTGTCAGAGGAACAGGAAAATGCATATCCAGAGCTACTGCACAACATTAAATGGCTAGCTGCACTGGGTATGTGGACAGTGACATGCCCTGTCATGCACCCAATAGAATCTGGCCGCATGTGTTGGGGGCACTGTAAGCTGCACCTTTTATTAATATATTTAAAGGAACATTACAGAGTGTTCCACATTCCCTGGGGCTTATGTCTACTTCTGTCCTGCCTTACAACACCTCTATTTGCTCATTTGCATCTTCAGCTCCTAAGGCTCCTGACAGGGCATAAGCCAAAATCCGGCACTCATTGCACACAGACAATAACCTGAGGAAACAATTATACAGTATTTCAGATATATGCATTTGCTTCTATGCCTTAATGCTAGATTCTGCTTTATGTGGCTCCTATAGCCACTGTATGTGAGCAGCTCCCAAATGTTTAAAAATAAGAATTGGTGTTTAATATATATTGGTACAACATTGCTAAGAACAGATTGGTATTTTAGTGGTATAAAATTGGTTAACAGAAGTACCTTGAGACACACAAAGAAATTACAAGTCAGGTAGTTTAACATCACTCAGATGGAAAGTTTTAAAAACTTCAGGATCAAAGAGGAAGAGATGCATAAGGAAAACAGTCTGATTAAGGGTTGTCAGTATGGTTCATGAAAGGATCATGCCTGACTAGCTTGATAATATTCTTTGAGACAATTACCACCAGAGTAGACAAGGTGACACAGTAGGAGCTCGTGCTCTTAAGTTTTCAGAAAATACTCTGCAGTCGCTTCACTGGGATCACATTAAACATATTCATTTTAAAATTGCTGCCCAGACATACAAATAAAGCCACGGGGAAAATGTGAAAAACACTACAGAAAGTTGCAGGAAACGTTGGCAGAATGTGGTGCTAGCAATTCACGCTGGGTTTGATCCTGACATTTGCTCCACTCCTTTCACTATTATTGATCGGGTCCTTGTTTGGCAATTGATTGTTACATGGAAACAAGACTAACATAGCACCTAATACTCTGCTACCTAGCCAGCACTGATCTTCACAAACTAAATGCTGCTCAGATTTTACCTTCAAAATGGGTTGTTTTCAGTAGATTAGCCATTGCAAAAAGATTCTGAGTTACTAAGTCATTATAGTACTTTGTCCAAATATGCCTCTTTTCTTCATCTAAAATCCCCTGAACTCCAGCAACCTTTCTGCAATGATCAAGTATACACAGTTTCTCTTCAGGATATCAAGAGATGGAAAGAAAGATTATCCAGTGGTTAGGACACTAGTTTGAGACTCAAAGGACTCAGGCTGACTTACCTGCTCTGTCAGAAACTGTCTGTGTAACCTTGGTCAAGGTATGCTAGTTAGGGAGGCAGTGTAGTCTTGTGACTAAAGCATTGAACCAGGAGACCAGGTTCTATTCCTGCCTCTGATCTGTGGGGTGGCTTTAGGCAAACTGCCCCATTTGTTCAATGAGGATAATGATACTGACTTCATTTATAAAATGCTTTGAAAGCCGTGCATGAAAAGAGCAAGCAATAATAAGACCTATGTATGATTAGTCTTGATCTGTAAAAGGAGGATAATAGTGCTTCCCTACCTCACAGGGCTCTTGTGAAGATAGCACCTAAGACAGATAAATGAAGAAGCAGCATTGGCCAGGGTACAATACTGATTTTGATAGGAGAGGAATAATATCAAGGAAGAAGGTGCAAGCCCCAATAACTTCTTTCTAATCTTGCTTTTGTAACCATTGTAGGAAGTGGTTACACAGGAAATGGTGGACAAAGGAAGAGCTCAATCTGGGTAAAGTGAAGGAAAAACAAAGAATGATTTATCCTTCTGATTCACCCCAGAGCAGCACTTGGAGTCCCCAAAACACCTCTTCATCTAAAATCCCCATGAATTCCAGTAACCTTCCTGCAATGAGCAAGGAGATTTTTTCCCCCTTGCCTTGCACCTTCTATAATAATTTATGACAGTACAAAAATGGGTGTTAAATACCACCATCCTGATTTGGCAGTATTTTACATGCATTTTACACTGCGGTAAATGACTGCACAAGCTGCAGGATGAATTAGGACAGAGGCTGCGGGTGCAGCATCTTTCAATGCAATGATAGAAGTATCAGAAGGAGTCAAAGGAGAGCTTAAGAAGCATTGACATACACACAGATCCTTCCCATAACCTGAGTGTCATCTCTCTGACTCTTCTCTCTCAGCTACCTAGGATTCAGGGATCAAACCAGGGACATAAATTTAGAGTTTAATTCAAAATCCATTAAAACCGAAGGGGGTCTTTCCGCTGGTTTCTGTAGGCTTTGGATCGGACATTCAGTTTAATCGCTGGCCAGCAAATATACTTAATTAATGCCACAGGTTATACCCAGTACAGTGGTTGCCATTAACTAGTCATCATTTATTAAGTCATAGTTATTTCCTATTTTTACACTTAGGGAAATGTTGTGGTTAATGGTAAATAATATTTAATATTATATTATTTATTAATCTTTATTCTTATTGGTAAGAGTCACCATGTGACGGAGTTACACAGCTTTACAAGTTCTTTTTGTGAGCATTAGTGCATTGTTTAATCTTTGAAGAAATGCTTTTATCGTAAGAACTTAAGTCATGATTTTATAGACCTCAATCATATCTCCCCTTAGCGATCGTTGCTAGCTTTTTTACACCGTTTCTTTTGGGAGGCACTAGAGCAAGAATTTCTAGCAGGAGTCAATTCTCAAGGCTGAGTTGCTCCCTAAATGAATTGGTTAAGATAAATTAAAAAAGAGATTGCATCTGGACTATTTCTGACCACCTCTATTCAAGGATTTGTGTATGCAGTGTAAAATAAACAAGTTGCACTGAGAATAAACTGTACCTAGAACGCATGTCACTGTTTTTTTTCTCCAATCAGAAGCTGACCTGCAAGTCCCAGACATCTTCTACCACTCAGCAAAGAGGCAACAATATGTTTAGAAACAATTTCCTTTAGTGCAGGCAGACAAACCAAGCAAACTAATAGATACATACTAGCAAAAACTGCTGCCAAGTCACAAACAAATAGGTTAACAACAGTAATGCTGTCAGATACATTAGCAACAGCCAACATAATTGGAATAGTAAAATAAGATCAGTCATATGTAGTTTGCACTGGCTGAACATTATGGAAATTATTGAGGGTGCTCAGAACAAATGAGATTGCCATTCCTTGCTTCTTTCCATCCTTATATGTTTTCCTTATCCACTGGAACCACAGATCAACCCCAAATACTAGTGCTGGCTGTACTCTTTCAGTCATTTTGCTGGTGGTAATGATAGGAAAATGAAATTACACCATCTGCATTTGCACCTATCCAAGTATGGCAAGGATTTACTTGACCTGGTTTCAGGCTCATCCACTACCTCAGTTCTCCTCAGATGATAGAGTGGCCAGCCCGCCAAGATTGTCCTGGAGTTGCCAGGAATTAAAGATTAATCTTTAGTTAAAGATTATATCATGGGATGAAAAGTGCAGGAATGTGTCCAAACAATATTGGCAACCCTTTCAGATGACAATCTGATTACCTCTGCCCCCAATATTCAGTCCTCCAGCTCCCAGGGCTGTTAGGTCACAGAGATGATTTGACCCTTTGGCCAAAGTCATACAGTCATATACTCTATGGTCAGAAGGGACCATCATGATAGTCTAGTCTGACCTGCTGCACAAGGCAGGCTACAGAATCTCACTCAACCACTCCTGCAACAACCCCTTAACCTAGGTCTGAACCATTGAAGTCCTCATATCATGGTTTAAAGACTTCAAGGTGCTGAGAATCCTCCAGCGAGTGTCCCATGCCCCGTACTGCAGAGGAAGGTGAAAACCCCCTAGTGCTTTGCCAATCTGCCCTAGAGGAAAATTCCTTCCCGACCCCAAATATGATGATCAGCTAAACCCTGAGCATGTGGGCAAGACTCACCAGCCAGACACCCGGGAAAGAATTCTCTGTAGTAACTCAGATCCCACCCCATCTAACATCACATCACAGGCAATTGGGCATATTTGCTGCTAAGAGTCAAAGATCAATTAATTGCCAAAATTAGGCTATCCCATCATACCATCCCCTCCATAAACTTATAAACTAGTCTTGAAGCCAGATATGTCATTTGCCCCCACTGCTCCCCTTGGAAGGCTGTTCTAGACCTTCACTTCTCTGATAGGCAGAAGCATTCATCTATTTTCAAGTCGAAACTTCCTTATCGCTAGTTTATATCCATTTGTTCTTGTGTCCACACTGGTACTGAGCTTAAATAATTTCTCTCCCTCCCTGGTATTTATCCCTCTGATATATTTATAGAGAGCAATCATATTTCCCCTCAGCCTTCTTTTGGTTAGGCTAAACAAGCCGAGCTCTTTGAGTCTCCTTTCATAAGACAGGTTTTCCATTCCTCAGATCACCCTAGTAGCCCTTCTCTGTACCTGTTCCAGTTTGAATTCATCCTTCTTAAACATCGGAGACCAGAACTGTACACAGTATTCCAGATGAGGTCTCACCAATGCCTTATATAACAGTACTAACACCTCCTTATCTTTGCTGGAAATACCTCACCTGATGCATCCGAAGACCGCATTAGCGTTTTTCGTGGCGATATCATATTGGCAGCTCATAGTCATCCTATGATCAACCAATACTCCAAGATCCTTCTCCTACTTTGTTACTTCCAACTGATGGGTCCCCAGCTTGTAACAAAAAATCTTATTATTAATCCCTAAATGCATGACCTTGCACTTTTCATTATTAAATGTCATCCTATTATTATTACTCCAGTTTACAAGGTCATCCAGATTTTCCTGTATGATATCCTTCTCTGTATTGGCAATACCTTTCAGCTTTGTGTCAACTGCAAACTTTATTAGCACATTCCCACTTTCTGTGCCAAGGTCAGTAACAAAAACATTGAATAAGATTGGTCCCAAAACTGATCCCTGGGGAACTCTACTAGTAACCTCCCTCCAGCCTGACAGTTCACGTTTCAGTATGACCCGTTGTAGTCTCCCCTTTAACTAATTCCTTATCCACCTTTCAGTTTTCATATTGATCCCCATCCTTTCCAGTTTAACTAATAATTCCCCATGTGGAACCGTATTCAATGCCTGAAATCGAGATAAATTAGATCCAATTAGATTTTCTTTATCTAAAAAATCTGTTACCTTCTCAAACAAGGAGATTAGGTTGGTTGGCGTGATCTACCTTTTGTAAAACCATGTTGTATTTTGTTCCAATTACCTCAATGTCCTTAACTACTTTATCCTTCAAAATTTTTTCCAAGACCTTGCATACAAATGTCAAACTGACAGGCCCGTAGTTACCTGGATCACTTATTTTCCCTTTCTTAAAAATAGGAACTATGTTAGCAATTCTCCAGTTGTACGGTCTAACCCCTGAGTTTACAGAGTCGTTAAAGATTCTTGTGAATGGGCTTGCAATTTCATGTGCCAATTCCTTTAATATTCTTGGATGAAGATTATCTGAGCCCCCTGATTTAGTCCAATTAAGCTATTCAAGTTTGGTTTCTACCTTTGATGTGGTAATATCTACCTCCATATCCTCATTCCCATTTGTCTTCCTGTCATTATCCCTAAGCTCCTCATTAGTCTCATTAAAGACTGAGGCAAAATATTTGTTTAGATATTGGGCCATGCCTAGATTATCCTTAACCTCCACTCCATCCTCAGTGTTTAGCAGTTCCACTTCTTCTTTCTTTGTTTTCTTCTTATTTCTCCTTTCTTTATTTTCTTCTTCTAAGTCCCCAAAGTCCATATTTGCTGGAGTTAAATTTCAAAAGTAAACAATACCATTTTTAAACCTCAGCCTCCTGCCAGGCACTACCCTTCCTTAGAGGCTCCATTCTCTTTCATAACGATCATTAGTATATCTTTTGGGCTCAGCTGCCAGCCGTCCTGTGCTTCAATCAATCCCTTCTTCCCTTTGTTAACTGGCATGGCTCTATCACCTCACAATGCGGCAGCTCAGGGGGAACTTACACCCATCCTCTACTATGGATCCTTTGGCGCTGGGACCCTGACAGTTGCCTTCTCTTTTCTTTCCAGTATCTCTTCCTATTTACTCTGCCTATTCATCCTCACTAGCCCTTTCCACGCTGCCCTTTTATCCTTTAACAAAGTCAAAGACTGCTAGAGTCTCCCACTGAATGACCACTGGCTGCCTTTATGTCTCTCAGCAGGCCCAGTTCTTAGTCACCTGCCCTAGTCACGTAACCCTTATACTCCCATTCTTCTCACCTCGATAGGTGGGCTAAACCTGCCTTAGGTGAGGCTGATTCCTAACCCCTTTAAAGGGCTAGGCAACCCTGTGACATGGAGGATCCTTTAAAAATTCACTGTCTAACTTAAAATAAGTTGCCCCAAATTAGATGAAAAAAAATGAACTTGGAAAGAATGAATGGAAGTGAAAGGGTTAAAAAGAAATCAGCAAATGCTTGATTTAATAGTGTTAGCATTTGTCGGCCTGTGATTTTTGTTCCACTTGTTCTACAAATAAGTTACTGCATGGCTTTTTCTTATTTAAATGATTTACTTTCTCTCTGTGTGTTCCTTCTATTCTTGATTGTAATTTGAAGTCAGGTTGTTATACAGATTCTTTAAGTCTTTTTTTACTCCCTGGCTTTGGCATTCACTGAAGTAAGAAATTCAAGATATTTTTGAAAGTTTATACCAAATTTTCAAAGATGGACAGTTAGGTTGATCCACCCCATCCAAATTTGTGCCTACAGCCATTGTGTTTTCAAAGTTTGTTTGTGCACACCCAGTTACTCATGTGCATGGATCCTCTGAGTGTCTGTTCGAGTAGTTTGGGAACTCTCAACATTCACCTCCACTCTTTCTTCCCCCAGTCAGTGGTTCTCAAAGTTTTGTACTGGTGACACCTTTCACACAGCAAGCCTTTGAGTGTGATCCCCCCTTATAAATTAAAAACCCTTTTTTATATATTTAACACCATTATAAATACCGGAGGCAAAGCGGGGTTTGGAGTGGAGACTGACAGCTCATGACCCCCCATGTAATAACCTCACAACACCCTGAGGGGTCCTGACCCCCAGTTTGAGAACTCTTGCCCCAGATAGTCCCAGACAACATGCAACAGCATAGGATTCCAAAGTTGCCAAGGAGATTTTCATGCCCTTTGCAATCTTTCAGACTAGTTCACTAACCAGCAAGTCAGATCACACATTTTCAGAATGAAAGGGATCCAGTTCTGTATATTTCTCTGTACAGCTCAAAACTGAACCTAGAGCAGTTGCCTCTTCTAAAAAGGACAAACAACTCACATGTTGGTTCCCTTGGAGATGTTGTTAGATCCTTTCCAGTTTCAAAGAAGAAGACTAGCATGCTGTATCACAGCACACATACAAATGTGTGTTTGTGCACATAGACTAGAGAACTACAATTGGAACATGCACATCTGTCACAAGTCAATGCTTAAAGCGGTCTGAAAAAGTAGAGTGTCTGTCTTCACCCACACATCGCCCTTCCCCTGCCCAGCAATTAATTCTGCCCCGATCCCAAAATCAATCCTCCGCACATCAATTGCCCCCACATCTGGTCTGCCCCTTTCAGCCCCCACGTCAATTCTGCCACATCTGTTCTGTCTCCCCAGCCTCACTTCTCCTTTCCCTGCACTCCTGGGGCTCTTCATGTACTCTCCCAGGCCTGGGGGAGCTGCAGCAGTGTCCTCTTGTCACTCTTCCCCAGCCAGGTGTTCCAGGGAGGGAAAAGGTAGAGGTGGGGAGGGAGGATCCCAGAGCCATCCCATTGCTCGGAGGCGGTGAAGAGGGAGTAGAATAACCGGAGGTGCTGGGCTGTTGCTAGTCTCCTTCTGCTCCTTCTCCCCTCCTGGAATACAGAGATTGGATTCTGAGACCAGGGTAGACAAGAGCATTGCCTACTTCTTGCAGCAGCTCTGATTAACTGCTGTCATCCATAGGCAGGGCAGTGGAGGAGGAAGCCAATCAGATGGGGATTTCCCCCATGCCAAAACCTCTTGTCTTCTCAGCAACCTACCTAGCTTGCTTTGTAGAAATTCTGTCTCTGGGGTCTGTGACGTGGCACACTTTCAGCACTGTATCAGAGGGGTAGCTGTGTTAGTCTGGATCTGTAAAAGCAGCAAAGAGTCCTATGGCACCTAAACTAACAGACATATTGGAACAAGATGATGCATCCGACAAAGTGGGTATTCACCCACGAAAGCTCATGCTCCAATACGTCTGTTAGTCTATAAGGTACCACAGGACTCTTTGCTGCTGTCAGCACTGTTACCAGTACAACTGAATCACTTGCCTTTGGAAATTTGGTCCCTAATATTTTTAAACGGATTATTTTCTGAACTTTCAATTGCCTTTCACTTGTAATTTTAACTTTGAGTGTTGCAATGCACCCTGAGATGTTTGTATAGATGACATTACAGAAAGGCAGGAAATGTTTGTATTGCTTCTTTAGAAAGTGTACAATGTAGATAACATAAGATTGCATCTTTCCTAGATATGTGGAACTCTATTGTGCTGCATATACAATTTTTATGAGTATGTAAGAAAAACTTGTGCTTGTGATGTGATTTAGTGGTTACTGTAGATCTCAAGCTCAGAGCATCTGAAATGCTGGCCCAGGGGAGTGCTGGAGGCAGCAGGCTGATGCAAGATTGTCTAAACTCAAGGGCTTTCAGGACATTTTCTTAAATGAAAAATAGACTTGAAATTGAGAATTTGCTTGCTCCTTTCATGCACCTGTATTTCAGCCTATAGCCAATATATTTTGGTGTACCTACAAAATTATTTGCATGTAATATCACAGATATTCTATTAGATTTTTAAAACTCACAGCGATTATATATTTGTACAATCAGACAGTAATTTCTGAGATGACTACAAATCTGCTTCTTAATTTTGTAGGGTTTGGAAACTATGTGGGACCAATGGCTCAAAGTTCAAAACAGTTTGGCCCCTCCAACTTATTGTCATTTGTGAACTAAGTGTTACAGAACAAATTACTACTATCTATCAGGAAATTTGGATTACACAGATGTGTTTTATTTTCATTGCTGCTTTAAAACTGCCATGCAGTTGCTTTGGTGGCTCACTATCCATCCAGGAAAGTAAAATTCATATCACAGGGCAATGAGTATCTGGTTCAGGTTTGGTAGCTATAGCTTTCAGATGTTAGGAAGTAGGAACCCTACTTTCTAGTGGAATGTGAGGGAACTGCAAAGTCTCATATCAGAAGTGTCTTTTCCATTCCTTACTCAAAAAAACTGTAGGGCCAGATTCACCTTCTTTAGTAATAACTGCATCTCTGCACCAGCAGGGGTGACTGTGTCTCAGTACATGAAGAATTTGCCCAGAATGGACAACAGGGAATATTGCACCACTGGGGAGGCAGCTTTAAGTTCTGCAGGAAACGCCATAGAAATCTCATCAATAGAGACATCTCCTTCTCACCATAGCCACACCTCACCTTAGTTAGCATCACCCACTTTGGGGACTGTGAAGGGCACACATGGGCCTCATAGTGGGTAGAAGGCTGCAAGTGACTCTCTCGCTTCCCTCCCAGTCTCTCCTTCCCTTACTTTACCCATTGTCAGAACATAAACCCATGCTCTCAGTTCCCTCTCCTGCTTTTGCCCCCACTTACCTAAGAGTAGGCCCAATAAAATGCTGAATCATCAGTTCTCAGCCTTTACAAAAAGAGTTTGTACCACCACTTAATTTTCCAGTGTAGATTTTTCCTCCTAGTATTTTCTTTTGTAGCAGAATGGAGACCCAGGGTCGGTGCAACCATTTAGGTGACCAGCGCTGGCATTTGAGGGGGGTGCCATTTTCTTCGGCAGCGACTGCGGCGGCCGGATCTTCAGCAGCAAGTAAGTGGAGGGGCGGCACGAAGGGGAACTCCCCGCCCCAGCTCACCCCTGCCCCATCTCCTCCCCGAGCACACTGGCCTCTTCACTTCTCCCGCCTCCCGGGCTTGCGGTGCCTAAGCTGATTGGCACTGTAAGCCTGGAAGACAGGAGAAGTGAAGCAGCGATGGCGTGCTCGGGGTGCTCGTGCTGTTGCTCGTGTGTGGAGCAGGGGTGAGATGGGGCGGGGGGGGTGCCTCAGGGCGGAGGGTGGGGGTGGGGAGCTGCCACAAGAGGGGCGCCTCAAAGCGGATGGGGGAAGCTGCCGCGGGGGGAGATGCCTCAAGGCAGGGGCGTGTGTGGGGGGGTGTTATAACCTTGAGTCTCACAACAAAGGGAAATAATCCTTTTTCCCTTCCCCCCTCCAGGTGCTCCTGGAGAGATACACAGACACAAGCTCTGTGAAACTACACAGAGGGACTCCCCCTCTCCGTTCCCAATCCTGGAAACAAAAAGTACTTTCCTATTCCCCCAGAGGGAATGCAAAATCAGGCTAGCGATCCAACACACAAATCTCCCCTTGATTTCTTCCTCCCACCAATTCCCTGGTGAGTACAGACTCAATTTCCCTGAAGTAAAGAAAAACTCCAACAGGTCTTAAAAGAAAGCTTTATATAAAAAAGAAAGAAAAAATACAAATGTTCTCTCTGTATTAGATGATACAATACAGGGTTGATTGCTTAAAAGAATATTGAATAAACAGCCTTATTCAAAAAGAATACAAATCAAAGCACTCCAGCACTTATATTCATGCAAATACCAAAGAAAAGAAACCATAGAACTTACTATCTGATCTCTTTGTCCTTACACTTAGAAACAGAAGACTAGAAAGTAGAACTACTTCTCCAAAGCTCAGAGAAAGCAGGCAGGCAGACAAAAGACAAAAGACTCATACACTCAATTCCCTCCACCCAAAGTTGAAAAAATCCGGTTTCCTGATTGGTTCTCTGGTCAGGTGCTTCAGGTGAAAGAGACATTAACCCTTAGCTATCTGTTTATGACAGGGGGCAAGGTGGAAGTTTCGCCTAGAGCGCAAAACATCCTTGCAGCGGCCCTGTGGAGACCTGCAGTGGAGCTATATGGCTACAGCTTGGTTTAGGCACCCTTAGATGCTCATTGATACATTTGACTTCTCTTCCCACCCCCTACCGCCTGTAATACAGAGTCTTCTTTCTGACGCTTCTTCCTTCTCCCCCCTCAACATTTCTTATTTTTTTAAAAAAATATATATATTCTGAATCTGAACACAACCATTTGGCACATACAAATACAGGGATACTTTATCCAACATAAATGTGAATATGGATTCTCCATTGTCTTCTCTGGGTACTTTTAGCAAATATCTTTGTCCTGTCTCTGTCCAACTAAACTCAGTGGGTCCACTTATGTACTTAGTTAACCATGTGCTTGAGTACCTTGATGAATGAGGGCCTAAATAAGTGCTTAACTAAGACCCTTCCATGGGGGACAAAGTCTATGAACATCCTAAGAGACTCTTCCAAAGAGGAGGTATTTTCCCAGAAACCATTTAAGGACTGGGCTACACTGAAAATTTACATTGGCATGTGAAAAATTCATACCCCTGAGAGACATAGCTATGCCAAACTAACCCCCAGTGTAGACAGTGCTAGGTTGTTGGGAGAATTGTTGCCTATCGGGGGGGTGGATTAACTACAGTGATGGGAGAACCTCTCCTGTCGCTGTAGTAGTGAGTGCCTATACTGATGTACTACAGTAACGCTACTGTGCTACTGTAGTGTTTTAAGTGTAGACATACCCTAAGGGTGTGGACATCTTTTATAAATTACCAAGATATTAGCAATAGTATCACTTAAACATTCTTCTATTTTGAAAAATTCTACTGGAGTGAGATATTCCCTATAATTAAAATATTGCTGGGACTGCTAATATGGGATAAACTTTTAAAATTTGACCACTATTGGATGAATTTCTTTAGCTGCATATTCACCAACCTCTTACAGAAGATAAAAAAGAAATCTCTGTAATAAGAAATAACCTTTAAAATGCCCAGTATACGCCAAATGCAAATTGGGATAAATTTGTGGATCAGGAACTTAATTAAAATGTTGTAACTGATAATTTTATAAGGATGTTTGAATTAGAAGAATGTCACGATGTCCCTCATCCTAATGACAAGTTTTCACATATGAACCCAGTTTCCTATAAAGAGTATAAATGAAAGTTCTACAGTTACCCAGAATGGACTAACAGATGCTCACTGACCCTAGAGATATGCTGAGACGGTGTGGTGCTGGTAAGCAAAATACTGACCTTACTGCCATGTAAGCTTTTATTCCTGCTTAATAGATTTCTGCTAAGAGATATTTATTATGCTGTTTCACAGTATATGGAATATCTATGTTTGTGTGTTTTGCAGGCTTTTTTCCTTCTTTCTCTAATAAACTGAGTTTTAATTATTGTAAAATAGGCTGAATTTGTAATTGCTGGGGGTTGTTGTTGTTTTTGGAAATGCTCACTCTCCGATACTTCTGAATATAGATGTCTAACCTTGTTCTCACTTACGCCAGTATAAATCTGGAGTAACTTAACTGAAGTCAGTGGAATAACATCAGTTTAAAGATTGGTGTGAGTGAGATGACTAGGAAGGCATAATACCTTCTGACCTCCAAGGAGGCAGGAGTGGGTTAGGCTTTCAGACCCAGATCCTAGATATTTGGGGTCCTAAATTCACCTATTTAAAAAAAAGTTTAATGAAAAATTTCTGACCAACTCTACTAGTTAGGAATTATTCAACTACATATTTTCTCATCAGAACATGCTAATTTCTGAAAACTGATATTTTTGTGAGAATGTATCTGTTTTCAGCAAAATTTTCCCATAAGTTGGAATTTATCTCTCATCAAAATGAGAGAGCATGTGTGCCAAGGTTCAAGTCCCTTCTCTGTCTGTATCATATCAGGGATTTGAACCTGGCTCTCCCTCATCCCATGTGAATATTGTAAGACTATTATGCATGTCTCCCTCTTCACCAGCCTAGCCATCACCCTACAGGGTGTTCTGGCACACCTGGCGTTCTAGGTGTCAGCTCCAGCCAGGCAGCCCCTCTTTGCCACTCACCACACTGCTGTGAAGGGATCCAGCTTTTGAATCTCCAGTTGTTTTAAGCCCCAGAATCTGAATGGAGCCCAGGCACTGCCCCTATCTTAGTGCCTCTGAGCACACTCTTGGGGTGCATCTCTTCTTCTGGCATCCCCTCCTAAGAGTTTAGTCCACACAGCCCCCACCCAGGCCCTAGAGCCAATGCTACACTCCCCCCTTTGCTTAAACAAAGTATCTTACATATTTCATTCTCAAAGGGTGAAGGCGAACGCAGATTATGTTGAATAAGTGGAACTTCAGTAAACCCTGTGCTCTATCCATGTGGTTGAGTTGCATCCAGCCTAGCTCTCCATTTTCCCTGCCCCTCAACAAAAATCTCTCCAGAGAATATGGACTCTGTCTCCAGTTCCACTGATCATGATACATCCCAGAACTCGACCCACTGGTGTGAGCTTTCTGGTTTACCTATTCAGAGGGACACATGATAAAGTGCATATGCTCAACATACAGACACACACAAACTTTGCTCAAGTTTCTAAACACCACTGTTCATTCTATAATAGCACAAAAAACATAGGTGCCAGTTCCGTGGGTGTTCCGGAGCTGGAGCACCCATGGTAAAAAAATTGTGAGTACTGAGCATACACTGGGCAGCCCTCCCAATCAGCTCCTTCCCCCCATGCCTCTTGCCCACCAGTGACCTCAATGATCAGGACCTCCCTCTCCCTCCCAGTACATCCCATCCACCATGATCAGCTGTTCTGCAGCATGCAGGAGGCACTGAGAGAGGAGGAGGAGGGGAAGGAGCAAGGATGGGGCACACTTGGGAAAGGGGATGGACTGGGGCAGGAAGAGGTGGGGTGGGATGGAGTGGGGGTGGTAAGAGGCGGGGTGGGGCACAGCTTTTGGGGAAGGGATGGAGTGGGGGCAGGGTCTGGGGCAGAGCCAGGATGTCAAGCATCCTCCAGCACATTAGAAAGTCGGCACCTCTGACAAGAAATACACAAACATAATAAATCCTACATACATTTCCCTGCCTCACCACTCCAGAGCATTTTCACAGAATCATAGAATATCGGGGTTGGAAGGGACCTCAGGAGGTCATCTAGTCCAATCCCCTGCTCAAAGCAGGACCAATCCCCAATTTTTGCCCCAGATCCCTGTGGGCTGGAGTCAGGATTGTCTTGGGTCATCAAGGGTTCCTCTGTTGCAGTGTGGGTGTTGAGTTTTGAAATATGGAGCCTTCTTCACTCAACTCACCTCCTCTGATCTTGGCTGGTCTGTCTTCTTCCTTCCTTCTGACCAAACTTCCTGTGTAATTCTCTCAGTATTTCCCCTGTGAGGCCTTTTATAAGCTTTCAGTCCCCGGAGTCAGGTGATTCCTAGATCACTGATGCAGGTAATCCCAGACCTTTACTAGCTGAATTTGTTGCTAGGCAATTACCCCTGGACAAATCAGTTGTCCTGGAGGAGAGCCAGTCTGTTGTCTAGGATTATAATAGTGGACCATCCTGAGTTAATAAGCCTGTATTGTCAGCCCTATATCACTACCCATTGGAATTTCAGTCCAACATGGAGGTAGAGAGGCCATACAGAAAAAGAAAGTAGCTTTCCTCCACAATCAAAATGGAGTTCATAGCTTGGTAAAGACACATACAGAGAATTCATAATTGTACACAGAATTCATAAATAGTACAGATTTATTCCTCAAATTGTCCCAAGAGCGCTGTATGTTTTTAAAGTAATTGTTATGGAATCCTATTGGTTTCATCCTATTCAATTTTATAGGACTTTTCCATGAAGGTATTTTTGGAGAGGTGGGGTAATTGTGGGAGTCCTCTTCCCTTTCTCATAGCTGGGAACATACAGACAGTTTGAAGGTTCTGAAGGGTATAACTTGCTCCTATAAATGGGAACAGATCACCTGACTATAGATCTCTGTTTTGCACTGAGTCTAAGGGACACTTCTACACAGTGTAGCTGAATCTAGGATTATCTATACCCTGAGGGATGTGGTGGAGTTTAAGTATTGATGCAAAGGAAAAACAACCCTGGCCAACTACAAAGCCATAATATATGCTTATGTCTGATGCATTTATTTTACAGGAAAAAAATATATAGAAATATGAATGCAAACAATGCATAACTAAGCCTACACTATTACTCGCCTAATATTTTTAAAGTGCCTATTGCCTTGACATTTTGGTGATATTTACAATAATTTGTTTTATCCATTTTATTGATTTACCGAGTGATCATCAGTGCAGCGGTTTAATTAAGAAAAATAAACTATAGCAATCTGCTTACAATAGATATCATGAATAAAGCTAGTGCCAGCGCATGGCATATTACAGCCAAATATATATGAAATAAATAACAAAAAATCAAAGAAGGCTAATATTACAGTAAGGAATTGTACTCTAGCATGCGGCAATCACTTTGCTCCATGTATATAATCTGTTATCCTCATAGTCTATATTTATAAAAACATTATACACATGTACTCTATTAAAGTTCAGGCATAAACCCACAACGCAAGGTAATTCTGAGTTTAGGCTGACCCTTATTTGAGCCTTTGTGTTCTTTAGATTACAACGCATATCAAAATTATGGGAGAAGAGTTAGCATATTATGAACACTTTTGAAAATCCCACCTTCTAATCTGCTGAAAAATAGCACTACATGATGACATCAGGAAGTGTTATCATAAACATGTCAAAGCAGGAACATGAATTCAAGGGAAGGAGAGCAACATGGCCTTTAGTTGGTCAGCAATTTCAATCCAGTGACTTCATCGGACAGCTCACACAAGAAAGCCACACAAGTTTTAACCCTTAGGTTTTCTATTTCTATATTCAACCCTAACTACAGCAAATACTTCTGGATGTTTCATAGACCCAATCTCTATTAAATTTAAAGTCACTCACACACTGGAAGCTAAGAGCCCAATCCAGCAGCCTTTATTTATGTAAGCAACCCATATTCATTAAAGTAATCCCATTGAAGACCATAGGATTACTGCATAAGTAGGAAATACAGACCAGATTTTTAAAGCTATTTAGGCATCTACTGGGATTTTTCAAAAGCAGCTAGGCATCTAATTCCCATTGATTTCAATAGAAATTAGCCACATAACCCCTTTTGAAAATCACACTAAGCACCTATCTGCCTTCTGTAGACACTTAGATACACTAGAAAATCTGGCTCTGCAGCCATAAGTAAAGATTGCAGCATCTGGTTTGGCAATACAACAAATCATAGGGTTGCACTCCTTACTTTCAAGTCATTTGGGTTTGTGCCTCCTTTGTTTTGGTTGCTATTTTCAGAAAACTAGCATGTTATTTTCGACATCCATATAGATTATCATTGGAATGCAATCTGGTAACACTCTACAAAGCATTGTGACTGCCTATTCCTGATCTCTTTTTTGAAAGAATGTCAGACTGTGAATTATATGTTCTAATTTATTTTAACAGCTGGAAGAAGCTGAATGAAGGTAGGTTTTGTACTATTTCTATGAGTAATGTAGGAAACTGCTCAAGGTGAGTTCTGAAAGTTTAGAATGACTTTGATAGTTTTGGTGCCTAATCATGTTAAATAATGTTAATGTGACAGACAGGTGCATTACAAATTCTTTTGTTAAGGAGACAGTACTTTTTTCTTTTTAAATTATATTTGAAAGTTTGAATCTAAAAAAATTCTTTGCTCAAAATATACCCCAGGGTATATATTCATTTCATTTCGTAAACAGTAAATTTATAGTTATTCGATATGATCCAGTTCTGGTGAACATCAGCACCAAGCTGGGATTGAACTAATTTTGATTTTGATTTAATTTGACATGTCAGGAGCCTTGTCTCAACATGTGTTACTTTGTAATCTATTAACTTATGTCAGCAGAATGTAAAAAGCAATTTTATACCTCTAGTAAAACCTTGACTACGTAATAGAACTTAAACACTAGTGCAATTATTTCATTTTTGTTTGAGTGACAAATTAAAACTGACAGAGGAGAAAGAAAATTAACAAACTTTGAAATGGAAACATGTACAGGGGAATGGATTAATCTCTATAGCCACTTGCCATCATTCTGTTTCTCACATAATCAGGGAGAAAAAACATAATGAAGTAGGATGAACCCAAAAACTTCCACAGGACATGATTACAATGCTGTTGTAATTAAGGTTCTGTCTTTCCAGTATAAATCTCATTTATAAAGGTTTATAATTTAGCCACAAATATTCAGTATGGGCTGAAATATGATGCGCAAGTACTCAAACCAGGGTAACTTTAAAAAAATTCTTCAACTGGCAAAGGCTTCTGTTGGATGAACTGTAACCGAAGTAGGTACATGACATTGCTTTGGGATCACTGCTAGTACTTGCAAAGTTTATTAGATTTTTAGTTATTATTTATGTCAATGTATATGATGCCCCTTATGGTTAGTGCACAGTTTGGTCTCTCATCTTGACATTCACTATCCATAAACGTTTTTTGGGATGAAGTGCCATGCTCTGAAATTCTCACTTTTGGGAAAAAAAAAATGTTACTTTTTGCTCTCCCATTCAACTCCAGGTCTCATTCCTACTTGTCCCTATGGGCAGACATTTATTGCTCTCATTTGTTGCTAACACTTGTTGCTGTGAGTCAGGAAAACTGTTCCACACTTTAGGAAAGCCACTTTATTTTTGCTTTTCCATTTATTCTACATTTTACTGATCCATTCACCTTTCATCCATGGTTTTCACTTTCATCATACTGAGGATGGTTCATGCTTTAAGGTCAGTTCCCTTTCCTACAGCAGGACTATTTCACTATTTACTTCACATATAGATCGTGGGGTGTGGTGCTGGTGAGGAGAGAGAGAGAGAGACAGGTCTCCATTTGTTTGACGAAAAAATCACAGTGGCCAGCAGGGGTAAATACTAAGGTGGCTAATTTTCTAGCCTTCTCCCTGGGATTCAAAACCTCATCTCCATCATATACTCAGGTCCCAAGGGCCTAAGGCAGCCTACGCAGAGTTTTGCTTGGCTGTGTGATGCTCTAACATTCAGTCACAGGGCTGTTCTCTGACTAACATTATTTTAACATTTGTTTTTATGGTTTAATTATCTTCCAGACAGTGTGCTGCCTCACTAGCTATAATCATGCAGATTACAGTCTAGATGATTTAGTGTTTACCTTTCCAAACAGATTTAGAAAAAAAATAACTGCATGTTCAATGAAGGAGTAACAAAGAGGACAGGTTTCAAAACAGGAAGGAAATCACTAGGCAAAGGTTATAAACTGTGGGTTGTTTGATGAATTTTAACAGACTATTAAGTGTCTAGTAACCTTAAGTTTCCACATAATTAAATGTGCACATAAATTTGAGTTTCTGCATTTTGGTCAGCTAGATTATAATTACATATATATACAGACATAATTTAATGCTCTGTTGTTACTATACTGTGGCATCTAGTGAGTGGTTGATTACTGTTTCAATCAGTGTACCATTTTAAGAGTAATTTTATTGGTATTCCTGAAACGTGTTATATTTTCACTACATTCTGATTGGCTGGTATTTTCTTCTCTAGGTCAGTATTCTCTTTGATTAAAAAAAATGAAGTTGAACAGAAACCCAGGTCATTTGTTATTGCCAAGGCTGTTAACATTTTTGTTTTGTTTTAATTCTTGATTACACTAAGTATATGATTCAAAATTCATTATCTGATAAAGGTAACAGTTGATAGTTTTTCATTTAAAACAACAGCATTTTGCCTTAGAGCAAACTGCACATTTTAATTACTTATCATTCTGGCAATTAAAAACAAGAACAACAAAAATAAATCACTCTGCTGCTTAGGCAAGACTGCCATTTCTTGTAAAAATGCACAAGTTAGTTCTCTTTGGGTTTGAAATAAAAGATAAATAATTATATCAAGCATAATGACCAACTCTCAGCGTATTCTGAATTTCTTAATAGGGTATTTGCATGGCTAAGCTTAGAGATCACATGAACATACTCAATTTTAGGTAGACACATACTTCTGACCAAGGATCACAGATATTGTAAATCTGATGTTTTCCTCATTTGACCTATTTCCAAAATGGTAGGTGATTCAATCTTGTTTGTTGTTAACCCAGGAAGTTCCACCTCAGGAATGGGTTCTTCCTTGAATTAGGTTATGAGGTAAGTGGAAATAATATTTTCTAGAGACAGTAATTCTGGGGGATAATATAATAACACATTAGGTTCCAAATGATTTGGAGCATTCACAGGTATTTAAGAACTTGTCAGATGTGGCAAGATATCAATAATTCTGCCCATTGCAATTACAGATAGATTGTTATAACTTTCAGTCCTTTACAGAGACTGAAAATAACAACCTTAAATGTAAAAGTCCTTTTCATCATCACCCCTTTTCTATCATCTGTATAGTCAGCAATAAGAAGGTGGCGAGACTGTCTCAAGTACCAATTCAGAATAGTCCATGTAGCAGGGTGGACTCCTGCTCCGGGAGAGAAGGGGTTAAAACAGCCCTGGCAAGGGGCCATAGCTGGAGCCAGAAGCCTGGGCTGATGGCAGGAGTGGCTGCAGCTGGGGGCCATGCCCCAAACTGAACCACATGGCTGCATAAGAAGGCCAGGAGAGCCAGAAGCATAAGGAATCTCTCTCTGACTGGAGAGGGAGACAGGCCTGGCTGCTTGGGGACTTACCCAGGGGACCTAAAGGAAGGCAGGGCTGGGGGAAAAGCCTTAGGAGCTGGGAAGCCCTATGCCAGCAACTCCCCAGGCTGCAGGGCCTAATTCTAGGCCTCCAAGGTACTGGGCTTGCAGAGGGGCAGAAGGAGGGTGGGTAAAGGCAGCCAGGCCAAAACCCCTTTGCCTATGGTGAGTGGCTGATACTGCAGTCTGCCCCAGGGCGTGGGGCTAGACAATGACTGGGCAGTAGCCAATACTGAGGCAAAGTGGGGATAGTGGAGTGGGGTTCCCCTGGGAGGGGGGGAGACCCAGTTAAAGGGGTACTGAGGTCCAGGGAGGGGCCAGCAGAGGACAGGTGGATCACCGGCCTGCAGAGGGCACTCCGTAGCTGGAATCGAGCTAATTCCCCAAAGCAACCCGTGGGAGGTGCTGCGGGGGTGAGTCCACACGTTTACAGTCCACTACTACCGCTATGAGGAAGTCACATTGCTAGAGCAGCTGCCAACTGCTTGGCTTCAGAAATTGAAGGCCTACTGGAGATGCATGAGTCTCTTTGTGAAATTGTACAAAGTAAAAAGAAACCCTCAACATGAGCTTTTTCATTTTTCAAATAAGAGAAGTTAGCTCTCTTAAAGAGTGTTGGATGTACAGCCCTGTACCCTTAATTACGTAGCTTCAGAATAGATATGGCAAGGGCAACAGAACAAGTTCTCTTGACTTGCCCACAAAGGTTCTCCAACCTATAGATGCTGACTTTAGTTTTTGCCGGTGGGTGCTTTTGAAGAGGTGTACGTGTCCTGGAGGAGGAGGAGGTGGCACTCTGCCAGTTATGAGGGGAGGCTATTTTCAGCATATTTATACACGTCTCTCATATTCTAGTTATTGAATGTGTCTATAATTGGTATCTTTACTATTTTAATAATGATTAAATTGTTATGAACTACGTAATTACATTATCATGAATTACATTATATTAAAATAATTGCAGTCACCCACAAGCTGTCTTCACTAACGTTCCAGTTTAAACACATTATGTCTCACTGCAGCTTTCTGGATGAAACCATCAGCAATCTTATTTATATTTAGTTCCCTGGTAGAATCTTGATGCATGCACGTTAAGGACAGCTACATTATTCAGTTGCATCTGTCCCACTGATGACTCAAGATAACTTTTAAATCTTCTGAAGCTGGAGAATGAGCATTCCACAATTCAGGGTGATACAGACACAGTGAGAAGGATTCTTATAAATTTTCAGTACTCTGGAAACATAGTGCTTTCAGAGTACTGCAAATGACTCTAAGATCTCTTTCTTGATGGGTAGCAGCTAATTTAGGCTCCATCATTTTGTATGTATAGATGAGATTATATTTTGCCATTTGCATTACTTTGCATTTAACATTGAAGTTCATCTGCCATTTTGAGTAATTTTGTATCATCTTCACATTTTGCCACCTCACTGTTTTCTCCTTTTTGCAGATCATTTATGAATATGTGGAACAGCACTGGTCCCAGTACAAGCTCCTGTGGGGACACCACTATTTCACTCCATTCTGAAAATGGACCATTTATTCCTACCCTTTTTCTCCTATCTTTTAACTGGAGTGCCTGGCAATGCTTTCAGGATCATCTAATGACCCTTTATTTGATTTAATGGCAAGTCTTTTGTTATCTTAATCACCCTGCCTCTGTTTATAAACAAACTTCCTGCCACAAGGGCTGAAGGTGTTAGCAGCACAGAACTCCTCACATTGCACACTCCAGCTGTTCCAGCCATCTTTCGCATGCTTGATATTTTCCATCCTTATGTAAGCAGGGTCTGAATGAGCTCTCCCTTGACATTTAGTGATGAGATGTGGACAGGAGTGGCGCCAAGGTTTCTGGTGCCCTAGGCAGAATTCAGGGGGGGTGGCATTTTTTGTGCTCCCTACGAGGCTCATGAGAGCTTCCGGTTCCGCTCCCATCTCACCGCTGAAGAAGGACCCTCTGCTGAAATGCCACAGGCGACAGCGGCAGTCATTGAGCTGCTCAATTGCCTGCTGCTGTTTTCCGCGGCATTTCGTCAGAGGGGCCTTCTTTGGGCGACACGACGTGAGCGGAACCGGAAGCTCCGCACGCCCCATGGGGACCGCACAAAATGCCGCCCGCCAAATCCTGGCACCCTAGGCAACCGCCTAGGGTTGTCTAATGGAAGTGCCGGCCCTGGTTGTGGAAGAGGACTTCAGGAGCTGATCTCATTCGCCTGAGCACACCCATCTTACCTAAGTGCTCAGCATGATGGCATTGTTTGCCCAAATGATCACATTTGGATGGTGTTGGATCCCCAGTCTCCTTCTTATTGGGGCAATAGTATAAAGGGTCATTATGCTAATTGTGTGCATCAAGGGCAAGAGAACGAATTTACCCTCAACTAAATGGCACTCACTAGGTAGGGGACATGGGTTCCAAAGTCCAGTGAATGAAAAAAGGGTGGGGACAGGCACTTGTATCTGGTGGTGTGGGCCTGTTTTAAGGGTCTAAGGCACCATTTGACTCTTCCTTTCATCACTGTGTAATAAAAGAGCAAATTTAGACTCAGTTGAGAGTCTTGTTACATACCACACTGATTTCTAGGTTTAAATGACCTGCTTTGGGACAGTGTCTCTGATGCAAGAGACTGACCAGTGTGCACCAGTAGTGAGGCTTCTCCACTAACAGTGGAAATCACTGATAACTGTGTTAAGTGGTGGGACCTGAAGACATCCTGGCAGATCGGTGATCAGGTGGTCAGTGGACGGGTGCGGCCATTGACCAGCAGGACAGCTGGAAGAGAGGATCAGAGTGGAGCCTGGCAGAAAGGATCAGAGAGAAGCCCAGTGGAGAAGGGTGGTGCTCAGTCAGCAGGGCGGTTGGCAAAGAGGAGCAGTGAGCGAGTGCCTGCACAGTGGAGCGAATAAGGTGCCTTCTTACCCGGCCTCCACCCGGGAGGGAGGTGAAGTCTGCAGATGCACCTCTGAACTCAGGGTCTGCACTGACCAAGGACAGTAACTGTGAGTGGGGTGCAGAGAAGGGACGGGCACGTTAAAGGGACTTTTGGTTGCTGGACTTAAGAACTTGAAGGAAAAGGACACTGCCCAACTTCTGTGGGAGTGGGTCTTTTGTTCATTCTTACGTTTATGAACCCTGTTTGTGGTGTTTTCCCAAATGAATGCCAAGTTACTTCCCCTATTTTATTAAGTTTCTTTGCTACACTCACACTCTGTGCTTGCAAGATGGGCCCAGTGGGTGGTGTATAATTGTCTCAGGTCACTGGGTGGAGGCTTGAGCTGATTTTGTGTTGAAATGTTGAAAAGGAACCTCTAGATACTGAACCTGGACCTTGTTGCTGCTGACTGACAGAAGCATTTTATATATATAATATACACACACCACTTATTTCCCAAAATAGTAAACTTTGTGCATACACTTTATGTAAAGACTGTTCCACTTGACTGCTGAACTCAAATTCACTGGAATCATGTACTTCTGTACACTTTTTGGCAGTTTATTCCATGTTTGTTGTTCATGGTTTAAAAAAAATTCACTTGTTTTCTTTAAACTTTCTTAATTATTTTTCATTTTTTATTTTATATTTTTTTGGATGTGTGTGGAGTTGTAGTGGTGTGGAGGAGAGAGAAGGTGGAGTGAGTCAAGCTTCTGAAAGGACAATTAATTCTGACAAATATGAATATTCAGCTTTCTTTTTGGGAGGGGGGCTCTAAGGGCCTACCACTAATAATGGCAATGCCATTGGTAGTCACTATTCCTGTTGCAGTTAAGAACCCTGCAAGGGAAGTCTGATGAATAATGTAACAGACTGGAGTCAGCAGATACTGACTTCTGCCATGTGACAGAGGTATTAACATTGTGTAACCTTGTCCCATTTTTTATGATGAAGGCCAGGAAATAAATCCACACCAGAGAGATTTTCCTACAATTTATTTTTTTGTTAAGTGAAATAACATCTTTTGATTATATTACTTAGGGATAACATTTGAAATTTTTTTGCTTATGAGGAACAGTGGGTCTATATGGAGTTCCTCATACTTTGTATCAAAGCTTGTAAAATCTGTCAATGTGTACAGAAAAGAGATATGGGAGAATTAGACTATGTGCTAGAATCTGATGTTAAAGAACTGAAATATAGGTCTAAACACACAATGGAGAAAATTCATCCTCATACAAGGGACTTGTTCTGGTCCAGTGGGAGTTATGCATAGACAACTGAGGACGGAAGTTGTCCCTAAGCATTATTATTATTTCAAAGGGATCATTTTGGCCCTTTATGTTTTTTTGTGAGGTAGAAATCCACACAGATCACACAGACTAATGACAAAAGATAAATAGGTTCTAGACAGAGACCAGTGGATAGATATGCTTACGGTGAGAATGCAGAAGGAAACTTTTGCCATCAATCTAACTGCCAAAATTCTGATGCAAGCAAAACTTACTTTCTCATCTAATATCTGTTTCTTTTTGTTCTAGCTGCTGTTGGAACATTAACTCTCCTTTCTTCTTCTCTTATTCCTCCTTTCCCAGACCAAAACATTAATTTACTTTACACTTTCTCTATATGGTGCTTTCTATCTTCAAAGTGCTTAAAACTAATTAATCCTCATAACCACCCCGGAAAATAGTGCGATGGATCAGCAATTTGCCCCTGGAAGGTTTTACACTTGAAATTTAAAAATTCTACAAAACTAGAAATCAAATGGAAAATAAGACAACCAGCTCAATGACCCAGACTTGTAACAATTAGGTGTGGATCTCTCTCTCTTCTCCGGCAGTTCTCTTTAGAGAGGAGAACTTTCAACCATATGGGCAGGGTGTCAACACAAAGTCTATGCAACTCTTAAGTGGCCAGCTCACTAATTTCAGTTGTTAAGTGGTGCATAGGTCATTTGCTGGGTGGGTTTCAGTCTGTGTGTAAGGACTTTTCAGTATGGTCCACAGACTTCTATATTCCTCTTTACAGATTGATTGGTGTTCCAGCATCCAGCCCTGGTTCCTTAATTGCCCTTGATCATATGTATGACATCTGAATAGGGAATTTACTCCATGCTACTGGAAATCTGGTAAGGCTTCTGCAACCATGAAACAATTAAAGCCAGGTATTATCCCACTTTTACTGGTGGGGAAACTAAGGCAGAGAGGTTAAGTTATTTACCCTAGAAGAAGAGTCAGGCAGTGAGTGAGAACCAGACTTAGAATGTAGCTATTCCTAGCTCCAGGTCCTGTTCTCATATCACTCAACTAAAACACTGTTAACAACCCAAAATCCTTTTGTGTTTATTTGAGAAAAATAAAAAATTTTGGAAGTATATTTCCAAAAATGATGAGTGAATTTGGATGTCTTTCTTGATCTCATAAGTGGAGCAGAAAGTGCTGAAGAAAACAGCCATCTTTGAAAATTAGGCTCTTCTCATAAACAGATAGCTAAGGGTTAACATCTCTTTCACCTGGAAAGAAGTAATCTGAACACCTGACCAGAGGACCAATCAGAAAACAGGATTTTTTCAACTCGGGGTGGAGGGAAGATTGTGTCTGGAGTCTTTGTTTTCGGTCTGCTTGCTTTTCTCTCAGCTATGAGGAGTGATTTCTATTTCCTGCTCTCTAATCTTCTGTTTCCAAGCTGTGAGTACAGAGATCATGTATTTACATGTCTATAGTTGCTGGAGTGCTTTGAATTGTATTATTTTTGAATAAGGCTGTTTATTCAATATTCTTTTAAGCAATTGACCCTGTATTTGTCACCTTAATACAGAGAGACCATTTGTATGTATTTTTCTTTCTTTTTTATATAAAGCTTTCTTTTTGAGACCTGTTGGAGTTTTCTTTTCTGGGAAACTTCAGGGAAATTGAGTCTGTACTCACCAGGGAATTGGTGGGAGGAAGAAGTCAGAGGGAGATCTGTGTATGTTAGATTTACTAGTCTGATTTTGCATTCCCTCTGGGTGAAGAGGAAAGTGCTTGTGTTTCCAGGACTGGAATTACAGAGGGTGGATTCCCTCTGCTTATATTCACGGAGGTTGCTTCTGTGTATCTCTCCAGGAGCACCTGGAGGGGGGAAGGGAAAAAGGATTATTTCCCTTTGTTGTGAGAGTCAAGGGATTTGGGTCTTGGGGTCCCCAGGGAAGGTTTTTCAGGGGGACCAGAGTGCCCCAAAACACTCTAATTTTTTGGGTGGTGGCAGCAAGTACCAGATCCAAGCTGATAACTAAGCTTGGAGGTTTTCATGCTAACCTCCATATTTTGGACGCTAAGGTCCAAATCTGGGACTAAGGTTTGACATGAGTGGCAGCGGTTATGGGATAGACAGAATCCAGAAGCCAGTAGGAATATTATATTTTTCTTTTCTCTGCTAAGGGCTTTTTAGCAGAGAGAAACAGTTTGGTTTTAAAAGGGAACCACAGAGAATTTTTTTTTCTGCTCTCTCTGGCAGTTTGTGGCTTGCATAGTAAGCAAGAAGCCATTAAGAGGCTGTTAAGGGTCTTTTGTCACACAATAGCACTCCCATTAGGAGTCAATTACCAGCACTATATACATGCAAATAAAGTGGTTTTTCTGGTTTGCTTTACATTGAAAACAAAGGGCAAAAGCCCTGTTGCTAGGCAGACCCCAGGAGGCAACAAAGCCTGCAGTTCAGAAGATAAACACCGGAGGGCACCCCAACACAAGAAAACAGGAACCATGCCTACCAAGACAAAAATGGAGGCCGAAGAACAAATCAAAGAAGCTGAACACAGGCGAGAACTGGAAAAAAGACTACAAGAGATGGAGCTGATAGAAAGAGAAACAGAGGCAGCCTACAAAAGAGAGCAAGCAGCCAAAGATGCAGACCACCAAAAACAGCTGGAACTCCAGAGGGAAGCCCACCAACAGGCCATGGAATTAGAAAAGGCTAAGCAAAACACAGCCAACCCTAACAACCCTGCGCCAATGATTGTTCCACAGCACAGGAAATTTCCCACCTACAAGGCAGGTGATGACACTGAGGCCTTCTTGGAAAATTTTGAAAGAGCCTGTCTTGGGTACAGCATCCCTGAAGACCAGTACATGGTAGAATTGAGGCCACAGCTCAGTGGACCTTTAGCAGAGGTGGCAGCTGAAATGCCTAAGCAGCAAATGAATGACTATAAACTTTTTCAAACCAAGGCCAGATACAGAATGAGGATAACCCCGGATCATGCCCGTCGGCGTTTCAGAACCCAAAAGTGGAAACCAGAGGTGTCATTTCCCAAACAGAAAGCTTGGGCGGCAGCACGGAGCACCCCACCGCCTCTCAGCTCTTCTAATCGATCCCGGTTTGTTATAGACCAAGGACTTTTATACAAAGAAATTCTTTCTGGTGGACACCAGAAAGAATGGCAGCCGCAAAAACAGTTGGTGGTTCCAACTAAGTATCGGGGGAAGCTCTTAAGCTTAACCCATGATCATCCCAGTGGCCATGCTGGGGTGAATAGAACCAAGGACCGGTTGGGGAAGTCCTTCCACTGGGAGGGGATGGGCAAGGACGTTGCCAATTATGCCCGGTCTTGTTAGGTATGCCAAAGAGTGGGAAAGCCTCAAGACCAGGTCAAGGCCCCTCTCCAGCCACTCCCCATAATTGAGGTCCCATTTCAGCGAGTAGCTGTGGATATTCTGGGCCCTTTCCCAAAAAAGACGCCCAGAGGAAAGCAGTACGTACTGACTTTAGTGGACTTTGCTACCCGATGGCCGGAAGCAGTAGCTCTAGGCAACACCAGGGCTAACACTGTGTGCCTGGCCCTAACAGACATCTTTGCCAGGGTAGGTTGGCCCTCCAACATCCTTACAGATTCAGGGTCTAATTTCCTGGCAGGGACCATGGAAAAACTGTGGGAAACTCATGGGGTGAATCACTTGGTTGCCACCCCGTACCACCATCAAACCAATGGCCTGGTGGAAAGGTTCAATGGAACTTTGGGGGCCATGATACGAAAATTCATCAACGAATTCTCCAATAATTGGGACCTAGTGTTGCAGCAGTTGCTGTTTGCCTACAGGGCTGTACCACACCCCAGTTTAGGGTTTTCACCATTTGAACTTGTGTATGGTCACGAGGTTAAGGGGCCATTACAGTTGGTGAAGCAGCAATGGGAGGGGTTTACGCCTTCTCCAGGAACTAACATTCTGGACTTTGTAAGCAACCTACAAAGCACCCTCCGACACTCTTTAGCCCTTGCTAGAGAGAACCTAAAGGATGCTCAGGAAGAGCAAAAGGCCTGGTATGACAAACATGCCAGAGAACGTTCCTTCAAGGTAGGAGACCAGGTTATGGTCTTGAAGGCGCAACAGGCCCATAACATGGAAGCATCATGGGAAGGGCCATTCACGGTCCAAGAGCACCTGGGAACTGTAAACTACCTCATAGCATTTCCCAATTCCTCACTAAAACCTAGAGAGTACCATGTTAATTCTCTCAAGCCTTTCTATTCCAGAGACTTACAGGTTTGTCAGTTTACAGTCCAGGGAGAGGATGCTGAGTGGCCTGACGGTGTCTACTATGACGGAAAAAAAGACGGTGGCGTGGAAGAGGTGAACCTCTCAACCACCCTGGAACGTCTGCAGCGGCGACAAATCAAGGAGCTGTGCACTAGCTTCGCCCCATTGTTCTCAGCCACCCCAGGACGGACTGAACGGGCATACCACTCCATTGACACAGGTAATGCTCACCCAATCAGAACCCCACCCTACCGGGTGTCTCCTCATGCCCAAGCTGCTATAGAACGAGAGATCCAGAACATGCTACAGATGGGTATAATCCGCTCATCTACCAGTGCATGGGCATCTCCAGTGGTTCTGGTACCCAAACCAGATGGGGAAATATGCTTTTGCGTGGACTACTGTAAGCTAAATGCGGTAACTCGTCCGGACAACTATCCAATGCCACGCACCGATGAGCTATTGGAGAAGTTGGGACGGGCCCAGTTCATCTCTACAATAGACTTAACCAAGGGGTACTGGCAAGTACCGCTAGATGAACCTGCCAAGGAGAGGTCAGCATTCGTCACCCATGCGGGGGTGTATGAATTCAATGCCCTTCCTTTCGGCCTTCGAAATGCACCCGCCACCTTCCAGAGGCTGGTAGATGGTCTACTAGCAGGACTGGGAAAATTTGCAGTAGCCTACCTCGATGATGTGGCCATTTTTTCAGACTCCTGGCCCGAACACCTACTACACCTGGAAAAGGTCTTTGAGCGCATCAGGCAGGCCGGACTAACTGTTAAGGCCAAAAAGTGTCAAATAGGCCAAAACAGAGTGACTTACCTGGGGCATCAGGTGGGTCGAGGAACCATAAACCCCCTACAGGCCAAGGTGGATGCTATCCAAAAGTGGCCTGTCCCACGGTCCAAGAAGCAGGTCCAATCCTTCTTAGGCTTGGCCGGATACTACAGGCGATGTGTACCACACTACAGCCAAATTGCTGCCCCACTGACCGACCTGACCAAAAAGACCCAACCAACTGCAGTTAAGTGGACTGATGAGTGTCAAAAGGCCTTTACCCAGCTTAAGGCAATGCTCATGTCTGACCCTGTACTCAGGGCCCCGGATTTTGACAAGCCATTCCTAGTAACCACGGATGCATCTGAGCGTGGTATAGGAGCAGTTCTCATGCAGGAAGCAACAGATCACAACTTCCATCCTGTCGTGTTTCTCAGCAACAAACTGTCTGAGAGGGAAAGTCACTGGTCAGTCAGTGAAAAGGAATGCTATGCCATTGTGTACGCCCTGGAAAAGCTACGCCCGTATGTTTGGGGACGGCGGTTCCAGCTACAAACTGACCATGCTGCGCTAAAGTGGCTTCAGACCACCAAGGAGAACAACAAGAAACTTCTTTGTTGGAGTTTAGCTCTCCAAGATTTTGATTTTGAAATTCAGCACATCACAGGAGCTTCTAACAAAGTAGCTCATGCACTCTCCCGTGAGAGTTTCCCAGAATTCAGTAGTTAAAAAGTGTTCTTAAAATGTAGAAGTCTGTTACTTATATACTTAATGGTATATGTAAAGGTGCATGTGTTGTAGTAATCTGTTTATTTTAAAGTTCTAGAAGGAAATCGCCGCCAGTGAGCTTCCCCACTGTCTGCAATTTGGGGGGCGTGTCATAAACAGATAGCTAAGGGTTAACATCTCTTTCACCTGGAAAGAAGTAATCTGAACACCTGACCAGAGGACCAATCAGAAAACAGGATTTTTTCAACTCGGGGTGGAGGGAAGGTTGTGTCTGGAGTCTTTGTTTTCGGTCTGCCTGCTTTTCTCTCAGCTATGAGGAGTGATTTCTATTTCCTGCTCTCTAATCTTCTGTTTCCAAGTTGTGAGTACAGAGATCATGTATTTACATGTCTATAGTTGCTGGAGTGCTTTGAATTGTATTCTTTTTGAATAAGGCTGTTTATTCAATATTCTTTTAAGCAATTGACCCTGTATTTGTCACCTTAATACAGAGAGACCATTTGTATGTATTTTTCTTTCTTTTTTATATAAAGCTTTCTTTTTGAGACATGTTGGAGTTTTCTTTTCTGGGAAACTTCAGGGAAATTGAGTCTGTACTCACCAGGGAATTGGTGGGAGGAAGAAGTCAGAGGGAGATCTGTGTGTGTTAGATTTACTAGTCTGATTTTGCATTCCCTCTGGGTGAAGAGGAAAGTGCTTGTGTTTCCAGGACTGGAATTACAGAGGGTGGATTCCCTCTGCTTAGATTCACGGAGGTTGCTTCTGTGTATCTCTCCAGGAGCACCTGGAGGGGGGAAGGGAAAAAGGATTATTTCCCTTTGTTGTGAGAGTCAAGGGATTTGGGTCTTGGGGTCCCCAGGGAAGGTTTTTCAGGGGGACCAGAGTGCCCCAAAACACTCTAATTTTTTGGGTGGTGGCAGCAAGTACCAGATCCAAGCTGGTAACTAAGCTTGGAGGTTTTCATGCTAACCCCCATATTTTGGACGCTAAGGTCCAAATCTGGGACTAAGGTTTGACAGCTCTTTTAAAGTTGTCTGAATTGGGCACTCCAAATCACTAGCCACTATTGAAAATTTAGGGATAAATATTCCAAAGTACTTACATAACTTGGGAGGCTAAGAGAAGTCTGGCAAGAAAACAAGAAGTTTGTTTCAGGAAAATAATTCTGAGGTTTTGGAATTTGTTTTTGTTCTGCATTGGAATGAAACCCAAGGTCTTTGAAAAAAACACAGAGAGGGAGAGAAACACCTCACAAAATATTGGGAATTGGCTATCCTGGAGGTAGGTCTCTCCCTCTCTTGCTCTCAGATTTTGACCAGAAATTCCATCCTGGACCCAAGAAATGTTTCCCAATGAACATTTTGTTGAAAATCGATATGATGCCCAGAAAAGTTTTGGTTTGTCTAATCAATAACAAAAATCTATTTAGTTGAAAGATTCCTGATCAGCTCTACCTAAGGTCATTTTAAATTGTGTCTTGGCCCATTATGTTTAGATTCACAAGGGAGACTTAGGTGCGTAAGTGGAAAGTTTAGATTATAAAAACCCCTGCTCAGCCATTGCTTAATCCTGTTGGTTACAATCCCTGAGGTACCTCAATTTCTGCTAGTGGGCATGTGCACAGCCATCTCAGTCCCGACATCACAGAACATCCCAGCTCCTTACTTACATCTAAGTCTTGATGGGACTCACATACTGTCTTGTCATATTAGGATCCTAGCATGTCAAAGCATGCTTTAGAGCACGTCTGCTGGATTAGGCCCTGCATAAAACACAAGTGTTGGTGATCCTAGTCCCCTCATGCCTAATAGCTCAATGTTAGTGCATTCATCCATGATGTTTGTTTTCAACCAGGATCTCCCACATCCACCTAAGGTGGAGCAAGGACTTTAAAGTCTCCCAGATAACAAGTGAGTGCCCTAACCACTGGGCTTTAGGGTATTCTGGGATCGGTGTCTCTAAATCTCTCCTATTGAAGTTTATTCCAGTTGTATAAAATAAATAGTCATTGGAACAGGGACTTGATTACAAGTCTCCCGCATCCCATGGTGCACTGTCCTAACCCCTATGCTATAGTCAATCTCTCTCTCATGCCCAATGAATATTTCATAACTTTGCTATTCTAGCCATCTCTAAATACATGCACGTGCTTTAGTCATATCACTGAGCTGTCTATGTATCCCTTGACATACTTATCTCTTTTCCAGGTAACTGTTACATCTGTTTTGTTACCAATTTTAATGACATCTGCAAGCAATATTAAAACTAACAGGATGACATTCTTTCTTGTATGGAGAGGTCATCAAAAGTATAGATAGTGGTTAACAATCAACATGTTTCTGTCTATAATGAGGTAGGAGGAAAATGTTCAAGACAGCATTTCTGTCATCAGATTGAGTTCATATATTTTACAAGCAGAAGTCTTTAAAAGAATCATGGACAATTTTAATAGGGTTAAGGGTCTCATTGCTTTTAAAAGTGCTCTGCAGCTTTACAGACACCTTAATGTCACTTTTCATTTGTGATGTATTATGTTCTCTTAGGAAGATGGAAGTTAACACTAAGGACTTTGGAAAGACATTTAATTTCACTCTGAGGAAAGACATTTCTTCCCTATATAGTGCCATTTGTTTTAATTTTGAACATATATTGATTGATTTCTCATAAATTACTTCTGTATAGGATGGTCTCCTTTTAAGACTATTAACACATTTTGTTTGAAAGCTTAGTTATTTGTACTTCCACCCACACATTCCAGTCCAGCCCCCACAAAAGCTCTCTACAGTTTTTATAGTTTCTCTACATTAAATAATGAAGTTATTTTAAACTATTAAGACCATCTCAAGGACTAATTCTTAAAACCCTTTTTTAAAAACACAAACCCTGATTATAGTTTAATTTTGAATTCTATGTACTCATAGGATCATAGTCTGATTCAATGAAAAACAATGGGAAAGGAATGAAAAATCATAATTTCTATTTATTTTTGCTCAGTAATTCTACTGCTCCTCCATAGACACTTGAAATACTAAGTGTGTCCGACATATATTTGTTTTTTCAATACCGAATTGGCACTTTGGAAAGCAACAGACTTTAGACACTATTTACATGCAAACATTTTTGTTAATGTGGCATTTAGGATGTAAATGTTTAACAGTGATTTGTCCTCCTGATGCTTTTCCAGAACATGAAAAGTTAATTCACAAAACTCAAATGTTGCAATATCAGGAAATACAGAGTTAAAGGAACACTTCCTCCATGATCTTAACTCTGCTCTGATTCTTGCATTAAGGAATCCCTGAGGGAAATTGCAGCATCTTACCACTCCCTCCGACTTTTTGCCCTGGCCAATCAGCAACAACTTCGCAGACCAATGGGGAGGCATACTGAGAACCCTTTGGAGTGTACAAATGGGAGTCCTGAGTTGGAGCTGAGATGAGAACATGGAGAAAAGCAGCTTTTGCTAAGTACGGGGAAGACGCTGTGGTGTTCCCATTGTCTCCTGGCATTCCTAAGAGGGGAAGAAGAGAGGGATGTAGGGGAAAGTGTCAACTGAACTCTTCTCCTGATGAGAAATTCCCATTTCAAAAGCCAGGTGAGTGTTGTTCTAGAATAGTGTTGTTCTAGAATAGAACTGTATATATGAAATTACAGTATGTGCAAACAATCTAAAACAATCCGTATCAGGATGGTTATTTAGCATTGTTTGCAAAGTGCGCTCCAATGAACAGTACATAAACCCATATGATATCAGGAGGATTAAGGACTCTCAAATATATATCACTGTAGCTTGTGAGATGCAGAGAGAGACCATTAAGAGAAGAGGCAAGGATTCAGTTACAGCTGTAAACATGTTTTCCTATAAGCAAGAGAAGTAGCAGGCTGGCAAATCCCCACAAGTATAGACTTGTGGCTACTTCCTAGAGTGAGGAACTGAAAAAGGTGCGAAGAAAACCATGAACATGGGCTCCAGCTGCGATTCCATCTTCAGGAGCACAGGTTTTGTGTCATGTAACAAGCATCTGCTAGGCCATCTGTTAGTGCCATTTAGGTGTGAGCAGTTACCCAGAAGTACTTCCCCCTGGCACTTATATTTGTTCATTTGTGGAAAATGATATGGGACTGATTGCCAAGACTAGATATGGTTCTTACCTTCAAGATTTGGGCAACCTCACATGAACCATCCTGAGTGTTAGTTAATTCAGTGGGCTGAACTGCTGCCAGCATGTATTTGTTGGGAAGTGCACAAATGTACTGAGTGGGACAGAAAGGAAAGTAATGGCAGAGTTTCTTGTATTGGTGAATGTATATCACTTGTTCAATCCAAATGGGATGGCATGCTGGGAGAAATATTAATAATCCTCAAGAGACAATAGTCATGACTGTAGCTGGCTTGGGTTGTTGAAAAAGAAATTAAATTATAAAATTAATAGTTACCATGCAATGATTCACCTCTTGGATAAAAGGACTGCACTCAAAGTGGGATCTGATTTTTCTGAGGTGTCGAGCACCTGCAGCTGCCATTGAGTTCAGCTGGATGAGTGAGTGGCCAACATTTCCGAAAATCGGGCACTTAGGGTACTTTTTTCTCCAGTATCACATGAGGCAGGTGAGATTTTTAGGGAGAGTGGGAGCTTGTCAACTGTATCCAAGTACCACATACCTTACAGAGTGCTTGGGAGAGTTGCCTGCTTTATGGAATAGTCCTACAGAATGGTACCCAATAGGATTTTTTAAAAAGTTTTGTAAGCATCTATGAAAATACTGTAAACTTATAGGGACAGATCTTTCAGCTTGTGTAAATCAGCACAGCACCATTAAAGCCAATAGATCCCCTTTCTGGCAAAACCTCTGGACCTGGCACATGGCCCCAACCTGACCATCCTGGGGGCATACCATGGGGCAGGAGCCTCCCCTCCTCCCAAGAGAAAGCTGAGCCAGTGAGCATAGCCAGGTGGCCACTATGGGATAACAGACCTTTCCTTCTGCAAGATAAGGTACTTAGTCCTGTAGATTAGGCAAATCCAAAGTCTTACCATCTTTTGGAAATACTGCAAAGGCATTTTTGAAGAGAAAACTTTTCTCCTTGTAGTGAGGCCTTATTGGAATCCTGGGAGGTGGGCAGGTGCAAGTCCACCTATGCCTAAAGGCCCCTCCCCCAGCCTCGCAGGAGGAACCATTGGACATGGGAATCAAATGAAGATGGGGGACAGCTAAGGAATAATAGGGACAGGATTGAAGGTCACAGGTTCAAAACTAGTCATTCAGAGGGGGACACCAAGCAGAGAACCTCAGACAGAGCTCACTGCTCCTCAAATCTCTCTAAGGAGCCAGCAGACACCACCCAGAGGAACTCTGCCTGGATGCATGATTCCAGGAAGGAGCCGAAATAGACCCCACAGTCGCAGAGCACCCCCCCGTCTAGCACCCTCCTCCTGGTGTTGAAGATGGCCACTTTGGCCAGGGCCAGGAGGAGGTTGATGAGGAAGCTCTCACGACTTCATGGGGCCACGGACAGGGTGGAATAGAGTCTGGCCCACCGGGGTTCCTCACCCGCCACAGGTGGAAAATAGTCCTGCCATTTGGTATCAGGGCGGGACATGAGGGTGAGGAAGTGAAATGTGTGGAGCATGTGTGTATAGTTGTTTCAGATTCTGGAAGGGAGGGGGCCGGGAAGGCTTGCAGGGACCTGATGAAAAGGTCCGGAGGGCCCAGGGTGAGAGGTGGGCGGGGAGCACCCTCTCGCAGTACCCACTTGAGAAAAACTTGAGAGGTAGGTGACAAGGCCACCCCCGCCTCCTGGAGCATGCGCAGGTGTGTCAGGAGGGCAGAGAGGCCCATGTGCCAACCAAACGCACAGGGATACACCCAGTCCCCTCTGTTGTAGTTCAGGAGGTCTCCGATTCTGGTGGTTTCTGCCAGAACCAACCTCTGGTGCTCCAAGGGGGGGACTCTGCCACCTGCACACATAGGTTGGGGTTGTGTAGCAGGGGCTCCATGAAGAAGTCCACCCCCTTGGTGGCCACAACAGACCTGGTCACCGAGAACAGCTTCCAGGGAGGGGCAAGAGAGGAAGGGAAACGGGGGCCAAGCACGGGCTCGAGTGGGGATACCTGATCCTCTGGCTGCACTGGGAAGGGAGGGGACTACAGTATCATCTGGGGGGGCAAACAGTGGGAGGGACAACGTAAAGGGGGCATGTGCGCACACATGAGGGGGCTGAGCTGGGGAGAGCAAGGGAGAGTAGGGGAAAAAGGGGAGTAGGTTGAGATTGGGGCTGGGGCAGGGCAGGAAAATCACAGGCGGGGAGCTGCAAGAGTGAGGGCGGGGCAGGCATCCAAACTAACACCCAGAGTTTGGGGAGGGGCAGGCAAGGTAACAAACACTGAGGGGCTGGTGTGGGGCTGGCAAACTAACAAATGCTGTGTCGGGACAGGCAAACTAACAGAAAAAAACCCTCCAAAGGGGCCAAGGCATGAGGGGGTGAGGGACAAATGGGTAACAAGGGGTGGGTGGGGTAGGCAGCAAAGGGAAACCTCTGATCACCACTCCCGACCTTGTTTTTTTATTAGTTGTCTCAGGTAATTAATTGGAACCTGGGTCCAGTGGTCCCTCCTGCTAGGCTGAGGGCCTTTAGAAGTGGGTGGGTTGGTAGGAAAAAAAAAGCAAGGTGTTAGGGGCAAACAGTGGCAGAGGGGCTGGTGGGCACAGCAGTGGGGGGAGGCACCAGCCAAACATAGCTGAAAAAGGGATGGCAAGTCCAGGGGGAGGGGCATGTGCACCCACATGTGCTTCTGATTTCTCAGTCTTTTGCTTGCTGCTCCAAACAGTCCCAGATGGTAAACAGGGGTGAAGCAAACAGCCACATTGAGGGGCAAAAAGCTGGTCCTGATGGTAAGTGGAGTGGTGGAGGGGGAAGCAGTGGTGGTGATGGTGGTGAGGGGGAGGGCTCTATGCCTCTCTCCCTTGCTCCCCACAATAGCAACAGGACTTGCCACCACCCCAGGAGCAAAGATGTTAAAAATCTCAACTAACTGAAAGGGGGTTCCAAAGAGGATGGATCTAGACTGATCTCAGTGGCACCCAATGACAGAACAAGGAGTAATGGTCTCAAGTTGCAGTGGGGGAGGTTTAGGTTGGATATTAGGAAAAGCTTTTTCACTCGGAGAGTGGTGAAACATTGGAATGGGTACCTAGGGAGGTGGTGGAATCTCCTTCCTTAGAGGATTTTAAGGTCAGGCTTGACAAAGCCCTGGCTGGGATGATTTAGTTGGGAATTGTCCCTGCTTTGAGCAAGGGGTTGGACTAGATGACCTCTTGAGGTCCCTTCCAACCCTGATGTTCTATGATTCTAAAAATCACTCAGTTCAAGAACAAACCCTCTCCACAATGTGCCGCAGGAGTCCTCCTCCTCCAGGAAAGCAGCAAGCCCCAATGCAGCAGCAGCAAGCAGCAGCCAGCCAGGGAAGACCCAGAGAGTGTGGTTGTGGTGTCAGTCACTCCACTCTGGAGGGCAGGCAGACCAACAGGGTCCCCTGCACAACAGCAGCCAGAGAGAGAACTGCAGCCAGCAGGACATCCAGAGCAGCCTGGCCAGGCGATGGAGTGGGATGGAAGCAGGGATGACTCCAGGCACCAGCTAAGCAAGCAGGTGCTTGGGGTAGCCACTCTGGAAAGGGGCAGCAGGTCCAGCTATTCTGCAGCAATTCGGCAGAGGGTCCGTCACTCCGGGTTGGAGCGAAGGACCTCCTGCTGAATTGCCGCACATTGCGATCCTGGCTTTTTTTTTGTTTTTTTGGCTGCTTAGGGCGGCAAAACCCCTGGAGCCGGCCCTGGATGGAAGGGAGCTCCCGCTGAGCCAGAAGGGGAGGAATACTTCACTGAGCCCTAGTGGAGGGAGCCAGGCTGTGCTCATCCCTTCTGCTGGAAGTCAGTGGTTGGGACAGAAAGTAGAAAAGGCGGGTCTGGGGGCTGAGGTGGGCGGCAGCCATCAGAGAAGCCAGATGCCTCCCTGCTTGCTCCTGAGCTCAAGGATTGCTGCAGGCACCTGAGGAGCTGAGGACTGGCCAGGGCCGCTGGAGCCATATGCTGACCAGCCCACAGAAGAGTTGCCAGGACTGTTGCAGGCCTTCTACACTGACGATTTGGAGAGCCCTCTACGGGCACAGGTACAACCCTAGGGAGAGTTAGGAAGTCACACAAGGGTAGCTGACCCTAGTCTGGCTGCAGCACTGCCTGAGCTTAGGTCAGTGTGCTGCAGTCAGGATCCCTGCTGACCCCATGTTAGGGCTCTGGGCTGGGATGCAGTGAACTGGGTGAGCCTGTTTCCCTCTCTGTCATCCTAACCCTCTGAGTCTTCTTTTCTCAAGACTAAACATGCCCAGTTTTTTTAAACCTTTCCTCATAGGTCAGGTTTTATCCTTTTTGTTGCTTTATCCATATGATTAGAGTATACTTCTGCACTGAACTTTAAAATATTGTATGCAGTCTCCCTTCCCCACCCAACTCAGTTGCAATCTGCTTTGTAATTCTTGTCCACTCCAGTGGGAAGGCAGCTTTCAGGTCAATGCAGTTGTGCTGGCCAGTACAGGGGGATGAGCCAAAGGTCTGCCTGCTCGACATTCACCTGTGTAGATAAGGGAGTAATAGCCCTGTAGATGCTGCTCTCTCTCTCCTCCTCATGATGGGGTGGGCTAATGCAGGGAGTTCACCGTTGCAGCTCACTTGCCTGCATGGGAGTGTTAAGCAGGCCACAATATAGTCTTAAATGATGAATTAAGATGCTATTCTCTTAAGATAAAAAAAAAATCAACGTTGACATTAACTGCATCCAGCTGCAAACAGGAAGTGGCAGACCCCTCCAGAAAGGAAGTAGAAACAAAGCCTCCATGGACAAATGTTAATCCTCAAAATAGAGCTCAACCCTTACATACATTGTCATAAGAGGGTGCTGTATTTAACACAACTCTATTATGACCCCATTCTGGAGGCTTTGACCTCAATTATGATTTTAGTTTATTTAAGGCAAGCAAATCTATCCAAAGACTTAACATTATATCAATTGTGGGTTCCCCCCTGCAATGGTAAATTCTGCTCTATGTACTCATATGACACTGGTAAGTCTATATTACTGCAATATCTTGCATACTATAGCCTAGATATTGCAATAGGATCTGTGTGTGACCCTATGCCAAGACTGAACTGACACAGGGTTTTGTCCATGCAGATCAAACTGCAGGATCAGAACTTCTGTCTGCTGCAATTAATGTGAAGCGTCAGCTGGCTACCTGGGATGAAGATTCCTTGCTCAGGCTAAGATTCACAATCCTTCATCCTTGTTATTGGTTTCTGCAGAACGAGGTAAACTACTATTCTGTATGCTTATTGATAACAACAACACTGCAGGCTTGATATATCATTTTGGTCCTTAATGCCCAGTTAGTACACAATCCTCCTCTGCTCACAACAAAATTCACATCAACTCAATAACCTCGCTTAAAGAACAAGGACTACGGGTTGTGCTGCAAGGTGGATAAGACTTGCAAACAGATTACAATTGAGGTCATGAAATTAATTTCAACACAGCTTACTCCAGCAGTCTGAGGAGAGTAATTTTTGGATATTCTTATTAGTGCTGGATATACAGCTTAGCCCCAGCAGTGAAAGATAAGAGATTATGTAGGCACCCCTAATTCCCTTTCCTATGAATGAATTTACAGGTGGATGTAATGCAGTGTTTAGCGTTATATCTGATTTGTAAATACATTGCGGACACTTAGTGGGACTAAGTTTAAAATCTTTAATAAAATGCTCTATAAATGTTGTTATTAATATGCAAGTTGGACAGAAAATTAAGGAGAAAATGCATCCACTATGTAGGTCACAGTCTGAACAATTTATAACAGATACAAATATTTTATATCAATGTATATGTAGGCCTGGAGGGATTAGATGTATCAATAAATGATGATAAACATTGATTTCACCATGCACACAGAATCCAACAAAAAATATTTCCATCCATAGTAACTGAAATTTACAGATAAGGTAAGAAAGAAAAATGTTGCTTGGGAACTTATTAGAGTCAATATGCAGTGATTTAGACTTTTGAATTAAGCTTATTACAAATGAACTAGTGATTGAATAGTAAAAACATTTATGATTTGTTGATTTAGGGACAGATAAAGGGTTTATAAAGCCCTTTTAGGTTTTCAGGAAGAGAGGAAGTCCTCCAGAAGTGTAGAGAGCCCACACTTTCTGTCCCCTCTAGATGCAGTGGTTTCCTGTGACTAACTTCCTTCTGTGGCAGAAACAAAAAAGTCCAGTACTAGGCAGTCAGAGCCCACACCTACAGAGCACGTTAGCTCATAGCTGTACATAGTTTCTGTTAATAATTAAAGGTTTTATCTTGATACAAGGGCATCAGAGCCTTCCCAAGGAGGCTGCTTAGGAGCCTGTGCAACTTCATGGAACTCTCCACCAGCCCTGAGTATCAGGGAGAAATGATGAATGTGCCTGGAAAAGGTTCAAACAGCATTTTCAGCTTTATATAAAAGCTACAGGGGAAAATAAACTGGAGGATGAGCAAAAGATTGCTCTGCTCTTAAAAGGGGCATGCACAGGAACCCCAGGTGTACACAATGCATTCCATGAAGACAGTGGCAGGGACAGAGGAAAGCGTTGCAGAAATAATGGAACGGTTTGAAGATCATTGCCCACATCCTGGTCACTGACTATATGGATCCTAAAGAGCTAAACAAACTCTAAGGACCCCATGACAAATGAACTGTTGTCTGATATGGCAGGAGCCAAATTCTTCAGCAAGTTAGATTCATCTTTAGGATTTTAGCCGATCCTTTTGGACACAGAGAGCTCCAACATCTATACTTTCAACACACACCGGTAGATATTGCTTCCTACGACTACCTTTCGCAATATGATCTGCTACAGAAGTATTTCACCCTGCAGTTAGCCAGATGCCAAAAGTCTAAAAGATATGAAAGTGCATTGATGACATAAAAATTTGAGGCAGCACTGCCACTGAACCTCAGAAACAACTGAGGAGAGTGCTGTAAATTGCAAGAGCTAATATCCTTCAACAGTATAAAGCCAAATGTCAATTTCAAACAAGAGAAATAATGTAAATGGCAGAGAGACTGACCTCAAAAGGATTCTTTCCTGATGAATGAAAGATTCAGGCAATAATGAACATACTGAACCTGAAGATGAAAAGGGGATTCAAAGGCTGCTAGGAACATTGAATTATGTCAGCAAATTCATACCAAGCTATATGGCTCACATAGCTAACCAAAGAGCTCTCCTTCAGAAGGTCACTGAATAGCCCTGGATGCCAGAGCATTAAAAAAAGTTCATCTGACATCTGCTTCTCAGTACTGCAGGGTGGGTTTATTTTTTTTTCCCTTGACCCACTGCAAGATACCAGATTTTCCACAGAAGCCTCAAAAGGAGGGCTGGGAGCAGTACTGTTACAGTGTAATGGAAAGGATTGGTTGCCAGTCTCATAAGTATACAGGGCTATGGACGGCATCAGAGAAGACGTACACACAAACTATAAAAAAGAGACTAAGTTTGGTATATAAAAGTACAAGATTTCACAATTTTCTCTATGGCCAAAGTCTCAAATTCATCTGAATATTGTAATAGGAAGTCTTATTACCTTAACTACAATGTTTCTGTTCATAATATAGGGTTTATCTTGATACTAGTCTTGCTTATCAGTAAGAGACTACATGTATTACAATCAGTATTACTCAGTTTACTTTGTCACCACTCTAGTGCTCTGTGTTCATTGTTTCTTAGTAACTGCTACATCAGATTTGCTTAGATCACGAAGAAAGGATTGTGGGCAAGCTCAGTCTAGACTCTGAAACTGTATTTTATGTCATCACTACCAATAAGAATGCGTCAAGAATAGAACCCAGTTCTCTCTCCCCTAGCTGTGATGGCTCTGCAATGCTAACAGGAATAAGTAGCAGTACAAGCTTACTTTTGTTACAAAACTGAGCAAATAAGTGTCAGTGACTAGGATGTGGGCAGTTGTGTCTAGTGGTTAGAGCAGGAGTCATGCATTGGGGCCCAGAGACAGAGACCAGATGCCAGAGCCAAATGCCAAGAGTCAGAGTTGATGGACTGGACAGGATTACCTAGAATGAGGCAAGGGCAGGGCTAGAACAAGACAACCAGAGCAAATATTTTGAGCAACAACTGTACTGCTGCAGTTGGACTTAAGAGTTGGTCTGCTGACTCTTCCAACCAACCAGATGATGTAACCAATCAGGCAGCCTACTACAGGCCAGCTGTGTACATTAGGTTACCCTGGCTCTGCTGCAGGCCCTGATTCCTGACACTAGTATTGAATAAACTCTGGAAACGAAATCCTGGCCTCACCGATGTCAATGGGAGTTTTGTCCTCAACTTCAGTAAAACTAGAATTTTGCCCAGGAACCAAAGCTGTTGAGTAAATAGATATTGTTCCAATATAGTTACTTTTCTTATGAGAGCCACATTTTAAGTCTAAGGGAGCAAGATGATGCTTAGTTTTTCTTCTAGCTGTGATTTAGTACTATAGACAAACTAAAGAAAATGCCTGCTTCCATTGCCTTTTACATCATTGTCAAAACTATCTGAATCATTCTTTCTTGCATAACAGTTTGAGGGGGGAGAGAGAATAGCTAAGTGGTTTGAGTAGTGGCCTGTTAAACCAAGGGTTGCGAGCTCAAACCCTGAGGGAGCCATTTAGAGAACTGGGGTAAAAATCTGTTTGGGGACTGGTCCTGCTTTGAGCAGGGGGTTGAACTAGATGATCTCCTGAGGTCCCTTCCAACCCTGATATTCTATGTATATCCCAGACTTCAGTTTATCACAAATATTCCCCATTGCTTTGGAAAATTTCTAACCTCTGAACTAGTAAATGATTCATGCTTAATAGCCATTCCTGATGGAATTAGTTTTCTAGTGTCAACACTAGAAACTTCTTTATTATCATTTGGGTAATTCTGTCCCCACCCCTTCTTTTTAATAGAGTTCATGGTATTTAGAGAAATAGTCAACTATTACAGAAAGACTCCCCTTAAAAATTAAAAGCCTGTTTTGTACCTGTTTTGCCACCACAGATACTGAATCTTTTGTGGCCTAAACACTTTATTTGGTTACAAGTTTTACATGTTTCTGCAATAATTTGAATGTTACTCATAGGACACATCATGTCAATATATGAGTGCTCAAGCCCTAACCGTTCTCCTCCAGACATTTCACTTGCTCTTGTGTAGATGTTTTAATATTTATTTTCTAGCTTCTCATGGAACAAACACTTTGTCAGTCCTAACACTAAACTGTCTCTACTAATCCCTTGAAGCCCAAAATGATCATAGGGTCTGATCAACCTGTTTGTATCTATGATGTGACTCACTTCTTAGCAACTGTATAAATAAATGCACTGCATCACCTTTTTCCAGTTTCCTTCCTCAGAGTTTCTCTGATTTTAGTGTCAAGTGTTTGTAACCCCCACTAAGACAGTTTGGCTCTGTGTCTCTACCATGCATAAAAGTTCCAACCAGGGACCATTTCACATCTCCATTGTATCTACCAAATATACTGCCCTTTCCTCAGTCATTGTCTCTAATACCTGATCAGGAGACTCTACAACTTCTATGGATAAAGCAGCACCTATAGGCAATTCTCTACCCAGAGTAAATGTTATTAATCAGTCATAGTTTCGTTAGTACAATAACATTTTTGCAATCTGTCGGTGCTTCAAACACATATTGATTAAACATTTCACCAATGTAAATCATTGTCAAAAACTACTTTTTCTATTTGTGCATATTTTTGTTCAGTAGACTTACAGCTCTAAATGCATATTGAGCATCATATTTGCACAAGTATCAGAGGGTAGCCGTGTTAGTCTGGATCTGTAAAAGCAGCAAAGAATCCTGTGGCACCTTATAGACTAACAGACGTTTTGGAGCATGAGCTTTCGTGGATGAATACCCACTTCCTCAGATGCATGTAATGGAAATATCCAGGGGCAGGTATATATATGTGTGCTAGCAAGCAAGCTAGAGATAATGAGGTCAGTTCAATCAGGGAGGATGAGGCCCTGTTCTAGCAGTTGAGGTGTGAAAACCAAGAGAGGAGAAACTGGTTCTGTAATTGGCAAGCCATTCACAGTCTTTGTTCAATCCTGAGCTGATGGTGTCAAATTTGCAGATGAACTGAAGCTCAGCAGTTTCTCTTTGAAGTCTGGTCCTGAAGTTTTTTTGCTGCAGGATGGCCACCTTAAGGTCTGCTATAGTGTGGCCAGGGAGGTTGAAGTGCTCTCCTACAGGTTTTTGTATATTGCCATTCCTAATGTCTGATTTGTGTCCATTTATCCTTTTCCGTAGAGACTGTCCAGTTTGGCCGATGTACATAGCAGAGGGGCATTGCTGGCATATGATGGCATCCACCAATGTAATATACGCCATCATATGCCAGCAATGCCCCTCTGCTATGTACATCGGCCAAACTGGACAGTCTCTACGGAAAAGGATAAATGGACACAAATCAGACATTAGGAATGGCAATATACAAAAACCTGTAGGAGAGCACTTCAACCTCCCTGGCCACACTATAGCAGACCTTAAGGTGGCCATCCTGCAGCAAAAAAACTTCAGGACCAGACTTCAAAGAGAAACTGCTGAGCCTCAGTTCATCTGCAAATTTGATACCATCAGCTCAGGATTAAGACTGTGAATGGCTTGCCAACTACAAAACCAGTTTCTCCTCCCTTGGTTTTCACACCTCAACTGCTAGAACAGGGCCTCATCCTCCCTGATTGAACTAACCTCATTATCTCTAGCTTGCTTGCATATATATACCTGCCCCTGGAAATTTCCACTACATGCATCTGAGGAAGTGGGTATTCACCCACGAAAGCTCATGCTCCAAAATGTCTGTTAGTCTATAAGGTGCCACAGGACTCTTTGCTATATTTGCACAAGACAGTCCCTTGATCATTACTAGAAGATATGGGTTAAAATACAACTGAACTGGTAAATGTATCCTCCATACATGCAGTCGCAGTACCTTGCTGGTGCCACAGCTACCCCATAGCTTCTGAGTAAACAGGTGTAGTGATACCATCCTCATTGAGAATGAATTCGGATTAGACACTTGATCATATCTAGCATTCACAGTAGAGCCTGTTTTATATGCAGGAGCCAACATCTGAGTTATAGTTCTAACCTTCAGTTTATCAGGTCCAGTCTCTTGTGAAGTCAATACATCAGGCAAGTTCTTTCCTTCAGCTACTTTATTCTGTGTATCCTCTATATTCAGTTTAATGCTTTTTTTTCTTGTTCTCTGCATTACATTTATTAGTAGGCCATCATGCTTAGTCTCATAAGCTGCAGCAATGACCATGTCATCACCAATTGTACATATTCATGGAACACCATCACAAGTTTCATTTGTCTTTTGCTGGTGTAGAACACTGGCATATTCATTCGCAAATGAGAATCTGTTGGATTGCTAGCAACCCTGTTTGGTATTCTATGAACGTAACAAGGAGGAGTCTTTAACCAGTTTCACTTGTCAGTATCCGTCTTTCTTGCCTAGAATAATAAAAATATGTCCCCCTGCCAATGCTGAAGACCAGTGTTGCTTCTGAATGGATTTAGCTCTCTGGTGCCCCATTTTCTGTATTAGAACCAAATTACTGACCTATTCAGTGCGAACATTCACTTTCTTAATGGTGACCAGTGGAAAAAAAAGAAATGGGACTGATCTCCTTTTCCACTTCTTTATAATTATATAGAGAGAAGTCCTGAAAAGTTCAAGTAATGTAAAGGGGAAGCTGTCACTCTTGGGGTTTTGAGCTTAAAAATATCAAGAAAATGTAATCTTGGTTTTCCTGCTTTTGTTAGAGGTCTCAGACATTTTGTCATAGTTTGGTAGCTTTCTAGCCTTTAGCTGAAGGAGCTAGGGTAATGAATCGTTCATGAGAACTTTTCCAGTTTTAAATAGTCATTAGTGTTAAACAGGTGCCCTCAAAATTGAACAGGGAGGTTTAAAAAAAATCTGAGTAAAAATAGTTTCCTTTTTCAGAATAATCAGGTTTTACTTGCTTGGTACCACCTAACAGCTTGCCAGTTGTCTATTGGGCAGTAGTGGGCAACCTGTAGGCAACATTGGCCAGGAACAGTGAACTGCAGCCACTGGGAGCTGCAGATGGCCATGCAAATGTAAACAAATGGTATGGCGGCCCACCAGCGGATTATCCTGATGGGCCACATGCAGCCCGAGGGCTGCAGGTTGCCCACCACTGCTATAGGGTGTTGCTAAACCTCTGACTGCCAGAAGCTGGGACTGGACTGTTGGAGGCTACCACTCTATCTTTCTCCTCTGGATGCCTTTCTCATGAATTATGACCATAAGAAAGATTCTGAAATCTGCATAACTGTAGTCTGGCTGCACCGTCCATCATAACCGTAAGCTTTACTCAACGTATGTTGGTAGAGTGCCAAGTATTTTGGCATGCTGCCTTCTCCTCAGATCAGGAGTCCCTTCTGTGCATGTACAGACCTATAAAGGTCACCCAACAAACACTGATTGACAGCCTGAGGCAGCATTTACTTTCCTAGCCACATCCTGTTATTGTGCTGTTAGTGCAGCCTACTTTTCCACTTCTTTTCCTTACCAATGACTGGACCTGTTACAGGTTGTCCCTCTCTGTCCAGGATTTTACTTGTCATTGGCTCACCAGTCCTCCAGGGAGGATATTCCTTAGGTTATGATTCATTCCAGGTCTTATTTATGATTTGTTTACCTAACTTATAATTTATTTAACAAGTTCATTTACATTTTCATGTTCTCTTTCACAATCTAAAATACATTCTTTTGATCCAACATATTGAAAGTCTAATGAATACATAAAAATATGTATGCTACATAATACTAGGTTGTAACAGTACATTCAAAATTCCCTTTGTGCTAGGTGACCATCCCAAAACTGATTCCCACCAACTATGCTGTCCAACATTTTTAACGATTTCAACTTGTTTTACAATTTTTCCATTAACAATATTGATTTTACGTTAATATTTCCTACCTTATGTTCTAATTCTGCATTACATTATGTAATATATGTCGTTTTCCAAATGAGCTAGGACTTGGTCAGACAATCCCCTGTCCACTCTGAAATGCCATTTCTTCACTCTGTAATGCAATGATAAGTACAGTATATTTTTGGTCTCCTACTTGTATTTCTTGAATACTTTGGTTAGTACACAATTCCCACAAAAGTAGTATTTTGAGTTTCAGTTTCAACATTAGCAGGTTCTCTAACATGAAAAAAATTTTGCCTTCTCGCAAATAGTAGAAGTGTTTATCTGTGCCTGATGCAACAAGCAATTCACAATCCCCTTGTTGATTATTATATTTGAGCTGATGAGTGTCCCATTTCCCCATTTGGACAAATTCATCCATTTTGGAGGTGATAGCATCAATCCATCCATCCACCCACCCACATGACAGAGAAATTATCCCTTTTAATGTCCCAATGCTAATCTTTAACAGGATACTATAATCTGGAGCTCTATTCCCAATTTATATTAACAACTGGATATATCTGTACCTTGTGTAGGACTTTATATATCAACGGTATATTTTTATGCAATGCATTTTTGTGCAATGCATATTAATATACCAGCATTGCTAATAATTACTTTCTGGATCCAAATTATTTGCCACACAGCATCGTAGCAACTCTTGACATCAGGCATCTTCTAGATGAGTACTATTTCATTTGTATTACCTATGACAGACTGTTTTGCTTGTTGACAAGGCAAAGCCCATGCTACCTTTTGTGTAATTTTGCCCATGGTTTGTGCTACCAACTGAATTTTTCTTGCCCCAAAATTATTGGAATTTACTACAACTTGACTCAATATGAGTCCTAACTGATTGTTTACAGTGTTAGCCCCAATCTGTTGTTGAAAAGCAGTGCTGGTGACATCTGAAATCACTGCTAATTTATTTTCTAATGTCTCTGCTTCCAATCCATTAAGTATTCCCACTCCTGTGCCAAATGCTCCTAATATGACACTTCTGTGTTGTTGTTTCCTTTTATGACTACCTGCTGTAATTGTCCTGTGCCCACCATACCTGGAAAAAATGACACTGTTTTTTTTTCTATAAAAGGGGTATAATTGGGATAAAAAGCAATGACAGAGACATTAACAAAAGTGAGCGTAAGTGTGGTTAGGGAAAGAGCAGCATCCAAAGCCAGATGTTTTTTGTACACTTTGATCTGGAAAGGTCCTGTTTTTACTAAAGGGAGGTCCCAATTATTTAGTTGTTTAGGTATCAGGAGACCAGGTCATAGGCAGTCATGCCTAATGTTCAGAGTGTAAGTCAGGCCTAGTGAAGTGGAAGTCTGAATGCCAAACATATGGCCTGAAGCAGGGCCAAAGATCAGAACTGGAGTCAGAGTCATAATGCCAGAGGCAAGGGTCAAAACAGAGTTGGAGTCAGGAATCAGAGCTGAGGGTCAGAAATGGATTGCCAGAAGTCAGGGAAGGAATGAGCAGGGCTGGTTCTGAGGCAGGAGCAAGGCTGGGCCAGGCTGGGAACAAGGCTGGGTGTAAGGCTGAATCTGGACTGGAGATGTGGATGAGTGGAGCAGGGCTGGCAAGAGATGAATACAGTCTTAGGGGAGCAGCCAGTGAGCTACTGCTGCTGCTGAGCTTAAAAACTGGCCTGCAAGCTTCCTCAGCCAGTCAGACAGGCTGGTCTGTTGGACAGTCTAGCTGGCTCACTAGGGTATCAGGAGTACTGAGCAGGCACAGCTGCAGGGCCTTACTCCTGATATTAAGTAATTCAGGAGTGGGACTTGGAAAGGTAATGGTGGTAGGTGTTGTAGTTTGAGGCACAAACACTTATTGTCTAACAGGTGGGGCACAACACACTTTATTAGGCACCTCTTGACATTTCCATGTACTGGACTCACAGCACGAGAAACTTATGTCTCGAATAAGGGTAATGTTAACCCAACAAGTAAGGTTGGAACTTGCATCATCGAATGCAGTAGATTTTACTGTCAGGATACGTGCACTGGGTGCATGCCAAAAGCAAGCACCTGCCCTGGTGACCCAGCAGCCTAATACCAATAAGATATAATAATGCCAGGATGCATTTTGCAAGGACTTTTTTCCATGTTATATCCAAGGGGGTTAATGAAGGTAACATGTCCCACAATTGTCACCAGAGTCATAGATACATCACTAAGGGACCTTCCATGTTCTGTTGGCCTTCCAAAGACTCTCTGAACTAATAGTCCATAGCTTAAGCCTGGCCAATTTTCTTCCAATGGCTGACTAATAGCCCTTCTTACCTGGTTTTAAGCAGATACCATTGTCAGACATTCAGATTGCAGAATCTTTCGAACATCAATAACTAGAGTTGTGGTTTGATCCCTGTATTGAATTGTACAGCAGTAAAGTTCCACAAATTTACATTCTCACTGAATCCATAGGCAATAGTCCTTCCCAAAGATTTTGTTAATGGGTGACAGTTCAGTCCAATCCCAATGAGGGATCAACTGGATATGCTCATCTGGTTTCACACACATTACCATGGCAGGGATCATTTGAAGAATATTCCAAGCATGAGAAGGTTCTCTTTTGAATTCCCACATCAGTAGAAAGTCTTTTAACGGACAAGAAATTGATTTAACACAGGATAAATTTACCTATTTAACTATTTGAGGGCAGAGATTTCGTCACAGACAGGCCATCTTGTGCCCCCATCAGCCACCACAGGATTCCAAAAGTTACCAACTTCCACATTCTAGAAGAAAAGCATAGTTATTATTCATTCATTAATGGAATGCTTACAATACCATTTTACTTGTCTGGCATGGTACCATTTATGATCTTGATCTTGAAGGTCCACTAAATACAAAGAGGGACCCAGTCTGTCAGAGATCATATAAAGACCTAACCACTTGGCCTTAGGAAAAGGAGGACAATTGTCTCTCTTTCTAACCATAATCTGAGTGCCAACTAAATGTTCAATAGTATTTCCTTTAGCATCAAATCATTTTTTGGTCTGATTTCCAATTCAGCCACCATCCCATGTATTGCAGTTGTTCAGTAGCTTCATTTAGTTTTGAGTGGCCAAAAGCCTTAGAACCATTAATCCAGTTTAATAAATCTTTACAGCTACCTCTTGGCACTATCCAAGAACCAGCTAGGGCACAAAGAATGTCCTTTTGCATGACCAGGATAGCATCTTTCCATTTCAGTTGTCCCTCCTTGGCTTTTTTTGATATAAGGGTCCCAATTCTGTCCTGTATTTGGGTTGCCTGAATTCTTTGGGATTTCACCTTAAACACCACAACCAAATTATGAGTTACTACAGATAGAGTGGCAGTTACCCATGCCATGCCAGCTCAGGTGGGTGCTGATACAGCAGCCTTCTTTGAAAGGACAGCAGCTAGATTATTTTCTCCCCCCACCCCTGTTAAAATGTTCTCTCTTTTCCCATTGGCCTTTACTTTAACTACATCAACTCAGTCTAACTGAGAAGATAAATCCTCAATCCACTGTCAGACTTGGGTAAATTTAATGTAACTACCATCAGTAGCCAGATATTTATTTCAGACCCACCATGCTAGGAGTAATAGCAGTCCCTGAAACACATAATCAGAATCCAGGACCAAGGTGAGACATTTGTCTCTTTGGTCAGCTGCTTCCCTTAATACTCCAGCTACTAACCATAACTAAACTGCATAGATTTTAAATTATGATATCCTATGCTTTTTATACCTGCCCATGCTTCAGTGCTCTGTCCTCCTATATAATGGCTGCTTCCATTTGTATACCACACTTCCTCATCCATTTGAACTTTGTTCTGACCCTCTTCTTTAAAAATGGTATGTCTGGCACTATATGGTACATTTATATAGTTTACCCTCAGTCATGACCTCAGCCACCCACTGCTTGGAAATTTTCTGCACTAAGGGCTAACATCTATTTCTGTATTTACTGATTACTAACTTGCCCACCAGTCATATTCCCAGCAAACAAGGTTTTAAGTGGAGTATGATGATGACTAACTCTAACTCGTTGGTTGCCAAGAAGGTATCTGTGTTTCATAATTACCCAGTATACTGCTAATATATTTTTTTCACACCATCCATATTTTAGTTCAACTGCTCTGGGAAATCATGAGGCAAAATCCATGGGTCAGTTCCAACCTCCATGCTGCTGAGTAATGACAACTCCAATAGTGTTAAGTGTAGCAACTGGATATAGGTGGATGTACACATCTGGGTGAGCTACTGTAGGAACACGTTCTCAAATCTCTTTTAATTGCTAAACTGCCACAGTATGTGCTTCCTCCCATTCCCAATATGCAGCCGGAAATAAATCATACAATGGTTGGGCAAGTTCCACATATACAGGTGTAAAATCTCTGCAAAACTCCATAATCCCTAAAAATTACTGTAGAGTCATGTGATCCAGAGGTATAGGTAGACTTGAAAATTAACTCAACCCTACCTCTGTAAATAGAGTTTCCTTCCTGCCCAAGAGTCACCCCAAAAGGATGACTTTAGCTTTTGCTAACTGGGCTTTTTCACTATTAAATTAGAGACCTGCGTTTTTGATTAAGAAACTGACTTCACTTAAAGCACTGATTTCTCAGTCAGTGATTTGAATTAAAACATCATCCACATACTGAAGGAGTCTATTGGGCTTGCTATACTTCTCCAGCTCCATCCTCATGTAGGCATAGAAAATAACAGAACTTCTTATATCCTTGCGATAAGACTGTCCATAACCCCGGAACCCCTTCCTATATGAAAACAATTTTATATTGGCTTTCCTAGCTAGCGGCAGGCTCTAAAATCCATTGCTAATATCTAATATGGAAAACCATTTCCTTTCCCTGGAGATTTTAGAGATAATTTCTGGATAAGCAGCTACCATTTTAGCTAAATAATTTACTTTACAATAATCGATGGTTAATCAAAAATTACCCTTTGGTTTCTTAAGAGGCCATGCCAGAGAATTACAGCTAGAGGTTTGTCTTCCAAAGTTTTCAGAATGTTCTTTACAGGTGCTATTGCCTCCCTGGGCACTGGATACCATGGTTGTGGAGGAGGTTCTTGCCCTTCCTGGGAAATTTTAATATTTGTGTCCACTGTCCAATTTGTTGCTAGTCCATACACATGGGAACATAAGGACTATTTCTTTCTCCCTTTCTTGATCAACTGAAGAGGACCTATAGGAGCTGTACTTTTAACAGTTCCTGTCATGACTCCCATGACAATACATCCTCCATCTCCTATCTGAGTTTGTCGTAGAAGGTGTCATAAACAGATGAGTAAGAGTTAATAGAACAGAAGTACTTCATATCTCTTTTACCTGTAAAGGGTTAACAAGATCAGTGAGCCTGGCTGTCACCTGACCAGAGGACCAATCAGGGGACAGGATACTTTCAAATCTTGAGGGAGGGAAGTTTTGTATGTGCTGTTGGATTTTGGTTGTTGTTCACTCTGGGGGCTCAGAGGGACCAGACGTGCGACCAGGTTTCTCTCCAATCTCTTTGATACAGTCTCTTATATGTCCAGAATAGTGAGTACTAGGTAGATAAGGCGAGTTAGACTTATGTTTGTTTTCTTTATTTGCAAATGTGTATTTGGCTGGAAGGAGCTCAAATCTGTATTTTGCTGAAAGGATTTTAATTTGTACTTGTATACTTAGGCTGGAAGGGTATTCCCAGTGTCTATAGCTGAAAGACCCGGTAACATATTCCATCTTAAATTTACAAAGATAATTTTTACTGTTTTTTCTTTCTTTAATTAAAAGCTTTTCTTGTTTAAGAACCTGATTTTTTTTATTCTGGTGTGAGATCCCAGGGGACAGGGTCTGGATTCACCAGGGAATTGGTGGGGAGAAAGGAGGGAAAGGGGAGAGAGAGGTTAATTTCTCTCTGCATTAGGATTACTTTCTCTCTCAGGGAGAGTCTGGGAGGGGGAGAGAGAAGGAAAGGGGGAAGGTGAATTTTCCTCTCTGTTTTGAGATTCAAGGAATTTGAATCACAGTAATCTTCCAGGGTAACCCAGGGAGGGGAAGCCTGGGAGAGGCAACGGTGAGGGATAGGGTTTACTTTCCATGTGTTAAGATCCAGAGGGTCTGGGTCTTGGGGGTCCCCGGGCAAGGTTTTGGAGGGGGACCAGAGTGTACCAGGCACTGTAATTCCTGGTTGGTGGCAGCGCTACAGGTTCTAAGCTGGTAATTGAGCTTAGAGGAATTCATGCTGGTACCCCATCTTTTGGACGCTAAGGTTCAGAGTGGTGATTTATGCCATGACAGAAGACCATTATCTAAGAGTACAATGAGACCCATGCCATTACTTTCTAATGCTCCTCCACGCTGCCCAAGTATTTACTATTAGCTGATAGAGCATGTAATTTATACACTTCCTTCTGCTCAATATTATAAGCTAACTGCACTTAAAATTTATTATTCTTGTGTCACAAGGCCCATTATTTTCCTCAGCCAAGGCCTGAATTCTCAACATAAGGCCTTGCAGAAGGTCTCACATAATCCGGCTCTTCTTTTGTTTTTTATTCTCCATGTTCTGTTTAAGAAACCTTTCAATACCACACCAATCCAACATGCAGTGTTGAGGAAACCCAAAAGGGTCTTCTTTCTGTCATAGCCACACTTCTAGATCACTGTGATCATCGACTCTGACTTCCTGCATAACACAGGCAATAGAATCTCTCTATTACAAGGGAACTTTATGGCATTTTCTCCAAGTTCTTTCACAGGGGATGGGACCTGTCCACACGTGTGTACACACACTCAGACAAAGGGATTCAACTCTCCAGATCTTAGGATTCTGGTCTGATCGGGGCCATTCAAATGTAAGCTGAGTGACTTTGTGCTGCCTCCAAATCCCCTGCATTTCTCCTGGCACTGGCTGCTCATGGAACTCACTTTAAATCATGCATGTGCATGTGTGTGTGTGCGTGCGTGTGTGTGTGTGTGTGCATAAGAAGGTGCACTACCATATGACAGAGCCTGTGTTTACTCCTTAGCACATTCCCCAAATTCCCTAAATTGAGGGTCAGTGTCACTCCTGACCTCACCTCTGTCCACCTGCTCCTCACTTCTGGATCTCTAGACTTGTGGAGATCCCTTAATGGGGCCCAGAAGGGGTATAAAGTTTATCCTTTTAGGTTTGTTGGAGTGATTCTAGGTGGCACCTTTGATTGGATCCATTCCATTTTCTGACCATGTGGATTATGTGTAGACTGTAAACTCAAACTTGAAGTTCTACTTTTACATAAATGTGTAGTTTGGCTGTGGAAGTTGGAGAATTATGGGTTGATATTTTATTGCCAATTATTGATCCTGGCTGTAGAATTTATAGTACTGCATCCCCCAAATTATATAGAAATTGATTTGTTATTTCAGCATCATTACTCATGATATGGCAGACTTAATTGGTTTTCTCCTGAATTAAATATGTGTGTGTGTGTGTGTGTGTATATATATATATATATATATATATACACATATATATAATTTTTTTAGGCTTCCATATTAAAACAACTTGAAAGAAAACACAAATGCTATCCTGACATGGAACAGAATGGTAAGACTCAATTCATTAATGTTTGTTAGGTTAAATTTCACAGATGGCAGGTGCTTTGTGCACATTATTTTTCATGTGAGGTAAGAGACGCTTCTGTACAGAGGGACAAATCAAGGTCTAGGCACCATTTAATGGCAACTGGAGCCCTCAAAATGGGGGCTTATGTGGATCTTAAGTTGTATGTAGGGCTTGTGCTGGGCTTCTGCATGAGGGTGAATTTTAGATTCTATATAGTAAAATGTTGTCTCTTGACCAATTCAAATGACTGATCAGTGAAGTGAACCTCAGTAGTTCTCATCTATGCCTATGATCATGATGATGACACTCAAATATAAAAAGCAGGTTCTGCGGAACGTATCACTCTATTTATTAGGAAGCGCTGTGACAATAGTCAGGAATAGACTTTGGAAGTTACTGTGCAGAAATGAAGCTCTTCTGGTACCCTCAAGGGATTTACCTTGCTCATTTGGATATCCACAATCACCAAGATGAGAGAACATTGCCTTTAGTAAGGAATTGTATTTGAAAGTAACTTGGTGCTTTAATGAGATTGTTCTAATATCTTATAGTCAGAAATAGAAACTTCTCAGATATGATATGTTCTTGTACTCTGGTGTTGGTGGCTGCATAGCCTTTATTAGCAGAGGTGATGCCCTTTGCATTAACAAGTACTTATTGTATGTGAAAATCCTGATGCCAGTACTCAAGGAGATAAAGACAATTTAAGAAATTGCTGCCTCTACACACATTCAAGGTTTCAAGCAGTCCTAGCAAATGCCTACGATTGATACCTATTCTATTGTATGCAGGTTCTCATCCCATAGTCATCACTGTAGTAGCTGGGTGCCTTCCAGCAGTGCATTATGTGGCATGACTAATATCTATCATGTGTTTGTCCTCTAGTCACCTACTCAAGGGGAGAAATGTGTATGGTGGAGTGTTTTGTCTTGGCAGGGTTTTTTTATTATACAAAATAATTCATATATGAAATAAAACACACATTGACTTTGCCTTCTCTAACCAACATATAGCAAAGAAATGCACCTGGCACCTAAAGCAGAAGATGGTGGAGCTTGTAATGGTCCTTAGTTCCTGTGGGAGTTCATTCCACAGTGTCGGGCTGGCCCCCAAGAAAACTATGTTGTGCTTAGATAAGCTTTTCATAGAAAGTTTCATTGAGCCAGAGAAGCAACATTGTCAACCACAGTTTTCATGCCAGAACTTTAGATGATATTTTTTATCTATCTAGGCCCCATGTCATTGAGTGACCTGAAGATAAGGACTGAGATATGGAACTTGGCTTAATATTCTAAATGTGGGTAGAGTGAAGAGTGAGTGCAAAATACTGCTAAATCAGCCTAATAGTATTTTATGTGTACTCCTCACTCTATTTGCATAAGAATAAATAAATAGTCAACATGCAAGGTGATGCACAATCTCATGATACAAAAATCTAATAGAGTCATCATATTAAAATACTTAACTAAATCTTGTCCTAGAAAAATTGTCCCTTCACCATAAAATGAGGGTTCTTCTATCCGGGTTTTTGTTTCCAGAGGGAATCCAGACAAATGTAACCACAAGTGGCATCTCAAAGTAATCATGAACATCACAACCATAGTCATCATTAGAAGGGTTGGAGGATGTTCTTGAGGCATAATTAGCAAATCACTGATGTTCAGTTATCAGGACTTCGGATAGTTTTCTCTGATCTTCTAGCAGTGACGGGGCAGGCAATGCTATTTACTCCGACAGATGATATAGCTATCTGGACATTACCTCCTGATAGTTTGCCACTCTAATGCTCAGTGTGGAAGAGCAGAACGTCTTTCTACCAAAAGTATCTACCTTCTTACTCATTCTGTCCAAAGGGGTAGGATGGACTTGTTGCACTTTAGCTCTGTGAACAGCAGCCATCACCAGGGCCGCCCAGAGGGTGGGGCAAGTGGAGCAATTTGCCCTAGGCCCCGGGCTTTGCAGGGGCCCCCAAGAGAACGGGTGAGGATCCCGCCCCAGCCCCTGCCCGACCCCTCCTGGAGCCTCAGCGAATCCATCAGCGTCCCTGAACAGTGGCACAGCGTGACTCTGGCCGGGCCTGAGCTCCGCCCCACTCAGAGGCTCATAGTAAGGGGGCAGGGCTGTGAGCTTCAGGCCGATCAGAGGAAACTCAGGCACCGTTGGAGCTCGCAGCCCCATCCCCTACCACACGGCTCTGAGCAGGGAGGAGCACAGGAGCCCCGCCCGAGGTACGGTGCAATGTTGAGGGAAGCTTCTGGATACCACGCATTGAGGCTTCGGGTGAGCGGGGAGCTGGGAGTAAGGGTTGGGGGGATTGGATAAGGGGCAGGGAGTCCCAGGGAGAGTCAGGGGACAGGGAGGGGGCAGAGGTTGGGGGGCGGTCAGGTGACAGGGAATGTGGGGGTTGGCTTGTGGGAGTTCCAGGGGTCTGTCAGGACTAAGCAGGGGGGTGGATAGAGGTTGGGGCAGTCAGGGGATAGGGAGCAGGGATGAGGTCTGGGGTGGTGATGGGGGGTTTCTGGGGGACGGTGAGGGGGCAAGGAGCAGGATGGGTCGAGGATTCTGAAGGGGGTGGGCATTTGGGGGCCAGGAAGTGTGGGGGTCAGATAGGGAGCAGGGCCAGGCTGTTTGGGAGGCACAGCCTTCCCTGCCCTAAAGCTCATTCAGCAGTTTAAGGCTTGCAGAAGAGCCAAGCTGTTAGCTTTTCTATTAGGGCTACCATCCCTTTCTCTTCTCAAGTGCCAAATTATAGTCTATATTTAATTTCAGTGCCATAGGGAGATTCATGTCAGGGGAGGGTAGCTTCATTTAAAATTAGCCACTGGGGGAGGGATCACATGAGAAGAGCAATATCCTTCCCAACCCTACCAAGGGAGACTTCCCTCCCCTGCATTCCCTGAGTCTTCAAAGGGGTTAATTCAGTGGTTCTCAAACTTTTGTCCTGGTGACCCCTTTCACATAGCAAACCTCTGAGTGCGACCCCCCTTCCCCCGCATATAAATTGAAAACACTTCTTTATATATTTAACAGTATTATAAATGCTGGAGGCAAAGTGGGGTTTGAGGTGGAGGCTGACAGCTCGTGACCCCCAGTAATAACCTTGTGACCCCCTGATGAGTCCTGACCCCCAGTTTGAGAACCCCTGGGTTAATTTAATGTTAACACCCTGTGTCCATTCACATGCATGTGCTATTTTGAGCATGTCAGTTTTCACATCATAGATTCATCCCGGATTCAGGAACAAGCTCAAATGCTCAGTTCGTGGAGTATGTACATAGTCTATACTAAAAACAAACCCCACAGTAACCATCTCCAGTTTTCAGAGTAGCAGCCGTGTTAGTCTGTATCCGCAAAAAGAACAGGAGTTCTTGTGGCACCTTAGAGACTAACAAATTTATTTCAGCATGAGCTTTCGTGAGCAGCACTAACTTCTTCGGATGCATAGAATGGAACACACAGACAGGAGATATTTATACATACGGAGAACACGAAAAGGTGGAAGTATGCATACAAACAGGAAAAGTCTAATCAATTGAGATGAGCTATCATCAGCAGGAGAAAAAAATTTTTGAAGTGATAATTAAGATGACCCATAGAAGGTGTGAGGAGAACTTAACACAGGGAAATAGATTCAATTAGCCTCCAGTTTGTGAGGGACCCCATGGAGCCAGTCTCTAGGAAACAGATAAATGCATGGAGGTTAAGTCCATTAATGGCTATTAGCCAGGATGGGTAACGAATGGTGTCCCTAGCCTCTCTTTGTCAGAGGGTGAAGATAGATGGCAGGGGAGAGATCACTTGATCATTACCTGTTAGATTCACTCCCTCTGGGGCACTTGGCATTGGCCATTGTCAGTAGACACGATACTGGGCTGGATGGACTTTTGGTTTGACCCAGTACAGCTGTTCTTATGTTATAACCTAAATGAACCCACAGTTATAGAGACAGATATGAGTCAAGGAAGCCAGCAGAGTATAAGAAACCTGGAAAAATCTCTGACTGAATGGGCTCAGGAGTCTGGTCACAAGCTGAGGTGGTTCAAAAGTTTTGGATTTTTTTAAGCAGAATTTTTTTATTGTTTCTTTAAGCAATCAAACATAGCAAGCAGCAAATATTTGGCCACACACTTCTGAAAACTCAAACCATATTCAGGTTTTGGCAGACTAATTTCAGCTTTTCAATTAAAAAAACTACAACAAATTTTGAAGGAAAGCAGACTTTGTCCATGATATTTTTCTGCTTTTTAAAAACTCTTAGTTTTCGATCAAAAAAAAGTTTTCATGGAAAATATTTGTCCAACTCTTTTAATGAGCTTTATTGCCTTTTAGCACTAGCTGATTCTGAGAACTAGAGATACCTTGTAAAGAAGTTTTCTCAAAAAGAGGTTTGTGTCGAGATGCGGAAGCTTTATTTTTCCCAGCACTGCCTGTGGGGAGGAGTAAGTCGGGCAATTTGCTCGGCCCCCCGGAGGGACCGCTATCAGAATATAGAATTGTAATTTTTTTATGGAAGGGGCCCTCTAAATTGGTTTTCCCCAGGACCCCTCAATCCTCTAGGTAGCCCTGGGAAGTCCTACCCATAGAAACCCTAACCCTAGCTCCAAGTGCTGTACCCTTAGGAACCTTAACCCTAGGGCGGGACGCCACATCCATAGGAACCCTAACCCTAGGGCGGGAAGCCCTACCCATAGGAACCCAAACTCTAGCTCCAAGTGCCCTAACCATAGGAACTCTAACCCTAGGTCGGGAATCTGTACCCATAGGAACCCTAACACTAGGGCGGGAAGCCCTACCCATAGGAACCCTAAACCTAGTTCCAAGTGCCCTACCCATAGAATCCTAACCCTAGGGCGAGGCGCCCTACCCATAGGAACCCTAACCCTAGATCCAAGTGCCCTACTCTTAGGAACCCTAAACCTAGGGTGGGAATATCTACCCATTTGAACCCTAAGCATAGCTCCAAGTGCCCTATCCTTAGGAACCCTAACCTTAGGGCAGGAAGCCCTACCCATAGAAACCCTAACCTTAGCTCCAAGTGGCCTACTCTTAGGATCCCTAAACCTAGGGCGGTGCGCCCTATCAATAGGAACCCCAACCCTAGCTCCAAAAGCCCTACCCCTAGTAACCCTAACCCTAGCTCAAGTACCCTACCCATAGGAATCCTAACCCTAGCTCCAAGTGCCCTACCCATAGGAATCCTAACCCTAGCTCCAAGTACTCTACCCATAGGAACCCTAACCCTAGTTCCAAGTGCTCTACCCGTAGGAACCCTAACCCTAGATCCAGGTGACCTACCCTTATGAACCCTAACCCTAGGGTGGGAAGCTGTACCCATAGGAACCGTAACCCTAGCTCAAAATGGCCTACCTTTAGGATCCCAAAGCCTAGGGCGATGTGTCCTATCCATAGGAACCCGAACCTTAGCTCCAAGAGCCCTTCACATAGGAACGCTAACCCTAGCTCCAAGTGCCCTACCCGTAGGAACCCTAACTCTAGGAAGGGAAGCCCTATACACAGGAACCCTAACACTAGCTCCAAGTGGCCTACGCTTAGGATCCCTAACCCGACGGCGGTGCGCCCTATCCATAGGAACCCCAACCCTAGCTCCAAATGCCCTAACCTAGGAATCCTAACTCTAGCTCAAGTGCCCTACTCATAGGAATCCTAACCCTAGCTCCAAGTGCCCTACCCGTAGGAACCCTAATCCTAGGACACTGCGCCCTATCCATAGGAACCCGAACCTTAGCTCCAAGAGCCCTACCCATAGGAACACGAACCCTAGCTCCAAGTGCCCTACCCTTAGAAACTCTAATCCTAGGCGGAAAGCCCTACTCATAGGAAACCTAACCCTAGCTCCAAGTGCCGTACCCTTAGGAACCCTAACCCTAGGGTGGGAATCCGTACCCATAGGAACCCTAACCCTAGTTCCAAGTGCCCTACCCATAGGAACCCTAACCCTAGTTCCAAGTGCCCTAACCTTAGGAACCCTAAACCAAGAGTGGGAATCTCTACCCACAGGAACCCTAACCCTAGCACCAAGTGCCCTACCCATAGGAACCCTAACCCTAGCACCAAGTGCCCTACCCACAGGACCCCTAACCCTGGCTCCATGTTCCCTAACCTTAGGAACCCTAACCCAATGGTGGGAAGCTCTGCTCACAGGAACCCTATCTCTAGGGTGGGGTTCCCAATCCTTAGGAACTCTAACCCTAGGGCAGGAAGCCCTACCCAAAGGAATCCTAACCCTACGGTGGAAGCTCTACCAATAGTAACCGTAACCCTAGCTCCAAGTGCCCCTCCCAGAGGAAACCTAACTGTAGATCCAAGTGTCCGAACCTTCGGAATCCTAACCCTAAGGCGGGGCGCCCTACACATAGAAACTCTAATCCTAGATCCAATTGTCCTTCTCATAGGAACCCTAACTCTAGGGTGATGTGCCCTATCCATAAGAACCTGAACCTTAGCTCCAAGAGCCCTACTCATAGGAACCCTAACCCTAGCTCCAAGTACCCTACCCTTAGGAACCCTAACCCTAGAGCGGGAAGCCCTAACCAAAGGAACCCTAACCCTAGCTCCAAGTGGCCTACCCTTAGGATCCCTAGCCCTAGGACGGTGCGCCCTACCCATAGGAACCCCAACCCTAGCTCCAAATGCCCTAACCCTAGGAACCCTAACCCTTGTTTCAAGAGCCCTACCAATAGGAACACGAACCCTAGATCCAAGTGCCCTACTCTTAGGAACTCTATCTCTAGGGTGGAAAGCCCTACTCATAGGAACCCTAACCCTAGCTCCAAGTGCCCTACCCTTAGGAACCCTAACCCTAGGGAGGGAATCCTTACCCATAGGAACTCTAAACCTAGTTCCAAGTGCTCTACTCATAGAAATGCTAACCTTAGTTCCAAGTGCCCTACCCTTAGGAACCCTAAACCAAGGGCGGGAAGCCCCTACTATAGGAACCCTAACTATAGCTCCAAGTGCCCTACCCATAGGAACCCTAACCCTAGGGCGGGACACCCTACCCATAGGAACCCTAACCCTAGCTACAAGTGCTCTACCCATAGAACCCTAACTCCAGCTCCAAGTGCTCTACCCTTAGGAACCCTAACCCTAGCTCCAAGTGCCCTACCCTTAAGAACCCTAAACCTAGGGTGGGAATCTCTACCCATAGGAACCCTAACCATAGCTCCAAGTTCCTTGCCCTTAGAAACTCTAACCCTAGGGCAGGAATCTCTCCCTATAGGACTCCTAACTCTAGCTCCAAGTGCCCTACCCATAGGAACCCTAACCCTAGCTCCAAGTGCCCTACCTTTAGGAACTCTAAACCTAGGGTGGGAATCTCTATCCTTAGGAACCCTAACCCTAGGGCGGGAAGCCCTACCAATAGGAACCCTAACTCTACCTCCAAGGGGCCTTCCCTTTGGATCTTTTACCCTAGGGCAGTGCACCTTGTCCATAGGACCCCGAACCTTAGCTCCAAGAGCCCTACTCATAGGAACACGAACCGTAGCTCAAGTGCCCTACCCATAGTGACCCTAATCCTAGCTCCAAGTGCCCTACCCATAGGAACCCTAACCCTAGATCCAGGTGGCCTACCCTTAGGAACCCTAACCCTAGGGCGGGAGGCCCTACCCATAGGAACTCTAACCCTAGATCCAAGTGGCCTTCCCTTAGGATCTCTATCTCTAGGGCGGAAGTGGATAATATAAGGGCCGTATCAGATGATAGACAGTCACATAAAAAACAATCTGGCACATCAGAAAAGGGTAGACAAATAAACAAGGACAAGTTTTTGAAGTGCTTATACACAAATGCTAGAAATCTAAATAATAAGATGGGTGAACTAGAGTGCCTTGTGATAAAGGAGGTTATTGATGTAATAGGCATTACAGAAACCTGGTGGACTGAGAGTGTCATGGTATAATTCCCCACTCTGAACCTTAGCGTCGAAAAGATGGGGTACCAGCATGAATTCCTCTGAGCTCAATCCCAGCTTAGAACTGGAATTATACCATGACAACCCCGCCCTACGGTTAGGGTTCCTACGGGTAGAGCACTTGGAGCTAGGGTTAGGGTTCCTAAGGGTAGGGCACTTGGAGCTAGGGTTAGGATTCCTATGGGTAGGGCACTTGAGCTAGGGTTAGGGTTCCTATGGGTAGGGCACCCCGCCCTAGGGTTAGGGGTCCTATGCGTAGGGCACTTGGAGCTATAGTTAGGGTTTCTGTAGTTAGGGCCTCCTGCCCTTGGGTTAGGGTTTCTATGGGTAGGACACTTGGAACTAGCGTTAGCATTTCTATGGGTAGGGATTACCGCCCAAGGGTTAAGGTTCCTAAGGGTAGGGCACTTGGAGCTAGGGTTAGGGTTCTATGGGTTGAGCACTTATAGCTAGGGTTAGAGTTCCTATGGGTAGGGCGCCCCACCCGAGAGTTAGAGTTCCTATGGGTAGGGCACTTGGAGCTATAATTAGGGTTCCTATAGTTAGGGCTTCCTGCCCTTGATTTAGGGTTTCTAAGGGTAGGGTACTTGAAGCTAGGCTTAGGGTTCCTATGGGTAGGGCACTTGAGCTAGGGTTCGTGTTCCTATGGGTAGGGCATTTGGAGCTAGCATTGCAGTTCCTATGGATAGGGTGCACCGCACTAGGACTAGGGATCCTAAGGGCAGGCCACTTGGAGCTAGGGTTAGGGTTCCTGTGGGTAGGGCTTCCCACCCTAGGGTTAGGGTTCCTAAGGGTAGGGCACTTGGAGCTAGGGTTAGGGTTCCTATAAGTAGGGCACTTGGAGCTAGGGTTAGGGTTCCTATGGGTAAGGCACTTGGAGCTAGGGCTAGGGCTCCTATGGGTAGAGATTCCTGCCCTAGGGTTAGGGTTCCTAAGGGTAAGGCACTTGGAGCTAGGGTTAGGGTTCCTATGAGGAGAACACTTGAGCTAAGGTTCGGGTGCCTATGGATAGGGCGCAGCGCCCTAGGATTAGGGTTCCTATGGGTAGGGCACTTGGAGCTAGGGTTAGGGTTCCAATGTGTAGGGGAATTGGAGTTAGGGTTAGGATTCCTAGGGGTAGGGCACTTGATCTAAGGTTAGGGTTCCTAGGGTTAGGGCATTTGGAGCTAGGGTTAGGGTTCCTATGGATAGGATGCACCGCGCTCGGGTTAGGGATCCTAAGGGTTGGCCACTTGGAGCTAGGGTTAGGGTTCCTATGTGCAGGGCTATTTGAGCTAAGGTTCGGGTTCCTGTGGATAGGACACTCTGCCCTAGGGTTTGGGATCCTAAGGATAGGCCACTTTGAGCTAGGGCTATGGTTCCTATGGGTAGGGCTTCCCACCCCAAGGTTAGGGTTCGTAAGGGTAGGTCACCTGGATCTAGGATTAGGGTTCCTATGGGTAGGGCACTTGGAGCTATGGTTTGCGTTCCTATGGGTAGGGCACCACGCCCTACGGTTAGGGTTCCTACGAGCAGAGCACTTGGAGCTAGGGCTAGGGTTCCTATAGGTAGAGTACTTGAAGCTAGGGTTAGGATTCCTATGGGTAGGGCGCCCCGCCCTAGGGTTAGGGTTCCTATGGGTAGGGCACTTGGAGCTATAATTAGGGTTCCTATAGTTAGGGATTCCCGCCCTAGAGTTAAGGTTCCTAAGGGTAGGGCACTTGGAGCTAGGGTTAGGGTTCTATGGGTTGAGCACTTATAGTTAGAGTTAGAGTTCCTATGAGTAGGGCGCCCCGCACTAGGGTAGGGTTCCTATGGGTAGGGCACCTGGAGCTATAATTAGGGTTCCTATAGTTAGGGCTTCCTGCCCTTGGTTTAGGATTTCTAAGGGTAGGACACTTGAAGCTAGTGTTAGGGTTCCTATGGGTAGGACACTTGACTAGGGTTCGTGTTCCTATGGGTAGGGCATTTGGACCTAGCGTTGTGGTTCCTATGGATAGGGTGCACTGCACTAGGACTAGGGATCCTAAGGGCAAGCCACTTGGAGCTAAACTTTTTCAGGTAGAAGTCAAACTCAAACAGCTTAAGGGGACCAAATTAGGAGACCAGGATAATCTCCATACAAGAATATTACAGGAACTGTCACATGAAATTGCAAGCCCAATAGCAAGGATTTTTAATGAATCCGTAGACTCATGGGTTGTGCCCTATGACTGAAAAATTGCTAATATAGTATCTATTTGTAAGAGAGGGGGGAAATAATCTGGGAAACTAAAGGCCTGTTAGTTTGACCTCAATTGCACTCAAGGTCTTGAAATGCATTTTGAAAGAGAAGGTATTAAGGACACAGAGGTAAATGGTAACTGGGATAAAATACAGTATGGTTTTACGAGACCAACCTGATCTCTTTTCTTTGAAAAGATAAATGATTTTTTATGTAAAGGAAATGCAGTAGATCTAATCTACCTGGTTTTCATTGCATTTGATACAATTCCACATGGGAAATTATTAGTTAAATTGGAGAAGATGAGGATTTGTATGAGAACTGAGAAGTGGATAAGGAACTCATTAAAAGAGAAAGTACAATGATGGCATAATGAAAGATGGACTCTTGGGTTGGAAGGAGGTTACTAGTGGAGTTCCTCAGGGATCAGTCTTGGAACCAACCTTATTCAACATTTTTATTAATGACCATGGCACAAAATGTGGGCATATGCCAACTATATTTGCGGATGACGCAAAGTTGGGAGGAATTGCTACTATGGAGGAGGACGAGAATATCTCACAAAATGATCTGGAGACCTAGAAAACTGTAATGGGATGAAATTTAAGAGTCCAAAGTGCAAGATTGTGCACTTAGAGATTAACAAGAATATTTTTTTGCTGTGAGCTGGGGTTTTATCAGTTGGAAGCAACAGAGGAGGAGAAAGACCTGGCCAGCGCACTGGAACCAGGAGGACCAGAGAAGCCATGGTCCCTCCATTTTTAACAGCATAGTCCTCACACTTCTTAACAAATAAACCTGCCTTAAGAACAGGCAAGAGTGGGGAGCTCTGCATCATCAACCTGTGCCACCCCCTGCTCAGCCAGGGCCGTCTCCTACCTGCATCTCATGGCAGGAATCTATGTGTGGCTGCAGCTCCCAGCGCTGGCTCCGCAGGCAGCAGGTGACCAGTTCTGGGCAGAGGGAGCTTGGCTTGTGGAAGGGGTGTGTGCAATGTCAGGAGAAAGGGAGAGGATGGACATAGTTTTGGGGGACATTGCCCCCCAAAGCAGAGATGAGGTTTTAGAGGTGCATGTGGGGTCATGTGCCACTTTCTCCCCAATTTCTGTGAGCACCAAGCTGCTCTGCTCAGCCTTGTGTGGAGGGAATAGAGGAATGGTTTCAGGGTGCATGCGTGTGGCCTTCTCAAATATAGTAGTCCAACTACTCTTTCAGGGGACACACCTGCCCCCAAGGGACCACCTCAGCTCTTGCTGCCCTTTAGGCAGCATTTAAATCCATGGCAAATCTGAGCCCCCCCTCGCCCATCATAAGAACTGCCATACTTGATAAGACCAATGGTCCATCTATCCCAGTAGCCTGTCTTCTGACAGTGGCCAATACCAGGCGCAGGAGCTTCAGAGGGAATAAACAAACAGGCAACCAAGTGATTCATCCATTATTGTCTACTCCCAGCTTCCGGAGAACAGAGTATAGGGACACACAGAGCATCCTGTTCCATCCCTGCCACTGATGGGCCTACTCTCCAGGAAATTATCTAGTTCTTTTCTCAACCCTGTTGTAGTTTTGGCCTTCACAATATGCCCTGGCAAAGAGTTCCACAGGTTGACCGTGTGTTCTGTGTTTTAAACCTACTGCCTATTAATTATACTGGGTGACTCTTAGTTCTTGTATTTTGTGAAGGAGTATATAATACTTCCTTGTTCACTTTCTCCACACCAGTCATGATTTTATAGACCTCTATGATATCTCCCCTTAGTTATCTCTTTTCCAAGTTGAAAAGTCCCAGTCTTTTTAATCTCCCCTCATATGGAAGCTTTTCCATGTCCCTAATCATTTTTGTTGCCCTTCTCTGTAACATTTCCAATTCCAGTATATATTTTTTGAGATAGGGTGACCAGATCTGCACACAGTTCCAAGATGTGGGCATACCATTGATTTATATAGAGGCATTATGATATTTTCTGTCATGTTATCTGTCTCTTTCCTAATGGTTCCTAACATAGTTAGCTTTCTTGACTGCTGCTGCACATTGAGCAGAAGTTTTCAGAGAACTATTCACAATGACTCCAAGATTTATTTCTTGAGTGGTAATAGCTAATTTAAACCCTATCATTTTGTATGTATAGCTGAGATTAGGTTTTCCAATGTGCATTACTTTGCATTTATCAACATTGAATTTCATCTGCCATTTTGTTGCCCAGTCACCCAATTTCGTGAGAGCCCTTTATAAGCCTTCACAGTTTGCTTTGGACTTAATTATCTTGAGTAATTTTTGTACTGTCAGAAAATTTAGCCACCTCACTATTTGCCCCTTTTTCCAGATCATTTATGAATATGTTGGATAGCACTGATCCAGTACAGATACCTAGTGGACACCACTATTTACCTCTCTGTCCATTCCTACTCTTTGTATCCTATCTTTTAGCCAGTTACTGATTCATGAAAGGGCTTTCCCTCATATCCCATGACTGCTTACTTCACATATGAGCCTTTGGTGTGTGACCTTGTTAAAGGCTTTCTGAAAGTCTAAGAACACTATATCCATTGGATTACCCTTGTCCAAATATATGTTGACCCACCTCAAAGAATTCTAATAGATTGGTGAGGCATGACGTCCCTTTAGAAAATCAGTGTTGATTCTTCCTGAACAATTAATGTATATCTATATGTTTGGTAATTCTGTTCTTTACTATAGTTTCAACCAATTTGCCTGCTACTGAAATTAGTCTTAAAGTCTGGAATTGCGGGGTGTCATGGTATAATCCCCACTTTGAACCTTAGCGTCCAAAAGATGGGGTACCAGCATGAATTCCTCTAAGCTCAATCCCAGTTTAGAACCTGTAGCGCTACCACCAACCAGGAATTCCAGTGCCTGGTACACTCTGGTCCCCCCCCCAAAACCTTGCCCGGGGACCCCCAAGACCCAGACCCTCTGGATCTCAACACAAGGAAAGTAAACCCTTTCCCCCACCGTTGCCTCTCCCAGGCTTCCCCTCCCTGGGTTACCCTGGAAGATCACTGTGTGATTCAAACTCCTTGTATCACAAAACAGAGAGGACAATTCACCTTCCTCCCTCCTTCTCTTTCTCCCTCCCAGACTCTTCCTGAGAGAAAGTAATCCTGGCACAGAGAGAAATCAGCCTCTCTCTCCCTCTTCCCTCCTTTCTCCCCACCAATTCCCTGGGTGAATCCAGACCCAGTCCCCTGGGGTCTCACCAGAATAAAAAAACAATTAGATTCTTAAACAAGAAAAGCTTTTAATTAAAGAAAGAAAAAACAGTAAAAATTATCTTTGTAAATTTTTAAAAAATGGAATAGGTATAGGGTCTTTCAGCTATAGACACTGGGAACACCCTCCCAGCCTAAGTATACAAGTACAAATTAAAATCCTTTCAGCAAAAATACAAATTTGAACTCCTTTCAGCCAAATACACAATTAAACTCCTTTCAGCCAAATGCACATTTGAACTTCTTCCAACCAAATACACATTTGCAAATAAAGAAAACAACCATAAGCCTAACTCGCTTTATCTACCTAGTACACACTAGTCTGGACTTATAAGAGCCTGTATTGGAGAGATTGGAGAGAAACCTGGTTCCACGTCTGGTCACTCTGAGCCCCCAGAGTGAACAACAACCAAAACTAACAGCACAGCACAAAAACTTCTCTCCCTCAAGATTTGAAAGTATCCTGTTCTCTGATTGGTCCTCGGGTCAGGTGACAGCCAGGCTCACTGTTCTTGTTAACCCTTTCCAGGCAAAAGAGATATGAAGCAGTTTTGTTCTATTAACTCTTACTTATCTGTTTATGACACGGGGTTTCCTAAGAAGCCTTTTTAAAAAAAAAATAGTGTCACATTAGCTACCCTCCAGTCATCTGGTACAGAAGCTGATTTAAATGATAGGTTACATACCACAGTTAGAAGGTCTGTAATTTCATATTTGAGTTCCTTCAGAACTCTTGGGTAAATATCATTTGGTCCTGGTGTATTATTCCTGTTTAATTTATCAATTTGTTCCCAAACCTCCACTAATGATGCCTCAATCTGGAACAGTTCCTCAGCTTTGTCACCTAAATAGAATGGCTCAGGTGTGGGAATCTCTCACATCTTCTTCAGTGAAGACTGATGCAAAGAATTCATTTAGTTTCTCCACAATAATCTTATATGCTTTAAATGCTCCTTTAGCACCTTGATTGCCATGGGCCCACTGTTTGTTCAGGAGGCTTCCTGCTTCTCATGGTTTGTTCTTTTTTAATTGCTGTTAGTTTTTGAGTCTTTGCCTTGTTACTCTTCAAATTCTTTTTTTCCCAGCCTAATTATACTTTTGCACTTGACTTGCCAGAGTTTATTCTCTTTTCTATTGTCCCCAATAGGATTTAACTTCCAATTTTTAAAGGATGCCTTTTTGCCTCTAACTACTTATTTTATTTTGTTGTTTAGCCATCATGGCACTTTTTTGTCCTCTTAAAATGTTTTAATTTGGGGTACACATTTAATTTGAGCCTCTATTATGGTGCTTTTAAGAATTTTCCATGCAGCTTGCAAGCGTTTAACATACCGGTGAGTATTTCCAGTAGAGCTAGGGAAGTGTTTGTACCACTATACAAGGCACTGATGAGACCTCATCCAGAATACTGTGTGCAAGTCTGGTCTCTCATGTTTAAGAAAGGTGAATTCCAACTGGAACAGATGCAGAGAAGACCTACTAGGATGATCAGAAAAATGGAAAACCTACCTCATGAGAGGAGATTCAAGAGCTTGGCAAATGAAGGCTGAAGATATGATTACTCTCTATAAATATATCACATGAATAAATACCAGGGAGGGAGAGGAATTATTTAAGTGCCAGTACTGACACAAGAACAAATGAATATAAATTGCTCATCAGCAAGTTTAAGTTTGAAATTAAATGACGTTTTCTAACCATCTGAGGAGTAAAGTTCTTGAACAGACTTCCAAAGGAAGCAGTGGGGGCAAAAAAAACAAACCAAACAAAACTAACTGGCTTCAAGACTGAGCTTGGTAAATTTATGCAGGGGATAGTATGATGAGTCTGTCTATAATGGCATGTGGCCCATCTATGACTACTAATAGCAAATATCCTCAAAGGCTGATGACAGAACACTAGATGGGGAGGGCTCTGAGTTACTACAGACAATTCTTTCCCAGATATCTGGCTGTTGGGTCTTGCCCACATGCTTAGGGTCCAACTGACAACCATATTTGGGATTTAGAAGCAATTTTCCCCTGGGTCAGACTGGCAGAGACCCAGAGTTTTTTTTTTTGCATTCCTCTGCAGCGTGGGGCCCAGGTCACTTGCAGGTTTAAGATAGAGTAAATGGTGGATTCTCTGTAACTTGAAGTCTTTAAATTATTATCTGAGGACTTCAATCACTCAGCCAGAGGTTATGGACTAACACAGAAATGGTTGGGTGAGGTTCTGTGGCCTGCAATGTGCAGGAGGTCAGATTAGATGATCATGATGGTCCCTTCTGGCCTTAAAGTCTATGAGTAGGGAATTCCTGATCATAATCCATAGTGGAGGGAAAGTGGTCTTAGTGTAAAAAGTTGAAAAAAATGAGTCTCTATAATGCTCTCTAGGTTCCCTGATTCTTTCTCAGGGAGGGGAAGGATATGGAAAGATATCAATCCTGTCATGATCGAATTCCACATAGAGTTCAGATCTGAGACATTTTCTAAGGGAGACAATGACTTGTTTAAGTGAAAAGCTAATAGAGATCAGACATATTTCCTTGGAGGACCAGTCAGGTTTCTAGGGTGTAGGTTCTCCAGAGAAGTTTGCATAGTTATGGAAAGAATTTAGCCTTGTAAGGTTTGTTTTCAATCTCAGAGAAAAGGGGGAACCAATCCAACCACTTTACACTTCTTTCCTTTATCTTTAAGCACTGAGGATAATGTACGCAGTACTGCATGAGGGATCTCTGATCCAAATGAAGTTCTGAATGGGGTATTCCAAAGCTCAGAGAGATGAACCTGAACTTCAATTCAGTATGAACAAACAACTCTGAGGAAGCAATAGGAGCTTTTTCAGGCATGGAACCAATAGCCTCAGGTCTAGGTCAAGGTATGGATCCATACCATGGTGTTGACCCTCAATAGCACCCTTTGCTGTGGCTCTGACTTCCATAGTCAGAGCTTTATGAGTATGTATTTGCATTCAGTGTGTGGAACGGGAAGTACCAGATTCTGAGGATTATGGTCTCTAGGACTGGCTCTTTCAACTGAGGCAGAGATGTGTGAGGCCAGGTGTTTATCAGCCTGTTCATAGTGACTGGTACATTAGGTTTGCCCCCAGTCAAAGACTTTGCCAACTTTTTAACCCCTCTCAGGAGTTGTAGCTAAGGCTTGTCTTCCACCAGTTATGGCTCCTGTGTTATGCAACTAGAAGGTTTAGCTGCTAATGCTTCTGGCCATAACATAGCTAGGAGACAATTCTATTAACTTTTCTGGTCCTGTGGATGAAAGTGCAACATATGGAGCAATAAAAAGGGAAATGACTTTCCCCTAAGCAGGCCAAATAATGCACATATGCATACAAAGCAGAAAAAACGGCAGGACAAGAGGCTTACTTCTTGAAACTGTGTTTCTTTGTCTTCTGTTCCCAAATAGCAGAACCAAGGACCTCGGTTAGGGCACTAAGATCCTTAGTAAGAAAAACAAGAAAGAAAAAAGAACTCACAACACTAAGAAGGCAGAAGCACTGGATATGGTCCCTTCTGACAAATCAGGGTCCAAGGACCTGGAAAGGTTTCTGGTCCAGTGGTTAGAAGAAAATTAAGTGGTTGGTGTATCACGCCTCCTTTTAGAGCCTCCTTCTTCAAATGTTTGTCACTGCAAAGAGAGAAGCTGAGGGCATGACAACTCTCCAATTGACAATGATATTAGAAGGTTCTACCAGTCCAAGCTGAACTGTTAATTCATCCAAAGAGCATGAATGTGCAGAGGCCACTTGAAGAAATAGGAGTTATATATCTTCATTATACATATTGCTGGATGTCTTTCTAAAAGATGTGTTATAATTCAAACAGGAGTTATTTCAGGGAAATTCTATGGCCTGTGTTATGTAGAAAACCAGACTAGATGATTGTACTGGTCCCTTCTGGTCTTATACAATATGTACCGTTAGTTTATGGTGGAATATATCTTTTGAACGCAGAATCAATGAGAGAAGAGCATGATAACTATGTACGTAACTACCTTAATTATAAAGACAACTGGAAAGTATGAAGAAACAAAAATGCCAGATGTGTTTTTTTTAAATAAATGGAAAACTGAACTTTTCTAAATGACCAAGTAAATCACTAAATGAGAAGTGTGCCTTTTTTATGAGTGATGAATATTCCAAATTAAAAAAAACCCACTTGATAGAATTTAAACTCTGCCTGCCAATTCTCAGAGAACTTGGCTATATAACATTTTATAGAAAAGAAGAATAAAATTAGAATTAATAAATGTAAAGCACTCAAGAAAATAAAAGTGCTTATTAGTTTTAAAGCTAAAGGGTGCAATAAATGTGAGTAAAATATAGCTACCTTTCTTTTTCTGTCAATGAGATTGGCTTGCATATAATCTTGTGGATATACCATTTTTTTCTGTCAGACTCATTCTATCATTTCATTTCAGGGCCACAGTAATACAGATCATATCCATTTTGTAATTTGATATCAAATCAAATATTGCGATTGCAGGAACACTAAATAAGTACCTGGTGCTACCAAAATTAAGCCTGAAACTAGATACCTACTCTCTGCCACCCCTCTGTTTATGATGCAAATTGGAGTAATGGAAAAAAAAAGACCTAGATTTTTTTTCTACAGTATCTCTGGGTTGCAATGTTAACAGTCCTTCTGGATAATAGCCCAAAAAGCAATAACTGGTGCAATATATAGAATGGCTTTCGCTTAGAATATCAAACCACATTCTAAGACATAACTGGTTTGAAAGTTTTTTAAATGCACACTGTAAAATGTAGAGATATAAATTAACCAAGTTATTCTATCCACGACTTAGAAAGTTTGACAGAAGACACCATTAAGATTAAACAGAAACAGCAGAATAACAGTAGCAATAGCAATTGTAGGCCCTGATCCAGTAATTTTAATGGTGCTCCATGTATGCAGCAGGTTGGGGCATTAATGGATGGTTCAACAGACTTACTTCCAGGTGAATGTATATGTAGAAATTTAGCACAACTTGAGTATAGTACAGGGCTGATGCCATATAAAATTAAACCAGATTGAAACTAATTAAATCAGATTGAAATTGCTGCTTGGACAATTTCAATTTTTTTTAATCTTTACATATTTGAAATGAAACAAAAAATGTAAAAATGTTGTCCTGTTTGCTGCTGTTTGTTTAAGCTAGTGCTACTGCTGAACCACAGAGTGGTATTGGTGGTGATAGGTCATGACAGGATACTCTGCAATCAGTACAGATCTCCTGGTCCATGATCTTAACATCCTCAAATCATAAACTCATAGATGGCACATTGGTATAAAGAGCTACAGATTTGCATAGCTATTCATATATAAAGCTGAAAGGGGGCGGAGCATTTAACTGTAATACCACTCACCAAGCATCACTTTAGGCCTCCCCTTCAAAGCTCTCCAGCTTTTCATTTGTAACATCCTTCTCCTCCCTTTAAGAAGTCCAAGGTGCTGGGAGTTTTTCGCCCTCAGGAGCAGCAGGATCCTCATGCCCCTTTTTCCAGGACTGGGAAAGGGGCATCAGCAAAATCTTCATTCAGCTCCCAGGTATGTAATGGGATCCCAAGTTCATCCTTCCAGGACTGGGAAAGACGAAACAGCAGAAGGGTCTTCAGCTTAATTCTAGATTTGCAAGACTGGCAGTAGCAGCAAGTCCTCCCCCATCTTGCCTGCCCAGAATTTCTGCTGAGGAGCAGCAACAACAGTAGGATTCTTATCCTCCTTCAAGAACTAACAGAGGGACTGAGTGCTGCAGGTGAACTTCAGGCCTATGTTTGTAGGGGAAATGGGAGAGGGCTTTCTCGGCTGCACATGCTGAGGGCTTTGTTGCTAATACCAAGCATTCAAAAGTCATAAGTAGAGATGAGGAAAAGCTTTCTAACCAGACAGTTTTCTGTCAGAAAACGCTGATCCAATGAAATAAAAAAAATTCTTGGGAACATACAGAGTTCAATAAAATTTTGCAGGAAATTATCAGAATGTTTAGTATTTACTTTCTTATACTACACCAAACTGGAAAGGATAAAGTCAATATAAAATGTTTCAACAATATCAAACTGAAGTGTTTTGCATTTATTGAAACCAAACATTTCAATAACGTGGAAATGCATATTTCTGGAATATTTTGTTTCATGGAACATTCAGAAATTTCAACTTTTGTTTTGATTTGGGCTGAAACTAATTTTGAAATCTCAGAATTTCCTATGGATCATGAATTTACCTTAAAAATCATGAGAATTTTAAAAGTAAACAAATGCAGGTTCTTTTTTATTTACCTTTGGTATTTTGAGCCTCCAGTGTTCATGTTATCAAGCTTTTCTCCAAAACCAAGAAGACTAGAAACTTACTGTGTTTTTATTTTTTTCATGAAAACGGAGATTCTCACAGAATCCCATGGCTCCAGATGCTGTGGTTTCAATTATAAAAACTAAATATTGTGAGACTCACAAAATCGTGAGGGCTGGTAATACTGGGGAACCAGGTTGTCCTTCAGTACAGTCAGCAGCTCCATTTGGCTGCTATTCTCTAGGAGGTAGATGAATGGGGAAAGGCAGGCAGGAGAAAATTTTTCCATAGTGTAGGAGTTTTCCCCACAGACCTACTCTCTACACAAAAAGGTACAGAACTGACAGGTCTTGGAACTGAACCCCTAAATTTACAAACTGTCTATTAATTGCAACTAAAATTTTCCCAGAATAAGGAGTGAGAGTTTAAGTATTGTCCCCAGCTGTGTAAACAACTAAGCTGCTCAATTTTGTGTATAACTACTGTGAAGTTCACATAAATCAATCAAATGAACATCTAAATGGATGGTTAGCCACCTAAATAAGGCCCCAGTATATTAATAAATAATAACAACAATGCAGCCAGAGCTGTAGGTTTTTCTCCATTTGTCTAGGCTGGTCTTAAGGAACAAGTAAAAACCCTACCATAGTGGAAGTGAAGGGATGAGAAGAGATCTCAGTAATATAGTAAATATCTCAAAGTAAATATTTTTCTTTGCATTCAAACTATATTCCATCTGTTCATTTTTCATTCTCTCACATCTCTCCATTGCAGACCACATATGTCTGAATTTACGCCCTTTTTTTTTTCATTTTTTTGGCAGCTACTAAAAAAGGGTTTTAGATAATGAGGGGACAAAAAATACTCTCAGCCTGCAGGTGTAATTCATAGTTTTGCTGAGAGCAGTCAGGCTTTTTAAATATTATCATAAGCATTTGGGCCAGATTTTTAAAAGCATATCATCCACAATTGGGACTATGTTTTCAAGACAGAGAAGCTCTGCCTTATGCACCAAAATAAGAGGCAAGAATTTCAAAAGTGCTCAGCAGTTGGGTGCTGTGCTCTTTCACAAACCTGACCATAAGTGTCAAATGAGAGCAGCTGGGTGCTGAAATCTGAGTTCTTAATTTACATGCCTAGATTGGAACACAGTTCTTTTTGAAATCTGACCCAGTTATGGGGGCTGAACCTTTGAAAATCTAATCATGATCTCTTTTAAAAATCTGCCTCTCCATAGTTTACATGCTAAATTGAACTCTTTCAATAAATAAAATCCTTGAATATTTTCCCTTGGTCATTTCTTTGTGTCTACATCTCATGAATTTTCCAGTGGCATACAAATTTCACACTCTCTGATCTTTCTACCCAAACAATGCTTGTCTTGTTCAATTGAATTATTTAGATCTGGGGGTGGGAAGACTCAGCAAAAACCTTCACAGAACCAAGATCCAGCTGTTAGGATCCAACACCTTAGTTTACCATCACCTACCAAGCTTCATTTTCCATGGAGCTGCTTCAGTCAGGGCTGATTGCATGTAGCTTTAATCTGATAGAAGACTCTAGTCAAAGCTCTTATAGTAATTGCTATTTCAGAATTATTACAAAACTTGAAACAGTTTTACTGAAAGGTTGGTTGAAGTTTGCAATTCTTTCAGTGAGCCAGTGCTGAAATTCAAGCGAACTTGGGCTGATATTTAGTTTCTACTGCAAACTAGGCAGAACTCATCAGTTTTGGTTGAGTTTCATTTTGAAATTTTGGACATGAAAGAACCTAATGTAAAGCAAAACTCAGTGCATGTGAACTCATTGGAACTGAGCTGAAAATAAAGATTCATGCTCTGAGTACCAAAGCTTTAGGGTTTTTTGCTGCTTTGCTTTTTCTGCCATTATTTGGCAGAACCAGTCCAGTTATGGAAGAGCAGGTTGAAGTATCTAGAAGTACTGAGATGATATAAACACCTAGAAAAGAATAAGAGCAATTTTTTCAGAGTAATAGGATGAAACCAAGCCAAGAAATTTAGGCTGACTATTTATTTACTAATAAATATATAGTGGGAGATGAGAAAAATTCCTAACAATAATATCTTTTTGACACTTTTTATAGACTACCAAAGGGATTGGTTGCAGAATATTCATTTCAGTCATTTAAAACTTAACTGGATAAAGCACTAGACAAAATACACTGTAAGGGAAAATTTTACATTGGCAATGGAATGGAGTGGATGACCTAACATAGGTTTATTTCCATTTATAATTTCTATGATTAAGTTCTTTCTACCAAAGTAGCATCGGATTAATGCTAGCCTGCTATCAGACTTCTTATAAATCAGAATTAAATAGTGCTTAATTTTTTAACATTCTGATGTATGATGCAGCAACTGCAACTAATATAATGTTGCAAATATTTTATGATGGTGGAAACACTAGCCAAGCCTGTTGTCGAATCCTGTAGCATTTAGGCAAGACTTCCACTTAAACCAAAAGGGGGATGCAGAATCAAGCTCTGTATTAAAAATCAGCTAATGCCTCCAACAGTGCTTGATCTGTTTGTGTGTGTCTGCACATGCGCATGTATCTGGTGAACTGTAATTTGACTGTTATACTCCACTGTTACTTGCAATATATCCACTGCTTAAGACTGCTGTTTGGGGAAGAAACAAATAACAGGAATAAAAGTTAGCAAACATTATCAATTTGGGAAAGGTATGCTATCATTCTTTTGGGGAGATACCATTATGATTCTGCCCAGTCCACTGCTCAAAAGTGATATGTTGTAGCACTCAAAAAAGGTTGTAAAACATTAACAAGATCTTGTAGGCCTCACTGGAGCCCTAGGCAGTGATAGGGAGACTCAAAGTAGGCATGGCCTTGGTAGAACAGTAACATACCAGGTATTAGCTAACCAAGAAAGCACGTTCCTGACTGGAGAGGATGGCAGAAGAGCACCCAGAGTTCTGAAATAACTATATGAACAAACTCCCAAGAGATGGTCCAGGAACACATTAGCACCTCATAAGTATGGAATGACAGGATAATGGATGAGGATGTTTAGTTCAAACTAGCAGGTACAGGGTACAGGATAACAATAAAAAGCATATGAAATGTAAAACACAACTTATTTGTATCTGTATATAAAAGGAGAGTGGAAGGAGGGCATCTTTGTACTGACTTAGGGGACAGCATCATGTTATGTTGATTGAGCAGGTACTTTGTTGTGAACATACATGTGTTAGTTCACCTGTAGCTCCCATGGGGCACTAGTACCATGCTTCATCAACAATAAATCTAGCTGAGCAGCTTCCCAAGCCTGTGGTCTTTCTGTATGAGTAACATTGAGGTCTGCTGAATCAACATACCGCACTCTTTGCTAGGGCGGCTAACATCTGCAGCTCTAAGAACTGCAGCAATAGCAGCATTAACAACACGGCAGCATTAGCAACACTTAGCAACACAAACAACAGGTCTCTTCAGGAAAAGAGCCTACTACATTGGAAAAGTGGCTGTAGTCTCAAATAACTGGGTGTGCAACATATTTCCAAGCAAAGAAATAGTTATGCAAAAATACTAAAATTTTGTCAAGTGCCTAAGTGACTTTGTAGCCTAAGCCCCATATAAAAAAGTCTACTAGGTGCCTAAATCCTTGTGATTTAGGCTTTTCCAATCCAGATTTTTAAAAGGTATTTAGGCATCTAACTTCCATCGAAATCAATGGGAGTTAGTCACCTACATATCCTTAAAAATATGGCCTAAGTACCTAAGAGACTTTTTTGAAAAGCTCTTGCTGTTAGGAAGCTGCAAAATGCAAATCATCTCATTTAATTTTTATATTTAGAAAAAATGGTGTAGCCTTGTTTTTAATTAAAATATCAATTGCAGTCTATATTAATGAGTTACAAAATCGTAGGCCAATATACATTGGACCACATTCACGGGGCATTTTATATAAGAGCCATTAGATGTTGTGGAACAGGTCTTTCAGTCTGCTTAATGAGCTCTTAAATAAAGAAAATATTGACTTTCCTCAAACCTCTAGCTGCTTGGTCTGTGACATGAGGAATATAGGGCACAGTGGTAAGCAGATAGATCTCTGAAGAGAGAGGGGGTGCAGAAATTCATCTATTTTCAATAATTCTATTTATCAAATTTTAATTAGATCCTTTGCAGCTACATGTTCTTTGATCTGAGCTAATTGATCAGTGCATTGTGTTTTTAATAGGTTTCATAATAATAATACTTGGCACTAATGTAGCGATTTACAATTTTCAAAGTGCTGTGCAAACATGAGCTAATTAATTCACATAACACCTCTGTAAAGTAGGAACAGTAAGTATTGTTATGCTTATTTTATAGAAGGAGAATCTGAGGCACAGAAAGGCTAAGTGATTTGTCCAAGACCAGCAAATGAGTCAGTGGAAGAGCCCCAGACAGAACTGAGTTGTAAGCTCCATTTCAAATCCACTAGACCATGATTCCTCTCAAAAAAGAGACTGCTTGCTGGAATTTGAGAACAATCTAGGGACCTTTCGATTTTGTAGTGCGTTTGCTCTTGCTAAACTGTTTGCTTCTTCTCTGATTTCTTTAAAATAACTTCAGCAGACCACAAAATGTACAGAAGTTTGAATCCCAGATACTGGGCTTGACAAGAGTCATGAAAATCAAGCATCATGTGATGATTCATCAGTAGTTGCTGTTTGCCATTGTGAAAATAGAAGGGCTGATGATACTAGTTTACAATCTCTGAAATCTCCTTGACTTGATGAGCTAGTTAGTGTCTCTTACCCTATGTCACATCTGCTGTCATACAGTAGAACCTACTGGTGCAGAATAATGTATAATATACCACTTCAGACCTATTTGTAAATATTTGGTCTCCTATAACCTATATTTTAAAACAGTTACTCTCCTTTTTAGGAGTTTCAGTAGTTTATCTTCAGTTCATGAAGAATAATTGAAGACTTTATGAATTCCACTAGGGACCTCATTCTCAATTTTATGTGGAAATTGCTCAGATAGTGTGATGATGGGTGACAGTACAAAACCCTAAAGAAGACAGATGTATGCCCCAGAGCAAGAAAGGTGTAAGGGAAAATGAGCTTTTTGCTCCCTCTATAGGAGACAAAAATAAATCTTTATTTACATACTTTATCCTAACTTCATTATCAGAACATAAGTTCTGTACAGTATTTTAAACTGAGTGGAGTTTATTTGTTTGCCATTTTCTGGAAATGTTAAATGATGCATGTAACTGTATTTATGAAAGGGTGTGTGTGTTATGAGGGTTATAGCCTGGGAAAAGTGGGTCTCCCTGATCTGACAGGTACTGGACTCTTATTGGTACTGATCCCAAATGAAATAAGGCAACCAAGGACTTTGTTAGAAAAAGCAGAGGCTGTTCAGAGATCTTGCTTCATTCTGAGTTTCCTGCCTAGCAATTCTGCCTAGATATGACTTTCCTAGACTGGACTCAGCAGCAGCCAGCCTAGTGGAGCAGACCTGGAGGCAATGGGGTGCTGGTGGAGTTGATTTCTCTGAAACCGGACTGGCAGAAGAAAACCCTCTTGATATAACCTGGGAGCCACAGGCCTGAATGGTGCCTGATAGGGTATACGTCACAGAACAAGAGCAGGCAGGCTGCCAGCTTACTACCTCTGAGTCCAGTTAATGAGTGAAGTGTGTGTGTGCGGAGGGAGTTGTTTTGTGAATACAATATAAGCCCATGAAAAATAGGCAATCATCTGTGGCTTTTGGGTCATCCATATCTATTATATACTATTTAGATTTTGCCAGTTTCATTTTATTCTATAAACAGACATTTATCTTGTTCATCCCAAGTATTGTAATATATATTTGTGGTTTCATAACCCAAGGTCTCCTGGGTGAGGGGAGAAACACCTATAAAGGTGACCAATGTGGTTAAATTTAAGGTTCCTAAAACCTGCAAGTGGATGAGATTTTAAGTGGGGTATTGGAACACACAGGATATGTTCACATTGCAACTGAGTGTATAGCAGTGTGGACATTGCGGCGTGAGTGGAAGCTCAGACAAATTGCCTAGATCTAAGGCTACCTGCCCTGCTGGTGTAATAGTATAATTCCCAAATCTGAACCTTAGCATCCAAAATATGGATACTAGCATGAATTCCCCTAAGCTTAATTACCAGCTTAGATTCTGTGGCGCTGCCACCAATCAGGAATTTCGGGGCCTGATAACCCCTAGTCCCCCCAAACCTTTCTCTGGGAACCCCCAAGACCCAGATTCCTTGAGTCTCAAAACAAAGGGGAATAAACCATTTTCCTTCCCCCTCCTTTCTTTCTCCCAGCTCTTTCCCGCCCTGGGTACCCTAGGAGACCACCGTGATTCAATTCCTTGAATCACCCCTTCCCCCTCCCTTCTTCCCCAGAGAGAGATACAGAGATAAATGCCAAGAGCAGGTTTTTCTTCCCTCCTCCCTTTCCTTTCTGCCACCAATTCCCTGGTGAGTGCAGACTTCCTTCCCTGGAGTCTTACAAAAGATAACCAAAAAAAAATCAATTAGATTCTAAAAAAAAAGAGGAAAACTTTAATAAAGAAGGAAAAACATAAAAACTGTCTCTGTAATCAAGATGGTAAATATACAGGGTTTTTCTAGCTTATAGACAATAGAAAAAGGGAAGATAATGGAGCAGGTAATCAAAGAAATCATCTGCAAACACTTGGAAGGTGGTAAGGTGATAGGGAATAGCCAGCATGGATTTGTAAAGAACAAATCGTGTCAAACTAATCTGATAGCGTTCTTTGATAGGATAACAAGCCTTGTGGATAAGGGAGAAGCGGTGGATGTGATATACCTAGATTTTAGTAAGGCATTTTATACAGTCTCGCATGATATTCTTATAGATAAACTAGGAAAGTACAATTTAGATGGGGCTACTATAAGGTGGGTGCATAACTGGCTGGATAACCGTACTCCGAGAGTAGTTGTTAATGGCTCCCAATCCTGCTGGAAAGGTATAACAAGTGGGGTTCCGCAGGGGTCTGTTTTGGGACCGGTTCTGTTCAAGATCTTCATCAAAGATTTAGATGTTGGCATAGAAAGTACGCTTATTAAGTTTGCGGACGATACCAAACTGGGAGGGATTGCAACTGCTTTGGAGGACAGGGTCAAAATTCAAAATGATCTGGACAAATTGGAGAAATGGTCTGAGGTAAACAGGATGAAGTTCAATAAAGATAAATGCAAAGTGCTCCACCTAGGAAGGAACAATCAGTTTCACACATACAGAATGGGAAGAGACTGTCTAGGAAGGAGTATGGCAGAAAGAAATCTAGGGGTCATAGTAGACCACAAGCTTAATATGAGTCAACGGTGTGATACTGTTGCAAAAAAAGCAAACATGATTCTGGGATGCATTAACAGGTGTGTTGCAAACAAGACACGAGAAGTCATTCTTCCGCTTTACTCTGCGCTGGTTAGGCCCCAACTGGAGTATTGTGTCCAGTTCTGGGCACCGCATTTCAAGAAAGATGTGGAGAAACTGGAGAGGGTCCAGAGAAGAGCAACAAGAATGATTAAACGTCTTGAGAACATGACCTATGAAGGAAGGCTAAAGGAATTGGGTTTGTTTAGTTTGGAAAAGAGAAGACTGAGAGGGGACATGATAGCAGTTTTCAGGTATCTAAAAGGGTGTCATCAGGAGGAGGGAGAAAACTTGTTCACCTTAGCCTCCAATGATAGAACAAGAAGCAATGGGCTTAAACGGCAGCAAGGGAGATTTAGGTTGGACATTAGGAAAAAGTTCCTAACTGTCAGGGTAGTTAAACACTGGAATAGATTGCCTAGGGAAGTTGTGGAATCTCCATCTCTGGAGATATTTAAGAGTAGGTTAGATAAATGTCTATTAGGGATGGTCTAGACAGTATTTGGTCCTGCCATGAAGGCAGGGGACTGGACTTGATGACCTCTCGAGGTCCCTTCCAGTCCTAGAGTCTATGAGTCTATGAGTCTTTCATAGACTCTATGAGTCTATGAAAGAAGCTTTCTCCAGCAGAAACACAGTTTAAGCTACTTCCAGCAAGTACACAAATAAGAAAACAAGTTAAAAGACTATAACCGCCTTTTTTACTTACGAACTATTCTGAATAGATAAGAGATTGTAGCAGGGAGATTGGGAGAAACCTGGTTTCACCTCTAGTCCCGTCCAGGACACCGAGAGAACAACGCACAAACCCAAAACCCACAAACAAAGGCTTCCCTCCACCCAGATTTGAAAGTATCTTGTTTCCTGATTGGTCCTCTGGTCAGGTGTTTGGGTCCCTGTTTGTTAACTCTTTACAGGTAAAAGAGACATTAACCCTTAACTATCTGTTTATGACAGCTGGGCCCGAGCTCAGGTGAGTCGCCACCCATGCCACAACATCCACTCTGCTATTTTTAGCATCCTAGCACAAGTGGGGAGCTAGTGTGAGTCTGTCTACTTGGACTCCCAGCAGCAGGATAGACATACCCATAGATACAATCTGAACCATCCTAGACCTTACTACTGCTAATGACACCTGAGACAAAGGTTACATATTTAGATATTATACAATGAGTGCTCAAATTGGTGAAATTCACCACTGTTTAAGGGGCCAGCATAAGGCCTATGCCCCACTTACATCCTTAATGGACATTCACTTTCTGCTTTACCACAGCACTGATAGAAATTATTAAACTACCTTTTATATATTGACATTTATTTTTCTGTTTATTCTGAAGTCTGCAAAATACATTTTGTTAATAAAAATATTTACACATTTCATATCTGTTTCTACCATAATCCTTCATTATTAGAAAGAAATAGTACCATTATAATCAGCTTTGTTTCCTCTTCCTAGTGGCCAACATATGATTTCTGATTACACATCATCTGTTGTTGTGTTTGTCTTTATATTTGACTTCAGGCATCCTATAATTAAAGGGAGAAAATCTGTTGGCATTTTAGCCTGAAGCTTGGTAAAATGCTGCAAGACACTTTCAAGACAAATCACCAAGAACTGCAAGGATCAACTGGTAGGAAGAAAATGGCTTATCTTGCACTTTATTGCAGATCGCTTCATTAAGCATGCTGTGAGAATGCTAGTAGGTCATGAAAGATCAGCAGGCTGTGTCACATCAGGCTGCATGGTAATTCTGATTACTGCTGCAGTTACAGTTATTATCCACTAGGTAACTTATATAAAGAAATACCGCACAGGGTCATGCATGCCTTACTCATCTGGAACAAAACAAAACTACATATCCCAGTGTGGTGTTTTAGGCCACCCTCACTAAAATGACCCAGCAACTCAGAATGGAATGATATAAATAAATGATGCACTTCACATCAGTGTGTGGGGGAAAATAGTATCTTAAAGTAACAGGAAGGTGAGAAAGTCCTACACTATGCAACTTTCAATTCAATTTTGTACCACTAGTGGCGGTCCAATAGAGGTAAGTTTTCATTTAACAAACAGGAAGGATGGCACTTCTTCCAGTAATATAAGTACATCCCATTATTCCTATATCAAAAGGCACATTCTATGATAGTGCAAGGTGTTACAGAAAATCAGAAATGTTGGGATTATTTCTTACTGATTCTATAAAATATAAATTCAATGCACTTGCCTTTTTTCACAGTTCATACTTTGCTCATGGACACCTTACATTCTAAATATTTCAAAATATAAGGAATTGAGTATGTGGGGGGCGGAATCAACGGATTGCTTGGTGGGTTTTAGGGGACTCATAGCTAAGAAACTTTAAAAGAGGTGATGCAGATGGGGGAACAGAGGCATCAGTGTATAGAAAGGGATGGGTGGCTGAAAGAACAAAAGCAAACAAGATCAGAGGAACCAGAATGACTACAAACAAGTTGCAAAGAGTCCTGTGGCACCTTATAGACTAACAGATGTATTGGAGCATGAACTTTCGTGAGTGAATGCCCACTTCACCCATGAAAACTCTTGCTCCAATATGTCTGTTAGTCTATAAGGTGCCACAGGACTCTTCACTGCTTTTACAGATCTAGACAAACACGACTACCCCTCTGATACAAACAAGTTGCTTGCAGTAGCTAGCTGGGGGGGAACAGAGTAGTAGGTCATGGTAAGAGGACAAAAGACAGGCTGACGGCAGAAGCTAACTCTGTTCAGAGAGAAGTGTATCAGCTGTGAGGTAAATAAATGTATTCATGAAATGAATACCTGATGAGAAACTACTAGCAGAAGGCAAAAACAACAGAGGGCCTCCAAGTGTTCAGCAGCTCCAAGGTCCTGAAGCAAAGACTTCTGGTAGCCAAGGCAGAAGTTGGAACCTTTGTACGAGGAGGATGATCATGGAATAAAACTAAGTTTCCTGCTGGTCAAAAGCGAAATACCCAGATCCACCTGGCCAAGTCATGCTCCACTATGAGAACAAAAGAAATCATATGGTTTAGGACTGAGAGGGATGGGGATTATTGTTGAGCAGAAATGATGGGCCTGATTCTCCTTTCAATTTCACTGGTGTAAATTAGGAGTAACTTCATTAAAGTTAATGAAATTACACTAGTGTGAAGCTGATATAAGTGAGAGGAGAATTAGGGGTTGTCTGCACACAAATTTGCACTGGTTCAAACCCCGGAGTGGTTGCTCTGATTTAAGAGTGATTTATTTTGGTTTAATTTCATAATCCTGGTTTAGTGTGAAATAAAATTGTACACACAGCCTTTTCCTCGGTTTTACTAAATGAGTTTAAAACAATCACAGTTTTAGTTAAACCCATGGCCTAATGTGTAGGTAAGCCTTAAGGCTCCACAGTTTGCCTGGAGATGTGAATAAAGAGCTGTGTACAGCTTGTTATGTCTACTACCTTTGTTCAAGAATAAGACTAAATATCTGGGAATCAACTAGGCTAGGAACATAGGATTCTGGAACGGTTTCCACTCATCTTTCAACAAAGAATACATGCCTCATTCTCCCGTGCTGAGGCCCTTTGAAGTAGCAAGTTGTTCCTGGTTAGCACGGTTAATTGGCTGAATATTTACACTGAAGAGAAGTGTGATAAACCCCACCAAGTGCAAAGTTTATTGTGCTCAGTCACCATTTGTAGACCCAGACTAAAGCAACGAATTAAAAAAAAAACACATTTATATAGCAATAGGGCACTGAGATACCACGATGATATCTCCCTTCTTCCTTTCACCTCCAAACTCAATTGTGCTGTCTAAACCAGTGCCTAAACAAAATTATTTCAGCTGCATCCTGGATCCTCTTCAGTCTGATTTTTTTGATCCTCATTATTCCATTGACACACTTCTTTTCATGGTCTCTAACAACTTCTTCCTGGCCATATCTCTGTGTCTGTACTCCATCCTTATTATTCTTGATCTTTCAGCTGCTTTTTATATATTTGATAATGCCCTCTTGCTTAACAGCTTGTACTTCTTTGGTTTTCAGCACCCCACTCTTGTTTGGCTTATCTCCTACCACTTCTGTTCCATCAAGTCTTTTGGTGGACCCTTCTCTCATTTTACACTTTCAGTTGGGATACCAGAGCGCTCTGTCCTAGATCTCCCTTTCTTCCACATTCCTTCTTTCCACCCTCTGTCTGTGGATGGTGTCATCCACCTGAGAGGTGGCTTTCAGCTACCATCTCAGCAATGAGGTCTCACAAGTCCAAGGACTCCACACCTTACTGATACCTAATCTTGCACTGACTTCTCGGATGTCTCATCATCAGTTGAAATTTAGTGTGCCAAAAACAGGGCTCCTTTTCTTTCCTCCAGAATCTTCTTTCCTCCTTTTTTGCAGCCATCATCCTTGCAGTTGCTCAGGCCTATAATATGGGGATTATCTTCAGTGTCCCCCTATCTTTTGTTCCACAAATTCAGGCATTGGCCCAGTTTTGCAGCTTCTTTTACTCAATATTATGAAAATAAAACCTTCTATCTCTGTATATACAGCTAAAATGATCATCCAGGCCCTCATCCCCATCTTGATTATTGTAATCTCCTCTTCACTGGCCATCCTGCCACCCACAATACTCCTCACTCCAGGCCATACGAAACACAGTCGTTACAATTATTTTCCTTGCTTCTCTCTGTATATGTCATCCTACCCTCAATTTAAATGGACTCCTCCGTGGCTGTGTGTGTCTGGCAATGGGCTGACACAGCATATTCTCCCTCTCAGCACAGTACAGGAACTAGGAATGAATTGTGACTTACAGGGGTGATTCTAAGGGTATGTCTACCTACAAAATTAGGTTGAATTTATAGAAGTCATTTTTTTCAGAAATCGTTTCTATACAGTCAATTTTGTGTTTCCCCACAAAAAATGCTCTAAGTGCATTAAGTCAGCGGACTGTATCCACAGTACCGAGGCTAACGTCGACTTCCAGAGCACTGCACTGTGGGTAGCTATCCCACAGTTCCTGCAGTCTCCACTGCCCATTAGAATTCTGGGTTGAGATCTCAGTGCCTGATGAGGCAAAAACATTGTCGCGGGTGATTCTGGATACATGTAGTCAGCCACCCCCCCCGTGAAAGCAGTGGCAGACAATCGTTTCGCACCTTTTTTCCTGGGTTACCTGTGCAGATGCCATACCACGGTAAGCATGGAGCCCACACAGCTGACTGTCACTGTAAGTCTCCTGGCTGCTGGCAGACATGGGACTGCATTGCTACACAGCAGCATCTCATTGCCTTTTGGCAGGAGACAGTGCATTATGACTCGTAACCATCATCATCATACTCCTGGGTGCTCTTTTAACCAACCTTGGTGAGCTCAGTCAGGGGCACCTGGCCAGACATCGGTGTGACTCAGTCAAGTCATTCCCATCTTCTGCCAAGCACCCAGGAGATGAAGATGGCTAGTAGTCCTACTGCACCGTCTTCTGGTAAGCAGCCAGGAGCTGATGATGGCTAGCACTCGAACTGCACCATCTGCTGCCACTCTAAAGATGTAAAAGATAGATGAGTGGATCAAAACAAGAAATAGAGCCAATTTGTTTTGTATTAGTTTGCTTCCTCCTTCCCTTCCTCTGTGAGATCAACAGACTGCTAAACCCAGGGTTTTGAGTTCAATCATTCAGGGGGCCATTCTGTGACACAGTTGTTTGTGTGATGCAAAGCCACCCCCTTTGTGGACTTCAATTCCCTGTAAACCATGTGGTCAGTCGCCCCTCCCTCCGTCAGAGCAGACAATTGTTTTGCTCCTTTTTTCAGCCAGACGCCATAGCACTGGGATCATGGAGCCTGCTCAGATCACTGTGGCAATTATGAGCACTGTAAACACCATGCACATTATCCTGGAGTATATGTAGAACTAGAACTTGCCAAAGCAAAACCAGGTGAGGAGGCGACGGCAGCGCAGTGACGAGAGTGATGAGGACATAGCCATGGACATAGACTTCTCACAAAGTACAGCCCCCAGCAATGTGCACATCATGGTGTTAATGGGACAGGTTCATGCTGTGGAACACCAGTTCTGGGCCCAGGAAACAAGCACAGACTGGTGGGACCGCATAGTGTTACAGGTCTGGGATTATTCCCAGTGGCTGTGAAAATTTCGCATGCGTAAAGACACTTTCATGGAGCTTTGTGACTTGCTTTCCCCTGCCTTGAAATGCTAGAATACCAAGATGAGAGCAGCCCTCACAGTTGAGAAGCAAGTGGCGATAGCCTTGTGGAAGCTTGCAAGCCAGACAGCTACCAGTCAGTTGGGCATCAGTTTGGAGTGGGCAAATCTACTATGTGGGGGCTGCTGTGATCCAAATAGCCAACGCAATCAAAGAGCTGCTGATATCAAAGGTAGTGACTCTGGGAAATGTGCAGGTCATAGTGAATGACTTTGCTGCAATGGGATTCCCCAACTGTGGTGGAGTGAAAGATGGAACCCATATCCAAGCCAGCAAGTACATAAACCAAAAGGGGTACTTTTCAATGCTGCTGCAAGCTCTGGTGGACCACAAGGGACATGTCACCAACATGGATAAGGAAAAGTTATTTACTTATTCCCATAATACAAGAACTAGGGGTCACCAAATGAAATTACAGCAAAGAATCCTGTGGCACCTTATAGACTAACAGATGTTTTGAAGCATGAGCTTTCGTGGGTGAATACCCACTTCTTCAGATGCATGTGGTGGAAATTTCCAGGGGCAGGTATATATATGCTAGCAAGCAAGCTAGAGATAACGAGGTCAGTTCAATCAGGGAGGATGAGGCCCTGTTCTAGCAGTTGAGGTGTGAAAACCAAGAGAGGAGAAACTGGTTCTGTAGTTGGCAAGCCATTCACAGTCTTTTTTCAGTCCTGAGCTGATGGTGTCAAATTTGCGGATGAACTGAAGCTCAGCAGTTTCTCTTTGAAGTCTGGTCCTGAAGATTTTTTGCTGCAGGATGTCCACCTTAAGGTCTGCTATAGTGTGGCCATGGAGGTTGAAGTGCTCTCCTACAGGTTTTTGTATATTGCCATTCCTAATGTCTGATTTGTGTCCATTTATCCTTTTCCGTAGAGACTGTCCAGTTTGGCCGATGTACATAGCAGAGGGGCATTGCTGGCATATGATGGCGTATATTACATTGGTGGATGTGCAGGTGAATGAACCAGTGATGGTGTGGCTGATCTGGTTAGGTCCTGTGATGGTGTCGCTGGTCTAGATATGTGGGCAGCGTTGGCATCGAGGTTTGTTGCATGGATTGGTTCCTGAGCTAGAGTTATTATGGTGCGGTGTGAAGTTACTGGTGAGAATATGTTTCAGGTTGGCAGGTTGTCTGTGGGCAAGGACTGGCCTGCCACCCAAGGCCTGTGAAAGTGTGGGATCATTGTCCAGAATGGGTTGTAGATCCTTGATGATGCGTTGGAGGAGTTTTAGCTGGGGGCTGTATGTGATGGCAAATTTGACACCATCAGCTCAGGACTGAACAAAGACTGTGAATGGCTTGCCAACTACAGAACCAGTTTCTCCTCTCTTGGTTTTCACACCTCAACTGCTAGAACAGGGCCTCATCCTCCCTGATTGAACTGACCTCGTTATCTCTAGCTTGCTTGCTAGCATATATATACCTGCCCCTGGAAATTTCCACCACATGCATCTGAAGAAGTGGGTATTCACCCACGAAAGCTCATGCTCCAAAACGTCTGTTAGTCTATAAGGTGCCACAGGATTCTTTGCTGGTTTTTCAGATCCAGACTAACACGGCTACCCCTCTGATACAAATGAAATTAATAGGTAGCAGGTTTAAAACAAATAAAAGGAAGTTCTTCTTCACACAACGCACAGTCAACTTGTGGAACTCCTTACCTGAGGAATTTGTGAAGGCTAGGACTATAACAATGTTTAAAAGGGAACTGGATAAATTCATGGTGGCTAAGTCCATAAATGGCTATTAGCCAGGAACGATAAAGAATGGTGTCCCTAGCCTTTGTTCATCAGAGGATGGAGATGAGATCACTTGATCATTGCCTGTTAGCTTTACTCCCTCTGGGGCACCTGGCATTGGCCACTGTCGATAGATAGATACTGGGCTAGATGGACCTTTGGTCTGACCCGATACGACCGTTCTTATGTTCTTATCAACGTGGGATGGCTGGGAAAGGTACATGATGCTCGCATCTTCAGGAACTCTGGTCTGTTTCAAAAGCTGCAAGGGACTTTCTTCCCAGAGCAGAAAATAACCACTGGGGATGTTAAAATGCTACACACAGGCAGCCTGGGCAGTAGTCAGGAGCTGATCAACTATAGACTGAACAAGTGCAGAATAGTGGTAGAATGTGCATTTGGACGTTTAAAAGCTCACTGGCGCAGTTTACTGGCTCAGATAGACCTCAGCGAAACCAATATTCCCATTATTATTACTGCTTGCTGTGCGCTCCACAATATCTATGAGAGTAAGGGGGAGACGTTTATGGTGAGGTGGGAGGTTGAGTCAAATCATCTGGCCGCTGATTACGCATAGCCAGACACCAGGGTGGTTAGAAGAGTACAGGAGGGCACGGTGCGCATCACAGAAGCTTTGAAAACCAGTTTCATGACTGGCAAGGCTATGGTGTGAAAATTCTGTTTATTTCTCCTTGATGAACCTCCTTGGTTCACTCTACTTCCCAGTAAACTAGCCACCCTCCCCTCTCTCCTTAGATCACCACTTGCAAAGGCAATAAAGTCATTGTTGCTTCACATTCATGCATTCTTTATTAATTCATCACACAAATAGGAGGATAACTGCAAAGGTAGCCCAGGAGGGGTGGGAGACGAGGGAAGCACTGAGTGGGGTGGGGGAGGAGGGAAGAACAAGGCCACATTGCACTTTAAAACTTTAAAACTTAAAAACTTATTGAAGGCCAGTCTTCTGTTGCTTGGGCAATCCTCTAGGGTGGAGTGGCTGGGTTTCTGGAGGCCCCCCCCAAGTTCTTGGGCGTCTGGGTGAAAAGGCTATGGAACTTGGGGAGGAGGACTGTTGGTTACACAGGGGCTGTAGCAGCGTTCTGTGCTCCTGCTGCCTTTCCTGCAGCTCAACCATATGCTGGAGCATCTGAATTTGATCTTCCAGCAGTCTGAGCGTCGACCCTTGCCTTCTGTCAGCAAGCTGACGCCACCTATCATCTTCAGTCTGCCACCTCTTCTCGCGTTCATATTGTGCTTTCCTGCATTCTGACATTGTCTGCCTCCACGCATTCTGCTGTGCTCTGTCAGTGTGGGAGGACAGCAGGAGCTCAGAGAACGTTTCATCCCTAGTGTGTTTTTTTCACCTTCTAATCTTCGCTAGCCTCTGCGAAGGAGAAACATTAGCAGCTGGTGGAGGAAAAGGGAGAATGGCAGTTAAAAAGACACATTTTAGAGAACAACGGGTACACTCCTTCACATTAAACTTTGCTGTTCACATTACACAGCACATGTGCTTTCGTTACAAGGTCACATTTTGCCTCCTGTATTGAGAGCCTGCTGGTTTGGTGTGAGAGATCACTCACGCTTCATCCCTCCCCACACTGTGTGGCTAACAACGGGGAACATTTCTGTTCAGCCACAGCCAAACAGCCGAGCAGGAATGGGCACCTCTGAATGTCCCCTTAATAAAAGCACCCTATTTCAACCAGGTGACCATGAATGATATCATTCTCCTAAGGATAACACAGAGAGATAAAGAATGGATGTTGTTTGAATGCCAGCAAATACCGGGACCATATGCTGCCATGCTTTGTTATGCAATGATTCCCAACTACGTTCTACTGGCCTGGCATGTCCTACCATGGCGGACGGAATAAGGCCACCCTCCCCAGAAACCTTTTGCAAAGGCTTTGGGAGTACATCCAGGAGAGCTTTATGGAGATGTTCCTGGAGGATTTCCACTCCATCCCTATGCACGTTAACAAACTTTTCCAGCAGCTGTACTGGCTGAGAATGCCAGGGCAAATTAATCATTAAACAAGCTTGCTTTCAAACCATGTGTAATATTTACAAAGGTACACTAACCAGAGGTTCCTTCTCTGCCTTCAGGGTCCGGGAGCACTCCTTGGGTGGGTTCAGGGGTTACTGGCTCCAGGTCCAGGGTGAGAAACATATCTTGGCTGTTGGGGAAACCGGTTTATCCGCTTCCTTGCTGTGAGCTATCTTCCTCATCCCCAAAACCCGCTTTAGAGTTGTGTGATTCTCCATTGACGGAGTCAAAGCACAGGGTTGTGGTAGTGTTGACTGCACCCTCTAGCATGACATTCAGCTCATCATAGAAGTGGCATGTTTGAGGCTCTGATCTGGAGCAGCCGTTTGCCCCTCTGGTTTTTTGGTAGGCTTGCCTTAGCTCCTTAATTTTCACATGGCACTGTTGTGCGTCCCTGTTACAGCCTCTGTCCTTCATGCCCTTTGAGACTTTTTCTAATGTTTTGGCATTTCATTTACTGGAACGGAGTTCAGCTAGCACAGATTTGTCTCCTTATATGGCGAGCAGATCCCGTACCTCCCATTCGGTCCATGCTGGAGCTCTTTTGCGATCCTGGGACTCCATCATGGTCACCTCTGCTGATGAGAGCTGCACTCACCTGCACCTTGCCACGCTGGCCAAACAGGAAATGAGATTCAAAGGTTCGTGAGCCTTTTCCTGTCTACCTGGCCAGTGCATCTGAGTTGAGAGCGCTGTCCAGAGCGGTCACAAAGGAGCACTCTGGGATAGCTCCCGGAGGCCAATACCGTCAAATTATGTCCACACTACCCCAAATTCGATCCGGCAAGGACAATTTCAGCTCTAATCCCCTCGTCAGAGGTGGAGCAAACAAATGGATTTAAAGAGCCCTTTAAGTCAAAAAAAGGGCTTTGTTGTGTGGATGGGTCCAGGCTTAAATCAAGGTAATGCTGCTAAATTTGACCTAAAATCATAGTGTAGACCACACCTAAGTCACAATCTCTCCATAGAGCACCTTCGGAGGTAGCACAGCCTCTGCCACTCTACACTCAGAGCTACAAATAAAGTTTCAGTCTTGCCATAGATGATAGTAAATAATAAATCAGTTAATAGAATTTCACAAAGTGAAACTAAGGGCAGAACAGTTATTATGAATAGCTTTAAATATGCAATGGACATTTTAAGATAAGCAATTAATTGCTTTTTAATAAAGGATATCTACTAACTCAACATTAATAGGCTAAAAAGAAAACTGGTGGACTAACTAATAAAATATTCCTGTAATAACTAATAAATTACTACTGGGGAAAACAATGTACCAACTAGTGGCTAGATCCTGCAAATGGATCAGTGCAGGAAGATTTCTAAGCAAGTCCCATTAACTTGGAGCCTTCACCACTTGAAGTCTTTAAATCAAGATTGGACATCTTTCTAAAGGATATGCCATAGCGGAAACAGAAGTTATGGGCTTGAAGCAGAAATTATTAGGATGTGCCGCTGTGTTATGCAGGAGGTCAGACTAAAAGATCATAAATATGCTAATCCATTTAGGAGACTCTAGGAAAAAAAATTGATAATCACTTGTATATGAACAAAAATTTGAAATGTTTTATTAACAATACTATAATTTAAATGTATCCCAAACAGCGATCCTATTTCAATCAATTGCGGGAAACTGATTTTCAAACTGTCAAGGCTGATTCACCCTCTCTGGCGCTTGGAGTGCAGAAGGTGGGGACATGCAAGGAATCTAAAAATTAATACTGTCCACTCCAGGCTGGTATTACACTCCCAAGGTTACAGCTTTTCTCTGACCTTGGCTTGGCAAACACTGCCACCACACAAGTGAAAAGCTGCCTCTTGCAAATCCTGGCCCTTTGGCTTTTCCACCCTCCCTCAGGGAAACTGAGAAAGAAAAGAAAAAAAAGGGAAACCCAGCTGTTGCCGCCAGCTAATTGACAAACATATGCACAAGTCTTTTAAGACACAAAACCAATCAGGTTTTTTAAAAAGGTAAATTTTATTAAAAAAGAAGAAAGGAAACACATCTGGAAAATTAGGCTATTGCTAGATGTTATAGAGCAACTGAAAAGGGGTTAAACACCAGGAATGGCTCCCTGGGGTCCAGCTTAAGGTTACAAAAGAAAACAAAAATACCTGAGCTTAGCATAGAGGAAATCCACAAGTCAAAATAAAGAAATAAACCTGATCGCATCTACCTAAACATTCCCTGTCCCATTGAATCCTTCTAGGCAGAGAAGATAATTTTTCATACCTGGTTCAAACTTTACACAGCATTCCTGCTGCCCCTGTCTCTTCAACCAAAAGAGAACATGCGAGAGACAAAAGGAAAGCTTTTTTCCCCATTTTAAAAAAGTTCTAGCCTTCCCATTGGCTCTTTTGGTCAGGTGCCCACTCCTTTTCCTTTACCTGGGTGACTTTGTTAACCCTTTACAGGTAAAGCAAGCAGTGAACAGCCACCAAGATGGAGTTTACAGCTAACTGGCTGGCTGGGTGTCCATAAAAGGGAGCTACCTCCACCCCTTCATTTATCACAATGATATAGAAAATCTCAGTGATATAAATACAATATTGGATTTATTCAAAAACATCTAGTTAAAAATAGCACCAAGAGGCATTGTACAGATTGCTCTAATTTAACTGACTTTGAAATTCAATCAAAGGAAGTGTTTGATAGATTTACAGCATGAGGATATAAGAATGATATAATCAATAGTGTATTTAATAAAGCAACATGAGAAAAAGCAGTTGGTATTTCAGCCTGCAGCCTTGTAAAATGCTACAATTCACAATGAAGACAAATCACCTGGAAGTACAAAGATCAATTGATGGTAACAAAACATCTTATATTCCACATTATCACAGGCCTCTTCATTACACATACTGTGAGAATGTGCCCAGTCATGATAGATTATTATGTTGGACCACATCAAGTTGCACAGTAAATCAGAGTGCTCCACAGCCTGCAGACCACTAGGCACCATCTAGCCTAGCTAGTGGAACATGTGCCATTATGTAACTCCACTAAACCAAGGCCCCAATCCCAGATCTCCTTACAAATGTACTCTCATTTAATTCAGTGTGATTAGTCACATGATTAAAAATATCTACATGAGTAAAGGTTGCATGATCAGTCTCTAAGACCCCATTTTCAAAGTTAGTTCCTACTACACAAATCTCAGGGAATGCATTTTACTTTATCCAATAGCTGATACTAGAATTCACACAATTCCTGTATTTTCTTCTGACTAGAAGGTGTGGGAGTGATGAGAAACAGCTTTTGCACTGTTTAATTTGTTTTAATTAATTATTATTTTATTTCATTATCTGTTGTTGTGGTGGTGTGTATGTATGAAAGAGAGAAAGATAGTGGATTTTTTTTACGTGTGCCCCTACTGTCTTGACATACTTACATATACTTACTTGGCATACTTACTGCCACCTAATTGTAACACACACGTCAGTGAATGGAAAATTATAGCATAAAATTATAGCATGCTTTTACACAAAATAAAATGATCAAAACAAATCCTTTTGTGTCATTAATACAACAACATGGAGATTTTTATTGCAAAATGGAATATCAGTTTTACAGTGTGACAACAAGAGAATTTAGTCTATTCCTGAATTAATTATAACTGGGATTACATGGTCAACATTCACATTCCAGTATATTGAACTGAATAAGAGCTCTGTCCAGCTTCAGGATAAGGTTGATAGTCTGAGTTCCGTGTGTGTGTGTGTGCGCGCGCACGTGCGTGTGATGTTCCAGTAGAAAACTCAGATTGGTGTCATCAGTTCCTCTTTATGGTGGTGCAATTAGGGCGATCAAACAGCAAGTGTGAAAAATCAGGATCTAGATGAGAGGTAATAGGCTACTATATAAGAAAAAACCTCAAATATTGGGACTGTCCCTATAAAATTGGGACATCTGGTCACCCTAGCTGGTGCTTTGTTTCAAGACAAATGTATCACAGAGTTTCAGTTCATCCTCAGCAGCCATCCTGGCATTAGTTACATACTTCGTGTTAAAAATAAATAAATAAAACAGATAAAAACAGTGTGTCATTCTCTTGTTGTTTTGCACTAGTCAGGCAGTACAATGCAGCATAAAGCTTGTGGATCTGGCCACCAGAGGAACAGAAAGAGAATCTGACTATAAAATAAAGTGAAATTGACCAGTGTAGGTTCACTGTCCAGGATAGATGAAATGCAAAAAGTAAAGAAAAAATAATATAAACAATAAAAATAAATTAGATGTTTAAAAAAGTCTTTGTTTTACTGATCTATATGATTAGTACTATAGTTAAGGGATTGTTAAATACGTGGTTTCTGTCTTGACTGTGTCCTTTTAGATTAACAGTACTGCAGTTGGTGTCAGAGGAAAAATGATAGCTGAACAGGACTGCCAGAGATGAAACAGAGCTCTAAATCCAAGATGAATTAATTGCCCGTGGTGAAAATGTATTTTTCATCTGAGACACTTGTTGGAAATGCCATTCAAAATTTAAATTGAAGAGAAGATGATGTTTTCCTTCAGAAAAAGATAGACCTATATTTCTTAATTGACAAAAAATATATCCCACATCTAGAGAAAAAATAAGTACCAAATATATTCAGCAAAAGAGAATCAAAAATCATCAGACTGATATTCATTGCCAGTAAAACCTTCTTCATAGTCTTTCCAATCTAATGCCTTCCTTCCCCAATCCCCTTCCACCTCAATAGTCAGTTTGAAAATTTAAGATGATGCTTGTATGGCCCAAGGTTTTATATCTTGGTCCTCTGTGAAAATTTATCCTGCTAAGGATTTTGGCAGCAAGTGACAGGAGTCCATTTAAAAGATGAATGTCTAAGATCAGATGCAAAATTGTTGGGCTGCCCATATAGCTGTAACTGTCCATCACTGAACCCAGTGGCTCACCTAATTTAGTGAGAGAAGAGAGAACTTTTAATAAAGTAGTCATCATCAGTCACAAAGTCTGAGAGATACAGTCCTCTCATAGATCAGTAACTGGTTAAAAGACAGGAAACAAAGGGTAGGAATAAATTATCAATTTTCACAATGGAGAGAGGTAAATATTGGGGGGTCACTGAAGGTCTGTACTGAGACCTGTGCTGTTCAACATATTCATAAATGATCAGGAAGAGGGGATGAACAGGCAGGTGACAAAAGTTGCAGACAAAAAAAAATTACTCAAGATAGTTAAGTCTAAAGTAGATGGCAAAGAGTTACAAAGGTCTTTTATTGAAGTGGGCAACTGGGCAATGAAATTCAGTGTTGATAAACGTAAAGCAATGCACTTTGGAAAATGCAAGCCCAACTATACAGGGCCGGCTCCAGGCACCAGCGTAGCAAGCAGGTGCTTGGGGTGGCCAATTCAAAGGGGCGGCACTCCGTCCGGTATCGGGGCGGCATGTCCGAGTCTTCGGCTGAAATTCGGCAGCGGGTCCCTCATTCCCTCTCTTCCTCTTTGAGCTGCTGCCGAATTGCTGCCGAAGAGGAAGAGAGGGAGGACCCATCACCAAATGGCACAGAAGAAGCAGTGCAGTTGAGATGCTGCCGAAGTGCCGCCACTCCCCCTCCTTTTTTTTAAACCACTTGGGACGGCAGAAAAGCTGAAGCTGGCCCTGCAACTATATATACGAAATTATGGGGTCTACATTTAGCTGTTACTACTCAAGAAAGAAATCTTGGAGTCATTGTGAATAGTTCTCTGAAAACATCCTCTCAATGTGCAGTGGCAGTCAAAAAAGCTAACAGAAAGTTAGGAACCATAAGGAAAGGGATAGATAATATGACGAAAATATCATAATGCCACTATATATCTCCTTGGTACACCACACCACTATGTGTAGTTCTGGTCACCCCATCTGCAAACTGATGTTTTAGAATTGGAAAAAGTACAGAGAAGGGCAACAAAAGTGATTAGGGGCATTGAACAACTTCCATATGAGGAGAGAAGATTAAGACTGGGACTGTTCACCTTAGAAAAGAGATGACTGAGGCGGGATATGATAGAAGTCTATAAAATCATGAATGGTGTGGAGAAGGTGAATAGGGATGTGTTATTTATCCCTTCACATAACATAAGAACCAGGAGTCATCCAATGCAATTGATGGGCAGCAGATTTAAAACAAACAAAAGTGCGTGCTCCTTCACACAAAATGCACAGTTAACCTGTAGAACTCATTGCCAGGGGATGCTGTGAAGACAAAAATTATAACTGGGTTCAAAAAATTAGATAAGTCCATGGAGGATAGGGCCATCAATGGCTATTAGTCAAGACTGTCAGGGATGCAACACCACAATCTGGGTGTCCCTAAGCCTCTGACTGCCAGAAGCTGGGACTGGATGACAGGGGATAGACCACTCGACAATTGCCCTGCTCTGTTCATTCCCTCTGAAGCATCTGGCACTGGCCACTGTCAGAAGACAGGGCTAGGCTGGATGGACCATTGGTCTGACCCAGTATGGCCGTTCTTATGTTCTAAACCAAAACTTTGTTACTGACATTTGGTTAGACATTCTTTTTCTTTCATAGTTATATAGCTGTGACTTCTAAAGGAAATAGCATGGTCCAAGTTCCTTAGAACTGGGAGAGCCAGAAAATGGCAAACAAGCTGTCTCTTATACTAAAACTGTCTCCAAGCTCAGAAGTCTCCCAGATAGCCTAAGCTGCTAGGGTTGATGTTCTGATTATCCCATCACTGCAGCCCAAACTTAATGTGTCCTTCTCTGGGAGTGGCAGGTCTGCTTTAGAGGGTATAGAATGGCAAAACCTCAAGTTGCCAAGAGGGGACAGCCAGTTAGAAAACTACTGTTCTTCACAGATTCAGTTCCTTTCCCAATTAGGTGTTTAAGAGGAAAATTATCATTCTCGCTGTGCCCTGCCAGCTGCAGAAACAATAATCCCAGCCTTTACCACCCACATACACAATACAGAAATGGGAGCAATCCAGCTTTGCCTTTACAGGCCTCCTCTCCTTTGCTGAGTGCCATTGATCATTCTCGTTGGGCAGTCTCAAGTGAGGGCTTCCCTTGCTAGACTCCCACCCTTCCTTTGGGGTGGACAACCCTCCCAGTCCTTGTGTCTGCACTGATGCTGCCTCAGCTGTTCCTTTTACTTACTGAGAGACCTTGCCACAGGAAGTTGACACAGGATTTTCTGCCAACTCTCTGCCCAGCTCCTGATACCTCATTCCCCTGCCAATCAGGGCTTGAAAGCCAGGGTCAGCTTTCACAGTGATGCTGCTGTTTTGGTGAAGTGGGGCTCCACACCTCCACAGAACCTGGAAGCGAGTTTAGGAGTTCTTGATTAGAAAATGTGTGTTTCTGCTTTAAGGTTTATTTAATATGCCTTAAATAAAAATAAATCATTCACCTTCTAGGCTTTTCTGTGTAAAAGTCTGCAAGTGCACAGTTGTAAATTAAAGGAAATAGAGCATGCACTCTAGAAGAGAAGAGTCTGATGCTAATTAAGAGGCCTAACCTGTAATTTGAGAACTATTCATCCATATTGGACTTTTAGCGATGCACACTTTATTTCCATGCAGTTCTCCTACAGCTAGATGATTATGTGCTAACTACCATCTGGGCTAACAGCAGCCTGAACCAGAGATCTCCAGAGCTCAAAGCATGCATCTCAACAGTTTGAGCTAAAGAACCAAAATCTGGATGTGGGGGCTACAAAATAGTCTCATCCTCTGTGACTTAGGCACAGAAAGGGTTACAAGTACATTAGACATGATTGGGGGTTCTAGTCCCAGCTATACCACTGACTACACTAACTCATTTAACTTCTTTGTGACTCAGTTTACTCCACCTGTAAAATAGATACAATGCTTAACATGCCTCACTGGTAGGCTTTATTAATGAATACTTAAAAGTATGCTGAAATACTTAGGTGAGAGGTGTCATGGAAGGGCAATGTTTTAATTTATTGTTTAATATTATTACTATAAGCAAACCATGAAAAGACTCCCAAGTATCCCTTTCAATCACAAATACACATCTTTCCTACAATTATTTCCACTAATCCCTTTATCCAGAATGATCTGGAAGTTTTTAAGAAGCAGTAAAAATTGATTGAACTATATTTATAGGACTTAATTCATCCAAACACAGAAATGCAGCTACCTCTGGAGTGAAACTTGATAATTGTTTGCACATCTATACTACAGGGTGTTTAAGTTGAAAAATGAGCGAACACTGCCTTAACCAATGTCTTATACATTTGGTCTTATAGATTTGGTACCTAAATTAGGCTGGGTGAGATGATTCTGTAAGAGTTTTTAAAATGGAATCAGCTGATTCTGCTAATGTTAATGGGACTTTTGCCCCTGACTTCAACGGAACCAAGATCTGGTCCTATAAGGATAACAAGCTATACAAATTAGTTAGGATCAGGATTGGAGTGGTCCCCAGCTAAGCACAGCTTTAAAAATATCACCATTGTTGGAAATGAGAGTCCTATCCCTTTAAAATTGTGAGAAAAACAAACAAAAACCAAAATAAAAACTGGTCTCTGCACTTTTAATGTATAGTCAGGAGAGTGTCCTGCAATGCCCTCTTCATTTAGTTTCCTCTCTTGGATGGTACTGTTGCTGAAGAGTCCTCCTGAACACATTGTGGGTGCCAGCACAATGAAAGGGAGGCTAGGCACAGCAGCCACTGGCAGCAAGACTTTTCTGAGAATAACATGCTATCACGCTCCACAGCATTCAGCAATCAATAGCTTGGTTCCATGCGACAAGCATGACAGGAGGAAGCAGGAGCAGGAGAAGGCACCCTTACAGACCATATTTATGGTCCCAGAGTGCAGACAGAGCTGTAAATGGCAGGTCTTCATTCTCAGTCCTGAAGCAAGGGAGCAACAGCTTTTTGATATCTACACCCTCATTCCTTCCACCTTGAAACCATAACTTAGGATAAAATAGGAACTGACTTGAACATTCACAGAAAACTTGACTCATGCTTAAATCTCTGTACTTTGCAGAGATTTGGTAAACAGGCTTTGCCCAGGGGAGCTCTGTGTGGGTAAGGGGAAAGGACTTCTCTTCCACGGGCCACAGAGTGACAATGAAATTGATCCTCTGCAGGCTACAATAGCACCCATGCCTCTCCTGTACAGAAGTTTGGACGTTGGAGCCCATGGACTGTGCAATCCTAATCTGAATAGAGAGGAAAGGAATAGACTAGTCTAGTATAAGAAACTATGGTGTGCAGGAAGCTCATGCAGTCTCCTGTCCATTGTCCCCTCAAAAAGGCTAAGATCCTTCTGTGGGCCTGAGGTGATGAATCTTGGGAAGGGAATTTTCAAACTCATTTTCATAGAATCATAGAAGATTAGGGTTGGAAGAGACCTCAGGAGGTCATCTAGTCCAACCCCTGCTAAAAGCAGGATCAACGCCAACTAAATCACCCCAGACAGGGCTTTGGCAAACCTGACCTTAAAAACCTCTAAGGATGGAGATGCCACCACCTCCCTAGGTAACCCATTCCACCTCCTAGTGAAATAGTGTTTCCTAATATCCAACCTAGATTCCCCCCCCCACCTCCCGACACTGCAATTTGAGACCATTTCTCCTTGTTCTGTCATCTGCCACCACTGAGATCTGCCTAGCTCTATCCTCTTTGGAACCCCCCTTCAGATAGTTAAAGGCTGCTATCAAATCCCCCCTCACTTTCTCTTCTGCAGACTAAATAAGCCCAGTTCTCTCACCTTCAAATAATTTTGTTTGGGCTGGGTTCTAGGAGAGGGCAAAGGTCTTGTCTAGTTCCTGTTATATCTAAAATACAGCTGATAAAAATTCTGAGCTGGACCAGTTTTCTGTCAGAAAATGCCAATTGAATGGATTAGAAACATGTTTTGGTAACATGTTGATTCCCTCAAAACCTTCAGTGGAAACTTGCTGGTTTCCTGCGAGCTGGCCAATCTGCCTGCCAACCACCTAGATCCCCAACTCCTTGGAAGTCTCCCTGGTCTTCCCAGACAGTTGGTTCCCCAGCTAGCTGCCTTCCCAGACTCCCGGGTAGCCTGAGAAATTGGACAGGTGAGGAGCTGACCAGTTTGCCAGGTCAGCTGCTAGTGAAATGAAAAATTCTGTTTCCATTCTCTTAAAATTAAATTTTTCTGGAAATCCCTTCACACACGTTAAAAAATGTATTTGACTTTTTGTCCCAATTCTGGATATTTTTTTCTAAAACACAAAATAATTGTGGTAAGGGATTTCCACTTTCTAGACAGCTCTAATCTGATCTAATTCATTCAGCTTTCACTGTGAGAGACTGATGTTCATGGGCATGAGTCTGATGTGTTTTAGGGGCACTTCACACCAACCAGGTAGTAAAATGGCACCTCACCATAAATGATGATATAACAAGGCCCTATGCACCTTCAGCCACTGGAGGAAATGAAGGCTTCTATCCATCTCAGTACTTATGTGGCCTTCATCACCTCAGTACATGAGTACCTCACAAACATTAATTTATTCTCACATTGCCCCCATGTGATAGGGAAGTATAATTATCCCCATTTTACAGTGGCACAAATAAGGCACAGAGGGTTTGATCCAAATCCTATTAAAGACTCCCATTGACTTCACTGGGCTTTTGACATGCTCAAAGAGATTAAGTAATTTGTCCAATTACAGGAATTCTGTGACAGAGCCAGAAATTTGAACCTAGATCTCATCAGTCCCAGCCCGGTGTTTTATCATATCATTGTCCTTCTAGTATAACAATTCTTAGGGGCTCTGAACCAGTAAATCTTATTCAGGTGAAATTTTTCTTTAAAAGCCATTGGGAGATTTTACCTGAGTAAGAAGTCCATGATTTGTCCCAATGTGTGTTAGTACTCACACGTTTTATCCTACAATTGACTAATAAGTCCTGATTCACATTATTATATTGGATATCTGCACAGTCTGAGCAACCATTAGTCAATCAGATTTAAAGCCTGTTTTAATCAGGTATATAAATATACTGATTTTAAAATGGTCAAATTGTGGAGTAATAAACTAGTAACAATTTTTCATCATTGAGCCTGGATTGCTTATATATGCAAATAAAGCCCTATATGTCTGTCACTCTATTAAAGATCCAAGTGAATATGAAAGACTATTAAACAATTATATTTGTAAAACATCTTTGCCTGTTGAAAATATGACAATAGCTAAAATTCAATATAACAGATCTGCTGTTTATGACCTAGCTATACAGCTACATTTTTTAATAATGCATTTACCTCATCAAATCATATGACAGTACAATGGCTGAAGGAAGTATTTTATCATCACTTAAAAATGACAGTAAATAAAACGCTACTTTGGTTTACTTTAAAAGTGGGCCACAAAAGAAATGTAGGGTACAAATGATAAATAGCAGAATATGCATCTGATAGACATTTGTGACTTTTTCATCTGCACAAACTCCAAATCATACTTTTTAGTTTGGTATTACCCTCTTTATTTCTGCCTGAAGATTTATTCCAAGTCATCATTGGCCACTATACCACTGATACTGTAGGTATTAAAGCTTAGAAGACAATATTCACTTTGAAAACCCTGAGCTGATAATTATTTTTTAAGTGCTCAGTCTTCAGTGTTTATCATTTTTGTGCTATTGGAGTTTTTATGCTGATTGCCCTATGGTGCAGAAAATGTAGTGTGCCATTAATTGGCTAGGTGAGTTACAGAGCGTATTGGAACAAAGTCAGTCCAGTGACATACACACTTACACTAAGGGTGGATTTAGTCTCATTTTTTATTTATAAAATTACTAGGGGACAAAATTACTAAAGTTTCAACTTAGCCTGGACAGATTTTCTTACTGTTCAGATCACTTCAATTGTATTTTTAGCACACCATTTTGGGGGCTGAGAAGCAATTCAGCTGCTTCCCAACTTGGGATATTGACTAGAGTTGAGGATAGGAGAAGGCCTTTCTTCTCTAACACATTCAATTGATCAGAGGGGTAGCTGTGCTAGTCTGGATCTGTAAAAAGCAACAGAGTCCTGTGGCACCTTATAGACTAGCAGAAGTATTGGAGCATAAGCTTTCATGGGTGATGAAGCGGGTATTCACCCACTAAAGCTTATGCTCCAATACTTCTGTTAGTCTATAAGGTGCCACAGGACTCTTTATTGCTTTTTACATTCAATTGAATTTAATCATTAGGATCAGGTAGGCATATCCCACAAACAGTCCTAGGACTGGAAAGGGCAGAAATTGGTAGATTTCAGTCTTTATTATTTCATGTTTCAAATTTTATCTTTTATGCCTGATATGTTTTCTAGTTTATTCCTTACACATTTACAGTTACAGATGGGTAAAGTCTGTTTGCAAAGCCTCTGTGTTCATACAGAGAACCCCATTATGGCAGCCTTTATCCAGGTCCTGGTGTGGATTTACAGAGACTGGATTTCCCCAGTTAAAGAAAGCCAGGCTGTGGACACCATCCACAGTGAGAGGTGTCTACTTGTAGAGCCTCTCAGGAAGCAGGTGGGAGGGCTAAGGAGGTGGTAGCTAGGCTGAGGAGCATCTGTGCACGGGATGAATGCAGATGCAGACCTTTAAGTCTGAGGAAGCAATCCAGCTTGAGAGGACTGCAGTAACACAACTAGAGGAGGAGAAAATGGCTCCTTCACAGGTTGCTGGTTACTTTTGGCAAAAGGCAGTGCTCCAGCCCTGCTCCCTACCTACCATCCATAGAGATAAAAATGGTATGCTGCCCTGACAATGTGGGATGAGGAATCTCTCACAAAGGTATAGCAAGAGAGTATCCCCAAGGCTGGGATGATTGTGGCCAACTCTGCCAAGAGAAAACAAAGTGGCGCCACAGATGATGGCTTCCTCCGGGACATGGGGGTGCTCAACTCCTGACTCTGCCCCAGGCCATGCCCTCAACCTCCCTTCTCTGAAGCCTCCACACTGCCAGGCTTCTTCCCACTCCACACTCTGTCCCCGTCCCACCTCTTCTTGCCCAGTTCCACCCCCTCCCCAGAACATACCTGATCCCTGCTCCTCCCCCTCTGCCCTAGCACCTCCTGTATGCTGCAGAACAGCTAGTCATGGCAGGAGAGAGGCAGTGGAAGGGAGCAGGAGGAGTTGATTTGTGGGGCCGCTGGCAGATGGAAGGCACTTGGTGGAAGGTGGAGTGCTGGCTGCCGGTGGGTGCTAAGCAGGCACTTGTTTTTTCTGTGGATGCTCCAGTCTTGGAACATCCACGAGTCAGCACCTATGGGTGGTGATGGTCAGTGACTTCTTTCTAAGAGAGACAGAGGCATCTGAAGGACTGACCTGGCACCTAGGTAGTGCGCTGCCTTCCAGGGGCCTATATCTGAGACATTAGAGAAGGATTACAAATGATCATCTGGCCCTCTGACTAGTATGTCATGCTTCTCATCCATGGGGGCACTAATGATACTACAGAGTATGACCCTGAGCAAATCAGAAGTGACTACAGGGCTCTGTGAATGAAGGTGAAGGAATTGAGGGCACAGTGGTGTTCTCATCAATCTTTCTGGTCAAGGGTAAGACCCCATGCAGAGATGGACACCTCCTGGAGGTAAATACGTGGCTGTGCAGATGGTGTCACCAGGAGGGCTCTGGCTTCCTTGACCATGGGATCTTATTCCAGGAAGGATATCTCTTGAGCAGAGATAGAGTCCATCTATCAAGGAAGGGGTAGGATACCTTCAGATACACACTATCTAATCTAGTGAGGCAAGCTTTAAACTAGGTTTAACAAGGGCAGGATACAAAAGCCCACAGGCAAATTCAAAAGACCTGGGTCAGAATCTGGAGTGAACATGGCAATCATAGTATGGACAAAGGAGAGACATGGGGGAATATAGAAAGGAAACATAATAAACAGTCTGTTTACAAATGCAAGAAGTATGTGGAATAGACAGGAAGAACTAGAAATATTAGTGAATAACTACAATAATGACACAGTTGGCATCAGAGACTTGGTGGGGGTGATTCACACGACTGGACTATTGATATAGAAGGGTGCAGCTTGTTCAAGAAGGACAGAGGGGGAAAAGGGAGGATGTATTGCCTTCTATATCTAAGACCTATACATTTTGCACTGAGGTTGAGATAGAAGTGGGAGGCAGACCGGTTGAAAGTCTCTGGTTACAAATAAAAGGGGTAAAACCAAGCATGATGGCATAGTAGGTGTCTACTGTAGACCACCTAACAAGGAATAAGAGGTAAATGAGGCTTTTTTAAACAAGTAACAAAATCATCCAGAACAAAGGACTTGTTGATGATGGGAGACTTCAACTAACCAAACATTGGTTGGGAAAACAGTACAGCAAGACAGAGATTATACAAGTTCTCAGATGTACTGGAGGCAACTATTGATTATAGAAGGTGGAGAAAGTGAATAGGAGAGAGGCTTTTTGGATTTGATTGACAAACAGTGAAGAGCTAGTTGAGAATCTGAAGATGGAAGGCAGCTTGGATGAAAGTGATCATGAATGACGAGTTCCTGATTCTAGGGACTGGAAATAGGGAAAACTTGAGAATAAAAGCAATGGACTTCAAGAAAACAGATTTTAGAAAACTCAGGGAATTGGTACGTAAGATCCTACGGGAAGTAAGTCTAGGGGAAAACAGAGTTCAGGAGAGTTGACAGTTTTTGAAGAGACATTACTAATGGCAAAAGATCAAACTATCCCAAGCAAGACAGAAGGAGAAATTCTTCTGTTCTGTTCAGCACTAATAAGGCCTTATCTGCAGTACTGTGTACAGTTCTGGCCAACGTACTTTGAGAATTATGTGGACCAATTGGAGGAAGTCCAGAGGACAGTAACAAAATTGATTAAAGGTCTTGAAAACATGATCCTCTAAAAAATATTGAAAAAATTGGGTTTGTTTAGTCTGGAGAAGAGAAAACTGATGGGGAACATGATAACAGTCTTCAAGTACATAAAACGCTGTTATAAGGAGGAAGGTGATAAATTGTTCTTCTTGTCCATTGAGGACAGGACAAGTAGTAACAGACTTAAATTGTAGCAAGGGAGATTTACCTTAGCTGTTATGAAAAACTTCCTTAATTAAGAGCAGTGAATCACTTGAACAAATTACTTAGGGAGGTTGTGGAATCTCTGTCATTGGAAGTATTTAAGAACAGGTTAGACAAACACCTGTCAGGGATGATCTAGATAATACTTAGTCCTGCCTCAGTGAGGAGGACTGGACTAGATGACCTTATGAAGTTTCTCATTACTATGATTCTATTAATTTCATTAATGTAAGTGATGCAATGCAAATCCACAACTGATGGCTAAGCTCTTAGAAATCATCTACTATGTTCTGCTCTCAACATCTATTGGATTCAATGTAAGGAGGACTGAGAATATCATACAGTCAAGTTCTCATCTTGCTCCCTAGTCATTCTTGTTCACAACAGATTTTATGAGCTATTGACACATGTTCACATGTAATTATTCTTTTCTGAATTAACTTGGGTTGGCCTTGAGATTGGCAAGCTAAAGAATGCCATTTAAACTACATCCTAGTGAAGATGTTACAGAAGGGCAAATGATGCACAGTTCACATAGGAGCAGAAGCAAAATCCATCACATTTTACTACCTCTTTTAAAACATACTGCGATATTTACAACACTCCACTTGGCTTGGAGCATGACCAAAAATTAAGTAAAAGGAAAAATAATAATTTTGGTCATTCTCCAAGTCAAATTACATTAGTAGAGTGCTGTTAATACTGCACTGCATTTTAAAAGAGGTAGTTAAAATGTGAAGGCTTTAGCTTCTGCTCTTCTCTGAGCTATGCACCCTCTGCCCTTCTGTAACATCATGGTTAGGAAGTACTGTAACTGCTCACTTTTGGCCTGCCAACCTCAGCTCCAGTTATAGTTCGCTGAGAAAAAGGAAATTCGAGCAAGTGTTAAGCGGTCATAAAATGTGTTATTAAAAAATGAGCTATGAACAACATGGCTTAATTATATAGGTCAGTCCTCTTGTTTGCAGGGGTGGCTCTAGGTATTTTGCTGCCCCAAGCACGGCAGGCAGGCTGCCTTCGATGGCTTGCCTGCGAGAGGTCCCTGGTCCCGCAGATTCAGCAGCATGGCTGCGGGAGGTCCGCTGAAGCCACGAGACCAGCGGACCCTCAGCAGGCATGCCACCAAAGTCAGCCTGCCTGCTGCCCTCGCGGTGACCGGCAGAGCACCCCCGTGGCTTGCCACCCCAGGCACGCATTTGGCGTGCCGGTGCCTGGAGCCACCCCTGCTTGTTTGAATCCTCTGTAACAGTACTTCTCAACCAGGAGGGTGTACCAGAAATGTATTACAGATGGAGAAATAAAACAAAAGCTTCTGACTGGTAGAACCCACCAGGAACTGGGCAGGGGTGGGACAAAGCACATTTCTTCATCAGCACTCCTGACCTGTGCTCTGCATAGGGTGTGGAGAGGGGAAAGAGCTCAGATCAGGTAGAGGAGAATTCAAGATGCTGACTTCGATCAATAAAGCCTTTTATAATTTGGGTCCTTTATATTTTACAGACCATGGGCCTCATCTATCTCCCCAGAAAGATCTGTGGTGAAACATTTATTACCGTAAGTGGGACAGCATCAGGTTCTACCTCTGTCTGGTTTAACTTGTCAGTTGATAGGAGCCAGGATGCTTGAGGTGATGGTCTCTAGATTCATTCCCCTAAGAGTGAGGCAGGGCATTCTTAGTGGCGGGCTCTCAGCTCCCAGTTTGTTGAGCTTCAGAACATGTAAGGCCTATCAATTTATCATACTTTTCCTTAGGGCTATTTTCAGTGGATGGTTTGTGATTGGGAGTTATTTATTACTTTTTAACATTGTATCAATTGATTAATGTATACATGTAGATTTTATATCCCTCTGCACTTACACTTACAGATAAGTGCATATTTATACATTGGAAAAATAAAATAGATATCTATACCATTTGTTCAAGAAGCATACTGATATTGGTTTGTTCTCATTGTGAGCATGGATGATTTCTCGTAATGATTTTATGTATTCAGCTTTGTTAAGCTTAGTGAAATGTCTAATGTGCGCATGGGTCAGGATGAATCTGAAAATTAATGTTTCCATGCTACAGTTTGAGCTTATATTAGAAAAATTAGAAAAGATGCACAACTTTGACATAAACATTTCTTTACTTCATCTCTAAAAATGTGTTCATTATACAGTAGTTTTGAGTTTCATAAAAATGTGCTTAGATTTATGGAAATTGTCCAGGCTAGTATTAAAATATGGTCTACTCCAAAGTAAAAATATTGGATTATATACAATTTCAATGTGATTTGAAATACAAATTCCATCATCCTGTTATGAAATACTTTATACACAAAAGGAAGCTAATATCTAGATAGGGCTCTCTACACTTTAATTTGTGATAATGTTTGACTTCAGACTTTATAACACTTATCAAGTGGTGGCAGAAAACACATCTGTAGCTATAAATTAGTACTCATTTGTCAGCTGCATTTTCTCCTAACCCTGTCAGGTACCAAAATCAATGGTTGTTCACAGCACTCAGAATCTCAGAGGAGGAGGTAAGTATGATTATATATATATATATACACACACACCTACCTATCCAGGGGTTTCATATACACACACACACACACACACACACGCACACTTACCTATCCAGGGATTTCATATTCAGTCAGTGTATATACAGGATTAGGCCTACTGTGAAAAAAAAACAAGATGTCTCCACAGCATATAAATGCACACCAGGGCTGATGGGATCATGTTTGTTATTGGGTGAAATCCTGGCTCAGTTGATGTCAATGGCAACACTCAATGGAGCAAGGATTTCACCTCTTATTTTAGAACCAGGCTTCCTAGAGCTCTCCCCACCTGAATCTGCTCTACTTCTCTGTTCATGGTGCACTATGGGAAAACTATCAGAGGGGTAGCCATGTTAGTCTGGATCTGTAAAAAGTAACAAAGAGTCCTATGGCACCTTATAGACTAATAGACGTATTGGAGCATAAGCTTTTGTGGGTGAATACCCACGTTGTCAGATGTGCTTCAAAGTAATTGTGTGCCTCAGACGTCACTTAATATACTAGTCACATTATACATTTAAAACCCCCCCACACATTTAACTTTCTATTCTTTGGGATGCCTGGCCTCTTTTCAAACTATGTAAATGAGTACATAAAAGGAAGCAATGACTATTCACGGGGATGGGATGGAGGGGGAAGAGAAACACCCTCGTACTTCCCTTCCTGCTCTTATTTCCTGAAATGAGAGGCCACTGCATAACTACAGCAAACATTGGCCTGGATGTCAGGTAACAAATATTCTCATGAGATTTGCAATACTTGATGGTTTTGAAATGACTTTCATTATGATCTTGTATACTTCATTTAACCACTCAGTGCCCCAGTTTCCCATGGGGCTAATAATATTTCCCTACCAGAAGGAATATTATGAGGTTTAAATAGTGTTCGCGAATTACTTTGAAAGTCTTGGCTAAAAGTTACTATATACTGTACGTATTATTAGTAATCTCACCATATCACTAAACACTCCATTTCTGTTTTTGAAAGGTATTTGATAACAGTATTCCTACCTTGCAGGTATTTCCTTTGACAGTTATAGTGAAAAGCAAATCAGGGATGTTATCACAGACAGAAAATACACTGACTGTTTTTCTGATAGGGTAGATCCGCAGATGGTGTAAATCAGTGCAAATCCAATTACTTCAAAGAACCTATGTCAGTTTACTCCAGCTGGAGAGCTGATCCATCTTATTTTGTGTGAGTGTGTGTGGTATGGGTATGCACACACACAGATGGGCTCACAGTCTGCCTCTTTTTCAAAAATCTCTGAAAGAAATTAATTGGAAAGCAACAGGACAGCATCAGCATGGATTGCGATCTAGTACTACCTTAAACCATCTTCCACCTAGAAAATTAGTGTGGCTCGATGAAATATTAATAACATTCCCTTGTTCTTTTTAGAATGTGACCTATATAGAGCAAGTATTTTCTCTGGATTTGTACTAAGGACAAGAAAGAGTTACAAACAAACAAGAAAAGCCCTCAGTCAATGCAAGCAGGAGTGATAGTGATTCGTTACTTGTCATCAATGAGAACCTGCTTTGTTTTGATTAGACTGTTTTGCAGACTAAAGTAGGGCAATGACATACAATAAATTATGAAAAATGTACATGTAACGTATATATTTAAAGTCTAGTACAGCCTTAGTGTGGTGTGGTTTTATTTTAGTTTTCCCTTTTGGATTCAAAGTGTTGAAGCTGGTATCTTTTCTTTCGCTAGCAAAAATGTTTGTAATCTCTGCATATATATTTTTACTGTTACACATGTGAGCACGCTATGGAAAGCATTATATATAATTAAGATAAATGATACAGCATGACAATTCTGAGCAACTAATGTTTTTCTTAAATGTTCATTAAATAAAATTCAGTCTTTTGATTTTAAGAATTCTGTCCATAGCTAAAACAATGGATTTAATAATTCAGTGGAAAAATAATTAAAATGACTGGCACTTACAGACTACCTTTCCTTCAAAGATCACTGTTCATTTGTTCTTCGTTGTTTCTGCTCTGCTAGTAGAAGGGAGCACCCAAATACAGGTTCTGGTAGAGCTGGTCACAATCTTCCTGTGTTAGGAGCCTGCTACAGTAACCATTGCAATGAATGGAAAGATCCCTACTGATTTTTACCGGATGCTGGACCAAGCCATGATATTGACATTGTTCTATTATATAATTGTATATGGATGCCTTTCTTATCTTGGGGAATCAAGCCAAATATGAATATTTTGGGGAAACCTATGTACTAGGGTATGTCTATACTACTCGCTGGATCGGCAGGTAGCAATCGATCTATTGGGGATCGATTATCGCATCTACACTACACGTGATAAAATTTATCCCTGATCACTCTCCCATTAACTGCTGAACTCCAGCAGTGTGAGAGGTGGAAGCAAAGTTGACGGGGGAGCCGCGGCCTTTGATCCAGCGCCACGAAGACATGAAGTAAGTAATTTTAATTCAATCTAAGATACGTCGACTTCAGCTATGAGAATAGCGTAGCTGAAGTTGCATATCTTAGATCGATCCCTCCCACCCAGTGTAGACCAGCCCTAGAGTCTAATATCTATGTCTGTTTTTCAAGCTCAATTATCTTCCCAGATAAGCAAGGGGGTCCCTGCTCCAGACACAGTCAGACATTTTACTAGGTAGGCAATGGCCCTTCAAATTGTTCCATCATTTTGAAGATTTTCTTTCCCATAAGACTTCTTTCCTAGGTGGTCTTCCATGTTTAGACTTCAGACAAGCCAGCTTTAAATTGCGTGTTTGCTTTTCACACAGGGAAGCAAGGAGAAACTCTTTCACAGTTAAGTCACTCTTACGATTGCAGTCTAAGGGCCAGACCCTCAGCCCTGTCATCGGAAACCAATAGAGCTATGCTGATTACACTACCTAAGACCCTAGCCTGGCAATGATCCTTATTGCTAGAATCCATTCTGAACTGTGAAGATACATTTCAGGCTCTCTCCTTTGAAGCACCTCCTCCCTCTAGATAAATAGATATATATTTTGCAGACTGCAGCTCTGTGAGACACTAATAAAGACATATTGGCTATGTCGATAGTCAGCAGTCTTGCTCTGTATTATTCTATCTTTAGTTTAACCATTGTAATGCTAATAAAATGTACAATATAAGTAAATAAAGTTCTATGAATATTAACAATAATTCTTTATCACATACAATACTTGCTGCTCAAATGAATAGTATAATTGCACATTATCCTTCCCATAAATAGGAGTGTTTAGCTATCTCTTAACTTTCCAACAAGCAGGGTTCAAGTCAGCAGGTTAGATGCCATAAAATATCAGCATTAGTAATGATCTCACAGCAGCTGAAAATTTGTAGCATGCACAGATAATGATTCCAGCTAATCAGAACAACAAAGACAGCCCTTTTCTGTCAGGCTCAGGAACAAATATCTCTTCTGTTCACCTTTTCCCCACCCTTTGTAAATAGCCCAACAACAACAAAAGAGCTCTCTCTTGCTAACTCTTAACATTTCTTTTAAATTGACAATAAACAGACATTTTTTCTCTTATGATTCAAAGCCATTAGGTACATTAGAAAACTCCAGTGAATAAGCTATTAAAAAAGACCCCTCTGTAATATGCGTACCTTTTAGTTCCACTTTTAGTGCATTTTTATCTCGATGGTGACTGATCACTTTCAAAAAAGATTCCTTGTTGTTAATAGCTCAGCTAAGCTTTAGCCAACTAAATTCCAAAAGTCAAAACAGACAACCTGCTAGGATAAGTTTCAGTGATCTAAGAACATGCAACAATGCCTGGAGGCACACACTTCTGTGTGCTGCTGGCCAGAAAGATGGCTCCTTACCTAGCCCGTGGTATGTTTAAGCATATAAAAATTAGGCCTAACACAAGTGTATCCAAGATCTGGGCATGCACACATTTTAGTCATTAAATTTTCAAGAAATGTGCTACTTAGCCATACACACAGGGAAGCATTGCTATGCTCCAAATGTGAGAGTAACATATACAAATGAACCACTAACTTATGCTAGTGACTGCTGCACACCCAACCTTGGTCAGTGCTAAAATATTCCAGACAAAGGAGGACTCCAGTAGTATCTGCAATGGTCCTCCCTTCTTTTGCCCCAGTTCTCATGTCTGCCTCATTTCTCGGATCCACATCAGGCCAAATAGATATGATATTACTTCTTGTCCCTTTCCACCTCCTCCCAGACCCACATTTTCACCCTGTTCTTATGCCAAAACCCTATGTGACACCATGAACCAAACAACAAGGACTCAGTCTTCAGTTGCTCCAGTATCCTGCTCAACCCAGTTAAGGGAAGAAGAGGCAAAGTTTGACATATTTCTCTCTCACCTAATCTTGAGTTTAGTTGAGGCCAAACTGGTGTAAGTTAAGACAAAGTGCTTTAAAGTATAGGCTTAATATGATTCTTTTGCCATAGTGGAAGTATAAAGAAACCTTAGCAGTGACCAGCTCTAGTCACAAAGCTTGTCATTTCTCCAGACAATCGCAAACGAAGTCTCAGCTGGTGTGTGTTTTGAGTAGGAGTGGCTTACTGATACAGCAGGCTGTGCAGCAATGACTGGAAACTTTCTTTCCTTGTGACTCTGGGTCACACCTGCCAAAACTACTCTTAAATCACAGTCATGCAAAAAGAGCCTGAATTCACTGTGCTCTGTTCTGAAAATAGATGACATTCACTTGTCCATAAAGACACGTCTTCCCATTTGCAAGAAATAATACTATGGTATAAACATATCTAGTCCTGCCCTTTGGAAAGCATATGTGCATGTATTACCTGCTTGTGCCACAGGATGTACACAAAGGAGTTTAGTCTTATACATATAAAAACAGATCTTATCTTGGAAAACACCCTGTCTACAACAATAATACCATTTACATTCTTTGATAACAGAAATTTTAAATCTATACCAAATTTTAATAACACATTATGGAAGGATAAGAAGATAACTATGGGCCTCCTCTCTACCCTCACCACCCCGAAAAGCAACAAAAACACTCCTCCCCACCAAAAAAACTGCCAAAAGTTTTAAAATATACATGGATCCATTTCCTCTGAAAGGCTGACCTGTTGTGCCTGCTAAGCCTGCCTCCTGTTTTGTCTGTATCTTTTCCCTCTCACTGATATTATACATCCCTTTTTTCCAGTGAAAACCTTAGGCAAAAGCTGGATATCAGGTTTCAGAGCAACATCATGGATGGAGTGAATTCACCTGCAATTAGTAGCCAGCTGGTCAGAAGATGTGTGCACTGCAGGAGTTCATCCCTTTGAGTTAACTACGCATAGATGATGCGTTCTGGGAGTCAACACCAGGGTAATTTCAGACAGAAGGGCTGTGCCTGAAGGAGTGAAATCCTGTTGAAGTCAATGGCAAAATTTCCACTAACTTCAGAAGGGCCAGGAGTTCGCTTCAAGACTTCACTGTTAGGAACACAATCTGTAGGCAGAGGGTGAGTAATGTACCAGCTCCTTGTTTTCAGCAGAAGGAAGGGAAGGAGAGCTGGGAAGCCCAGTGAAAAGGGGATAGTGTTCAATGAAAGAGAAGGAAGAAAGGAAATGGGAATAGATGAGAGTTCATTTTTCCCCCACTTAGTGTGAGCTCCACAAATATTCATATGAGGCCAGTGTTTAGGGCACAGCTTACCTCTTCTGCCCTGCCAAGTGCTTTTCATGTTTTAAGTCTTTTGTTAAAAAAAAAGTTTCACAAAGCTTTTCAGCTTTTTAAATCTTCAGTTGCATCTTTGATGTTTGCACCTATATGTTTAATTGATTTATGGTGTACTGTATGTTGCTATATTTTTTTAGGACGTCTTTTCTTCTATATGTGCATATAATATCTGGTAATCTTAATGAAACTCCTGAAATGTATTAATGATGATGTTGAATACCCCACTGACCTGACACAAAGTTGGGGACCTACAAAGTAGACAAGATTGAACTCAGATGAGTGGCATAACGCTATTCTGGAACAGAGATAAGATTCTCCCAGGAAAATGTATAGTTTGAGGCATTTTAGCCTCAGGTCCAATTACACTGCTCTACAGCCAAAATGCTTCTGAAATAAATGTAGTCCAACTTTACTAATTCTGGGTCACTGAGAACGAAAATGATGCTTAAAATTGTTGATTGGCTCTAGTTTTCAAGATATGCTATTGGGTCAGTATATACGACCCTTGACTTGGAAATGGCAGATGATAAGTGAGTTATAAAGGGAAGGGATCTCAATTTAAACCAGAAATGACTAAAATACATCTTTGACTGGATCTATGAATAAATCTATGACTGGGTTTGGACAGTACTTGCTTTTTAGGCTAAACAATGAATGATGCAATCTGAAGCTGGTATTGCGTCATACATGATATGAATTGCATCATGTTCTTCTTAGAAGTCATGGATGATGCAATCATAACGAAGCTTACATCACTCTGCTGAACAAATTGCCCTATATCAGCTCTAGAAATCATACAGTTTTGTGCTCTCTTATTTGTCAGTGTTTGATTTTGCAAAGGGACACATTTCTGTTTAGCCAAAGTGAGCAGAGATGCCTCGTACTTGTGTGAACAGTGCAGATAACTTCTGCTATGTTTGTGGTGAAGTGACTTTTGCATCACAAAAGTGCACTATAACCACTATGGTTAAGAAAGCCTACCACCTTTATTTTGGCTGCAAAATTGGAGATCAGGACAAGAGGTGGGCCCCACACATATGCTGCAACACTTGTGCAACAAATCTTCACCAGTGGTTGAACAGGACAAGGAAATCTATGCCTTTTGCAGTGCCAATGATTTGGAGAGAGCCAACAGATCAGACCAGCAATTGTTACTTCTGCATGGTGCCTCCAGTTGGGAAAGGTGTGTCAAAGAAGAAAAAGTGGATTGTGCATTATCCAAACATTCCATCAGCTATACGCCCAGTACCCCACGGAGAAGGACTGCTGATTCCTGATGCACCAGAATCATTCTCACTTGAGTCAGACGAGGAAGAGGAAGAGGATGAAACTTCTGGTCCTGAACCATCAATGTCACAGGACCCACATTTTCTCCCATCCTCCTCCTCTGAACCACACCTCATAACACAAGGTGAACTGAATGACCTTGTCAGGGATTTGGAACTACCCAAGAGTAAGGCAGAGCTGTTGGGCTCCAGACTACAGCAGTGGAATCTCCTGGCAGGCTATCAGGGCAAATGGAACCCATCAATGCTTGCAGACTATTGCTGGACAGTGACAAGAGATGCTCCATTTAATGAATACAAGAGACAAGCCAAGAAGCGCCGAGTAGACACTGACTAGGACTAAACTATGTACATAATAGTTTTTTGCCTTTTGTTTCATAATAAATTTTATTTATATAACCCTTTTGCTGATTTTTAAAGTGTTACATAAACAGGACAGGTGAAATATTATCATGTAAAGCAACCATAAACACATGAAAAGACCTAAGTTTACAATTCATGATTAAAACTCTACTATCTACACAATATACATAGACATCAAATGTAAAAACTTAAATATCTTAGAAACAGTAGCCAATCAATTGTTTTAATTGTCATATTTGAATTCAGCACATCAAAATACATAATAAATAGCACATTTTATCTCTGAAGCAGACGACTTCTCAAAAATTGTAGACCAGTGTTATCTGAATCTTGTGTAGCTTGTGTGAAGGTGATTAAATAGTAATAAATAATCCCGAGAAAGGTATCTTCATCGAATTTCAAAATACTACATTCTCAAAAGACATCACAATTATTTAAAGCTTCTTATTCATCCATTAGGCAACCTGATATGTTTTCATATATAAAAAGGCAACTTATGTCAGTTTCCAGTGGAATTAATAAACACTTCAGGCAAGGGAACAACTGTGGCATACAAATATTGTTATTTCGGATGCTGAAGAGTTCAGACAGACTACCAAAGTGCTAAATCTCTAGTCAAAACATGCGCCTTCAAAGGATGGAATTTTGTTGAACACAGGACCCTTACTGAGAATAATATAACCACGCATTTGACAAAGATGAATCATTTTGACCACCAGTGATAAGGATTTTGTATTTCACACAAATATCTGTTATTTGAATTTGATACCATGCCCACCAAACACTACAGACATTAGAAAAAAGAATAGCTATCAGACATCATTAACTCCTAGAGCACATATGCATGGCAAATCCTCAGCTTCTTATGCTTGGTACAGGTAAGGAGATAGCACCGAAGTAAAGTGGGTTCATGTTACCTTTCTTATCCTCCCAATCCTGAAGTTGGATAGGAGCCATCATGGCCCCCAAAATAATATGGAGACACCTAAATAGTGAACTTGCAAACCCAGTTGAGAATAGTGTGTATTTGAAATAAGGTAAAATGAGTTTTCCAAGCTCTAATTCTAACTGTTAGCTAGACTGTGTGTAAAATTGAGGGGATGGGGATGGAGGGAGGAGGTGAGAGAACAATGTATAGGAAAATTTGTGACTTTATAGTGCTATAAAGTATTCACAATCCTATATTATGAAATTCCTATATTGACTAGTAATGAGCACAAAAAGCACAAACCAAGAGAATATGGAGTTACCCATGATATATTCTTAAATGGTGGAGCAATGGTACAGAGACAGATTGCCTTTTTCTTTTTATTTAGTTTTTACAATAGCCCAGAAGAATACAGTGTGATCAAGTCAGGACACTGCAATACTGATATTAATCAAAAAGAAAGGAGACATCAATTATCTCAAGGCCTTTTGCAGATGTTACACATGGTTTTCACAAAAGTGCTGCTGACCAGACTGCAGGGACCTCTGGACTTCGATGAGCCATTAGAGCAGGCAGGATTCATAACTAATTTCTCAAAAGTGGATCAAACTGCAGACAGTGAATTATATACTGCCAAAAATAATAAGGAAGAGAAGAACAACATGGATAATAGAGGAAACTGTAGTGAATTAGCTTGAAGAATGTGAAGAAGTTGAAGTGGCAAGTGTCTGCCTATATCCCAAGATAAGGTTAAAAAAAGTATAGGGCTAGAGGAACTTATTCTTGAAACTCAAGTATTGAAGGCTCATCTGAAGAGGAGAATTATCTTGTGAAAAATGATCCAGAGGCACAAAAAACTAGGATAAGGCTACACCCAGCACCAGAATTATAACGATCAAAAGCCCTAATTTGAACGTACCATTTGAGAATAATTTTAGTTCTACTGGAGCCACTGTGATTGGCCAATAGCCTGAGCTTGACATTTGCTATGTGTTGACATAAGTGTTGTGGCTGCTCAGTATCTCTCAGGAGCAGAATATCTACCACTAATGAAAAGAAACCCACATTCTTAAAAAAATGGACATTGAATTATACATACTGCATTTTACTAAAGGTCTGGGCAGCCCTTTCTCATACAATTAACGGCTAGTCTACACTAGAAGTGCTAAAGCAGCTGTGCTGCTGTAGTGTGTCTGGTGAAGATGATCTATGTTGATAATAATAATTTGAGATATACTTATCTCAGAGCTGGAAGGGATCCTGAAAGGTCATTGAGTCTAGTCCCCTGCCTTCACTAGCAGGACCAAGTACTGATTTTACCCCAGATTCCTGGGTGGCCTCCTTGAGGATTGAACTCAATGCTGGGTTTAGCAGGCCAATGCTTAAACCACCAAGCTATCCCTCCCCCTATATTGACATAATTACTCCACTTCTGCAAGAGGTGGAAGCCATGTCGACAGTTAGGTCATTGTAACTTGTGTCGCTCAGGGGGGTGGCTTTTTCACACCCCTGAGTGATGTAAGTTATATTGACATAAGTGGTAGTGTAGACCTGCCCTATGTCTCATGGACACAGCACCACTTGTAACACTTACACAATCAAGCCGTTCATCAGTTACAGTTCTAGGACTTGAAACATACTGGTCAAGATTTGCAAAAATAAGGGTCAGACTCTCTTGCTGTGGTCTCTCTTGTCCTCAGTGGGACTGCTCCACTTCACACCAGCAGGGAATGTGCCTCTGGCAGCCTAAAGGTATCCTAAATCCATAGCTCGTCACCTAAGTAAATGGTCTGACTTTCCAAAGGACCAATGAGGTCAATGTGAACTGCAGGCTGCTCAGCACTTTTAAAAGTCAGACTGCTTATTTAAATGACTAAACATGGGTTTAGGACACCTACTTTAGGCTTCTATTTTTGAAAACCTTAGCCTACTCATTGCTTTCTAAAAATACTGGTTTCAATGGGATTAATGGTTGTTTTCAATATTGATTGGAAGGGGACAATTCATGTGAGAAAAGGCTCATCAGGGCAAGAAAAGGTTGCATCATCGGGCCAAAAAGAAAATAATAAAAGACTAATGCAGCTGGAGGTTTCGGAGTAGACTTAGCGGAACACATGAAAAAAGAGAAGAGAGAAATGATACATAAATGGAAGCTGGTTTTGAAGATGTTTCATTAATAAGTGATTCCGTTTGAGTGAATTCATTTTGGCTTGCTATTAAATTTATTATATTTGCTTTATGTGGTCTATTATTTTATCTGGAGTCAGCCTTATCGAGTTTCATATTAGTAATGAAACCACCCCAGAAACATGAGAACCAGTTCAGATGTTTTGGTCCCAGACTCAAATCAAACCTGAATAAATGATTTTACAGTGCATTTAAAAAACTATTACCTATTCTTCCTGCATCTCACTCTGGCTGAACAGATCCCCATCTCTGGTTGGAAGAAGGACACTACTTGCAGTGTGTTTTCTCTGGTTATATCTACACTGCAGATGGGAGCGAGCTTCCCAGCTTAGGTAGACAGACTTGCACTAGTGGGGCTCATGCTAGTGCACTAAAAATAGCTGTGTTTATGTTGTGGCAGTGGCATGGGCTAGCCGCCCATACTCTGACCAAGGTGGTAGGATGGGCTTCAGCTCAGATGACTAGCCTGAGCTTCTGCCTGTGCCACAACAGCCACACTGCTTTTTTTAGCAACGTAGCTTGCACCTAGCTGCATTGTAGACATATCTTTATGTCTTCTTGCAGGCCTGTTGGCTCTCACTTCTTGGGCAGTCTTCACTCCTTCCTGAGGACTTCATCTTTAAAGTTTAGGGTCACCTTTTATCCGAGGCTCAGCCTTGGAAAGAGTTAACAATTCTTACCCAGGTTGGAACCAGGTAGGGCCTGTTCCCTAATAATCACTTTCCCCATTGTCTTCTCAAGACTCTTCTGTGTCAAGGTTTTGCCTTTCCTATGGGTTCTTTTAACAACCCCTTTGTTATAACTTTAAGCATTCAGGCAGAATAATGTTACACAGATAACCTGAGAGGCATATCATTTGTAAAGAGTACTACATATAACTCCCTTATTCTGCACACCAATACATTTAGTTTTTTTTTTTTTAAAAATTTTTTCAGGTTCATCCTTAGCTGGAAAGTGTTAAGATTCTGCTTATGAGAGAGGTTAGTCCTCTGAGATTTGCAAATACAGTTTTGCATAGCCAAGAGATTTAGATTAATCAGATAACATTAGAATGCATCTTATAGTTGAGGGGTGTTACCCATACCAAATCAGTCTTCTCAGCTTTTTTGAAGTCCGTGCATTACCATTTCTTTTAAAATTCACTTAGTTAGGAGTACATGCTGCAATCAGTCTTTTCCTGTTAGTTAAAATACACATAATTAGAAAGTGAAAGATATTTGCCAGCTGCCAGATGTGCTATTTGCCTTATACAATATATACAACTTCCACTGGAGTGAAGAGGATAGGACAATTCTTTTCTTTTCCGAACATTCATTTTTTAGAGTTTTGAAAACAGTTGTCGTCATCATGATGATCATCTCAGGGGTTGCAGGAACATAGAGTCCTTTGTCCCCTTATTCATCGCATTGTTATTCAAAACCTTCTTTGCTGTTGTTGCCAAAGCAGTCGCATAAAGGATTGCTCCTGTGAAGGATTAGCAATGGTGGGCTGTGAAAAATTGCATTGCTTTGCATGCTGCCTATACCAAGGAAAAGCAATGCATGCAACCACATGAGATAGAACAGTTGGCCATGTCATCAGAATTAGAAACCAAGCTCCTTTTAACTGTAAATGTGGTTAAAAATGTGAGATATAAATTAAGCATGATATTTTAATTTTGTTTCTGATTTGAAATGCACTGTTTTCCTCTACTCCTGATCAGCTTGTTTTGATTATGGATGTATCACTTGCAAGCTTTGGATGGGGGGGAACCTCAGAAATCAAAACTACTTCTTCCTGCACCACTTGAAATCACTTCCAAATCTTCTTCTGCTTCTGATTTCCCAGCACCCACAGTAATGAGTGTCACACACTCCTTTGCACTGGCTTGTTTGCATGCTTTCTGAGAGAAATCATGTGCTAAGAGTTAACTTCAGCAATATTTTAAAGGCATAGTCACCTCTCTCTAGTATCAGAGGGGTAGCCGTGTTAGTCTGGATCTGTAAAAACAGCAAAGAATCCTGTGGCACCTTATAGACTAACAGACGTTTTGGAGCATGAGCTTTCGTGGGTGAATACCCACTTCCTCAGATGCATGTAGTGGAAATTTCCAGGGGCAGGTATATATATGCTAGCAAGCAAGCTAGAGATAACGAGGTCAGTTCAATCAGGGAGGATGAGACCCTGTTCTAGCAGTTGAGGTGTGAAAACCAAGGAGGAGAAACTGGTTCTGTAGTTGGCAAGCCATTCACAGTCTTTGTTCAGTCCTGAGCTGATGGTGTCAAATTTGCAGATGAACTGAAGCTCAGCAGTTTCTCTTTGAAGTCTGGTCCTGAAGTTTTTTTGCTGCAGGATGGCCACCTTAAGGTCTGCTATAGTGTGGCCAGGGAGGTTGAAGTGTTCTCCTACAGGTTTTTGTATATTGCCATTCCTAATGTCTGATTTGTGTCCATTTATCCTTTTCCGTAGAGACTGTCCAGTTTGGCCGATGTACATAGCAGAGGGGCATTGCTGGCATATGATGGCGTATATTACATTGGTGGATGTGCAGGTGAATGAACCAGCGATGGTGTGGCTGATCTGGTTAGGTCCTTTGATGGTGTCGCTGGTGTAGATATGTGGGCAGAGTTGGCATCGAGGTTTGTTGCATGGATTAGTTCCTGAGCTAGAGTTATTATGGTGCTGTGTGCAGTTACTGGTGAGAATATGTTCAAATTGTCTGTGGGCAAGGACTGGCCTGCCACCCAAGGCCTGTGAAAGTGTGGGATCATTGTCCAGGATGGGTTGTAGATCCTTGATGATGCGTTGGAGGGGTTTTAGCTGGGGGCTGTATGTGATGGCCAGTGGAGTCCTGTTGGTTTCTTTCTTGGGTTTGTCTTGCAGTAGGAGGCTTCTGGGTACACGTCTGGCTCTGTTGATCTGTTTCCTTATTTCCTCGTGCAGGTATTGTAGTTTTGTGAATGCTTGGTGGAGATTTTGTAGGTGTTGGTCTCTGTCTGAGGGGTTAGAGCAGATGCGGTTGTACCTCAGTGCTTGGCTGTAGACAATGGATCGTGTGATGTGTCCGAGATGGAAGCTGGAGGCATGAAGGTAGGCATAGTGGTCGGTAGGTTTTTGATATAGGGTGGTGTTAATGTGACCATCACTTATTTGCACCGAGGTGTCAAGAAAGTGGACCTCCCGTGTAGATTGATCCAGGCTGAGGTTGATGGTGGGGTGGAAGCTGTTGAAATCGTGGTGGAATTTTTCCAGAGTCTCCTTCCCATGGGTCCAGATGATGAAGATGTCATCAATGTAGCGTAGGTAGAGAAGGCGTGTGAGTGGACGAGAGCTGAGGAAGCGTTGTTCCAGGTCAGCCATAAAGATATTGGCATATTGTGGGGCCATGCGGGTGCCCATAGCAGTGCCATTGATCTGGAGATATATATTGTCATCAAATTTGAAATAGTTGTGTGTAAATATAAAGGCACAGAGTTCAGCAGCCAGTTGTGCTGTGGCATCATCAGGGATAGTGATCCTGACAGCTTGTATTCCATCTGTGTGTGGGATGTTTGTGTAGAGAGCCTCTACATCCATGGTGGCTAGGATGGTGTTTTCTGGGAGGTGACTAATACATTGTAGTTTCCTCAGGAAATCAGTGGTGTCACGGAGATAGCTGGGAGTGCTGGTGGCATAGGGTCTGAGCAGAGAGTCCATATATCCAGACAGTCCTTCAGTGAGAGTGCCAATGCCCGAGATGATGGGGCATCCAGGATTTCCGGGTTTGTGGATCTTGGGTAGTAGATAGAATAACCCTGGTCGGGGCTCTAGGGGTATGTTGATTTCTTCTGGTGTTAGTGTAGGGAGTGTCCTGAGTAGATGCTGTAGTTTCTTAGTGTATTCCTCAGTGGGATCTGAGGGAAGTGGCCTGTAGAATTTGGTATTGGAAAGTTGTCTGGCGGCCTCCTTTTGGTAGTCAGACCTGTTCATGATGACAAACGCACCTCCTTTATCAGCCTCTTTGATGATAATGTCAGGGTGGTTTCTGAGGCTGTGGATGGCATTGCGTTCTGCACGACTTAGGTTGTGAGGCAAGCGATGTTGTTCCACGATTTCTGCCTGTGCACGCCGGCGGAAGCATTCAATGTATAGGTCCAGACTGTCATTTTGACCCTCAGGAGGAGTCCATGTGGAGTTCTTCTTCTTGTGCTGTTGGTGGGAGGGCACCTGTGTATCAGTGCGCTGTTCAGTGTTGTCCGGAAAGTATTCTTTGAGTTGGAGACGGCGAAAGTAGGCTTCCAGATCGCCATAGAACTGTATCATGTTGGTGGGGGTGGCAGGGCAGAAAGAGAGTCCCCGAGATAGGACAGACTTTTCTTCTGGGCTGAGTGTGTAGTTGGATAGATTGACGATATTGCTGGGTGGGTTGGGGTACCACGGTTGTGGCCCCATGTGGTGGGTAGGAGTTTAGACAGCTTACAGTCCTTTTTCCTTTGTAGAGAGGTGAAGTGAGTAATGTAGATCTCCTGTCTTATTCTAGTGAAGTCTGTCTGTATAGAAGTTTGGTTATTAATGAGAGTCTCTCTCTAGTAGTGTGCTTTCTTCAATCTTTGCTTAAACAAAAAAATCTTCAGTGAGATATCTTAGGAGCCCAAATTCAGATGTTCACTTACAAACTAAGAAAGCTTTGCATCAGCTGCCTTTTACTTCTAGATTCCCAGATACGAAGGCCAGAAAGAACCATTGTGGTAATCTAACTTGACTTCTTGTATATCACAGGCCATAGAACTTCCGATAACATATCTTTTAGAAAAACATCCTATCTTGATTTAAAAATGGTCAGGGATGAAGAATCCACCATGACCTTTGATATATTGTTCCAATGGTTAATTACTCTCAACAATAAAAATTTACACATTATTTCCAGTTTGAACCAATCTAGCTTCAATCTCCAGCCATTGGATTGTATTACACCTTTCTCTGCTAGATTGAGGAGCCCATTATTCAATGTTTGTTCCCCAATTAAGTACTTATAGACTGAAATCAAGTCACCTGTTAACATTCTTTGTTAAACAAAATCTTATTTAATCTTTTTTAATCTACACTACAGGTGTAGAAGTGCTACTAGACAAGTAATGGCTGACAGATACAATTTGCTAGACCCATACACAGCTACCCATTTGTATATTAGGGCATTCACGGACTTAAGGTTTTATCCTACTTTCATTATCACCATATTGCACTGCATAATAATCTCCCAAAATTTTTGACATCTAACAAGCGACTCCATCCTAGGACATCTGCCTCTCAAATGACAGCATAATGACACAACTGATCAATATCCCTGCAGGGACTCTACTGGCTCCACAAGTAAAAGGACCCCATTAACAGCACCCAACAGAAGACAGACAGGGTGTGTGAAACATTGCTTGCCCTCCCTAATGGGCTAATCCTAACCTCAGTTGTAGGCTCCACTGGTGCAGGCAGTTGGCTCTAGATAATTGCAGTTTATGATTACACAGTATGTAGATGGAGTGAACTGTAATGAACAGTTATGAATGCTGAAAAATCCATGCTAAACAAAACTGGGGAACTTCTCTTATTAAATACATGAGACTGCTCTGCACATATATGTATAGCACAGTGTATGTGTCTGCTGAACTCATAGAAATTCAATAATTTAGGAACTATTCATTATTAGAGTTAATACACATTTTGTCTCTTGATTTAATAGCCAGTGGACTGTGTGTGGAATTTACAAAAGAATCTAAATAAAATTACAAATCTTGGGCTGTAATGTCACATAGGCACTCTTGGAAAATCACACCTTACAATTTCAACGTTAGATCACTGAAGTTAGCAATCTAAATTATCACTTTGTTGTGAATGCTTCAGTCCCTTCAACATCTGCTAGTTAGCTGCAGGTAAAATTAAAGAGGTTGTAGAGGAGTTTTTTAAACTAAGGACTGGGGGAAAGCCAATATGTGAGGAGGCACACACAGTTTGAAAAGAGACATCTCATAGGGGAGGATATATTAAGGGGATTCTCTATACTCTAGAGAAGAGAAGAGAATGGAAAATGATAAAGTACAGGCAGGATCTGATGAGAAAAATCAAATGAAAAAAAGAGTCCTATTCAATTATATCACATAATGGCAGACAACTAAAATCTGACAACATGTATAAGTGCTTATATTAGGGTCAACATATTTCCCAGGGCTGGGGGTGACAGCCCACCCTTCTGCACTGGGCTGGTTCGAGCACTTCCCCTCTTCCCCTGTGGGGCTAGCCCGAGCCCTGCTTCCTGGGGCTGGGCCTAACAGCCAGAGCCCTGCCACACAGTCCCTAGCATCACCACTCGCCTCCCTGAGCATTCCTCTACACCCCTCCAGGGCCCAAGCCCCACTTTTTTTGGCACAACTAGGCATTTGTCCTGTTTGCTCTTGCCAAATGATCATCAGCTGGCAAGAGCAAACAGGACAAATGCCTAGTTTTGCCAAAAGAGTCAGGATGTCCAACACAGGGTTTAAAAAGGGAACTGTCCAGGCCAAAATGGGACTCATGGTCATCCTAGCTTATATACAAATGCTAGAAGTCTAAATACTAAGATGTGTGAACTAGAGTGCATGGTATTAAACAAGGATATTGATATAATAGGCATCATAGAAACTTGGTGGAATGATGAAAATCAGTGGGACATGGAAATACATGGGTACAAAATATATAGGAATGACAGAACAGGTCATGCTGGTGGAGGAGTGGCACTATATGAGAAAGAAAGCATAGTCAAATATATAGCAAAAATCTTAAATGAACCAAACTACTATAGAATCTCTATGGAGAGAAATTCCATGTGTGAATAATAAGAATATAGCAGTACTACCAACCACCTGACCAAGATGGTGATAGTGACTGAAATGTTCAGGGAGATTAGAGAGCCTATAAAAATAAAAAAATAATAATGGAGGATTTCAATGATCCCCAGGTTTATCGGATACATGTCACCTCAGGATGGGATGCAGAGATAAAGTTTGACACCATAAATGACTACTTGGAGCAGCTAGTCCTGGAACTCACAAGAGGAGAGGCAATTTTCAACCGAGCCCCAAGTGGAGCACAGGATCTGGTCCAAATGGTATATATGGCTGAACTACTTGTTAATAGTAACTGTAATATAATAAAAAAGTTAACATCCCTGGGTAAGGGAGGAGGGATAACAGCAAAAAAGTCCCACATGGTAGCATTTAATTTCAGAAAGGGGAACTACACAAAAATGAGGAAGGTAGTTAAACAGAAACTAAAAGGTACAGTCCCCAAAGTGAAACATGCAAGTTGCATGAAAATTTTATAAAAACATCATAATAGGGGCTCAAATTAAATGTATACTCCAAATAATAATAAGACGACAAAAAAATGCCACCCTGGCTAAACAAAGTAAAACAAGTGGTTAGAGGTAGAAAGGCATCCTTAAAAAATTGGAAGTTAAGTCCTAATGAGATAATAGAAAGGAGAATAAACTCTGGCAAGTATAAAAGTATAATTAAAGAAGCCAAAAAGAATTTGAAGAACTATCCAAAAATTCAAAAAAAAAACCTAACAGTACATTTTTTTTTAAGTACATCAGAATCAAGAAGGCTAAATCATGAGTGGGGCCACTGGACAATCAAGGTACAAAAGGTGCACTTAAGGAAGATAAGGCAAAAAAACTAAATGAATTCTTTGCACCTGTCTTCACTACAGAGACTGTGAGGGAGATTCCCACACCTGAGCCATTCTTTATTAGGTGACAAATCTGAGGAACTGTCCCAGATTGAAATGTCATTAGAGGAGGCTGTGGATGAAATAAATGCCCAGAACCAGATGGTATTCACTGAAGAGTTCTGGGGGAATTTAAGTATTAAATTACAGAACTGCTAACTGGTATATAACCTATCGTGTAAATCAGCTTCTGTACCAGATGACTGGAGGATAGCTAATGTGATGCCAATTTTTTAAAAAAAGACTCCGCAGACAATCCTAATTACAGGCCAGTAAGACTAATTTCAGTACTTGGCAACACTAGTTGAAACTGTAGTAAAGAACAGAATGATCAGACACATAGATGAATATGATTTGTTGGGAAAGAGTTAACATGGTTTTTGTAAAGGGAAATCATGCCTCACCAATCAATTAGAATTCTTTAAGGTGGTAAAGAAACATGTGGACAAGGGTGATCCAATGGATATAGTGCTCTTAGACTTCAGAAAGCTTTTGACAAGAACTCTCACCAAATGCTCTTAAGCAAAGTAAACAGTCATAGGATAAGAAGGAAGGTCCTGTCATGGATCAGTAACTGGTTACAATATAGGAAACAAAGGGTAGGAATAAACGGTCAGTTTTCAGAATGGGGAGAGATAAATAGTGGTGTCCCTCAGAGGTCTGTACTTGGACCTGTGCTGTTCAATATATTTATAAATGATCTGGACAATGGGGTAAAAAGTGAGGTGACAATCTTTGCAGACAATACAAAATTACTCACGATAATTAAGTTCAAAGCAGACTGTGAAGAGTTACAAATGGATTTCACACAACTGGGTGACTGGGCCACAAAATGGCAGATGAAATCAATATTGATAAATGCAAAGTAATGCACATTGGAAAACCTAATCTTGGAGTCATTGTGGATAGTTCTCTGAAAACATCCACTCACTGTGCAGCAGCAGTCAAAAAGCTAGTAGTGTTGGGATACCGTTAGGAAAGAGAGAGATAATGAGACAGAAAATATCATCTACTTCTATATAAATCCATGGTACATGCACATCTTGAATACTTCATTCAGATTTGGTAACCTCATCTCAAAAAACATATATTATTCAGAGTATTAGAGGGTTTTCCCTTCACTCTCTCCCCTGGTTCTTTCCATCTCCCTTTCCATCACGCAGACATAAGAACAGCTATACTGGGTCAGACCAAAGGTCCACCCAGCTCAGTATCCTGTCTACTGACAGTTGCCAATACCATATGCCCCAGAGAGAGTGAACCTAACAGGTAATGATCAAGTGATCTCTTTCCTGCCATACATCTCCACCCTCTGACAAACAGAGGCTAGGGACACCATTCCTTACCCATCCTGTCTAATAGCCAGAAAGCAGAAGACAAGACGTTCAAAGTGCAAGCAATGTGATATTTATTGGGGTTAGTTTTAAGAACCATATTCATAGCTCTACATGCTGGCACAGTCTGTTTCCTAGTGTTCTGTTTCCAGCTCTGACTTCGTGGAGCATTTACCCCATGTCCCTCTTTCCAGCTCTGACCCTGCAGAGCATTGCCTGTGTTCCTGTTCTCCATTCCCCCTTCCTCCTCCTTAGCAGGCTCAAATATACCTACAGTACATGCCCTTGATTTCACCCCTTACAACTTATGGTCATTTTTTTCTTTGCTGGGTTGTGAGCCTGAGGTCTTCGTTCCACCTTTTTAGTATTTCATGGGAGGGGTAATGATTAAGGTTGTATTTTGGCCAAGGCTAGAACTTTTTTTGGCTTTTAGTGCATTTTAGGCCTTCCCCCCAACCCCGTTGCACCTCCTAACTGGTTGCTTGACCTTGCCTTGAGATAGGTGTCAAGGCAATCTTAAAGTGTGCTTATATATCATACTCCCACCATGCCCTGTAACACTTTAACTGCTCTATCCCTTATCTCTTCCCATTGTACTAGCAAACCCATATGGCCAGGCAGAGTATCTTTGTTCACACATATTAGTAAAGATATAAAAGTATCAAAGCTCAAACCCATAATTCTGTCTCAGGCTGACAAACAAGCCTATATAGTAACAAGGAGTATGGAATAGCTTCTGTATGAGAAGACATTAATAAGACAGGGACTTTTCAGCTTGGAAAAGAGAGAACTGAAAGGGGATATGATTGAGGTCTATGAAATCTTGACTGGTATGGAGAAAGTGAATAAGGAAATGTTATTTACTCCTCATAACACAAGAACCATGGGTCACCCAATGAAATTAATAGGCAGCAGGTTTAAAACAAACAAAATGAAGTACTTCTTCAAACAAAGCAGTCAATCTGTGGAACTCTTTGCCAAGAATGTTGTGAAGGACAAAAGTGTACTAGATGAGTTCATGGAGGATAAGGTCCATCAATGGTTATTATCCAGGATGGGCAGGGATGGACTCCCAAGTTTTGAGTGTCCCTACCCTCTCTTTGCCAGAAGCTGGGAGTGGATAATAGGGGATGGATCACTTGATGATCACCAGTTCTGTTTATTGCCTCTGAAGCACCTGGCATTGGCCACTGTCAGAAGACAGGCTACTGGGCTTGATAGACCATTGGCCTGATCCAGTAGGGCTGTTTTTATGTTCTTACACCCAATGTCATGCTCCTACAAAGACTTACACATGTGCTTAAATTGAAGCTCCATCTCACAGTGCATACAGTAAGGCACATACCTGAATCTTTGCAAGGTCAGGATATTAGTCTAAGGGTATGTTTCTGTGCAGGCCTATGTGAGTGCTTAATTGCAGTGTAAATTTACCCTTAGACTCCCAGCAGTAGGCTGCTACTGGCTGTGTAGACATATCCTCGTATTCAAGAGCATTGAGCATTCACAACTCTGTGGGGGCTGTGATTGTTCAGCGAGTCTGAAAAATAAATTTGTATAGGTACCTAACTATGACTTTGCATACCTAACTTTAATACCTAACTTTTAAGTATTTTTTTTTGTGTTAACTGATTGCATTGTAAAAAAAACTTTATTAGCCAAAATATCACTTTAGTGCAAGGCTCCATGAAATAAATTATAGAAAGAGTTTAGCCAAATCTATAAATTATGAATAAAAAATCATAATTATCACTTTGATTGTTGACAATTTCTTGACCCAAGATCAGGCCCAGTATTATTAACATTATTATTTGCCTGAGAACCCCAATGTCCTTAGGTGCAATATTCACACTATAGGAACTCTTTTATTTATGAATAAATAATATATTAATACATTTAGCAAAGTCACACACACTCTCAGTAAGGTACATAGAGATAATACAAAAAGTACATCTGAACATCCATACTCATAGCACCCCTTGCAGAACAACCCGAAGTGTTAGCCATAATCTTCCTCATCACGATCATATTCCTCATCTTCACCAGAGGCCATCATTCTGGCCCCTCGCAAGGGCTACATCTCTCCCTACTACTGCCCCCAGCTGGGATACCACTTTTATAATATGTTATGCTGATGTTATTCATGTCTAATGCACATTCAATAGAGGTTTCTCCCCTCTTCCTTATTTATATTTCCTTCCCTTACCAATGTTAAGATGTCCTTCTATAGGTTAGTGTACTTATGATTTCACTCCATTATCATATACATCAGTTTGTTGCCATGGCACTTTTTTGATTGGATGTTTCATCCAAAACATTCCAGAAGCTAGTGTCAGTTCACGTTCTGTAGTTGGGTGATGTCATTAAGGACGAAATTCCTTCCTACGCTCTACTTCCTGTTCCCCAAAACTTGTGTTACGTAAGTTTATCTATGCTAAAGTTCATAGGCCTCAAGCCTCATGCTAATTGCTGAAGCCAATGTCTTACAGGATACAAGCCTGTAAGTTCTTTGTATTACTGCTGAATATAAAAAGCAGAATGTAATGCAAAGTAGAGAATATAACAGAGGTAAGCTGCCCCACTGGGCTACAAGAGAGACCAGAACTTGCTCTCCAGATGTTTTTCTTATTTAGGTAAAATTTTCATTAACTTCAGATGAAGTTTTGCCTGAATGAAATGTGAAAGATTGTGTCCATAACTGGTCTTTTAAGTGTCCCAGCTCAGCAAAGCATTTAACCTGAAGTCTTTCAGTATTCAAAGCTGTAAAGCACAAATGTAACTTTAACCAGATGCTTAAATCCTGCAAATGCATAAAGATAAGCAAATGCTTAAGAGTTTTGTTGAATAAGAATAGACTGCTGAATCAGGACCTCAACTACTTTCTGGCTTAAGATACCATGCAAAATTAATAAGCTTTGAGGGTACACAGTCTTGAAGAGTGGCTTAAGTAACATCTCAAATAAAGGTAGGCTTTAATATAAACAATTTTGTTTAATTAGATATTACTTGAGACGTTTCTACCAGCAGGCTTTAGATAGAAGTAATGTCAGTACATGTAGATGCTTTAAAGTAAAGGGATGAAAAGTACATGCTTTGGTGACATGACAATGAGGTTTTAAAGTTTAAATATTGAAATTCCACACAGGCTATGACTATATTATCTTAGCCCTGGGATTAGTGGATTAAAGTATTTACATTTAGATCCATAACATAAATGGATTTCCTAGTAAAAATATTATGGAAAGTGGTAAGATGAATATATGAAGCTTTTTGTTTCTGAAAATATTCATTTTGTCTGGTTGCCCCATGTCACAAAATTACTGTACTTTCTCAATACATTAAAAGAATATGATTGTCATTTATTGGAGTGCTTATTCTTAGTAAATCAAGATTATCCCAATTCAATATTGTAAAAAACTGATCTTAGGTTCACATTTCTTCCTAACATGCCTGTGCTGAACATACTGTTGTGACAAATATAACGGGGAGCATAGGAAACGTGTGTGTGTGTGTGCATGCAGTTCAAAGAACAAACCAAAGCCCTGATCCTATGAAAAGTTCTGATGCACATGCTTAACTTTATGCACTTTGAGTAGCCCCAGGGAAGTCAATGAAACTACTCACTAATGTAAAATTAAGCATATGCATAAATCTTTGTAGGATCTGGGCCCATTTTTCTATCAGTCCTGGAATATCAAATTAATAGGTAATATTTCAAGTTCCTTTTAAAGGTATATTTTTGAAGAGAGGGCTAGAAAACTTTAGTTAAAATATAATTTCATTTTCTAAGCTGTTTTAATATCTCTTCCCAACAAGTAAGAAATAAAATCAATTAAAGAGTGTAGCTTCTATGAAGCAAGAATGTTCATAGCCCCATACAGGGACTGAAGAGGGGAAAAATAAAGGTCAGAATTCCTCTCTTCTCTGCACACTACAACCCCACTGTAGCCATTGCTAGTGGCTTGCTTTGAGTTCTGGTCTGCAACTGAGTTGTGGGAGGATATTAAAAAAGAGAAATATCTGGCAGGGGGAAAAATAATCAAGAAACATGTTCACAATGGTGGGAAACTTCCTAATAAGATGAGGAATTGTACAGAAAGGAGCGGTAACCTCTGGTCATATAAAAGTGAACTGAATAATACCCGGGAGGAAATACTCTAGGCAGTAACCATGCACGGCAGCAAATGGATTATATGACCTAACAAGTATTTTTCCTCTTTAACACCTATGATATCCATTAGCTGGATTATTCTGCTAAAATGATCAACTGCTATAGACAAGAGGATTGTAATACACACAAATTTAGCAGAAGATTACGAGGCCACCAGAGGAGTGCTAGAATGGCCTTTCAGCTCACTTCCCGCTCTGTTCCTAGCACACAGCAGGAAAAGCCACCGAATAATCTTGTACTTTGTGCTTCAGTAGAAAGTAAGGCCTGTTCTCCACAACTACTCCTGTTTTCATAGCAGCCTATTTTGTTGCTGGTTTCATCTAATATTCACTTTTTTGATGCTTGTTATAGAGTTCCTCTTGTGTCCAAATCTGTATCTTACCTGAACAGTTGCCACATACCCCTTACACACCAGTAGATACATTTTTCATAAGACTTTGGGATCAGAATACTGATATAGTCTTCTCTTATCCACATTAACCAGTTATCAAACATTCTTTTCTGTTGCAGAAGATCCACCATGTTTTCTCCTAGAGGGTTAAATACTACAGACATTCTTTGCTGTAGCATTTTCAACATTCAGTGCAGGCAAACAGCTTTAAAATATGTCAGAGGCTTACAGATAAGTTGACACAAGAGCAGCAAAATTTATTGGGTAGTATCGGTAGTTTCAAAATAAACAAAATGCTCTTTTTGCCAATAGCAGTTATTATGGCAAAATGCTGTGGTGAGAGCACAAAACTTCTTGTTTCCAAATTGATTTTATTCATCCATACTGACAGATTTTAAATTCTTTAAAATTATTAAATTAACTTTTGTTGATTTGATTTATAAAAAGATTTACTGCACACAAAAGTGAGATCAAACATGGAATTTATTGGAGGGAATCTCAATAGCCATTAGTAAAATGTATAAGTAAATAGAATTGCATTGGCATTATCCTGATTTTCTATAATTGTATAGAATTGTATTCTATAATTGTATTCCAAAACCAATACAATTTGGGCATATTAGAGCAGTCTCTGCTTTCAGGGGAGACTTTCTAATTTGTATTACTGTATTGGAGTGAAACATGTTTAGGTTATATTGTCGCAACAATGGATTCAAAACATAGTATATTATGAAACTGACAAAGCGTCCTTGCACATATTCTCAGGGATCCAAAAGGACTTTTCTTAGGTAAGAAATTTCTTTTCTCCAACATTGTTTATTTAAATTAATCCCAGTGAAAGTTACAACAAATAAGCCAATCCCCACTGTCCTTATGGATTTGGGCCCCTGGCTTCTTCTGAATGTATTTCAAAGCCAGTACACCAAGGGTAAAATTTTCAAAAGCACCTAAATCCCAGTGAAAATCAGTTGGATTTCGGTTCCCAGATTGCTTGCGTACTTTTGAAAGTTTTACCAATAACCTCAAAGACTTCAATCCTGCAACATGATCAGTAAGCATGGACCACTGTTTTGCCCTTGCAGAATCCTACTGCAATCAAGTATCTGCATTAGTGGAATATATTTTTGGATTGCATTTTATAATGCATAGATTATAACTAAGTTCATAATTTTGCTTATTTACAACATCTACGTACTTTTAACTTCTATTATATACAAATTTGAATGTTTTGTCTGTGATAGTGATTAATTTTAAAGTTAAATATCTCCACTGTACAATATTAATGAAAAACAAAAACATAATAGCAAATATTTAAGACCAATTGGACAATGACTGGTCAGGAATTTTCCTGATTATCTGATGGAAAATTAGTTTCACCAGAAATTCTCTACTTTCCCATTGTGAAAATCAGAATACATTTTGTTTTGTGTTGGTTAGACTCAAATGAAAATATTTTGATTGTTGAACTGATCCAAAATGGGGCTTTTTTTGAGTCAGTTCTACATTAAACCACACTTCTCCGATGTGGAAATGTGCCACAGTAGGGTTGCTACTTTGTGCCCCCATTCTCTCCTATAGGCTGGGATCCATGGCCAGACTATATATCCCGTAATGCATTGCAGACTTCTCTCTGTCTGGGCAATGGGGTTCATCATGGGAGTCACATGGCTGCAGGTGTAGTCTAGCCCAGGGGCCTGGTGAATATAGAATGCTGGCTTGAGGCAACCTGAATGACAGCTCTCATGAGGTTGTCAGATAAACAGATAACATTAAATTGCATCAAATTGCATGTAACTTGACTAAAAAAAAAAATTGTTTCATGTGACTTCAACAATCCTAAATGAAATGTTTTGTTCTAGGACTGTTGAAAAAATATTGCCAACTCACTATTTTGTCATGAGTCTCATGATAATTATTGTTTTCCTTAAAGCCCCAGCTCCTGGAGTCAAGTGGACATGTGATGATTTCAACCTTCAGTCTTAAAGAAGAAGTAAGTTTCTAGCCCTTGTGGCTATGGAGAAAGCTTCATAATGTAGCCCCAGTGCACCCTAAAGGCTCAAAAAGCAGAAAGCAAATAAAAAGAACACCAAATCTATTTTAGATAATTGCATGATTTAAAAGCCAATCTAATGATTTTTGGTGAGCCTGACTCAGGATTTTTTTTACATTTGGGGTTGGCGATACTGAAGTGTTTAATTTTGATTGAAAAATACTGAACACAATTGTTTTACCATGTCTTAACATTTTTCAAAACTTTTTGTTCTGGAAAAGAAAACTTTTTTTTTCCATTTTGGGATGAAATCAAATGCTGATCTCAGAATTTCCTGCAGGATAGGTATTCCAACTTTTGCTGAGCACTACCAAAGACACGTTTAAGTCTCCTACTCTTGCATTAAAGCTATTAAATTAACATTAATGAAATATTAACTTATCAACCCATACAAATAGTAAGTAGGTTATATGATATGCACATAGAGCATATAGAACTCTGGGGAAAGTCCCAACATCTGACATCAATCCCAGGCAAGATAATGGAGTAGCTCATACCACACTGGATTGATAAAAATTGAAGTAAGGTAATATAATAAATACCCATCAACATGTGTTTATAGAAAATAGATCCTATCAAACTAACTGGATATCTTTCCTATGAGATCACAAGTTTCATTGCTAAATGCAGTAGTGTTGATCTAATATACTCAGACTTCTGCAAGGTATTTGGCATGGTAGTACCAGGCATTTTGATTTAAAAAAAAGAAAAAGCTGAAATTGACATGGCATACATTAAATGGATTAAAATATGGTTAACTGCTAGGACTCAAGTGCATGCCTGGGGCAGCAAGCTGTGGGAGGTGGCCTGCCGTTGCTTTGAAGGCGCCAGTCAGGCAGTTTTCAGTGGCTTTTCTGCGGGAGGTCTGCCTGTCCCACAGTTTCAGCGTCAATTCGGCGCGAGTACGACGAAGGAGTGGGACTGGCAGATCACCTGCAGAACTGCCACCAAATCCTCATGACCGGCGGTCCTCCCACAGAAATACCACAGAAGGCCGCCTGACTGCCGTGCTTGAGGTGGCAAAAAACAGAGCTGCCCCTGCTAGAAACAAAGAATAGAGTCCATAATTTACAGGATGGTAGACTTTTTCCTGGGAGGCAGTGACTCTGAAAAGGATTTGGGAGTCATGGTGGTTAATCAGTTAACCATGAGCTCCCAGCATGATGCTGTGGCCAGAAGGGCTAATGCAATAAATGGGGGAGGGTGTACATAAACAGGGGACTCTCAAGTAGGTGTAGAGAGGTTTTTGTTTTTTTTACTCTGCTATGATCTCTGCTAGAATTCCGTGTCCAGGTCTGATGTTCACAATTCAAGAAGCATCTTGATATATTGGAGAGGGTTCAGAGAAGAGCCACGGAATGATTAATGAATTAGAAAACCTGCCTTACAGTGATAGACACAAGGAGCTCAATCTTTTTAGCTTAACAAAGATGGTTTGGGGTAACTTGATTACAGTCTAAAAAAACAAATATTTGATAATTGGTTCTTCAGTCTAGCATAGAAAGGCATAACCAAATCCAGTGACTGGGAGTTGAAGCTAGACAAATTCAGACTGGAAGTAAGGCATACATTTTTAACAATGAGAATAGTTAACTATTCAAACAAGTTATCAAGGGTCGTGGTGGATTCTCCATCACCGACAATTCTCAATCAAGATTGGATATTTTTCCTAAAAGATCTGCTGTAGGAATTATTTTGGGGGAAGTTCTATGGCCTATGGTTCATGAAAGGTCAGAATAGACAATCACAATGGTCTTTATGGCCTTAAAGCCTATGAAAAAAGAGAGGTCAATTGGCTCTTCAAGCTTAATTTATATTACAGAAGTGCCTAGAGGCTCCAAATTAAATTGGACTCCACTGGGATAGATATATACATCCATATAGGGAAAGCCAGTCCCTGTCTCAAGAGTGCTTAGGATCTAAAAAGGTAAGACCGACAAAGTGAGAAAGGAGGTATTGTTATCTTCATTTTATAGATGGGGAGCAGAGTCACGGACGGTAAAAATTAAAAAAAAAACACAACACTGAAGTGACTTGAGTCTAAGTTCCACTTTCAAATAGTGCTTAAGACGAAGATCTTCAAAAGCTATTTAGGTGCTTAGCTTCCACAGTAGTTAGGCACCTAAATATCACTGAAGATCTGGGTCTACTGTAAAGTGTCCTTAACAGACATCAGAACAAAAAATCAGAGTAACAAATAGTTAAAAATGCCTTAGTTTAAAAGCACTCTAAAATAAATTGCTGACAAAACATTCTAGTCCAGCTAGTAAACTTTCTGAACTCTTCAAACTTCTTCCTTGGCCAGAGCTAGATGGAAATGAAAACAAATTGCAAAGACTCCAAAAAACAGGCAGAGCTAAAGGGCAAATTGCTATTTTCTATGCAGCTCTAAACAGTACGGAAATAGTCCAGTCACAGCATGTAAAAGAAAAATAAGAAACAGAATTTCAGAGAATGATAGAAGATGACTCCTAGGCAGATATCTCCCACAATGCGCATACCCTCACCCCCTTTCCCTCAGGGAGCCATTTCCTGTGGAACATAATCACATGTTTCTATATGTCTAGTAATCACCAGTATAATGAACACAACTTAGTTCAACATCAGTTGGAGTGAGGGTGGGCAAATAGGTCACCACAAACATCATTTGCTGGTGTTATAGATCCAACATGTTGGTCACACAAACATAAGTTTATGGGAAAACTTTGAAATACATTTAGAACAAATTGATAAACTAAACAGTAATAAGTCATCAGGACCAGATGGTATCACCCAAGAGTTCTAAAGGAACTTAGATATGAAATTGCAGAACTACTTCTTATAGTATTATAGTATCACTGTAATCAGCCTCTGTACTGGATAATTGGAAAGTAGCTAATGAAACACCAATTTTTAAAAGGGCTCCAGTATGCCTAACTTCACTACTAAGCAAATTGATAGAAATTATAGTAAGGAACAGAATTATCAAATACATACATAAACATGATTAGTTTGGGGAAGAGTCAACACAATTTTTGTAGAGGGAATCTATCAGAATTATTTGAAGGAGTCAATAAGCATGTGGATAAGGGTGATATAGTCAATACAGTGTACTTGGATTTTCAGAAAGCTTTTGACAAGGTTCCTCACCAAAGGCTGTTAAAGAAACTAAAGGCTTGTCTACACTGCCACTTACAGTGATGAAACTGTCCTCGCTCGGAGGTATAAAAAAACCCATCAACACACACACCCTGAGTGATCCAAGTTTCAGTGCTGTAAAGTGGCAATGTAGACAGTGCATCAGCATTGGGAGCCATTCCCCTCACAGGGGTGGCTGTTCTTACAGTGCTGGGAGAACTCTCTCCAGGCTTTGGAGCTTCAACTACACAGGCACGATAAAGCCCTACCGCGGATCAGTAGCAGTTGAAAAACAGAAAACAAAGGGTAGGAATAAATGGTCAATTTTCACAGTGGAGAGGTGAGCAACAGGGTCTCCCAAAGACCTGTACTGGGATATGCACTGTTCAACATATTCATTAATGACCTGGAAAATGGATAATCAGTGAGGTGGCAAAGTTTTCAGATGATACAAAATTACTCAAAATAGTTAACTTCAAAGTAGACTGTGAGGGATTACAGAGAGCGCTCACAAAACTGGGTGACTAGGCAACAAAATGACAGATGAAATTCAGTGTTGGTAAATTCAAAGTATGTGCATTGTATATGTATAGCTGGGATTTTTTTCAAATGGTGGGTTCTGAATGAGTTATTACCATCAGGAAAAATCTTGGAGTCACTGTGGACAGTTCTTGGACAACTTCCATGCAATGCACAGCAGTGGCCAAAAAGGCTAACAGTATGTTAGGAACTATTAGGAAAGGGAGGGAAAATAAGACAGAAGATATCATAATGCCACTATATAAATCCATGATACACTCACACCTTAAATACTGTGTCCAGTTCTGAAAAAAAAGAAATAGTGGATCTGCAAAAGGTTCAGAGATGGGCAAAAAAGATGATCCAGGGTATGACATGGCTTCTACACAAGGAAAGACTAAAAAGATTAGAGCAGTTTAACTTAGAAAAGAGATGACTATTGGAGGATATGATAGAGGTCTATAAAATCATGAATGCTGTGGAAAGAGTGAATAGTGAAGTGTTATTTACCTTTTCACCCAATACAAAAACCAAGGATCACTCAATGGGATATTATGATGGCCAAAAATGTAATTGGTTCAAAACAACTGGATAAGTTCATGGAGTATAGGTTCATCAATGGCTATTAGCAATCCCATGCACTGGGTAACCCTATACCTCTGACTACCAGAAGCTGAGAGTGAAAGAGAGGAGTGGAGCACTCCATAATTGCCATGTTCTGTACACTTGTCCTGAAGTTCTGATGTGGGCCACTGTTGGAGACAGGATACTAGGCAAGATGGACTATGGTCTGACCTAGTACAGCAACGCTTATGTTATAATAAGTACCTAGCCTATTATGTTGAGAGATTTTCCCTCTTAAATCTTCACTAAAATGAATGCACACACAAAATATTTTGTTCTATATTAGTAATAGCAGATTGGAGAAAAAGCACCATTGGCTCATACTCAAACCTGGCTGAAGCATATTGAGCAAAGACAAATAATGATCTCAAGCTTAAACTATACTATACTATACACCCAGCAAGGTGTCACTCTCTGAAGAAATAGCTTGCAAATTTATGAGTATAATAATTCTCCTCCAAAATTAAAAAACAAAATTATTCATGGCCTGGATCATCCCTTGGTGATCTGTACACACAGGTGATGCTCTGAAAGTGGATTTTCCTCTACCCTCTTGGAAGTACCCCATCCTCACTCCCTAGCATCCTACAAAAGTTGATGTAGTGTGGGACTTACATATGTGGAAGGGTTTTGGAAGTGGGATCAGAGGCAAGGGAGTACAGATATTGTGTTGTGCATCCCTAAATCCTGCTAGATGGCCACTGATCTATGCTATTCATCACATTCATTTTTCAATTTGCCGGGTCCCAATACCAGGTGCCAAAACAAAGACTATTTCAAATGTAATATTAGAGAGACATTAGCTGTCCCCTTTCTTAATAATAAACTCAGGAATGTTGATAAGTTGCTGCTTATGGGTTAGATAATGATTTCATTATTAAATTTGGATGCAGACTTACTACTAAAGCTGAGTAAAGTCTCAGAGATCATTCAGATTCCAAAAAGAGATGTGATTCAGTTTTCCATGACAGATTCAATACCATATCCTAAATAGGAAATTCTCTGCGTGAAAATCTACAACTCCCAAATCTCCTGAAATGCCACAGCTGTTGAATTGTGAAAATCCTCAAATCTTTTGCTCAAGTCAGATGTGTAGTACATTTATATCTTGGACCAGACATGGATCTGGCAGCTTCTTTAGACTGAAGTCAAATGCTTATTACATCTAAAGCAAGCAAAACCCTTACATCAGACTTTTGCACTTCTTTATAATAACTGTGGGAAGCAGCTCTAGCTTCTAATTTAATTAAAAACAAGAATTAACTTAGATTTTGAAAGCAATTTTACTAAAACTTTGGAGACTGCAGACATACATGCAACATCCTTAACAGATTTATGTTTCAGTCATTCTAGAAAATGACACTGTGGTAAAGATTAATAAAGCTTGCATGTCCTAGTGTGATACGCCAGTCATGGAATTTAACTGTTGCATTAGATTAACTGGCTAAGACTGGCAATGATAATTGTTCCTTAAGGGTTTTTAACCTAAAAATTAGTTAGATTGCTGCAAACAGATAATGACACTTCAAATACAGACTTATTAGCATGTACCTATATGGTTAAAAATATCCAATTTTGGATGGATTTCTGTTGTAAGACAAATATAAAACAGTTAAATGGAAGGCAGAATGGGTTTGTTTGCCTTTCATTAAGTTTACGAAAAACACCACCTTTTACTAACATGTCCAAAAATGTTCCTGGTCCAAACCGCAATCTCAAACATTAGAAAAGACAAAGTACTAAGCAACTTTGTAACTATTATGGGTCCATTAAAACCTATACAAAACACTATTTTAGAAGAGTTCAGTTTTCTAATTTTAAAATTGTGTTCACTGACTGTTTTGTAAAGGATTAGGTCTCAGTTCCTAATTTCTGAAGCCTAATGTCTGCTTCAAAACATTTTTCACGTACTTTCTGAGCCTTGTTAAGAGGAAAGTGCCAAATTGGCTTCCTTTTAGCCTGATGCTAACAATTGTTTCAGTATCTCTTAAAGTATCAAGATTCTTTTTAGGAAGGTCCAATGCAAGACTACCATTGACTTTGATGGGCTTTTGATTTGGTCTAAAAATAGACCTTATCTGCAAAGAAGGAATGTGGATTTACTTACTTCTATTAAAACTACTAATGATGCAGACATCTGAAACTACCAACTCACTGTAAATAGGCCACCAATCATCTGACCCAGCTACAAACTGTTTTAAGATTTTCCAGGTTTTTAAAAGAATCACCTAAAAATAAAGATGACAAATCATATACGTGAACCAAATCATCTATCAACATTAACACTTTCTTCATGGCTGTGTATGCAAAGAAGCCAAAGACTGAATGGCATGAGTACTGAACTCTCCTCTAGCCCTTACAAGTTATCCCTCCCAATCAGGCCTACAGTAAATCACATTAGGAGGACAGTGTGGGGAAATAATTATTGTGCATACTCATGTAGGGCCTGTTCTACATACTTCATTTCCCAGGATTGTCACCAGCACATTTCACATGCATTAAATTCACTTAAAAAATGGAATAAATGGGTATCTCCTAGTAAATAGAGAAACATTTATGAAAAGCTAATTCTATTTAACTGAGTCACTAATTAAACTACATTCCTATGACTAAATATTCCAATATATACACAATAAGAAAATAAGTCCAATACAAAATTAATATTGCACACTACATTATGTTAACTGTGTGGGAAAGTTGATGGCAAACAGTGAAAATTGTACTGCAAAGTGAGAAAACTGTGGAAAAACTATGGGAGGGAAAAAATGATTATGTGCGACTTTTTCGTTTCTTCATAGATATCTCCAGTCCTGCAATAGACAGCTGCAGGAATGATGGACTTCTTAGTAATATTAACAACAATATAATTACATTTAACATCCAGGTGGTGGGGAAACGACCACAGCAGCCAAACACTGCAGTATTTAATTTCAGAAAGGGGAACTACACAAAAATAAGGAGGTTAGTTAAACAGAAATTAAAAAGGTACAGCACCAAAAGTTAAATCCTTGTGAGCTGCATGGAAACTTTTTAAAGATACCATAAAAGAGGCTCAACTTCAATGTATACTCCAAATTAAAAAATATAGTAAGAAAACCAAAAGAGCCACCATGGCTAAACAAAGTAAAAGAAGCAGTGGGAGGCAAAAAGGCATTCTTTAAAAAGTGGAAGTTAATCCTAATGAGAATAGAAAGGAGCATAAACTCTGGCAAATGAAGTGTAAAAATGTAATTAGGAAGGCCAAAAAAGAATTTGAACAGTTAGCCAAAGACTCAAAAAGTAATAGCAAAAAATTTTAAGCACATCACAAGCAGGAAGCCTGCTAAATAACCAGTGGGGCCACTGGATGATCAAAATGCTAAACGAGCACTCAAGGATAAGGCCATTGCAGAGAAAATAAATGAGTTCTTTGCATTGGTCTTCATGGTTGAGGATGTGAGAAAGATTCCCAAACTTGAGCCCTTCTTTTTAGGTGAGAAATCTGAGGAACTGTCCCAGTTTGAGGTGTCAATACAGGAGGTTTTGGAACAAACTGATTAATTTATCAGTAATAAGTTACCACTCAAGAAAGATCTTGGAGTCATTGTGGATAGTTCTCTGAGTGGATGTTTTCAATGTGCAGCAGCAGTCAAAAAAGCCAACAAAATGTTGGGAATCATTAAAAAAGGAATAGATAGGACAGAAAATATCATATTGCCTCTATATAAATCCATGTTACACCCACATCTTGAATACTGTATGCAGATCTCAAAAAAGATGTATTGAACTTGAAAAAGGTTCAGAAAAGGGCAATAAAAATGAGTAGGGGTATGAAACAGCTAGTGTATTAGTCAAGATTAATAAGACTGGCACTTTTGAGCTTGGAAAAGACACAACTAAGGGGGGATATGATAGAGGTCTATAAAGTAAATAAGGAAGTGTAATTTACTCCTTCTCATAACATGAACTGGGGCCATCAAATGAAATTAATTGGCAGCAAGTTTAAAAACAAACAAAAGGAAGTATTTTTCACACAACGCATAGTCAACCTGTGGAACTCCTTGCCAAAGGATGTTCTGAAGGCCAAGACTATAACAGGGTTAAAAAAAGAACTCAATAAATTCATGGAGGATAGGTCTATCAATGGCTATTAGCCAGGATGGGCATGGATGGTGTCCCTATCCTGTTTGCCAGAAGCTGGGAATGGGCAACAGGGGATGGATCACTTCATGACTGCCTATTCTGTTCATTCCCTCTGGTGCACCTGACATGGGTCACTGTTGGAAGACAGGATACTGGGCTAGATAGACCTTTGGTCTGATGCAGTATGGCTGTTCTTATGTTCGTTCTCATGGACGGTTAGAGAAAAAGAGATGTGGCCATGAAACAGGAAGAGATGAAGAGCCATCATGATATTTAGTATATTCCTGCTCTTTCCACAGACTAAACTCAGTGTAAAAAACCAAACAAACAAAAAAAATTTCGACAATATTGCCAGCATTGACTTCTCCCATGTACTCTGACTCCCATTGTCAATTCTGGCAGCCAGCTAATGGCAGCCTGGCCACAAACTAGCTGTGCTTTTATTGCTGAAGAGTATCCTGAGAAGATCATGTAGAAAGCGACTGTGAGCCACAGAGCCGGTGCCAGTGTTTTCTATCATTTCCCCAACTACCTCAGACTTTTCTGATTTCTCTCTCATCTGGTCTGCATAGCAGGTTGAAATATAAAGGTGAGCTAGTGGCTGCCCCTCACAATATACAAGGTCTATAAATTATTTTGTTCTACTCTGTTTGTGGGATGGTAACAAACCGCATATCACTTGCATTACCGTATTATGTTGGCTAATAAAAATTGTAAATCTTATACACTTGGGCTAAGATTTTCATACCTAAGGGATTTAGATCAACAAGTCTCATACATTTTAATGTGGATATTGTGTATAAATCCCACAGCTTAGAAAATATATAAATGCACAATGCCCAAATGTTACATTTAACTGGACCACACTGTTATATTTTAGAAGTCACATACTCTATTCTTCAGTTGAATAAACTGATTCCATTATTATTAGGGAATTAAAAATGTGAATTCCCAAAGCTTTTTTTCCTAAATACATTTCTTGCAAATAATCAATGATTATTTAGAATATACATCCCTCCAGGCTTGCAAATCATGAATGTCAATATGCATATTAAATATGCTTAGCTTTACATCAGTCTGGGTACCAGATGGTGAATATCTATTTTGTAAAACAAATACAGATTCATTTCAGTGACAGAGGGAAACAGACTGACTCCTTAATAAACTCTAGGAAATTTTTGCTATTCATGAACATAATAAAAAAATAGGGCAGAAAATATTCAAGATGTATATAATAAATGTGACCAGTAACTTATCCATCTAACATTGGGTTTCTGGTAATTATCACAACTTAAAGTCTTGTTGACATAATTGTTTTTGTTACAATCTTGAGAATATTTGCTAAGACTTCACTTTTTTGAGTTTGGAAGGATAGACTTAAATATTGGACAAATTTTGCATTTGGTTTCACGGGCTTTAATGGAGAACACAATTTGGTCCCTTAACAGAAAAAAAGAAAGGACAATTTTTTGAAACAAATTGGATCCTCTCTCTGCTGCAAAATGTATATATGAGTGAGAGTGAGAATACATGGTGCAGTGGCATGATATAAAGGATTTATTGGGATGATTTTTGGATCATCAGATGTTATGGATAATGAAGCTAGCAGTGAATTAAGCAAGTCAATAAATGAAAGCCAATAAATAGCACTGGAGAATGACAATTCCATTTCACAACAACTTTTGCGGTTTTGAAGTTTTGTTTTCTTTCTGCAAAATGGAACCCAACAAAATGGAATTGTGTGAAAAACATCTGTTTTCAGATTGAAAAATCATGGTTTCTGATTTGGATTTCTCTGTGTGTCTCTTCAGAATCCACTGTAGACCCCAGAAAACTTCTTGTTGAAAATGTTGTTGAAATTGATATGTCTCCACAAAACCTTTTGGCTTCAATAGAATAGAATATTATGATGAAAAAATGGTTAGTCAAAAATGATCCAACCTATATCAGTAAAGCTTCATACCATTCCATTATGTGTTTTGCTTGTGCACATATTTAGGAAAGTGCCATTTTTTTAAAACCTCTCTCTAAAATCAGGATGGGGTAACCTTGACAAAACATGAAAGAAAAGAGAAATGCTACCATAAATGAAATATGTTTAAATACTGGGTGTGATTTCCTGGCTTCATGGAATACTGAGAATTTTGCCTTTGACTTCAAGGCAGTCAAGATTTCACCCAGGGTTTTCAAAAACGGACTCCAAATAGAGACTGCTGAACTGGAATTAATTTGCAAAATGGACACCATTAAATTAGGCTTGAATAAAGACTGGGAGGGGATGGGTCATTACACAAAATCAAACTATTTCCCCATGTTAATTTCCCCCCACACACACACACACACTGTTTCTTACAACTTCTTGTCAACTGCTGCAAATGGACCATTCTGATTACCACAACAAAAACTATTTTTTCTCTCCTGCTGGTAATAGCTCTCCTTAACTGATCACTCTCAGAGTGTGTATGGTAACACTCATTGTTTCATGTTCTCTGTATATATATAAATTCCTACTGTATTTTCCACTGCATGCATGCACTGCATGCATCTGATGAAGTGGGCTGTAACCCACGAAAGCTTATGCTCAAATAAATTTGTTAGTCTCTAAGGTGCCACAAGTACTCCTGATCTTTTTGCGGATGCAGACTAACATGGCTGCTACTCTTAAACCCAGGGTTTTGTTTTCTAATATATATTGCAGCATCAGAATTACCTTGTGCCTAGGTTTCCCAATTTTAAGAGAGATTCAAGTGAACTGCTCACAGCCATTAACTATCAGTCAATAGTTTAAAAAACTGACAGCTGACCACATAAGGCAGGAGTATTATAAAAGTGTTTCAGGTCACAAGAATGTGAGAAACTGCTAATGTTTTGTTTGTTTCTATGTAACAAATAGCAGTCACAGTACATATACTGGGTTGGTACATGCTTATACCTTCATAAAAATGCTCATGCTCCAACCAGCTCATACCAAAGGTGTGGCTTACAGCCTAAATTGAGTCCATTATACATTCAATATGATTTATCATATACACTCACACATCTGTTATGTGTATTATACCAAAAACACACAGAGGACCAAATTGTGCCTGTGTGCACTTACATATAGCTCACATTCACTTCAGTGGTAGCCATACAAGATATTGTTTCAGCTGTTCCCTAGCTATATGCTAACATTTCTCAAAATCTAACCCTTAATGTAAACCTCTAGTGGTTAAATCCAACAAATCCAGACCTCTGTGGTTCAGTTGTATTTAGCACAGCATCACTGCTGTTAGTATATCTATAAAATAGTTTTGCTTTTATGTTTCTTATTTGTAGCACTGCATGCCACGTAGCAGCAAACTAACATTTAAAATGGTCTTTTTGTTTTATTGAACCACACAATGAAAGAGCAGCACCCAATATGACTGCTCAGGAATAGTGCTCTGATTCAGAACCAAGCAAATCAGAAGTGAGCATAGCTTGAGCTCAGCTTCCAATGTGTTCATTTGCAATGGATCTGTGAGGCACTGCGAGCTGACAGGTAGAATCATTTGCCTCATAGATCACTATGGAACTGCAATAAGATGAATTGTATGCAAAACAGCAGGCATAAAATAAAAATCAACAATACACAATATACTGAAGAAATGAGAACTCGGCAGTACTTCATGAGTATGAGAGTCATGGGAAATTTAAAAAGGGCAGTTGCAATGTAGATGTACAATGGAAATTTGTGATAAATGAAGCTTAGATGACAATTAAATAAATTAACCCTTGATGCTTGGATAAGAGAGTTTTGCTCATCACTTACAGCATAAATGAAAAGAGTTGTTAATACCAAAAGGTCAGTGGTAGCTAAAGGTGTTCCTTTCAAAACATTTGCATTGCGTCATTTATGTTCATAGCCATTTAAAACCTTGTTTGTCTATTTACAGAAGATGGACATGAGAGAGGGGGAAATAATTGTTGAAATCTGAAACACCCATAGCTCTGGTAGCAAAGTTCAGAATAAAATACTGGGCCCTGATCCAGCAAGGGACGTAAACATACATTTAAATGGGACTACTCACATCCTTACCGTTATTATTAGTAGTAGCAAATACTCATATTAAAATGGTATCCAAAGGCTCCTGTCAGGATTGGGCACTCAGTGGATTGCGGCATTGTAAAGACAGAGTAAAAAGACAATCCCTGAAAACAATCTAAAGTTAAGTATAGGCTTCATTGTTTTGCTGGACTGGGTCATGAGCCAACTATTTATGGCTAAGTAGAAGGGCTGATGGGGATAGTTGACAATTCTATATAGTTTTGATTCTCTGTATTCCTGCTGCAGGTTTTACAATTGCTTATCTTTGCATGCTCCAAGAAAATTTGTTGGTTGTACTTCCATGGATGTGTAGGCGCACATTTTCTGATGAAACTGAACTCACAGAAACTGTGCATTATCTGCATGAATGCACCATATCATGTGATGTCAGACAGGTTGTACAGGTTTATGTGTCTGAAGTCTAACTTTCTTGGAAGAAAAACCAAGTGCATAGACATTTCAAAATTTGGCCTGTGATTTAGTGTTCTGTCTCCATATAAATGAAAGTGGGTGGCTATGATGGGAGTTGGGTGAAACCTCACTGAAACTGGTCTGTGTAATAGCGTCTCTTCAGTCAGGATAAATGTAAAAACACAATTAAGCTCCTTTATAGAATAGTGTGGCAAAGTACCTTCTTCTCCTCAGCAGGCTCAGTCCTTTTTAGCCTTGGACATACAGGCCGGGGCAAAACAAACCCTCCTAGGTTGCACAGGGTCTGGCTGATCCTTTCCTCAGTCAGTCCCTTATGCTTGTTTTCTCCCCTTCTGGGGACAGAGTGCAGCCTTCCTTGCTAGAAGGGTTCAGAAACTTGGTGCACTTAACTTGCTGGCAGCTTCTCTCACTCCCCCCCCCCCCCCCGGCATGCCAGGGAGGGTTTAAAAAGGTCTCCAGCAATTGGAGCCAGCTGAACCTAATTAGTTCCTTGGTAAGCCCTGTTCCAGCTGAACCTTATTTCCCCCTGGGTTCTCTCTCCTCAGTGGATTGGAAGAGGCCTTTTAATCCCCTGGGACTAATTACTACCCCTCCCTTTGTAGGGATTTGTCCTGGGTTTGCCACAATAGATAGTTGAAACATTTGAAATCACCATCCAAAACACTGGCCACGTGCAAGGCCAGTTAGAAATCTGGGCTACATGGGAGTAAGGGTATGACAAGGGGCTCAATGTAAATACAGAAGGGTTGGGTATTGTTTGAGGGAACTGTGTGTGAGAGACAGAAGCAGAAGAAATATCTCAGAAGCAGGCAGAGTGGGCAACAAGGAAGCCCCATGAACAGCTAGAGAAGCACTTGTCTTGTGACTGAGAAAAAGATAAGAGATTTTGGGAAAAGTGCTGAATGGAAAGAGGCTTAGAACTGTGAAGCAACCAAGCTGCCTCCTGTTTGATTCTTACTATGTTCAGGGAAATAGGACTTGTACATTCTTTGTAAATAAACATACTGCAATGGAAACAACTCATAAGACCCCTAACCTTGGCTAACCACTTGGATCAAAAGGGGTGACAGAATTATGATTAGGGCGGTAGAGGGAAGGGAAGTTGTCACATAATAGAGCAATGATGATTAATACACAATAATTTTGAACTAAAAGTAGAGACACATTTTGATTATTTCGTATACTAAATTCTTTTGTCTCTCACTTCCATGGGAGATATTTACAACTCTAAGGCCCGATTCTCCTTTCAAGTCTATTTCTGTAAATCAGGCATACTTCCATGGAAGTCTGTGGACCTACCGCAGTCTGAGAATAGAATTCTGTCTCACTTCTAAAATCTTCTGACTCACTGTAAAGGAGTTAACACCTTTTCCTCTTCATAATATCAATTTAGATTAAGTCCCCCAGCGGGGTGATCCAAATTATGCTGTAGCAATGTACAAAGGTTAAAATCTCAATTTTCTGTAATAACCTGTGCATTAGATGGCTTAAAACTTTTTCTAAAGAAATCAGTTAGGACAAAGCTTCCAAGGTTTCTTTTCAGACTGAAAGTAGACTCTGGAAGCTTTAAACATGGAGATAAAGAGAAAACTAAATTGCAGGTGCCTTACCTTGAAGGTTGTACAGAACATCACTCATATTGCTAAAGCGGATGGTTAAGGTCATTATTTTCTGTCCAAAAGTCCTCATGAAATCATTATTCTGTATTATATTTAAATTGGTTAAACACATTTCTAAAAGTAAAGTAATTCAGAACAGACAGTTTGACAGACTTAAAAATAATTCCTTGTCAAGGAGATTTTATTGTAGAAATAGACCTGAGCTATGTTTTTTTAAGTATATCGATAAATTATTCGTATCAGAAGTTTTACTGGGAAATCACTTTCATGAAAAATAACGTAATAATATTTGGCCTCTCAACTATCCCAAGGACATTTAGAGAAATATATCACCCTGGATTGGCTCATGCAATTTTCATGGAGATCAATGGGATTCAAACAGGTATAAAGGGCTGTATATTTCCCTTTGGATGATCACAGGCTAGTAGTGGTATTTATGGTAAGGTAAGTGCATGATGTTTAAACAACATAGTATTTAACATAAGTCTTTCATGTTACAGAACACATGGTCTTCTCTTAATTCCAGGTTTTGTGATAAATATATGTCTATTGCATTAGAGTCCTGGAATGGAATTTTGCAAGTCTACAAAGACTATCTGAACCTGAGTAATTCTTTTGCCATCAAATGTTTCTTAGGGCATGAACAAGACTCTGCCATTACTGGCTCTCATACTATTTGCCAGAATGGCTACCTTGTTGTGTTTCTATAACCTATTTTTTATGAGGATAGGCAGTTGACCTATTGTTCAACTCCAGCCCTGGAGGGCCTGTTGACTGCTTCTTGTCTGGTCCCTACACTTTGAGCTATCTCCTAGTGGTCTACCTCTCATGGTAATTGGAATATACAAGCCACCCCACCATGTCAAGATGCAGTCCACAGGGAAGGGAGACTTTACTATAGTCTATTTTTAATATAAAGGGCTACATTCAACATCCTTCTCCACACCTGATGATGAGAGCAGAGTGAACCACCAGCACACCCATTGCCAGTAGGAATTGGAATCAACCCCAACCATCTGACTCGACACAATTTTGGGGCTATGCTGATGTTTTGTTGTGGGGAGATAGGTGGCTTCTTGGAAAGCCACTTCTCCCTTTATATGGCCCTATCTCAGTTTTGCTGTTCTCTGAACTGCACAGCCAGGGCACACGTGGGTCTACATTATACAGGAAATTATTCATCCATTGCTCAAATTCAGCAGCAATATAATATCAGAAAGACACACTACACAACATATAAGAGGAATGAAGTGGATTACCCTGTGCATTTGAAACCACAGAGGGAAATGAGGTAAAATTAATCCAATAACTAAAGTCCAGTAATTCAGAATTGCTACCCTTGCAATAAGTGACATATAGCCACTAGTAATCCAATTGAATAGCTAGATCCATCTGGTCAGACCTGAACTGTGGGGGCACTAGATCTCCCTAATCATCCCCAATTCCTAGGGCCATGCAATATAAAAACTATAGCAGCAGCACATCACAAATCCAGTGGCCTGGTGACATCATCAGAAGTCATCTGCACATAAGAATATAAGAAGGACCACTGGTCTGACACAATATGGACAATCTAGTCCAGTATGCTGTCTTCTTACAGTGGCCAGTCCCAGATTCTTCAGAGGAAATGAAGAAAACAAAGTAATTTTGAGGGATCCATTCCCTGTTGTCCAGTCCCAGCTTCTGAAATTAGGAGGTTTAGGACACTTGCAGCATAGGCTGCGTCCTTCACCATCTTGGCTAATAGCCATTGATGGAGCTGTCCTCCATGGCATACAATAAGGTAGCCATTCTGGCAAATGCTATGGTAGCCAGTAATGCCAGAATCTTGTTCATGCTCTTAGAAACATCTGATGGCATAGGAACAATTCAATTTCAGATATAACTCTTTTGTTGAACCCAGTTATAATTTTGGCTTTCACAACATCCCCTGGCACTGAGTTCTACAGGCTGACTGAGCATTGTGTGAAGAATAATTCCTTTTGCTTGTTTTAAATTGCTACCTATTAGATTCTTCTGGTGACCCCTAGTTCTTACATTATGTGAAGGGTCAAACACTTCCCTATTCACATTCTTACCATTCATGACTTTATAGTCTGTCACAAGGTACCTCGCTATTTACCGCGCTTTGTGACAACTGACCATTTATTCCTACCTTTTGTTTCCTACCTTTTAACAAGTTATTGATCCATAAGAGGACCTTCTCTCCCATTCCATGACCGCTGACTTTGCTTAAGAGCCTTTGGTGAGGGTCCTTCTCAAAGGTTTTTCTGAAAATCTAAATACACATTTTTTATTCAAGGACTGTTGGGAGGAAATAAGCAGGACACAGACATGGTTGCATCCTTGCCTCAGTTTTCCCTTCCAGGGATCAATAAGTTCAATTAGGCTTGTATATAGTGGACAGTGTCACTTGAAGGGTCTAGTAATTTAATCAAAGACCAAATAGGGTATGCAAATAAGACTTCACTCCAGCATCATATCACGGGAGGAGGGGAAGAGTTAATTTTAATCAGTCTACCTGCATCTGAGTCCCTCCTTCTCCTCCTCCAGGCTCTTCATTAGTAAGGCCTTCTAGATTCAGGACCCTCTTCTGGAGTTAGGTACCTTTATCCAGGTGATGATATGAGGACAATGACCTAACAGCATCCCAGTGCAAAAAGGCAAGGAACTCACTTGTATCTGGTAGTGAGTTTCAGTTGGACTGACTGTTTCAGGGAACCCTAACTCACTAATGTCAAAACCTCTATATAAAAGGTGTCATGTAAGATGTCAGCGAAAAGCTAATAACATACTGATCATTATTATTGCATGGTGTACATACAGAGGATAAATTAAAGATTACAGATGTATAGGTAATTATGTTCTTAAAGTGTACTTGCCAGGGAAGGTTGAAGTTATCCTACCCTAGACAAAGGAATGTGGTTCCTCCACCTTGAAGATACTTCCAAAGTATGTTAAGAGACCATGGGAACTCATTTATATGAAAGGTAAACAAAACTATCAAGCTATCACTTCCCTCCAGAACCTGAAATTGAATCTAAGAGTAGAAAAGTTCTATTAAACTGAATTAACAACTCTACTGCCTGAAGGACCGAGGTTCTTTCTGGTCCTAGGTTGTACATTCACTGCACACTAAGTAATGATGTGGTTTAGTGCTCCCTCAGCGCTCTCTGCTTCCTTCTTCCTATCTTCCTAAAAAGGGTGTCTCCATTTCTGCTTAATTACATATAGCAATTAGTGGAGAGTAGGTGACTAGATCAGCGGTTCTCAAAGTTTTATATTGGTGACCCATTTCATACATCAAGCCTCTGAGTGTGACCCGCTTTATAAATTAAAACACTTCTTTTATATTTAACACTATTATAAATGCTGGAGGTGAAGAGTGGTTTGGGGGTGGAGGCAGACAGCTTGCAACTCCCCCATGTAATAACCTTGAAACACCTTAAGGGGTCATGACCCCCAGTTTGAGAAACCCTGGGCTAGACTCATTGCAAGCCAAGAATGATCCTTTATACTAAAATGTGAGAAAATATAATAGGAAGGAAACCAACAGGGTTCTATAGAAATGTAAGTGGGTTTTGTAGGAATTACTGTAAAAAACCTATATAATAATCAATCCCCTTTCTTAAGTTTTTTGAAACAGAATTTTATAGCATATATACAACTGTCTGATAAATGCTATATAATGGTCCTAAAAGTCCTATAGACTAGGACATTCTATGAAATTCTACAGAATTATTCTAGAAGGGATAATTTGGAATTAGCCTGTCGGAGAGTGACATGACCTGTCCTTGGGTTAGTTGGGTATTCCCTCAAGAGCAACAGTGTTTGTGGCCAAGTGTATGCCAAACATATGCCAAGAGTGGAAGGGCACAAGGAGTCGTCCTTATGCTTAAATGAGTAGCAAGGAAAGTGTGAATCTATCACCCTTTCTATGCTGACATACTAGCTGAGGAACAAGCTGTATCAACCAAAAGAATATGGGCATTCCCTCCGTGAGTGACCATGTTGCTAACTCACTGTATACCTAAGGCTGTTTCTGCATGGAGGTACATCATCCAACTGTTAACCAGGCCAAGCCCTTAGCTTTTGAAAGCATCATTCTCCAACATTCCTTTTACTAGCAATTAAGAGCTAATATGTTTCACAATCACTAGTACTTTGGTCTTGACCCAACTAGCATTTTTCTGAAATTGTCTCTTCATTGCCCTACCATTGGCATATCTCCACCTCTTGTGGCAACAGTGAGATCACTAATGTTGACAGGCTGGCCACTATGTGAGCTAGACCCCCTCAGAGTAGAGTTAGATGCTATGCTTGTTCAAGTGGCAGTGCCTGATCTATACCCAGCACTCCAACCATTGCAATATTGGTAGGACTGCACTGGTGCTAATGCTGCAGTGGGATGGATTAAGAAAAATGCTAGTGTATGAAGCTTTTGTGACTGGTTAAGTGCAAAAAGCAAGGTGCCTGGACACATTTCAGGTGAGTGCCTCAAAGTCAGAGTGACTTTAGCACAATATGCCCTCTTTAGGACCCCTACTCTACCCCATCAGTCCATCTTCCTCCTAGACCATACAATGTTAGCTGTACCTCAGACACTCAGCTTTTGCCAGCCAGTCTTTAATAGCTAGGAATGCCCTGTAACAGAGAAATCTTTAACATTACAGATGTGACACAAACCAATAAAAAGCAAGAAATTTGAAGTTAAAGTGAGTTAAGGGCATAGTGCCACTCTTAGGATGAAAAAACCTATAACTGTTAAAGTGACAACTTTAAAGTTCTTTCCCTCCATTTAAATGCTTAATTTCCTCAGGCTTTTGCCAAGTAAAATAAATTTTCATAGGAAAGTATAAAAATATGCATTACTTAACCATAAAAATAGCAGATTTTGGTCCTTACAATTTTTAACATTGGAAATCAGGATTTTTTTTTTAGTTAATTATGCCTGAATAGAATATCCCTGTGCAAGTAAGTGTTCCAAAACAAGAGGTTAATTTTAAATGGAAAATGTGTTGTTTTTTTAAAAAAAGAGAAAATTATTGTATATTTGATTAAGAATCCTTACACGAGTCACTTTTCTCTAGTGGCATGCATTCATTCCTTTAGTGAGAGAACACGGGCTCTCTTTAAGGCAAGACAATGAAAACTGATAAACTAATTCACACCTCAGTGTAAATTCTGGATTAAATCTATATGAATGATACCACATTCTCTTCCTAAAATACAGTCCGCTAGAATAATTTTTGTCTGCATACTGTGACTGTTCTGGAGATGAGCATAGGTCCTATTGGATGAATGGGTGGCTCATGGATTTGATAATGAGATTTAGGGCCATTTCCATTGACTTCAATGAGTTTTTGGATTAGGACTGTACACACTCATGCTTATTCATAACATCATACTATGTTCAAGTAGATCTTAATTTGAATCATCTCCAACTGATCACCATCTGAGAGATGGTATTGGATTAATAGTAATAATATTACAGTTGTGCTGAGAAGATGCAAGTGAGATCATGGCCCAGTTGTGCAAGGCACAGTACAACACTAAAAGTCAGTGGCAGACATGAAATGGAACCCAGGTCTCTTATCCTGTGCCCTATCCACTCCATCACTAAATTTAATTGCCCCTGTGTAATATGGTAATCAATCAACCCATATGAATGTCCACATTGCTAAACTGGCAATAAGAACATTAGCAGAAAGGCCAAGGTCTGAATAAATACAGAAACTCCAGATAGCTAGGGTAGGTTGGTACTTGTGTCAGTGAAAAAAGCTCATCATGGTAAAAATATTTGGTGCATAAATGGGGGCAGGACCGGCGCCAGGGTTTCTCGCACCCTAGGCGTACGGCCATTTCGCCGCCCACCGCGCTGATCCCGAGGCTCTGGTGAAGCTGCCGCAGGCATTCCTGCGGAGGGTCGATTGGTCCATGGCATGCCTGCAGGAGGTCCACCAGAGCCGCGGGAGCAGCCGACCATCCACAGGCATGACTGCGGCAGCTCCACCGGAGCTGCTGACCAATGGACCCTCCGCAGGCATGCCTGCGGCAGGTCAACCGGAGCCGACTGCCGCTCCCCCAGCAAAATGCCACCCCCTCAATAATCCTGGCACCCTAGGCGATTGCCTAGGCTGCCCAAATGGTAGCGCCGGCCCTGAATGGGGGATATTTAAATCTTGAGGGTTGCTGTTCCCTGAATTTTAAAGTGCAGGGGAGGGGGGAATGTAAGAAATCTAAAAACTACTCACCATTGACTTTGTTTTGGCTTAACAATTGATTAGAAATGTTTCTCCTTCCCTCTGTCGTTGAACACAGGAGGATTAATTGCAGTTGACTCTTTGCTCAGAGTGTAAATTTAATGAAAGCGCAAACCTGGCCTTCATCATATAATTCAATTATTTAAAGCCATTTCTTCTAGGCAACAAGTCTAGGTTGCATATTAATTGAAAAATTGTACAAGATACTAGAGTCAAGCTTGACACACATGACTCAGACCTCACAGAATATTACAAATTCATTGTCTATAACAGGAGAAAAACCATGGAAACACTAAATATTTTTGTTTTGGGAGTAGCATGAAAGTAAACATAACAATGCATGCACACTAGGTTACAGGAGAACATCCTTGTACTATGCATCAGTTAAACCTTACTCTAGATAAAAATGCCAGGTGTAAATTCCACAGTCAGAAGAGGTTCATCTCTGTTTATAATAAGTTGTTAAAATAGAAGTAAGGTATACTGTCTTTATGAACAGAATTCAATGAAATAAAATGATCTAAGAATGTGATAAATAATGTAAGTCACACCATTGTCAATTAATCTGCATCGCTGGAGATTAGCGTTGAAGTAGTTTTGAATTCTAATGAAAACATTTTGGAGACCTTTTAGCTGTCTAACATTTTAAAACTTTTTAAAAATGTTTCTCTTTTCCGATGGGAAATTGTTCAGAATAGCAAAAAGGTATTTTCTAGTTAAATAGATTTGTTTTCTTCTTGTGTTGTTAAATATATAAATGAGAACGGGAAAGTCAGACTCAGCATAGGCACAAATAAGAAAATCCAAGTGCATGTTTAATGGAATATTTATGGAATTCTCTCTTAGAAAACTATTTTTATCTAGTGTATATATTTATATTATATATCATTTATTTTGTTGTGTTTATATTTTATAACAAAAGAATACAAATAATGTTTTAAAAAGATGCACTTTGGTTTCAGCAGTCTAGTTTTAGCTTTGGCTATTGTGAAACAAAACCACTGCTGTGCTATTCTCTCAGACGCATATGCATACATACTCACTCATACTGGTCAACTTTCAAAGATCTACACTTATTGTTAGTTACCACATTGCATTAACCAAAAATCACCACTTTATTCCTGTTCTGAGTGGTGTGTTGTGGTATCTTGGCTAATCCATTGACGTCTCTTGGTAGTCCGTCAATCCGCTGATGACAAATCTGTGCAGATCATCTATGGTTAGTCTCATGGTTTGCCCTCTGATGACTTTACAAGCCAATTCTAGAGGTGCACATTTTGCTGCCGATGGTGCATGGGTTGATAAAATATCTACTTATAACAATACTCAGTGAAAGGGAAGAAGGAAAAAATGTCATATCCAAATGAAAGGGGCAGACTTGTTTTATGATTTAGAATTGGCCCCAACACTGAGATTAGTGCTCCTAGCCCTTTGAAAAGTATTATGGGATTCTGATGACCACAAGTGATCAAGACTTTGATTTTATATCTGAGACAAAAGACAGTGAGTGAGATTCTGATTTAAGTTACAGCAGCATAAATCTGGAGTGTCCCCAATGAAGTCAGTGCCATTACCACAGATTTACACCACTTAAATTAAAATCGGAATTTGCATCATAATCTCCAGGAGTACAAATCTGGAGAATTTGTATACTAGAAACTCTGAAAGAAGTGAGCTAATTTCTTCACCAACTCCACCATCTCTTAGCACCTACTGGTAGATTGTCTATCCAAATGGTGACTTGGTTAAATCTTTTCTTAGCTTGTGCGATCTGACAGGATTGCATGCAAGGTTGTATGGCTGTTGAAATTATGGATAATCCTGAGATCTGAATTTAGGTTCTGTTCCTGCTCCTGTTAGTATGAGTTTTGCCTTCAAGCATATGGCAATAGGATCAGGCCTCAAATAAATATTAGTTGCTCCTGGGTTTCTTGGCGGAAATAGATATTCAAAAAGATGAGAATAGAAAGGCATGAAAATTGGTACATATAGTAAGGAATTCTAACAGACAGAACTATTTTAAGCGGGATCCAAAGTCCCTGCGGTAGTAACCCCAGTCCTTCCACAAGCAGACAATTACAAGGTTGGCAAACAAATGTGCTAACATTAAAAACAGATGAATAAACCTTCGTTTTTAGGCTGCTATATTTTAACAAACAACAACATTGCAATGTTATATAGGAAATATATAAATAATATTTTTCTATGTAATTTACTGTTTGAGTCATCAATTGAAATGATTCAGAATTTATCATGATTTAGAGCTATATTAAAAGAGGCCAAGAATGTGTTCTCAACACAACCATATTTAATACTCATGTGTAATTCACTCATTTATACTCTGCCCACTCAACGGAACATATTTTCTTAAACTGGACTTTGTTTATTTTGTAATCAGACATAGAATTTTAAGCCCAATATACATTAAAAGTCACAGACTTAAAAACTTAACCATGTAAGGAATTTGTTTTTCTTCAAACACAGTCCTTAAATTAGAGTTCACTGATTTAATTTTCATGTTTATGAATTATTCATAATTTATCCATTAACAACCACATACAGACAATATTGAATCCAAACCAATGTTATTGAACCCATTAACTGATCCAGCAGTGCACAGCAAATTCAAAGCTAGATGTTATATGTAACAGAATTAGCAGTGTCCTTGTTTTTATCTGGGTTTCTTATTTTGTTGATACATTTGCATCAAAACAAACAGAAAAGTTTATTGAAATAAAAACCAATATATGTGAGATACATTTTGAATTTCATATTTCAGACTTCAGTGGACACAGTTCCTGAATTGATTCCAAGATAGTGAAAGATATGCAAAAATAGAAATGAAAGTAATAAATACTATCTTTCTTTTTTCACTCAGTCTCTTTCTCTTCTTTTCATGAAAAGTAGTGTTATTTAGACAGGAAGCAGTGATATAGATCTACTTAACACCAATTGTTTCATGGAAGGTATTCAGAACTCTGATTATAACCTTAAATCAATACAAGGAATATGGTATTTGAAGAGGAAAATGACTGGAATATCTGCTATAAGCGGATTTTCAGGAAAACAGAGAGATTTACAATAGCTATGGAAGGTCTGCTAACAACAATGCGAGTTATGTAGTTAACCCGCAATTCATTGCATTGACCGTTTAGCACCCAGTTCAACAGCTTACACACCTGTAATACCACATGATGAGGCTAGTAACTATTGTGTTATTTTATAGGCTAGCTCAAGTAGAAAACGACTTTTCTGGGAATTTCCAAAGGTGGTGTCTGGATCTGAGTACTCAAACTGGGTATGGTATGGGCATTGTTGGAGTAATAGGTGACCAAATGCTATTTTCAGAATAACATTGGGAGACAAACGGGCAGTCCCAGGCTATTCTCAGATTTGGGAAATCAACAACTTTATCATATCATAACTACATATAGCTTATTAAAATGTAGCATCAATATGATTCATTGTTAGTTAATACACAGTACAGTTCAAAACATAATATCATCATTGTCCCTCCTTTCACCTATCAGGGAGAATTATGGTCATCCAAGGAAAAAATATTTTAATGGTTACACACAAGGCACAAAATGAAGACAAGTCCTCCCCAAGAGCACTGATAATCTAAGGTAATGAGATCCTGCAAACACGTAAACACTTGCAAACAAACAAACAAAAAACTATGCTTGTGAGTAGTTCCATTAGTCCATGGAATACTTGAATTCACACTTTGTGAATGCAAGATCAGGACCTAAAAAAAACAAAATAGAGAAGGCAGGATGCACTGGGAAGCTCAGAGGAAGGATTAACGTTGAAGATTTACTTCTAATTACAACTTGTGTGAATTAATTTGCAGCTCTTGTAGACCAGTGTTGCTCAAACTAGGGCCGCCGCTTGTTCAGGGAAAACCTCTGGGGGGACGGTCCAGTTTGTTTCTCTGCCGCGTCTGCAGGTTCGGCTGATCGCAGCTCCCAGTGGCCGAGGTTCACTGCTCCAGGCCAATGGGAGCTGCAGGAAGGGGGGTGGGCTGAGGGACGTACTGGCCGCTGCTTCCCGCCACCCTCATTGTCCTGGAGCAGTGAACTGCAGCCACTGGGAGCTGTAATTGGCCAAACCTGCAGATGTGGCAAGTAAACAAACCGCCCCGGCCTGCCAGGGGCTTTTCCTGAACAAGCGGCAGCCCTAGATTGAGAAACACTGGTCTACAGGAGCTGCAAATTAATTCACACAAGTAGTAATTAGAAGTAAATCTTCAAAGTTAATCCTTAATCAGGCTTTTCTGAACAAGTGGCAGCCCTAGTTTGAGAATCACTGCTGTAGACAGTTTAAAGTGTGGGTCCTACTCTGAAAAGTCACTACGTAAAAATAAAAACTATTTACTGGTCAGATTAGATCCCTCTGTCTATTCAGGGTCAGATTTGCTTACTTTGGTGACAAACTGTAGATATGTTTTTACTACTTGTTACTCCTGTTAACACTTTAGAGCAAACACAGCCCTGGGAGAGGCAGATAGGCTGACAAGCTTGAAGTTCGTGGTAGATTAACAGTTACCCTTTGTGATACCCTGGCACCCCAATATTCACCACTGTCATGTAAGTAGGATACGTTTTGTACAAAGTATGCATTGTGAGATATCATTTTAAAAGGCTAGATCTGCTACACCATAATATCTTGTTGGATTGTAGGTGCTATTGTCGTATATGAAGTTTTGAAGTTTGGCTACGTATGTGTTACTGAAACATGTTGTGAGGTTGAAAACACCCACAAGCAGCCTTTCAGATACAACAGTAAAAAGGCCAAACAATTTTAATGTCTTATTGAGGAAATGCACACAACCACAAGGAATACCCCAGGAACTATGTACAATAGAAACATCTCAGACATAGCACTACACAATGGGAACTGTTTGACCCTGGTCACAGCAAAAGTGCTTTCCAGCATGTGAGAAGATATAAAAGGGGAAATGACCTTATGATGTTTCCTCACTGTTCCTACAACACACTTGGAAAAACCTGAGGAACAAGGACTGAACTGGGGATGTGATGGTCCCAGGCTAGAGGGATTTCTAGCCTGTGTATGAAAACCTGGAAAAACCAAGTTGCAAAGCCAAGGCATCTTATGCCTTAAGAATCTGCCAGTCTGTTTATCACTCAGGGTGAGGATTTGCTAATGCATAGTCCACCTATCTAGGTGTGTTAATCTCAGTTTGCAGTTTGTTTATTTACTAGATAATCTGCTTTGATCTGTTAATCTGCTATCACTTATAATCCATTCTTTTTTAGTTAAACTTGTTTTAGTCTAAACCAGTGAGCTTTGACTGGAGTGCTTGGGAAAAATCTCTGCTTGTTTGCCACAAGTGTGCATTGTTCTCTTCACAATGAGGGAGAGGGGATCGGGTATTAAACCCATATACTGGACAGATTTGACCAGGGCAGGATGCTACTGTTCTCGGGTCCCAGGCTGGAAAGCTGGTGGTTAGAGAGTCTGCAGCTGGGTGTGCCCCTGCCTGGATGAATGCTGGTGAAAGTGCAGGCTGAAGGGCTTTGCAGCTTGTCAGAGCAGTACAGTGTGAGAGGGAGCACAGGCTGGTGGGTTAGGTGGCTCAGTGGCACTCCAGGTTCAGGTGGCATCCCAGGGGGAACCTGTCACACCCTTATTATCAAGCTATATGTTATTCTTTGCCATTTGTTTGCTTTATCTATTAAATCCTTATGCAACACTCAGGTTTTTAGATCCCTTTCCCTGTGGATATTTTGATCCCAGGATCTGGAAAATCCATCATTGTTGACTTTTGAAGATCTTGACAATTTGGTCTTCACTACAGATTCTGTCTCTAAATTCTGTATAGCAGAAGTGGATCCACCCTTGTCTCAGTAATTCAGTTGTACTATGAATTGATAAGTACCATTCTTTTAGAGAGTTGGTGTCATTTATGGACAGACACCATACAAGTGTAACCACAGTACATGTATCTGTCTATAAATGATACCAACTCTCTCTCTACTGCAATCAAGTACTTCTGTCTCCATACCCTTACAGATGTCAGCCCCTTTTTTCTTCTAGGTTCTGCCTGGCATGTGTGTAAATATTAAGGGTACTTTAGGCTGGGTAGTCTTAGCTTCTTGACAAAGTTTATAGTTTACTACAATTGTTGAGATATCTTCTCAAATTTCTGGCTACCAAACAGTCATCCTTATTCATTCACAACATTTTGTTCCCCAAGTGAACATTGATTGTGGTTTCTTGTAGGAATTGTTTTGCCACATTTCCGATTGGGTAATGATGATGTGCTATGAAACAGCATTCATCCAGACTGTGCAAAGATTATTCCTCTGTAAGAAGAAAGTCAAGATACTTCTGGGAGGGCTTCCAATATATTAGCCTGATCACTATTTACTCCACACCATAATATAATCTGGTGTTCCATACTTTCAGTAGTGACATGCACTGTCTGTTTCAACAGTTAGACATTGGTTTGGAGGTTTGTATAAACTTCACATTTCTTAAGACTGCAATGCTTCTGCAGCAATCACGTTCAAAGGACATGTAGACATTCTGTTGATAAGTACTACGGCCACAATAAGCATGTGCTTTGTCATCAGATTGTATATCAGAATAAACAGAAGTAGTTTTTAAAACATCTCCTTTGCTTCTGGTTAGCTCTAGCTATTTATCAGTGGTATGAATAGTTGGTAGTCAGACATTTAAAGGAATTGTAACAGGCTCAACTGGAAAATGTTGGAAAAGCAGAAATCTTTTCAAGTTGGAAAACAGTAAAAAAAAAAAAAAAAAGAGGGGGGCAGAGTATTTTTCCCTCTCACTTTCACTAGAAAATATGGAGAGATATGTTTTGAGAAAGAGGAGAGCGGAATAAATAAGGGAAAGAAAAAGAAAAAAGTCCCAGAAAATCCCAAAATGGAAAATTTTAATGTTTTATTTTCCAAAATAAACTATTTCCAGTAGAATTGTTTCATTTCAAAATGTCAATTCAAAAAACATTTCCTTTTTATTTTCCAACAGGATAATTGAGAAAATTCAAAAAAATAGAATGTTTTTCCTGGTAAAATGTCAGTTTTGATTAATCTACATTTTTCAGTAGGAACAGTTTCTGTCAAAAAATGTAGACTGCCTCTGGTTCTGGTTCAGGGTCACGATTGGAATGCCAACTTCATACAAGCGGTGTCTAGATCACAGAGGGTTGGAGGAATGCAAGAGATGTCGTGAAACAGATGGTAGAATAGAGATATCAACAGAGTCCAGGAACAGCGTCCAGGAACAGCAGCAGTAAGCCTGGACTGCCCTAAGTTTGATAGATAGCAAGTTATGAAAAGGCAACTGCAACAACAGAACTGATCAGCTGCTTTAGGGGGTCATTAACCCAGCTGCACTACCTAGACTGCCAGTAAGCACCAGCCCTTCCATCTCAAAACTGGAAATACTAAAGCATCACTTAATCTGGGGAATATGGCATATCAGTGTGGGAGGGACAAGTTCTCTTGTTCATTTGTTCTCTCATTCTCTCTCAGTTGTTTTATTTTGTTGCTTTAAATCAGCCCGTGTATGCTGATTGATGCATTATTTATAGGCAGCGTACCCATAGGTGTGTGCCACTCAGTGGGTTATGTTATTTCTTTTATAACACCACAGGTAACGATGCGTTCCGATTACTCCTTGGTTTTGAGGCACAATGGGAGTGATCTTCCCCAGAGTGTGAGTACAGTAAGAATTTGCTTAATCTTTCAGTTTAATAGTGTTGACTGGGGAAACATGATTGAAGCCCTTTCTGCTCAAAGCATTAGTATAGATTTTTTCCAGCTGGCACATCAGCCCCATTACTAGACCAGATTTAACAGGTGTTCATTTATTGTCCCCTGATAGCATATTGTTTGAATTAGTAGTTAATGGGTTTGTATTTAGTTTTGCCTGCACACTGAGCTTTGCAGTTATTTCCCCTGCTCAACTGTATAAGATCAAGGAAGATCTGAGGAAGAGCATTCTGACTTCAATACACAGACCATACTTGCAAAATCTCTTATGTAAATTTAAGGTGTGATTTCACTATAACTGATATTTGACTTCACCTCCCATGCTCACTAGGATCATGTGGGCAGGCAACTGACCCACACATGAATGATACACTGTCATTTTCTTTTGCCAGAGTTTCTTCCCCTTGCAATATATACAGATAATATGGCCTATGTTCCTGCATTTGCCTGTTTGGGCTGTATAGTTAGGACTCTGTCCATGTACCCTGTTACAGAGCACATTTAGGACCTTGTTTCAAATCTGGTGTTGTAACAGGGTCAGCACCCCCTCTCATGAGTACCCACCCTCTGGCCTGTGAGCCTGCTTTTCTTTCAGATCTTACAACAAGGTGGCATCTGACTCTCGTGAGCACCCCCCTGGTGATGGTTGTTCAGCAGGTATTCAGCAACTCAGCCCTCCAGCCAAGTCTCACACACACACACACACACACACACACACTGTCCCCCCTTTGGGGGTATACAGTCACTAGTTATTGCTCATGGCCCTGGTATGGGGCTGTAGCACCAAGGCTTCCTCCCTAGAGGCACTGCCTCCTTTAACAGCCAATAGAGCCCATCTTTCAGCACCCAACACCTGGACTCACTCTTCAACCAGGTCAGTAGGGCCCATCATGGTACCCTCACCTGGTCTGGCTAGATTCTGGGCTCAGTCTGCCCACACTGACCTGTCCATGTTCCTGATGCTCTTCCTTCCAGCCAGCCAGGGTCCTTGTTTTGGCAGTTTTCCCTGGGCTCAGTTCTGCCTGCAGTGAGCTGTTCTACTTCTCTTCCAGGAACCCAGTCCTCCCTTTTCAAGCTCCAGGCAACAACTGACTACTCTGCCACTGTTGCTTCCTTTCATATGGCCCTTCTGGCCCCTGATTGGATGCTCGAGCAGCCCCTCTGACTGGCTGTTACCTTGCAGCCTCTCCTTTTTTCTGGGTTGTGAGGTCTCAAGCAGAGGGCCTCTGGAGCTAGTACACCCCATCACAGGTGTGCTGCAGTTTGTGCATTTACTTTAAAGGATCAAGGTTTCAGCACTATCTGATCTACTCTTTCATAAATCTTGATAACTTACTTTTGATGAATTCAGAATTACATGTGGATGATTCCTTTCTCAAAAATCCGGTCAGATTCTAATAGCAATTTCTTCGACAGTACTTTATCTAGGAGCTCAATAAGAAGTTTGTTGATGATGCAGTCCTCTATAATATCTACAGCCTCACAATAGTGTGCTAATACATACAAAGTTGTATTTCCCTGCTGCAGGATAGGGCTGGAGGAGATGAGCTTTATTGGTAGCAGTTCTTAATACAGGTCAGGATCACAACAAGGCTGAATGAGGAAATTGGGAAAGTATAATTACTTCCCCTTTGTCAAGAGAGGCAGAATAATATTTAATTCCATTTTTCAAAGTGATTATTAAATGATCATAGAAAAGTTTGGTGTGTATTTTATCTGTAGAGGCTAAGAAAAAAGTAACTGCAATGAGAGATATCTGTATTCTGTGTTGAGAGATTACGGCTCCTGGATGGCTACAATCAAAATCCTCCAGTAGGTTAAATTATGGAAGCCATTTACAGTCAAATACACTGTCTTTCTCTCTCTCTCTCTCTCTCTCTCTCTCCCTCCACCCCCTTATTATGCAGTGTTTCTCTTGATGCTATAAATAATAAAAAACAGGGTACGTGACTGGAATTAACTTTATTTAACAATCAATAACTGACTGCTTACAAAGAGGCAAAAACTCCTCTGTGTCTGTTTTTAACACAACTTCCCTACAATTTACAGAAAATAGTTTTTGCAGAAACATCGAAGAGCACTAGTCATGGACAAAGCCATTGCGCAAAGCCCTGTACAAACACAGAACACAGACAATTCAACCTCAAAAGAGTATACTATCTTACTATAAAGACAGATAGAGAGGGGAGCATAAGGAAACAATACTGGTCAACATGATAGGAAGTGGTCTCAGCGCCTAACTGCTGTCCAGTTTATTGGTGGGTTTAGGCATCATGGCAAAGGAGAGATTTAAGAATGGATTTGAAGTAGGACAACAAGATGGCTTCCTGGGTGATTACAGGGACCTCCTCCCATGTGCCAAGGGGGTATGGACAACAGCTTGAAGATGCTTGAAAATGTACAAGTGGGCAATGTAGGATGGCATCACAGAAAGAGCAGAGGCAGGTGCATACATCTTAATAGTATATGAGAGACAAACAGTTAGGGACAGACCAGCAATGGCCTTGAAAGTGAAGACAAATAGCTTGTGTTTGATGTAATGAAGAAGAGGGAGCTAATGAAGAGATGCAAAGAGAGGGCTGATGTGGTCAAAGTGATGAGCTAGGAAAATGACTTTATTACCTTTAATATCTTGTAACATTACTAGATATCGTTACCAGGTATTTCCTAATTAATACAATTTTGGAAACATTAGTTTTCCTGGTTTATGGCTTGTGTACGCTTGCCATTTGTTGCAAGTTGAATTAATTCATGTTAAAGTGCCTTGCATCCACAAACAATTTGTTGTTGCTGTGATTTCTCTGGCTTTTGATGCATGTTATTAAACCCTCTGTGACAGGGTGGACTAGGTCCTGAGGCTCCCTGCTGAAGGCCTTGCAGCCCTGCCTCATCTCACCCCAGAAAAGAGCAGAGAAGTCCTCCAGGTAGCCTAGAGTAGCTGTAAGGGAAGCAGAAGGGCTGCTGGAGTGGTGAATCAGAGGCCAGAAGGAGCATATAAAAGGAAGCAGCAGAGGCAGAGCAGTTAGTTGCTGGTCTGGAGCTGGAAGAGGGAACACTTGGTTCCTGGCTGGCTGGAAGAGAAACAGGACCATGGACAGCAAAGTCCAGGCAGGACTGAGCTTGGGAAAGTCCACTTGCAGGGACTGGGGGAGCAAGAGGTGCTCCTGGCTGGCTACAAGTACTAAGGCAGGTAGTTGCTGACAGGAAGTGGGGAAGTGAGGGAATGGCTTCTGGCTAGCTACTAGGACACAATTAAGATGGACTATGGGGAAGTGGCCCAAGGGAAACCCAGGCAGTTAAACCATAGCTAGTACAAGAGGGTCCCTGGGCTGATCCAAAGTAGTGGGGTGGGTCCAGGTCCTCTCCTTTCCCCCAAACAGCCATTGGGAAGTGGCTGCGCCCTGGAAGAAAGGAGTCCAGGGAAGGAATTGTATGTGGACCTGTTACCACTCCTCACCCCAGAAGGGGGATGAACTGAGACAGATCCAGCTGGGGGTCAGATGACTAAAGGGCAGGTGAAAAGCATCCAGAGATGAAGCCCTGGGGCTGCTGTTTCATCTCAGAGCAGGAGCCTTTGCACATAAGCTGGCCAACTAGGATAGTGAGACAGGCCCTATTGGTCAGACTTGAGGAAGAGACCTTGGGGAGATCTAAAGAGTTGTTGTCAAGAGAGGGGTAATATAATGGGACTGGTTGTATTGTTTAAAGGACTGAGCCTGGGGACGGCTGCAAGACATTGAGAATGTATATCTCAGAAGGGGTTTGTTTGTTTGCACATGGACTGTATGTGACTTGACCGGAGGGCTGAGTCATCAAAGACCCACCTGACAAGCAAAGCAGCTGACGGAGCACTGTGAGCTGAGAAATTGAGAAGACTGCAGGCATGCATATCCTTGGCCATGAGGTGCTCGTGGGAAGTGAATGCCACCCCATTACACGCTCTTTGAAAGTATAAGGAAACTAAGCCCCTATATGCTGCTGCGTCAAAAGTGTTACATAAAGAAGTCTGAGGAAAGTATCATAATGATGTAGGAATTGCAAGCTCCTGCTTCTGATCATTAAATTGTTCTCATTTATTCTATTTTTTTCCACATTTGCCACAATGATATCTGAATATCTTGCCAAAACCAAAGTACAACATGTTTCTACCACCTATTCCTGATAATAATGGAAATGACTTGCTAATCTGCATAACTCAAAGACAGGATAGAACAGAAGATTATAACAGGTACTTACTGGTTTGCTGTTTGCTTTAAGTAGGGAGAAATATTGTTGGCCAAAACTCTTTCTGCAGCCAAAACTGATTATTTGAATCAGCTGAAACATTTTGTAAACTCATGTCTATTTAACCAAATTCTCCAGGGGATGGGGATAGGGGCTTAAAAATTCTGTAAAAAGTCAAACAAATTTAATTTTGGCATTTTCAAACTGAAATATCTCAATTTTTAAGCTTAAAATGACTTTCTGATTTGAAATTTCCTTTAATTACTTTTAAGTTTAAAAAAAATCTCAAAATGGAAATGAAATGGAGGGAGAGTCTTTTGGGGAAAAACAATGTTATTAAAACAAAAACAATTATTTTAGAGTTTTTGATTCAGTGAAAATAATATATATAGTGTGTGTGTGTATAAAGGGTTGACCTAAAACAAATCTCCCCCTTGAGTTTCCAGACCTGCCAATGAACAAAAAAAATCAGTTATTCACACAACTGTAGTTTGAGCATTTCAGGTTTAAACATTTAGAAACATTGTAAGTGGCATGTTTATGGACTTTTCATTTAGGCTATTTTGATTCAGTTTGTTCACTTAAAACTAGTCACTAAAACCTGTAAAGTCCTGTTTTGTTTACAAGCAGGGATGTGACTGTGAAATTGGCTATACTAGCCCTGATACAGAGTGGATTGTGATGCTGGCACTAGATATGTTACTGAGAGGCACTAAAGAAACCTTAGATTTTTAGATATTTGACTGCATAGATTTGATATTCAACTCATAGACTCATTGACTTTAAGGCCAGAAAGGACCATCATGATCATCTAGTCTGACCTCCTGCACATTGCAGGCAACAGAATCTCACCCACACACTCCTGCAATAGACATCTAACCTCTGGCTGAATTACTGAAGTCCTCAAATCATGGTTTAAAGACTTCAAGTTACAGAGAATCTACCATTTACACTAATTTAAACCTGCAATTGACCTGTGCCCCCAGTCCCATCAAACCATCCCCATCCCCATCCCCTCCATAAATTTATCAAGCTCAGTCACAAATCCAGTTAGGTTTTTTTGCCCGCTACACCCCTTGGAAGGCAGTTCCAACTGTTTGTATCTCTTTTAGTTTGAGGATTTTTTGTGGTACACATGTTAAAAAAAATAAACAAAATATATCTGCTTGAGACTACTTGGGAAACACAGATTCACTCACAAGATGTGTTTCACTTATAATGATTCCCTGTATCAGGTTATCTGGGGATGTAAAAACATGAACCTGTTTGGATCAGTTCCATTAGCTAAGAGGCAGTACCATACTCATAAGCTGCTATAACTGATCAAGCCACATTGGTCTAGAGACATTACATACATTCTTTTGTTCTCGTATGAGATGGGCTGAAACTTCATCTTCTAGTCTATATGAGCCAACCATGAACTTTTTAAAAAAAACAGTGTCTTACTAAATAAATATACTGAGAAAGGATCCATCTGTCTTCTTCACACACCTATCCTTTCTAATCCTGTATGCACTTTCTCCTCCACTCTAAATGCAGAAGACCACACCTCTTTTAACATCTTCAAATAACAATGCTTATGTGGAGATCAAAGTCTAGTATTTAATTTCAGCTTCTATACAACTGCATGTAGTTTTACTCCTGGACTCAAGAACTATTTTCCCCTCACGTTTCCCAAAACCTTTGCTAAAGATATGTGCAGAGTTTCTAAATAATAGATATTCTGATTCATTTACTAATAACCAAATAAATCTGCTTTCTTTGTCTTTTATATATTTAGTAATTTCCTCATACAACTTTAAAAGAACAAGATTCTCTATCACTGTCTAATGTCAATTTTTAAGAAGGATGAAGGAACATGGTTTGAAGTAGCAGGAGCTATATGAATTTGTGAAGGAGCAGAGAAAATGCTGCCTGGTAAAGCAGGGGTTAAAGAAAACCTGTGGGCTCAGCTAGCTCTGCCCCACTATACCTGCAGCCAATGCCAGGCCTATAGGGGGAGAAAAGAAGGGAGTCAGGCTCAGTTGGGGGCTGACTGGAGAGGAGGCAGGAGCTCTCTATTTGCCTGCCTGAAGGGACGGATCAGTGAACTGCCAGCCAGTGCAGCCATTGAAGGCAAGTAAGCCTTCTCCTGCCAAGGGGAGCCTGCAGTTAAGCCCCAACTGTGGGGTAACTGAACTCGTGGGGCCACTCCCCAGATTAAAGAGACTTTAATAGGAAGTAGCCCAGGGAAATGGGTCTTGATCCCCTGCTTCCCAGCAGAAAGGCAGATCCATCAACCCCAGTTTAGGGGTCAAACGACACAGGGCTGTGGGGAGGACCTGGGTCCCCCTCCAAACTCTCTGACTAACAATCTAGCCACTAGGCTGCCTGACCACCAAAGACTCTTATCACGAGATTCTGGGATTGTGGCTTAAAACTTGAAAATCGATACACTGTTGTTCCTGTGCTCAGAAGGAGAGCTGTTCCCTCATTTTCCCTGCCCAGATATTAAATCAGTTACTGAGACGTTCCTCTGGCAGTGATATGTAGAAGGTAGAGGTGATGGATGGTGCCATAAACAATTTGGGGCTCTTTCATTCACTTGCTGAAATAATTTCAACAAAGAGTTGGGAGAAACTTGCTGAAATAGCAACTAAAACATAATTTGAAAGAAGTCCATGGGCTGTACCATAGGACAGAGTGTTATGGATGACATTTGCTAGGAACGCCTATCAGTAGATGCTCATGAAGTATTGCTGAGCCCAGCTGGAAAAAATCCTCAAGGAAGACTGATGAGGAACATTCTCAGTAGCCAGTTTTCATTAAAAGACATACAGATTCTTCAGGGGGGGAAGACAACGAAGCAATCTCATTCCATGTACATGAAAAGATTGTGAAGTTTGTATTAAAATGACACAGACTGAGTTACATCTAAAACATTGTAAGGTAAACTTGAACAGATCTGCATATAAACACATTAATGAATGTGTTTGACTCCCTGATACTCTAACTCTCTTTAATTTACTTTAAGTTAATTTACCATGGTATGGTACTTCTAACTTAAGTGAGACATAAAACTACCATTAAACAATCCGAAAAACAGCAAGAGGGCTTATCTCAATGAGGGAAATAAAAGATTAGAGTCACATTATGTGACAGGGGTATGGTCAACTTGTTACTACATTGCTCTGTCTGGTGGCAGAGATCCTTGCTGCAATAAACAACCCTCATCATGGGGGCCCAGTGCTACAACACTCACTCACAGGAATAGTTCTATTGAGAACAAAGAGCCAGATCTTACCCCTATACTATAATACTTGTGTGGAAAGCAGGTCTGTCTGCAGACTGCCCAACAGCCCTCTCTGTGGTCAAGAGTAAGTGAGGTTACTGCCACAGATGAGTTTTACTCCACTTTCCATGTGGAGAGGAAGGTGCAGCATCTCTGTTCCATGTGGGGAACAAAAGGGCACCCTGTGTGCCAATGTAGTTAAAAAAATTGAATCCACACTTGCTGAGTGACAATATCCATTGCTGTAAATACCAGGCTTATGTAAATAGATTTTTCCAAGGTACACCAATTACTCATGTACTCTGGGTAAGCTTGCTTGGTGGGCTTGATTCCAAAGTCTGGACCCCAGTCTCTAGCTTTTGAGGCCTTTCTCCACTGAGTCTTATGGAACAATAATTTGTTATGATGGTTGAACAATTCTTGTCTGCTTGAGAATCATGTGTGGCAACAATCCTTCTTTAGGAAGGACAGTGTTAGAAGGGTCACAATGGAATCTAGCCCTGTCACCTTAAATCACTAGAAAAAGTAAAAATATTACTTGGTAGTTCCATCTAGTGCTGGTGAGAGGTGGATATTAGAAGCAAGCTTCTGAGCTGTCACCATATCCCTGCCATAGTAGAACTGAGATGTTGGTAAGTGTGAGTGATGATGATGGAATATATCATGCTCTGTCAGGAATTTGTGTTGGTTCTTGGGTTTTTCTGTTTGTTTGTAGTAAATTTAGTGCTTGTGAAAAGTAGTACATGTTTCTCATTCAGTGCTTCATCTTCATGCCACTTTAAATAAATAACAAATCAGTCTAATATAATTTTTTGGGAAGTTGTAAGCATTTACACTTGTGCCAATTTCAGAAGGGAAGCATTTTACACTCACTTCACACAGGCATAAGTGACCACGCAAGGCAGTACAAACATCAGGTTGTCCTTTCTTCCTCCCCTTTCCAAATCATATTAATCTCTTGTTTTGCTATCGCTATTGGTCTTTTCTTCATTATCTTTTTCATTGTGTTTTGTTTCTCTTCTCCTCCACCGTTAAATGACACTGACAAAGTGAAAGCTGGTTGTTTCATTGTACACGGGTTTTTTTGAGCTCAGCCAACACTGAGACTTGGCTTCCATCAACCTGTATCCCAAGAGAAAATCTTGAAGCCAAATATCAGGAGAAAAGTGTCACTGCTATTTAGCAGTTTTCACCTCTAGGATCCAATGGTGGTTTGTAAAGGTACAAATGACTCTGAGGAGGGGAAAGTCCATTATGGAAAATGATTTTTCATAAAAAGAATGGAAACACTGTGGAGCATATTCTGTTCTCACCTAAATTATTTGTGTACCAGGGTAACTTCATTGACTTCAGTGGAATTACTCCAGATTTACATAAGTGTGCTGAAAACTAAATCAGTTTATATCTCAAAATGTTACTGTGAAAGGGAAGAAAGAAAATTAAGGGTGATTATTGGAAGAACGGTCCAGTGGTTAGGTCACTAGCCTAGGACTTCAAAAAACCCACATTCAGTTCTCAGCTCTGCCACAGATTTCCTCTGTGTCAGGGGCCTTAGCGTCTGTATCTCAATTCCCCATCTGTAAGTGAGGGATAACAGTATTTCTCTACCTCACAGGAGAGAAATACATTAAAAGATTGTGGGGCTCTTAGATATGATGCTAATGGAAACAATATAGATACCTAAAATAGATAATTTCTATTCTTTGAGAGATGCCTGTGTATAGTCATGCTTGTGGGCTGTGTCTCCTCTCACCACAAAGCTATGGGAACTTTGTACACAAGGAGTGTCCATTGAGGTAATCCAAGAAGCACCAAGCATATGAGGTTATAAGAATGGTCAGGTCCACAACTGACTCAGGTCTGTTCTTTAAACCCTAGGATCTTGTGAGAGTAGAACTCCAAGAGGAGGGGAAAGTGGGCAGGAAATGTGTATTCTCCTGTGTAACAGAGAATGCAATGGAGTTAATTATAGAGATACATTTGGTCCATAGTTATTAAGCTCAAAACTTAGTCTTGGTATATTAAAATGAAAAAGTAGGGCATTTTTTTAAAAATAACACTGAACACAAATAGAAAAAGGGCATTCATGCTTTTCATGTTTTTAAAATTTTAATATAAATAGTTTCTTAGGGATATGAAGTCCTATATTGCATTTTTTAACTGCCAGTATGCTTAAATATACACAATATGGGGTAGTCCCTTGGTTTCAATGGAATGACTAATAAGCTCCAGTTCAGAAAAACACTTAAGTACATGCTTAAATCTATCCTTCTTTTGGACAGCACGTAAGCACATTCCTAAGTACTTTCTTGAGTAGGGATGTCTTCCTGAACTGGGGCCACACTGCAAAAACTTAAGCAAATATTTGCAAGGTTCAGGCATTAGTGGCCTCAAGACTGTAGCAAGGTCTGTGCAGACACACCCCCAACCCCATTAAAAACCACACTGACTTCAAAGGGTCTCTGTAGACATGTAAAAGTCAGCCTGGGAACCAATGGCAAGGGCAGCTCTAGTGAGTAATGTAACGAGTAAAACAAAATAGTATAAATGGCAAAAAGCAAATTACATCTTCTCTATAAATTGTAAAAATTAGAAACAAATATTATTATATTATCTATTACTATCTATAGCTCTAAATTATCTATATTATTGGAAACAAAAAATACATATTTGGATACAGTATATATTAATCTTAGCAGAATGATGTTGGAGTTCTAATTTGTCTAATTTGTTTTAATTGACTAATTTGTGTCTAATCAACATTGTGAGCTAATTTAAGGGCCTTAGGAAATGCACTTCATAAGCCTGGAACCTGTTATGGCAACTGTAAGTTAATAACAAAGTTTGATATTTATATTAACAAAAGAAAAACTCATGTTCAGTGTAATTTATAGCTTCATCGTGGTTGCAAGCTGTCATCTTGCAAAGTCCTTCTGTCACGGGGTCTAAAATAATGTGCAGTGATGCATATTTGTGCAATGAAATTTTTAAAGAGTATTGACTTTTTAAGAATATGCACAATGAATGTTAAGCAAGCCTCTGATGTTCCTAGGGCTATTGCCCAGAATAACCACTTCATTTTTCTTCATTTATATAGATTTCTCAGGCACTGCCTTTATTTTCCTGTTGCAGAGACTGAATTAGTACAATTCCCAGGACATTGCCACTAATTGCCATCCACTCCCTCCATCAACTCACCCCATGCTCCACTGCCCAGCAACATGTAGTTAGATTATATGGCCATGGTAACTGTGTATACTTTCCTATCTATTTTTTTTCTGCAGGCGTCCCCTTTTCAATGGAATATTTCCTCATCCTGAAGAGTAATTTGCAGGACACAAATGGGCCTAAAAACTATGGAGACCTACATATTGTAACATTCACCAAACTTTATCATGGTGTGTTGCATACATCATAATTCAGTCAGAAATTATTGAGTCCTGAGATAGTAGTCTTTATGTCACAACATCATGACATTGCCTAGTGACATAACAACTTAAGGACCTGATGTTTTGGTTTAAACCTTAGGATGTCATGGTGGTTGAGTTATCCTGCCACGCAAACAATTTAAGGTAGCTCTCCTGAAATCTAAAAGATGCAGCATGATAGTTTTATAAGCTGCTGATTTGAAACAGGGATGGGAACAGGTCTTTAGAACTAAATTAAACTGAGTTAAAACAAATGGGAATTGAGGGGTAGATATCCAAAGAGAGGACACATAGTTGCCACTTAAAGTGCATGAATCCAAAATTTAGTTCCTCAAAACCCCTGCTCAGCAATTCCCTAATTCTGTAGGCACCTAAATTCCTATGGCACTTAAGCTTATGCTAATAAAGTCCTGTTGGCATCTACATCTGCCAATGGCCTGCGCAAAGTTGCCTCAATCTTGATGCCCCTCTCCAAGCTCACCCCAGAGGGATTCACAGCGAGGCATTTCCCCATATATCTTGTGGGACCTGATCTCATGGGTGTGCTCAGATACTGGGTCCGGATCCACAGAAAGCAGAGGAGAAGGTGGTGATCCTTTACCCAGTAGTCCTCTCATTAGGGCACTTACTGGGATGGTGGGAGACCTGGATTTAAATCCTTGCTCTATAACAAGCAGAGTGGGGATTTGAACCTGCCGCTCTTGCATCTGACATGAGTGCTCAAGCTATTGGGTACAATACCCCCACAGTCTTTTTTTTTTTTAACGAAAAAGTGAGGCACATAACTCCAGAAGCAGCTGCACCATTGTGGATCCCAGCTGGAGGGAGGCACCTCTTGTTAGGCATCTAACTCCCTTTGAGGGGCAAGTTTATGGCCTCAACTCTCTCCTCAGCATTTTCTTATTGGCTAGTTTAGGCAGCTCCTCTGCTCTGCTTGCTGGCTTTTGTGATCTCATTCTTAGGCACCTAGCTCTTCCTGTGAATTGTACAGGGAAGCCGGGGTACCTAACTCAGGAGTTGTGGATTCCACTCAGTAGCAGGGCAACTAAAAGTTATGTGTTGCAATGCGGAGTCTAAGAACCCTTTCTGTATCTAGCCCTGCATAACCAGGCCTCTTAGAATTCTTTGAAAATCTTAGCCTTTATGTTTAAAAATGACAGTTAAATTTGGGGTTTGATAAAAGAAACCACACAAGGAATGACCAGGAGATTGGAATCACAACAGAAAAAACAGATCAATTTTTGTATAAATCTTTATAGTTTCCCTTTGAACGTGTTTTTTAACACTGATAAAGTATTACACTATATGTATTTTTACTTTTTTTCCTTAGGCATCATGAATTGTACATACATACATGCATACTATATACATTCTTTCATAGGGCAAAGCACCACAGAGTCACATCACATCCTGAATTCTGCTTTTTCTGAATTTAGGAATCAGAACACCATTAGTGACCCTATACAAAAATACCAGAAGTCTTCAGGATGAGTGACACTAAGTAGATGCTGCTGAACAACCCTCAAAACTACAACAAAAACTACATTTCCACAAAGGACAGTATCAAAAGGGCAAGTGTCCCCAAGGGTGTGCTAAAAAACGGAATTGACACAGGGTAAAGTTATTACAACTGATGCATCTTTCTATGATTTAGCAACACTGTCTACCAGAGGATCTATAGGAAAGGTAGTCAGACTTTGAAAATCTGGTTGTTAACTAAAATAGCAGGATTTAAAAAAAAATCTTCTATTTTATTTGTGCGTTTCTTTCCCGTGAAGAAGTGGCAAGAAGTTCATCCACCCAAACTAGACAGTCATCCCAGATCCATGGAGGTCCCACACTAGCTCCCACCTTCCCACAAGCTTCTCTGTTGTCCCCTGCCCTCCCTGTCAGCTGCTCCTTGGGTGACCAGATGTCTTGCTTTTACAGGGACAGTCCCAATATTTGGGGCTTTTTTTTAATATTGGTTTCTATTACCCCCCCACTCCCTGCCCTGATTTTTCACACTTGCAGTCTGGTCACCCTAGCTGCTCCCTCTCAATTCTACAGTGCAGTTAAGGACCTGATCCAAGGCCCAATGAACCTGATGGAAAGACTCAATTGACTTCAGTGGGTATTGGATCAAGCTCTAAGGACCCAGCCCTGGGAGGTATTGAGCACCCATGACTACCAATGAAATCAGTCCTTCTGAGGATTGCATCTAGAGTTCAGTGTGTGTGTGTAGGGGGGAAACAGTGTAGCTGCTTCCAAAGCCATAGATCCTGAACCCTCACAGAGGGGCTTTCCATCTAAAAGTCAATGGAATTAGTCCAGATTTACACTGGTGTAATGGGAGGCAGAATTAGGCCCAACATACATATAGGGTCTTTGGGAAATTTGCACATATTTATGCAAAGTCAATGCATGCTTTAAAAATGTCATTGATATATCATAAGCTAGACTGTAAGGTTTTGGGGAATGGGTTGTAATTTGTTAGATGTTTGTAACAGGTGGCAAAACTTTTTCATCCAAATCCTTTTGGATTAAAAATGGTTTTTTACCCAAAATGTTTCATTTTAGCTGAAAGTTTCCAGTCTTCCAACAAACAAAATGGAAACCAAAACCTTTTTGCTATTATTTGTCCATTTAAAAAAAAAATCATTTTTGGTTTTCAATAAATGCAAAAAAAGGGTTTTTTTTACCCAAACCAAAAATTAGTACTGAAATTTTACTATAGGTTTTCAGTTATAGTTTTTAATTAAAAAACAAAACAAAACATTTTTATTAGACAGTTGAAAAACATTTATTAAACATTTCTCTCTGAAAAAAGTAACTGGCACTTCTGTACCTTCTCAGTGCCTATCATAAAAGAACCTAAATGCAGTTATAAATGCAGTTAACTAAAAACAACAGCACCAATAGGAAAGAAATAATGTCAATTAATGCAAATATTAGCAAAGCATAAGTTAAATGCAAACTATTTGGCTCAGCAGAAAATTCACATGGTAAGAAGCACTTAAATAAACTAGGATATTATAAAGTCATTAATATCACATGGTGTTTCACAGCCCATCCTCCTTCTGTGGACAGCTATCTTGCTGAAAAGTTATGTCTAGAGCTGGTTGAAAAACAGAAAGAAATGATAACGTTTGTTAATTTTTTCAATAAAATTCAAAATTTGATATTTGAACTGAAGTTTTCATCAAAATTTGGATTAATTTTAACCAGTTCTAGTTATGCTATTTGTGACATTGCAGCAGGAGAACCTTTTGGAAGGAACTGTTTTTTTTTTCAATCTCTAACTTGCTTAAATATTAAAAGGACACTTTCAACTTAACAACTATTCAATTTTAAGAAGTAGTTTCATGTATTCCAGCTGCCTGCTGATTCTCTTGCTAATTTCTATAGTTTTATAGTGATGTTTTCCTATTATTTCAACCATTGTTTCATCTCTGTCACTGTGGGGAAAAATATGCACAAATGAGATTTGGGATCCTGAGTACCTAAAGGTATTTAAAGATATTTCGTTACCTAAAGGTGTTTCTGAACGTCTTATTAGTTGCCTATCTTCATCTTTAGTGCCTAAAAAACCTGTAAAAATCTGGCCTACATCACTATTGTAAGTGGGATTTAGGAGCTTAAGTCACTTAGGGTATCTCTCTACTCTAGACCTGGAACTTGTAACTTGATGACCAAGTGTTTCTAGAGGACCTTGCACTGGTGTCACCAGAGGGCTAAAAAGGGAGGTAGTAATAATCTAATTTTCTGGTCAGGCTACAGCTTTAAGGTTTTATATTCTTTAGCTCATACCAAATAACATTAAAAGAATTTATAAACAGACAACAGGCACAGAACATTTTGAATAATGCCAATAGTAAATCCAAGAGGAATGTTATAATTAGTCTCACATGTACATGAGTTAGAAGGAAACAAAAACCAACTTTTATGCAAGTCAAACAGGGCAAATTCCGGATTCCCCCTCCCCCTTCCCCTTTTATTCTTTTTAGGTAAGTTTAAATCAGAAAAAGACAAAGCAAAATGCTACATGGCTGTGCCATTGAGTGTCTTCCATTAAAGCTGCACAATACAGTGACAAAACACACCCATGCACACCCACACACATTGATTTATTTAGGAATGTTGCATAGTGATTTTGTCTTAGACATTCTTTAAAATAAGAGCTGCTGAAAAAGGGGCTGATTGGAATGCATGAGTGAGAAGATTTGTTTACATTCAAGCATGATATATATTAAGCAATGACCCTTCTTTGCTTCAAGACATGCATACACCTGGTGCAAAGCAGAGCTGGAAGCACCATTTGCACTTCACAGTTCTCACCTATGCTATGATGGGCTTTACAGGATACACTAAAAGGGTGCCAAGTATCAAGGGGTAGCCGTGTTAGTCTGTATCCACAAAAACAATAAGGAATCCAGTGGCACCTTAAAGACTAACAGATTTAATTTGGGCATAAGCTTTCGTAGGTAAAAAACCCACTTCCTCAGATGCAAAGGGCGCATTCTCCATTTCCATTCTTTTTACCCAGGATCTTTAAACAAGGTTTTAAACTGCTCTTGTGCATTGTTTAACCATCTGCCCTCAGATGATACTAGAGCTGTGTTAGGTTTGCAAATCAAAACAAGTATTTTTTATGTATTCAATTTTAAATAAAAGGGCCTGGATCCCAAATCTAGAGACTCCTGGTGTTCCACTAGGGCCCTCTTTTTGCTAATGATTTTACATGGCATGTGTTCAGATACTATGGTGTTGAACATCAATATAAACACTTGAATGGTCCCACTGACTTTGCTGGATTGAGGCTTGTATAAGACAGTTTCTCTTCTGATTATGAAATCATTTTTAAATAGGTTAGAAACTGAATTTACAATCTTTTAGTCACTGGGTTGTTATATTGCCGGTATCACAAACAGCATTGCTGTTCAAAAAGATAACTGCATGTAGCCGCAGGATCAGAAATCCATCTGCAAATCAAATATATATGTGACAATTTATTTATACTGAACTTGATTCAAATAAAAAAAAATTTGGACCCTACAAAAAGTTCAGATCACTTTTGTTGCATTCATTCTTTTCATGCATCTGTGTGGGCCAGGCCCAACTCTTAGTACAAACTTACCAGTCTGTCAAAACTAGGAAATAGAAAATTTGTGAGGAAAAACTATAGTGACAAGATTTCTTGACTAATGAGGTCTGCATAAGAATCTGACCTTTTGGCTAGTTCTATGACTCCAATGTGGAAATCTTTGGAGATTTGTTAATCCTTATGTTTCTCATATGCCTTATTTTTCAAAACTGATAGGTTAAGCACATATGTCCTCATCCTACTCAATAACAGTTTATTTCTACAGTTTGTCAGAGAAGTTCTGACAGAACATTTTTTTTTAATTGGAATTTGCCAGTTTGTCAAAATCAAACTTTTTGTGGGAATGGTTCAATTTGGACAAACTTTCAGTGGACCCCAAGTAGGGGTCTGACAGAAACTTGCCTGCCAGGTAGGATTCCATCAGAAACTTGCCTGGCTTCATACCAGTTCATCTGCTTGTTCTTTAGCAGTCTGCTGAGCCAGGAGCTTCAGAGCCTGGGAGCTGGCACTTCCAGGTCTTCCAGGCTTCTGACTCCCTTTCAGCCTACCAGATAGGCAGCAGGAAACATAGGGGTTCCAGGCTTCCTGCATCCTTTGCAGCCTAGGATGGGGGCTGCCATGGAGCAAGGGACCACAGAAGTCATGGCAGCTGCTGGCTGAAATTTACATATCCTTAACAGCTTCATTGATCCCCACCACTGAATCACAGTGGGAAACTGACTAGACTCTTGTTAACTGGACAACAGATGAAGTATTGTAAGAATTCAGTTCCACAGACATTTTCAAATTTTGCTTTTTTAGTCCCAAATTGGAATGAGATTTTTTTTAAAAAAATCTCAAAAATGTCTCCAGGATGGGAAACATTGCTTCATGCCCAGCTCTAGTTATTTCTACTAAGAAGAGTGGAAATATCCTTAGTTTCAACTCATGGAGCATTCCCGGAATTCATTCATTGGGATATAGGTTTTTCCTCCCTTCATTACCATACAAGAGGATGAAGATTCAGCACATCTGCACATCTCAGGGGCTCTGCCAGAGGTAGACTGGCCATCAGTGCAGAAGTGTCTTTTGCTTGTGGAGGGTTTCCAATTCCCCTGAATGCTTGCTGTCCCTGGAACTACCCACATCAAGAAGGCATTGGACAGAATATAGCGTGAAACTGCACATATTACTGAGGCCTCAAATAGAGGTTTTGCATACCTCAGTCCCCACCTATGCATTTATCATGTATGCTGGAAGTTGAGCCCAGAATATATGTCAATATTTTATCATTTCTTAAACATATTAATCCATCATAAAAACCTCAGAACAATTAGTGCCTAAATTCCACTTTCACAGTGATATAAATATAAAATAACTTATTTATTCTGATTTATTCCAGATTAATGTTAATGTAAGTGAGAGCAGAAATTGCTGGATCAGAACTGTGGGCCATTTAGTCCAGTATCCTGTTCGGACATTGATCGGAGATAAGGTGAAAGAATCTCCGAAAATGGCCACTTATGGAATTAACCTGCCTACAGGGGAAGTTTCTTTCTAATTCCCTCCAACATTCCTATTTTTATTATCCTGTCCAATGTCACTGTGAATATTCTCATTACCCATATGTGTCCAATTTAAAAAAATTGTGTTACAGTCCAGGTCTCAATGATCTGTTAGTAAATTCCACAGACTAACTGTGTATTGTGTGAAGAAGTGTCTCCTTCCATCAGTGTTCAGTTTGCTACCTTTTATTGAATGTGCTCTTTTATTATGGTTAAGGGTAAATAAAAGCACCCAATTTATTTTTCTCTATATCATTCACTTTGTATTACTGTAGCATTTACTCCTCTACCAACGTCAGGCTCCATTGTGTAAGATGCTGTGCAAACAAATAAGAGAGAGTCCCTGAAGAAGTTATGGCCAACAATGGAAGACAAACAAAGAGTCAGAAAAAAGGAGGATTCTTAGTCCTCTTTTTACATATGAGCAACTGAAGTAAATTGATCAAGATCATGCAGAAAGTCTGTGGCACAGCCAGCAGTTGAATCCAGATTTCCTGAGTCCACAAGACCATTCTTCCACAATTATTCATCTCCTCTGTAAACTAAGCAAGCCCGATCTGTTCAAATTATCCTCATATGGAAGTTTTCCCAGGCTTGTAATCATTTTCCAATTATCATTGCCTGCCTTTAAGCCCTCTCTATTTCCTCTCTCATTTGAGGACCATCTGCACTCTCAAGTTATGTAGTCAATAAATGCAATAATTACAATTACCTGTTTTGTGCAAATACCTGAATGTTTTTTTACACATGCAAATCAGTTGCATTTTTGCGGGTACTTCACATTTCTGACACCTTTGCAATGCCTTGGTACCAATGGGTGAGCAAATATATATAAGCTTCAAATGATCCATAAAAAGGAAGGCAGGAGAAAAGTAATGAAAAACATTATTGAATCATTCATTCATTCTAAATTTTAGTCATGTTTCATCAGCAACACACATTGAAAACAAATAATTCAGATCTCCTTTGGGGATGATAGTAGCCTTGTTATTGGACAAGAATATTTATTGAATAATGTAAAATTGACGAATTTGTATTATTATAGTGATGTGGAGATACTTATGACCTACATTTAAAAATCATAACCAGCACGAGTAAGATCAGAAAATACATGTATTTTTACAACAGTCATTTTTTCTTTCAATATCCCTTTGTTCAACCTTGATGCCTATAACATTAGTTTTATATTGGTCATTTTCTTCAGAATCTGGTCTGTTTTTCAGTGCTGCTGTTTAGTCCTGTTGATGCCTAATTAGTGTGGGTGTTGCATAAGTGACATCAAAATTATAAAATAGGAAAACATCACGTAGCAACATTATTGAATAGCACATTAATGCAGCAGCCCAGGTCTAAAACTGAAAGTGTTTCATCAGGTATTAGTGTTTTGCTATTTCGAACTGAACAATTCAGAGAGTTAATGGAAAAAAATGCGCACATCTTGAAAATGAATAGCAAAATCCTGGCAACAGACTTCCCATTAAAATTACAGCAGCAAAGCAGGAAAATGCTGCCTGTATTTTGAAAAGCTGTAGGGTGATCCCACAGGGCAGGAGGAGTTTTTCGAAATCAGTGTGTTCCTTCAGCCTATGCTAATACAGAAAACAAAGAATCAATCCATGAAGTTGAGGATTTTGGTTTACAGGGATTTGTAATAACCATTCTTCAGTTCTAGTTCATGTGGCTTTGAGTTTTGCTTTGCATTTGTGGACTTGTTTGAACTCAGAATTTGCTGTCAGCCAAACCCACCAAATTATGCCTTTTTGTGGATGTTAAAACCATTATATTATTTCATGTTCACTCTGAACCAGTTCCAGATTTGCTAACAGGTTTTCAATTCTCTGTGAACGTGACCTGAAGGTTGAGTTGTGTTGGAATTTTTCCCAACCTGATTAATAACTAATGCTGAGATTTTCAAAAGTGATTAGTAAATATGAGTACCTCTGTTTGTTGGGGTACAAACTAAGACACGTTAAAGGGGTCTGATTTTTCTGAAGTGTTGAGCACACACACATTATTTGAAAATCAGATCCTTTTAATGTCTCAAGACAGATACGCATAAATGGAGGCACTCAATTCTTTTGAAAATTCATAGGCTAACATGTTTGTGGGTTGGACATCTAAAAAGCATCAGACGTCAGAGTTAGTAGAACATTGATGTGCGTGCAATCTTTTTATATACGTCAAGAAGATGTCTGTTATTTAGTGGGGAGTCTTCAAAAAGTCTCCGTCAGTCAATAAAAGCTTGATCATATTTAAAAAGATTGGTGGCCAATGACTCTGATCTTGCGTCTATTGAAGTTAATTGCAAAATTCCCCTTGACTCCAGTGGTTCAGTATTGGGCATGTTGAATATAATACCACCACTGCCATTGAACTTCATAACAAATTCCTTTTAATTTAACAGGAGAAGAACCTGGTCAATTGTCAAGGAATGAGAAGCAAGCAAGGCAAGGAGAAAGCAAGGAGAAAGAACCAGCGGCAACTCAAAATTCTCTTTCAACAAGAGTTACTCTATATCGATCTCTGTAAGTGAAGCTGGGAGAAGAAAACGCAGCCAACTCTAAATTTGGGCACTAAAGAAAAGCATGTAGAACACACACAAAATATTAAACTATAGATTAAAAAAGAGTTTTAAAAATAACCAAATTCAGTGTCAGGCTAGCTGAGTAAATCAACAAAAGTACATAAAATGAATAGTGTGCAGATTCATAAGCTGAATCTTGCATTAAGGAAAATGCTTAGATGTTATGATAAGCAGAAAGAGACAGACCACATTCACTAGCTGGAAACAGTAATAAGAGAACACATAAGTAATCTGATTCCTCAAGAAAGTGGGTGATTTAGAAAACAGATCACAGAAGAATAATCTTAACTGGGTGGGACTTCTGGAAGGAGATTTGAAAAAAAACAAAATAGAAGATTGTTTTGAACACCTACTATCAGCTCTTTTCCAAGAGAAAATGAAGGGAAATACAGTGAGAGATCTCATTGTATATCTCCTCCAGGCCTACCACATGGCACTTTGCCAAGGACTTTGATGTTCAGATGCCAGAGAGAGAGAGAAGAAGAAAAAACCCATATTCTGGCTGTCAAGAAAGCAACTAGATCTGCATTACAATTCAGCTACAGCATCCTTCTGCCCTGATTACACTTTAGGCATACCAAGGAAAAGAGAATTCATGGAAGTAAAGAAAACAATATGTTATGGGAATATAACATGAAGTAGGCTATGGGGTTTCCAGCAAAAATTGGGATTGAATTAAGTATAAAGGAAAAATCTTTACCCGACCTGAGGAAGGATCAAAACCTCAGGAGCAAAAAAAAATTTGATTATTCCATATGGCTTCCCTGTCCCTTTCTGACTATAGAAACAGACAATCCCAGATAGGAAAAAAAGCTACCTATCATTATCTAAGTGTCATTTATGTAGCTTATACTGTGCATTACAATAATTAAGATACCATCTCTTGCACAAGGAGCTTAGTATTCAAGAGACAAAGATCGAACAGAAACACACTGGACAATTCTGAGGACAGAAATAAAACAAAAAAGCCTGGATTCTCTGGTCCAGGTGAACTGAGCTAAGGATGGAAGTAGAAGTCAAAGTTAAGGTGACTTTCTGTCCTCTCTGTGTTTCCCTGCTCCTGGGCCCAGCCAGAAGGCGGTTTGGCTTATGGGAAAACGAAAAGGACCCTCAGGGCTGCTCTAAGCTGAACCTAAATGTCTATGGCTCTGTGATGGGGTATACTCCCCACACTGGTCCCGAGAGGGTAAATTAACTACCAAGCCTGGACCTCCAGGAGGAATCAGGGAACAGGGATTGATTAATTAGACATGAGGCTCAGCTGGGCACGGGCAGATGGGGCCTATATAAGCCAGGAAGCTGGCAACAGAAGGGGGCTGCAGGAAAGCTGACTTCAGTCATTTCCTCAGAAGAGAGAGGTGTGTTGGGACTATAGAGGATAGTCCACAATTGCTCCCTGGGAGAAGGGAGTTGGGAGGCTGTCAAACCCAAAGAAGGGGGAAGATAGGAGAAGGCTCACGGGAATAGCAGGAAATGGAATAGCAGTGTAGGCCTTGGCTGCTAACCCCTAAGCTGGAACCAGGAGTAGAGGGAAAGCTTCACCTGCCAGGCACTGGGGATGTGGCAAATACCAGATAGAGGACAGTGGACTGCCTGGGATGATTTGGTCCAGGAAAGACTTTTGTTACACTCCTCCATGGAAGGGGATCCATGTAGCAACCTGGACGGAGGACTGAGTCGTGAAGAGGAGACTGCTGTTCCTGGAGTGAGAAGGGTTGACAAGATGAAAGAGGACTGGAGAGATACCACCAGAGGCTGCAATACCTGGCCGGAGTTAATCCTCAGGATGGCCAGGAGCAGGTGTCACTAATGGTAAGTGCACTCTTTCACAGGCTCCCAAGGATCATTCAAGCTGACAAAGATTGGTTAGGTCAGGAAAGGAGTGGTTGGCCCCTTCTGACTATACACCATCATGGGATTCCACCTATGTAGATGAAATCTTGAGGAAGTCATGGAGCAGAGAGACCATAGTGGTCAAAGAATCTAGGCCAAAATGCTTTTTTGATTATTATGATTATGATTATGATTATGATTATGATTGCTACTATTATTATTTTTTCAGGGTAAAAGAGCAGTGCTAAGAAAGTTGGCAAATTGAAGTAGGTTAGCAAGTGTTGGCCTATAATGTTTCAGTTTAAATTCACAGGGAAAAAATCATTAAATATAATAAGGAAAGCAACTCAGAAATATTATATTCACACCATGTTTTTCTCCTTAGGAGAGTTAAGGTAAGGCAAGGTTCAAAGAACAACACGGAAGGACATTTCAAAATAAATCCTCTAATATTTGACTTAAATGTCTTGGCCATTCAAAAAATCAAAAATGTAGAACTGTAGTAGGATAAAAATAAATTCTCCAGGGCAAGAGTCTAGTCTCAGTTACACTGAAATCAATAGAGCCACTCTGATTTTACACCAGTATAACTGCAATTTGATTCTTCCTGTTGTACATACTGTATAATTTCTCAAATACAATTAAACTAATCAGAATAATTAGGTGAGTGGTAACTAAAGCGATGATTAAAATCATTTCATCATTTGCTGAAAGAGGGACCCTCTGATAGAAAAAATGTTATATCTTGCAGTTCCTGCTGATGATCCCTCTGAAGTCAATGGAAATTTTGAATTCCATTGTCAGAATTATACCTCTAGTATCAAACAGCAAAGATGTGTCACTCTCCAAATCTTTCAATCCGAAAATATATTTGGATGAAGCAAAGTTAGAACTGTTATTTCTTGAAAATATAGATCATGGGGAGTTCTGAAGAGAGCAAAAGGATATGGATAAGTGTGATGATAGCAAGAAGGACAAAAGGGTTCATTTATTGGCTTGAATGACTATGCTGGAATGAGTAGGAAGTACAGATAGACAACTCAGATCTGTGTCCCTGTCTCTTTGGATCTGTTTTCACATGCCCCTCAGAACAACCATAGGAACAAAAAGCTCCTTCATCACAACAGGATATACTGTAGTCATGGATGGTTTAACTTTCATCTTTATCACTGGGGATTCTTGAGCTCCTTTTCCCACCCCTGTGGAACTCAAGAGCAAATAGCATGTCATCTGGTTATGGACTGTTCTGTTTGTCTACTTGATGGTGGATGGATGCACTTGACATCTGTGGATGCTGCTCCTGTGAGAGACTGGCTACATCACTTACCCACCATCTAATTCATTGTTTGTACCACCAGAATCTATGCCAGAAGGAGTGAAAAGCATAAACAGAAATAGAACTGGTAGATGGTTCCTTCAAAACAAATGATAGATTTCTACAGTATATTAAGTATCAGAGGGGTAGCCATGTTAGTCTGGATCTGTGAAAGCAGCAAAGAATCCTGTGGGTGAATACCCACTTCGTCAGATGCATGTAGTGGAAATTTCCAGGGGCAGGTATATACATATATATGCAGGTAAGCTAGAGATAATGAGGTAGTTCATTCAGGGAGGATGAGGCCCTGTTCTAGCAGTTGAGGTGTGAAAACCAAGGGAGGAGAAACTGGTTTTGTAATTGGCAAGCCATTCACAGTCTTTGTTTAATCCTGAGCTGATGGTGTCAAATTTGCAGATGAACTGAAGCTCCGCAGTTTCTCTTTGAAGTCTGGTCCTGAAGTTTTTTTGCTGCAGGATGGCCACCTTAAGGTCTGCTATAGTGTGGCCAGGGAGGCTGAAGTGTTCTCCTACAGGTTTTTGTATATTGCCATTCCTAATATCTGATTTGTGTCCATTTATCCTTTTCCGTAGCGACTGTCCAGTTTGGCCGATGTACATAGCAGAGGGGCATTGCTGGCATATGATAGCATATATTACATTGGTGGATGTGCAAGTGAATGAAGCGGTGATGGTGTGGCTGATCTGGTTAGGTCCTGTGATGGTGTCGCTGGTGTAGATATGTGGGCAGAGTTGGCATTGAGGTTTGTTGCATGGATTGGTTCCTGAGCTAGAGTTACTATGGTGCAGAGTGCAGTTGCTGGTGAGAATATGTTTCAGGTTGGCAGGTTGCCTGTGGGCAAGGACTGGCCTGCCACCCAAGGCCTGTGAAAGTGTGGGATCATTGTCCAGGATGGGTTGTAGATCCCTGATGATGCGTTGGAGAGGTTTTAGCTGGGGACTGTATGTGATGGCCAGTGGAGTCCTGTTGGTTTCTTTCTTGGGTTTGTCTTGCAGTAGGAGGCTTCTGGGTACACGTCTGGCTCTGTTGATCTGTTTCCTTATTTCCTCATGCGGGTATTGTAGTTTTGAGAATGCTTGGTGGAGATTTTGTAGGTGTTGGTCTCTGTCTGAGGGGTTAGAGCAGATGCGGTTGTACCTCAGTGCTTGGCTGTAGACAATGGATCGTGTGATGTGCCCGGGATGGAAGCTGGAGGCATGAAGGTAGGCATAGCAGTCCGTTGGTTTTCAGTATAGGGTGGTGGTAATGTGACCATCACTTATTTGCACTGTGGTGTCTAGGAAGTGGACCTCCTGTGTAGACTGGTCCAGGCTGAGGTTGATGTTCCAGGTCGGCCATAAAAAATATTGGCATATTGTGGGGCCATGCGGGTGCCCATAGTGGTGCCACTGATCTGGAAATATATATTGTCATCAAATTTGAAATAGTTGTGTGTGAGGATAAAGGCACAGAGCTCAGCAGCCAGTTGTGCTGTGGCATCATCAGGGATACTGTTCCTGACAGCTTGTATTCCCTCTGTGTGTGGGATGTTCGTGTAGAGAGCCTCTACATCCATGGTGGCTAGGATGGTGTTTTCTGGAAGGTCACCAATGCTTTGTAGTTTCCTCAGGAAATCAGTGATGTCACGGAGATATCTGGGAGTGCTGGTGGCATAGGGTCTGAGTAGAGAGTCCACATATCCAGACAGTCTTTCAGTGAGAGTGCCAATGCCCGAGATGATGGGGCGTCCAGGATTTCCGGGTTTGTGGATCTTGGATAGTAGATAGAATAACCCTGGTTGGGGCTCTAAGGGTATTGATTTGTTCCAGTGTTAGTGTAGGGAGTGTCCTGAGCAGATGTGGCAGTTTCTTAGTGTATTCCTCAGTGGGATCTGAGGGAAGTGGCCTGTAGAATTTGGTGTTGGAGAGTTGTCTGGCAGCCTCCTTTTGGTAGTCAGACCTGTTCATGATGACAACAGCACCTCCTTTATCAGCCTCTTTGATGATAATGTCTGGGTGGTTTCTGAGGCTGTGCCAATTACAAAACCAGTTTCTCCTCCCTTGGTTTTCACACCTCAACTGCTAGAACAGGGCCTCATCCTCCCTGATTGAACTACCTCATTATCTGTAGCTTGCCTGCATATATATATATATATATATATATATATATATATATATATATACCTGCCCCTGGAAATTTCCACTACATGCATCTGACGAAGTGGTTATTCACCCACGAAAGCTCATGCTCCAAAACGTCTGTTAGTCTATAAGGTGCCACAGGATTCTTTGCTGCTTTTACAGTATATTACCCTTTCTCAGACTAACATATCCCATGACCTAAAAAATTAGTAATTATCTGGTGAAACTGGACATTTCTAGACGTAATGAAGAAATAAGAGAATGGCTGGAAGCAGGTATAATTGGTGAAGCACAATAGGAGATAATATCCTCACTGCTGAATATGAGAGCCTCAGCCTTGACAGAAATCCCGGTAACATCTTCAAATTATTTGTAAATGATATTCACAGACTGATGATAGAAAAATCTACTTAACTATGCCTGCATTTCAGTATCCCTCCTGCCAGGACTTCATCTTTCCCAAGTATCCTTGTGTTTCAGACTAGGCAAGGATCCCTCTGACTGCAAATTCCAGAGAAAATAATTCTTGCAAATTCTTGTTAGAGGGACCAAAAGAATAACATCTCCAATAATTCAGCCTATCAGTTTATAAAGAGACAGCTACACCTCATACATGGTAATAGTACACCATTTAGTATAGTTTGAGTGTCACAGCCTAGTCAGAGGAAGAAAGTTAGCCATATTGGTACATCTAGTAAAAAAAATAGTTCTTTTGAATAATACTATTGCTTTACTTTTATTGAAAAAAAATGGGAATGAGCTTTAAATATCTGGGTTAGTGGAAACTACTTTATCAAAATCCCTAAAATTTTACAAATGAAATACAGTGAACAGAGTTAAAGGAATTTCAAAGAAAATATAAATTATGTCTATCTAGCAATTTATATGGTTCTCTTCACAGTAGTGTCTGAGCATCAGCCATACATGTAATCTCTCATTTCCTTCTCGTCTTGATGACATGATTTACTCCTCCAGATCTAAAGAAGTCCTATACAAATGTTCAGCAAGCTCTGTGCCTCTAAGGTCAATGGGACTATTTGCATGCTTAAAGTACCTTCCACAATTGGGGCCAAAATCATCTATGAATGCATTTGCTTAGTTAAATGAATAGACCTGAAAACACTGATAGTGAGTGAAGGTGATATAGCTTTACCAGATATGGTATTACTACATGCATATTATATATACCATTAGACATTACAAACAGGATCAAACCAATTATATGTATCGTTGGACACATCTTGTTTCCCTAGAAGTGAATGACATAACTCCTGTCAATTCCATTAGGAAGAGGATCAGGCTCAACATTTTTCTGTGGTTGGACTCATAACTACCCATGCAAACAAAATCCATCAGATGATTGCAAGGGATATACCTCTAAGAGCCACTTTACATATGCAACCTAAAATTTGATGCACACACACACTTTAATAAAAAATACCAAATGTGATTTATGAGTTGGAAGATATAGCACAGGGAAATGCCATCTAGCTATCATATGACTGCATTCAGACGGAGCCACCAGATCTTTAACTTGTACTATTTAAAACATGGGGTGGAGGAGGAATTCAACTCTTTTATAAAGATTTATTCATAAAAAAATGTATAACTTTTCAGCAGCGCAAAAATTAACTATAGCTACAAAACCACAGGTGGTTATAACTATAGACAAATTCAGGATAGGAGATTGGATTCCCAGCTGCATTAACCTAGTGTTATAACAGTGGAACTTCCTTGTAGTCAGTGGAAACACATCAACATAAACACTGGCTTAATGCTGGGAAGTACTATGTCTATGGTATCCAGCACAATAGGGATTTAGAAAGCTCCACTAGAAACTCCAAGTAGGCATTCAAAAAGAGCTTTTTATGTCTCCATACATTATAAGAAAACAATAGCCTTTATTTACAGATTTTTTAATTCAAAACACACAACAGACAAATTATAGGCAACATAGAACACAAAGTTGGAGGTCAAATGGAATATAAATCAAGGGGGAAAATTCTGCAAAATCCTCAAAAGGAATTTCAAATGTAAAACATGGGCAAATATACTAGGCAAAGGATCTCCTATTTTTGTACAGCATCTTTGTTTATTAGGGCACTTACTGGGCTGAAAAGTAATCTTTTTTAAGGAGAGGACTACATCATCTCCTTAAAGAGGACTACTTCTCAGTCCAGTAAGTGCCCTAATGGAAAAAGTTGCTATACAAAGACAAGTGATCCATTGCAGTTTCTCTTGATGTCCAAAATGGATATCTGGAATGTGAGCATTTCTTTAACTTTTAACTTTAACTTTTTGAATTATTTTTGAAAATAAAATTAAAGGAAATTTTGAAACAGGGTCATTTTGAATAAAAACAATGTTTCATTTAAAAATGTAGAAATAAAACATTTTAATTTTTTCAAAATCTTGTACACCCCCCTACCCGCAGCTGAAACAACTTGGTGAAATTGAGCATGAATTTACAAAATGTTTTGGTGTCATCGAATCTGCATTTTTTGCTGAGAAAGAGTTTTGGTCAAAAAATTTCCTCCAGCTCTACTTCTAAAGTCTGGTACATCAAGGAATCAACCCTTTTTCTCAGAGCCTTAAGCCTCATGTGGGCTTGGGTCCCGCCAACAGGCTAGGACAAAGTTTGAAGACTTCCCCAAATACGGTAGAGATCAGTGAGAAATGAATTGTTACCTGCATTTTATGAGTTATTTCCACCTAGTTCCCAGATGAGTTAAGTTTTGGCCTAATTATACCACACCCCTTGCGTCTTGTCATGCTTCCTGCATATCCTAGGACAATTTGATTTGAATACCTGAAACTTAGTCAGAAAAAGCAATTAAAAATACATAAAACATATTCAGAAACTCTTTTTACTAGCAAATAAATTCTTTCATCTGAAAGGAAATGAACAATATTATTAAACTGTGGTGTTTCATTATGAATCTCCATGGTAATTTGCCTTTCTTGCAGTATAGGATTAATATTTTTGACACTAAAGCTCAATTTAAAAATGAGACAAGATTGTAAGTGAAAGTTAATCAAAGCATTCTTAGCAGGGTATTTCTGTTCTGCCACTCACAAACATATTGGTATGATTTACTCCATCCATCAACTTGCACTGCAGAGAATAAAAACAATAAATTATATACCTTAAAAAGCAATGACCAGATAAAGCAAATTGTTTTTCATACAAATACAAGTTATGGATGATCAAAATTCTACATGGCTTGCAGATAAGGAGGTTTGGAGGTGCACGGGGTTATTGGTGGTATTGTACAGAATTGACCTTGCAAAACAGAAAATCACATTCATCACAGTTGGCATTTTTAGGCTGCAGGACAGTAGCATTGTCAAAAAGTAGATTGTTATTATAATGTGACTATTTTTATAAATAGGTAGAAAATATGGACTTGATCCTAATATGTGGTTAAAACCCTATGCACAGGATAGGAAATGATGCAGGGAGTTAGAATGAGGTATGTTTTCTCCTGTGGAAGAATTCAAAGGTTTGCTTCCCAAATACTGGAGATCCAGGATCTGCTTGAGTTCATGGCTGTCAGGAGAGACCCTGTGCCTCTGCACTAATTCCAGGTCCTCTTCCTTCTCCTTGGGCTCCTTAACTCTTCTGCTGGCTCCTACTCATGAAACTTCCCTGGACAACTGATGGGCTGCATGCAAATGTTATCACCGACTTTTCCAATATTAACTTTTGCTGGGATCCCATGTAGACCTGGTGGGAGACAATGTACATTTCCCAGTCCTGACCCCTACTCTATGACCAGGTCCCTGGCTTCAAGCCTTCTAGTTTGGGATCCACCAGGTTTTCATCCTGTTTGCCAGTGGAGCAAGAGTGGACAATTTGGGCTATGAACATTCAAGCAGTTCATTTTGTCTACCTGAAGTTGCATTACATAAACCTCACACAAGGTTATATTTTTCATCAGTATAATGACATGAAATTATTCACATACTGAGCCAGCCTTTCTAATATGTTCCATAAGTAGAAGATTGTTTTCTTCATTACAGTCCAATCCCTGGCTGATTATTTTTTGCCTGTTCTCTGTGCTTGGTTTTTGTTTGACCAAAAAGTGATAGAAAACAACTTTCTTGAATTAGGCACGTTCAGAATATTTCAGTAATGGCTTTTGGTTTTGTGCCTTTTTGTTTTTGTTTTTTGGTTAGTGAGCCTGCTTTGTTTTAAAGTCATTTGTGTTTCTTTGTATGTAAGTAACAAATCAGTTTTCTGCAAAGTATAACTATGGCTTTTGATGCTGTTCCTGCCATATTGATACCCTATGTATTCTGCGATGGAATTCCAGTATTTCAGTGAGAGTGATTCTGAATTCTGCAGCAAATTGGAAATTTGATGGAAGTGTGAGATGCCGAGGAAAACATTGAGAACACAAGGCTTTTTTAAATGAATTGCCTATTGCAGCATCAATTGTTATTCATTTTAATAAAATTTTCCTTGTATGATTTTTTCCTGTGTATTTCAGAATGCTACTTTCCAGATTGATGAAGAACACAGGATGGGTGTGGCACAAAAAACAAACAAACAAACAAAAGCAATGACTTAGCTACAGAGTTAGGGTCATTATGATTTAGGAGACCAAGCAAGGGGGCAAGAGGAATGATTAATATTTGTCTTGTATTTAGGGACAAACTTTCAAAAGACCTCAGATTCCATTTGGAAATCTAAATGAAGTGGCCTGATTTTCAGAAGTGTTCAGTAACCAGTAACTCCTAATGTTCTTAATGGCAGCTGCTGGTTGCTCAGCTCTTTTGAAGCCAGGCCCCAAAAGTGGGTGTTGAGCCATGTTGAAAATTCTGTCCTTAGAGGCTGCATTGGATCAATGCCCACTGCACTGGTTGCTGTGCACTTATGGTTTTTCTTTTTCTTTTAAATGTAGTCCCTGACCCAGAAAGCTTCCAGTCTTAGCATATGATGAGAAACAATTGACACAACAAACATATGGGTGGAGGGAAGTATGATAAATTGACAGTGAAATGATGTTATTTAGTACAATAAGCAACAATCACAGGACTCCCAGTGGACACAAGGGAAGTGGCAACCAGGTGGGTCTGATAAGGCAGGTAGCAGATGGAACATGAAAGAAGACATTACATTAACAAGGAACTCCCACTTAGCATGTGAAATTTTCACCTGTAATCATCTGTACTGCAGTGCATTGACTTGCAGAGAGAAGGCTTCATTATGCAGTTTTTCCTTCCTCCTTTATTATTATTTTCATTTATCCAGTACAAAAATTATGCTTTGTTTTACACAAGACAGAAAAGACATACGCTCTTCCCCAACGAATTTACAATCTAAGGACCAAATTGGGCTGGCTGGTGCAGTGGCCTAGGGGCATAAGGTAGCTACACAGGAAATGAAGCAGGCTCTGCAGAGCCCCCATGTCCTCATGTCATACAATTGGGCGGGATGACATGGGAGTGGGTGAGCACTGGAGGAACCTTGGCTCTGCCAGTCAGCATCATTGTATCAGTGCACCAGGAAAAGGGCACTGCACTGTGTATAGTTTGAGTCACCTATTCCTTCCCAGGCTGCTTCTAGAGTGACCCAACTATGCCATGTCCTTTTTCTGGGCTCCTGAGAAAGTCATGATTGAGCTCTAAACAAGACTTTTGTTGGGAAATATCTGTACAAGATTGCTTCAGTTGTGCAAATGTTTTATGAACTCAGAAACATGTGGACTTCCTCTCAGAACAGCTTTCATGGAAAATAGTCACCCTACTCTTATATAATCTACATTTTTCCTCTGGATACTGACTTTCTACAAATTATCATTCTATAAGTGTCATAAAAATATAGCTTCCTTCCTGGGCTTAAAATGCTAGTGAGCTAGCAGGTTGGTCTTATAGCTGGGGCACCTCAAACACTAGGTTTCTCCACAGTTCTGCTCCATGTTAGTTCAAATATTATGGGCCTGATTCTACAACACTTAGTCATGTAGAGAGGTATCATGCTCCACAAATAGTTATACCAATTTCAACTTGACTATGCATAGAGTAAGATGCTACTAAATCTGAATATGGGCAGAATCAGACCATTATGAAATTTGCTTTTTGTTTAGTTAATTTCCAAAATTAGTTCTTTCCAGTGTTCATATTTCCATTCTTAGTACCTTTCCTGGTACATCCATGCTTGTTTTTCATTTACAAGGACTCAGAAGTAACCCAGGAGTTGTGGAATGCAGGCAAAGAATTCTGTCTGTAGGTGCAACATTTTGCCATGTAACCAGGGCTGGTTCCAGGCACCAGACGAGAAAGCACTTGCCTCATATGGCACATTGAAAGGTGCGGCATTCCGGCCAATCTTGGGGCGGCCAGCCCAGCCCTGCAGGGACAGGGAACCTGGCCCCGGGGGCGAGGCAGGAACTAGCGATCCCCACCTCTCATCATGCCGCGGGGCTCCCCGCTGCCTGCACCGGCCTCCGCCTCCCGCGCCATTTTGAGCCCAGCCTGGCCAAGCCACCTTTAAAGGAGTGGCTGAGCCACCACCTCCTGCAGCCCCTGGGCACTGGAAGAAGGGAGGGTTCTGCGGCGGCCCAGCAGGCAGCAGAGGGATGGTTCTGCGGCGGCCCAGCCGGCAGCGGAGAGGCGGGCCCCACTGATCCCAGAGCCCACCGTTTGCACTGTGCTGAGCCCCACTGCAATGCTGGCTCCGAGCAGAGGTCGCAGACCCCAGCCAGTACTGCCTGTGTCGGCCCCCTCAAGCCTGCCCGGCTGGGAGAGGCACCCCAAGGCCAGAGGGGGGAGCCCCTCTTGCCGGGCTGTGAACAGGCTACAGTGCCTGGCTGCCCACGGGCGGAGGGAGAGGGCTGGTGCTACCCTTTACGAGCTTCCTGAGCCTGCCTTTTTTTTTTTTTTTTTTTTTTGCCTGGGGCGGCAAAAAAGCTAGAGCCAGCCTTGCATGTAACTATTACATTCTGTAAAGATATTGAGGTGATGATTTACAGTAAAGCTGTTGCCCCTGTAAACTGAATATCGGAGAAGCACTCTAACTTTTTAAAAATGTGCTTGTCAGGTAAATCAGTGATGGATCTCACTGCACAGAACTTTAGGGAAAAGAGATATAATAATCAACGCATTTCAGTTCTCATTGCCTTTTTCCTTTCCTTAGCGGGGTCTTGCAACAAAAATTGGCAGTACAAGCAGGCAATTGGCAGTACATCAGTCATGTCGTCAGAGACAAATAATTGAGTCGAAGGATTTAAATGGAGAAAACATTGTTAACTATTAAACATTTCCACCTGGAAGGTATTTAGCATCAAGAAATACTCTAAATTTGTTCCCTCACAAAAAAGACAGGATAGCAGTATTAGAGTTTACTCCATAAACAATGACAAATTACAAGAAATTGATTTTTTAAATTTCCTTTTAAAGAATTTGACTGCAGTTTTTTAGCTGACTTTGCTCCTGTATCTGAAATAGCAGTGCTTTCAAACAAACTTTTGAAAGGAAATTAATGCTTTTAGCTGTGTGCTTTTAAATGAGTCAGCACAAATAGTGCTGAGCTGATGACACCTGCTATACCTAGAAATTCAGCACTTAATAAAGTCTTCCCTAGTCTCTGGGCAAGTGAAAGAGTAGCTAGTTAGGATCATAGGAACAGAGGGGATATATCTATTATCATAGCACCTTGTTCATGCAGATATAGTTAAAAAGTTTTGTTATTACCTCCCACTCCCCAGAGTTTATAAGCCAACTGTAGACATTTGCTCTAGACTGAAAGTTGGCATGAAAGTTTTCAACCAAGCACCAATCTCCAGGACATATTGTGCTGCTTTTGAATGACTGAGTACAGAAGAAGAAGTTGTGTTTACTACCTAGCCATGTTTCCCCAACTCATATTGCTCACAAATGACTTAGATGAATTAAGAATAAAAAAGTGAAGCAAGAATTTAGTTCAGATAGTCGTCTTTTAAATATTTTTGGGGAAAGAGTCACATTTAAAATCATTAAGTGAAAGTTTGAAAAATAGAAATCATGTTTGCACAGTGATTACTTTTCAAATATGTCTCTTTAAAATAAATTCATACACTTGTGGAAGTAGAGCAAGAACTGACAGGGATTTGAAGGGGATTTCAATGCAAACAGTCACCTCTGCGAGCAAGAGTCAGGCTAGCTGTTACCCTAACAATGCAAGACTTGTAGAGGTGAGGATTATGTGAGGCGAGTGGGAAAGAACTGTGTGAGAAGTTGTTGTGACCTTGTGTTAGATATGGAATGTAGACTATAGTCTAAACAGAAGTGAGAAAAATAAGATATCAGGATGACCTATGTATAAACAAAATGCAGCTGTTGCTCATTATTGTATGTAACAAGACGTATAAATGCTTGCTGTAATTGTTTACCTGTAGAGAGACCTGCCTAGGAGGGGGAAACCATGTGTCCTAGTGCACTCTCTCCCTCTATGCAGTTGCTTGAGAATAAAGTGCCTGACTTTGCTGAGCCCAACAAAAGAATGAGAACTCTGTTTTTCTCTGACACACTGGAGAATAATTCCACTATATTTCTTTTACAACCACTATTCACTATTTACTTTCACTTTTAAAATGTCCAGAATAGTCTAAGAGATCCTGGATAAAATTTTCAAAAGTAACTAAGTGACATAGGGGCCTAAATGCCATTTCAAAAGTAGCATAGGCACTTTGGCTAACAAGGCTCACGGAAAGTCAAGAGCATTTAGGTCCCTCAGTGCTTAAACAGCTCTGAAAATGGAATTTGTGTACTTTTGAGCTACAAGGGTCTTAATTCCAATGGCAAACTGTTTTCTTCACCTGATGTATGTGACCACTGTAACTATGAATTTATGCAAATACTCTAGTCTCTGCTGTTACCAACCTCCTACTTTGTATCTGGCTGTTAATGTACTTGCGGCATATTGTCTAAATCTCAAACTGTGAGTCCTCTTGAGCAAGGACCATCATTGTGCTATTTGTTTGTACAGTGCTTGGGATTGTGGGGACCTGCGTAAATACTAGTACAATAGAAATACTCCATATTAATAAAATAATAGCACTCAGCTATTTGTAAGGGTTCGTCCTCCCGTCAGACATGATCTTGGTAGTGGTATCGCCTAACAGTGCCATCAACCTCACAAGATTTCTATTTGTCATAAATAGAATAGAGTGTTTCACAAACAGAAAATGGGACACTGCATGGAGCTAACCCAAAGTCCTCGTTTCCCCACACAGCTGGTCTGAGCCACTCACTTGGGCCGCTTGACTCCCACATGGGGCTGAGGCTGGTGTTGCTGCTTGCCTGAGCCCTGATTATCCCTCCGCCTGAGTCCTGTGTCCCCTTGCCCTGCGTGGGGCTGGGATCGTCGCTCGCCCACCCCCGCATGTTCCTCCGCATCACATCCCACTTTCTAAAAAAAAGTGAGCAACTGATCAAGTTGGCAAGAGCAAATGGGACAAATGCCAACTTTTGCCAGAAAAAATTAGTGTCATAAAGTGTTTGCCTTCACATTTGGTTCTGACTCTTCTACAATATAGCTGTCAGCTGAATTCTCAGCTATGACAGAAGAACTTTCACAGACAGACAGAGTGCCTTAATGCTGCCAGACCTAATGTCTTCCCAGTCACCGCCTATGATCGCAGGATCACAAGAGAAGGTGAACCACAGGAGAAGGGCAGGCGACAGCTCATTTTTATTGGCCCCCTGGAAGAGAATCAGTTGAAATTGTTCTTTTTGTTTCAGGATTTCCTATTAAAAATGTTAAAAAGTCGTGCCAAACCTAACCCATTCCGAGGTGGGCCCTGCTCCCTGCCACCCCGGGCAAAGACTCAGCAAGGTACCAAACCAAGGGCAGCCCCTTGTATGATGAGGAAACCCAGAGGGAAAAGCGGGGTGAGGAACAGGAGGTGACAAAAACTGGGTTTTTAATGTTCCAGGAAGACTTACAGATTTTCCAGAACAGCTAACTCAGAAAAGAGACAATCGTCTCAAAACCTGGCCACATGGTCACTCTATCCCCTAGATGCCTGAACTCAGCTGGACCTGCTGGGTAAGCACACTTGATACACATGGTACTATAACCCATGGCCTTGTCTAAGAGTGGGAGAATCATGGGATTCCACTGCACAAGACCTGAGGGGATGTACTCAGAGAGATCAGGAAAGGGACAAAGGTGCTGCTAGCTGTGACAGCATGTATGTGATTAACTTTTTACATTATGACTAGTCCCATTGAAATCAATGGAACTACTCACAGTGTGTAAGATTAATGTATTTGTGCAAGATGGGGCTCAGTTTGTAAAAATAACGTTAAAAGTTCTTGAGTCATAACTGTATAATTTTTATTAAAAATTTACCATATGAATCCAACTCTCCTCCTCCAAATGGAGTCATTCCAGGAATGTCGTCTTTATTAATACCTGTCAGAATTTTCTGACAAATTTTGACGACATTTTAAAAGCAATCTACTGGAAAAAATGTCTCAATTCACCATCACTTTGCCCCACCCCCTAAACAGCTGTAATATTTTAGAGAAATATGTTGAACACTTTATGGCCTAGGTTTTCAGAAGACTATGTGTTCACTTCTGCACATGTGATTTCCACGCACAGTCATATCAGCTGTGTGTACAAATGAGCATTCACATGTATTTATTCTGAAAATGTAGGTGATGTATAAGTTTTCAATATAGAGAGCTTCTATTTGTAATACTCCAGGGCTGAAATTTTGGTTCTACTGAAGTTAACAGCAAAATTTCCATTGACTTCAATGTGGCCAGGACATCACCCTGTATTACTGAAAACCGTTGTTAATTATATCCCTTGGTTCAGAGGACTCTCAGAATAGCCAGGGAGGAAGAACCTGTGGGTCAGATGTATCATCTTGTCTAGTCTCTTCTATGAATTGTCTAGTCTCTTCTATGAATCTCACCAGCTGAGATTGTTCTTGTGCGGTGTGCAGTTGCATTCATGTGTACAGAACATATTGCCAAAACAATCTAAACAACTTCTTTGGGTGGCTGAACTGTTACCAATGCTAAGATTTTTATTGAGACTACACTCTTCAGCTTTCCATTCCTAGCTACCAAGAGTCACACAAGGAGTCTGGTGTTTTTGCCCCACCCTACAAACTGCTCTAAATCTGTCAGTATTCTTCTTCAATTCTGCTGGATGTTGCTTCCCAGCTGAGGAACAGGTATTCATACACAGACAGAGAAACAAGGCTAAATGCTGCTATCAGTTACTGGTGCTGGCAATGGGCGTGGGAAGTTAAAAGGGAAGTTAGAATAGAATTTGGTCCACAGCCTGACTCCTCCTCCTTCTGCAATAGCAACTAACAAGGAAGAGTCTCCCAAGGAGAGGGATAATGGTGGATTATACTTCCTATCTGTTTAACTGTACCAAGCAAACTGCTAATAGCGAAACACATATTAACTGTAAATTAATGCAGTGCAAATCCTAGAGCATCTATAAAGCTTTTCTCATTCCTCTGCATTCCTGTGCAGCTGGGTGAGGTGAGCTACAAATGTCAGTCAGTTCTCTGACTGAGAGCTGTAACAGCAGGGACAGTGACTCCATAGGCCTGCTGTTCAGAGTGAGGAGGGGGCACATTTTTGTGAAGTGTCCTGACAGTATCAAACGTATGTTGATTTTTGGTATTTAGGCAGCCTAATAGCAAGGATTCGTTCTTGACATCTGGGAGATAATTGCGATTAACTGGAACAACATACAAAATAATTTGTAGGAGATGGTACTTGCTCACTGCAGAGGATCTAAAATACAGATGAAGTGTAATCTCAGCATTAGAATATATGAATTGTTTATTCAGTGCATTTCTACCATTCTGTACATATGATATCTTGGGCCAGACTTTCAGCTGGCAGAAATTAACCTCTCTCTATTGACATCAGTGAAACACCAATTTTTATGAGCTGAAAATCTGGCCCCAGGATTTTTCCCAAGCACATTTGTTATTCTAAATGATTGAAGGCTTAATTGAGTGCTTGATGCTGTCAGTATGAGTGATACATAGCTGTGCTGTTCTGGGCGGAGCTTGAGGAATATATTAGCACAGGGAAAAGGGAGGGGACAGGGAAAGGTGAGACATGGGTTAAAATGGCTTTAAAATGTGAGTGACATAGCACTAAAATTCTATCAGTTGGGAGATTTTAAGAAGCAACTGAGGCATGTCAAGAGGGGAGCAGTAAGAGTATTGGCTTCAACAGACCTAAATGTGTGAGACAAGTCTTGAAGGTCTTCTAAGCTAAAGGTGACCAGGAGGTCTTTATTTAGTAGAGGGAAATCGTTGGTTAGTTTGGGATTAAAGACTACAAGACAAGAGATATGAATGGTCCATCCAATTTTCCAGACGTACCCAAAAAAAGCCATTTTGTTATGTCGCCTACTCCAGCCTCTCCACAGCTGTGTCCTCTGTAGTATCAGAAAAGAAAAAATATTGGGAAAATTAGATCAACCTAGATGTCATGCCAATGATCTTCTTAATGTGAATTTAAAATTTATGGGGGGAAAAAAAGCTTACGGTTGTGACCAACTGTTCTCATGACCAGGGCTGGCTCCAAGGGTTTTGCCACCCCAAGCAGCCAAAAATATAAAAAAATAAAAAAATAAATAAAAAGCCACAATCGCGATCTGCGGCAATTCAGCGGGAGGTCTTTCGCTCAGAGCGGGAGTGAGGGACCCTCAGCCGAATTCCCGCCGAATACCTGAAAGTGCCACCCTTCTCCGGAGTTGGTGCCCCAAGCACCTGCTTGATAAGCTGGTGCCTGGAGCCGGCCCTGCTCATGATTGTATCATTGCCCTTGCAAACATAAAGGGACACCATATTTTTTATACATATTCACTAATTTCAGAGGAGTCGAGTTTATGATAGCCCACACTTTAAATTTCATACACAAATTATTTTTTTTAAAATCCTTTTTGAAATTTTTTTGAAGTATTTCTGCTCCCTGCTAATGTTTATAAGAGTCTATCTGGGGGGAAAGTGGGCAAGTCTATTAGGAACAACAGCAAACATGTTGGACCTATCCCTTCTCCTTTTTCATTCTTACTGAGCACACACATGTCTGCTTATTGCCTGTTGTCTTCTCAGTTTCATTTCTGCTGCTTCAGTCACAAATTAACATCTTCTAGGGTTTGGGGATGAAAGTGCATGTGTACTCTTCTCAGAACTGTGTCGAGTGCAATACAGATGCTCCCCGGGTTACGCAAACCCGATTTATGTAAATCCACACTTACGGAAAAAAGTTCCGTAAATTTAGTAATTTTGCATAATTGTTGGGTATACATTCCCGACTTACGCAAAATTCGACTTACGCAAAGCGTTCCAGAATGCCTTGCGTAAGTTGGGGAGCATCTGTATTATCATAATGACACAAGAAAGAAAAAGTGCTACTAGCCATTACCATTATTCATATTATAGCACAAAGATCGCACCCAGGATTAGGCCTCAATTTTGGTGGGCAATGAACTAATACCCAGATAGCTCTTGTCACCAAAGAACATATTTGCATCAACAAAAACAGTAAAACTAACTATATATAAAGTAGTATTAAATGCATAAGGAAAACAAACTGAAGAACAAAGACATTTTTTCCTCTCTGGCTTGTAAATCATTGTAATCTGAAGTATTATTTGTAATGGCAAGTACAAAATTTGTAGATGGAAATGTGAGTGAAATAATGAGCTGACCTAAACCCTGTGCAGCCTCATACAAGACAATAGAATTGCACTAGGTGTAAGGCAGTGCAGAATTTGGCATATACTTTTCAAGATGACTATGTCTCTTTATAGGGAGGACGTAATTTAGCTACTATCTCCAATTTTTTATAATAGTAGCTCAGGGAATTTTGAGTCTAAAAATATGTTGCATTTGTCCAACAACTGTACATTGCTCTGGAACTTTTAGCAACTTACTGAAAAAGCTGAGGGTCCAATTCAACTCACATTGAAATCAATAGAAAACATGTTTTACACCATGTAATTTTATGGAAATTCAATGCAAAATAATTTAGTTTACTTGGCATACAATATAAATTATGCAAAATCTCAGCCTCGGCCTCTGCTCAATGCTGGAGGAACTATGGGGAATGTTTTATCGTGTCTTGTGGTCATGCCTACCAATCATTATTTGCCAGAAAGACATGATACTACTGAAAATAAAAATAAAGTCAAAGCAAACTACGTACTGCTGAAGGCTGCACTAGACTCAAACCTCTAAAACTTTTACTTAAACTAATATTAGCTCTCCTAGTAGGTGAGCCATACTGGATCACCAAATTCATAGAATCCAAGGCCAGGAGGGACTGCTGTGATCCCCTAGTCTGACCTCCTGTAAATCACAGGCCATAGAAGTTCCCTAAAATAATTCCGAGTGCAGATCTTTCAGAAAAACATCCAATTTTGATTTTAAAATGGTCAGTGATGGAGAATCCACCAGAACCCTTGGTAAATTGTTCCAGTTGTTACTTCCTCTCTCAGTTATAAGTTTGCTCCTTATTTCCAGTCTGAATTTGTCTAGCTTCATGGATCATGTTCTATATTTCTCTGGTAAATTGAAGAGACCATTATGAAATATATGCTCCCCATGTAGGTACTTATGGATTGTAATCAAGTCACTCCTTAACTTTCTTTTTTGCCAAGCTAAATAGACTCTAAGAATTCAAACTATCACTTTAAAGCAGGTTTTCTAATCCTTTAATCATTCTTGAAGCTCTTCTCTGAACCCTCTCCAATATATCAAGTTCCTTCTTGAATTGTGGACATGAAAATTAGACACAGTATTCCGACATAGTTGCATCAGTGTCAAATAAGAGGTACAATAACCTCTACTATTTGAGATTCCCCTGTTTTATGCATCCCAGGATTGCATTAGCTTTTTTGATCACAGCATCACACTGGGAGCTCAAGTTCAATTGTTTATCAGTCACCATGGGCGGTGGGTATAATAGGCCAGGGAAGGCCCATCATTCCCTGATGTTGTTGCTTCCGCTGGAGCCTGAGTTGTGGGTTTTTGCAATTTCCATGGGCTCGGCTTCCACTGGAGGAAGTTTTTAGTATGCACCATACAGGTTCTGGGGAGGTGAGGAGGTGGTATGTGCTACTCAGCTTCCCAGGTTCATCAGTAATCTCCCTGGGCTCCAGGGAGATTTCTGATGAACCCGGAAAGCTGAGTAGCACATACTACCTCCTCAGCCACCCAGGAACCTGCTGTCAAGGTATGACTCCCCACTCTGAACCTTAGCGTCCAAAAGATAGGGTGCCTGCATGAACCCCTCTAAGCTTAATTACTAGCTTAGAAATGATAGAGCTGCCACCACCCAAAAATATAGTTTTTGGGGCACTTTCTGGCCCCCAGACCCAAACCCCTTGGATCTCAAAACAAAGGGAAATAAACCATTCCCCTCCTTTCTCCCTCCCAGATTCTCCCTTCCCTGGGTTACACTGGGAGATCACTGTGATTCAAACTCCTTGAATCTTAAAACAGAGAGGAAATTCACCTCCCCCCACTTCTCTCCCCCTCCCAGACTCTCCCTGAGAGAGAAAGAGTGATCCTAACACAGAGAGAAATCAGGTTTTTCCTCCCCCCCCTTCTCTCCTTTCTCCCACCAATTCCCTGGTGAGTGCAGACCCCCTCCCCTTGGGTCTTACCCAAGAAATAAAAAAAAAATCAATCAGGTTCTTAAAAAGAAAAGCTTTTAATAAAAGAAAGGAAAAAAAAGTAAAAAATGTCTCTGTAAAATCAAGATGGAAAATGTTACAGGGTCTTTCAGCTTATAGACACTAGAGAGAATCCTCCCCACAGCACAAATACAAGTTGCAGCAAACAGAAATACAATCCTTCCAGCAAAATACACATTTGCAAATAAGGAAAACAATCAAAAGACTAAACCACTTTTCTAACTGGTACTTACTAAACTGAAGAAGAGGCTGTTTTAGAAAATTGGAGAGTCTATATACATGTCTGGTTCCTCTCAGAACCCAGAAAGAACAAAGAAAAAACCCAAAAAGCACCGACAAAGGCTTCCCTCCACCAAGATTTGAAAGTATCTTGTCTCCTGATTAGTCCTCTGGTCAGGTGTTCCAGGTTTACTGAGCTAGTTAACCCTTTATAGGTAAAAGAGACATTAACCCTTAACCATCTGTTTATGACACCTGCATTTAAAAGCTCAGAGGTAGCTCCAACCGGCCCACTGCTGCCTTGCTGCTCCTCTCGTCCTCCTTTGCCCTATGGCTGCTGATCCCTCCTCCCTTCTCCTTGGGATCTGGACACCTTTCTATACAAGAACAATGCCTCTGCGTACCATGCGCTCTCTTAATGCAGGGAAAAGCTGCCTGTGCCCAGGGGACGTGGAGGGTCAGGGTCCAGGGCAAAGGGGCTGCAGTGCAATGGAATCGGCTCCTCGCTAGGTCTCAGGAGGAGCTGGCTGGGAAGAATGGCTGGACTTCCTGCATCACAGCAGCTGCAGGAAGTGAATTGCACTTCCTCTGCTTCTTGCAAGGTCTCTGAGCCCCGGAGCTGCTGCTGGGGAGCCTGGAGCACTGGCTGCAGCCGGGAGAGGTGGATCTTGAGCAGTATAATGTTCTTTTCTAACACAGTTTTACCACCGTGCACCCCCCCATTTTCTATTAGGAAAGTGGCTTTATTGGGTGAGGTGACGGAGGAGACTCTTCTAATTGGAGAGATTTTCCTTCCCATGCCTAGGTATCAGAATTTTGCTTTAATTTCCTCCACCAACCCCCCTTGCTCTGAAGTTAACCAAAAAGTTGCTGCTGCTTTTAAAAGTGGTATTCTTGACCTTCTCCATTTATGGGGCTTATATTGCACTCTGTGTGCTCTGAAACAGGGCAGCCCAGTGTACATCTTGCAGGGACAAGCCACATATCTTCTGTTTGTGGGTGCGGGCAAGAGGGGATTGAAGGGGAAACAGGTATGTGTGAGGGGGCAGGAGGTGGGTGAAGGGAGCTGCAGGGGCAGGATGGGATGGGGAGCAGGGACAGTGGGTGCACTGCATGGAGGCTGGGGCAATGCAGGGAAATCAAGGAGCAGGGAAAGAATTGTGGTTCTCCGGTGGGAGGAGGGATGGGGGCAAGCAGAGAGGGGGAAAGGAGAGGAAGGACGTGGTGAGTGGACAGGAGCAGGGCAGAGTGGAGTGTGGGCAGGGTCACGGGCAGAAGAGATGGATGGGGAGCTAGCTTCCCTGAGGGGAAGAGTCACCCGCCACATATGTCCATCATGACCCCCAATCTATTTCAGAGTCACCGCTTCTTAGGATAGAGCGCCCATCATTTGAAATATGGCCTACATTCTTTGTTCCTAGATGCATACATTTACATATAGACATTTTAAAAATGCATTGTTCGTTTGCACCCAGCTCACCAAGCTATCCAGATCTGTTCTCTTCATTATTTATCACTCCCCCGATTTTTGTGTCACCTCCAAACTTTATCAGTGATGATTTTGTTTTCTTCCAGATCAATGGTATAAATACTATTGTTTAGGGCCAAGAAACAATCTCTGTGGGGCCATATTGGAAACACACCTGCTTGATGACAATTGCCGATTCTTCGATAATGAAGAACAATATGACCAACTTTGTCCAGGTGTTATAGCAGGTTGTGATATATTTTGTTGAAATTATTGGCGATTTGTTAGATGAGTTCTCAGTTTTCTTGTTCTGAATCTTGTACAGAATAGTTACTCATAGTAACAAAGGCACCTGGACTTACCACTGGAGGGACACAAAAATAGTCCTAAAAACATTTTTAAGGAGTGAAATTGTTAAAGAAGTGTCGGTATTCTTCCTTGCTTCATCCACTAATTAACTTCACTTACATGACACCACTGAAAGAAGAGTGGGCAGATTTTTGAAATATGGTTATACATGCCTTGTGGGCTTGGGCTCTCCCTCATTATGGTCCAAATGCAACTATGGGTGCCTTGTGCTTGGCTTCCAATCAATGGGGCATGCATGTGTAACACTGACAAACTCCAGTCATTATTGGGCAGGATTGAACCTGACGTCTCTGGAGTTTAATGCATGAGCCGCTACCACATGAGCTCAAAGCCAACTGCCTGTTAACTAAGATGGTAGAGCAGATTCCTTTTATCTTTCTCATGAAGTGGTCTCAGTGCCACTAGATGGGCCAGAAAATCACTCCCAAGAGGTGTGTGGGTTACAAATGTTCCATTCTTCTCATGCTTGGCTTCCCACTGGAAGTGCTCAGATGCCTGTTGTTCTCTGCTAGGATCCTTGATCAAGGCGTGGGAAAAAAGAGTGGTAGCATCTCTCAAATTGCACTGTCACTCCCAATAGATTGGGCAGATCTTCACAATATGATTTCCCCTTTCCTTTCTTATATCCTTAGATGGCAGCGAAATAGTTAATACAATAAATGGCAATATTGTTATCACTGGGCATCTGAGTTAGCACATATTGAGATGAATTGGGCACTTCACACCTTTCAGAGCAATGGTCACTATCAGTTAGCCTCAAAAATACGAGCTGAGTATATCTTCTTGACAACATAACAGCTGGAGCTGTACTTTATCTTTTAAATGAAACAGATGCCAGTATAGTGCCCTTCTGAGTACTGTTTGAATCCAAGCCTAGCTAAAACAGATCATTTATAAAGTAAACAGAATATACAGAGTACATAATGGTATGGGATTACTTTTTTGTATTACCTGTATAATTTACAGTTGGCTTTGTCACTACTGTGTAATCTGGTCCCCTCTAAAATCTAGCCGATGATACCTTTAAACCACACTATCATGTACTCTGTGGGAATATGAGAAAATAATGGTATGATTTAATAAAAATAAAGATATAATTGGCATATTAGCCACATGCCAAGTCAGGGCATAAATTATATGTATCACAAATATTCCACATAGATTAATATGAAGTTTAATAATAAATAATAATAAGTACATAACTACAGAATTATTTAATGTAAGTTGTCAATCTTTGATTTTAAAAAGTGGGTTGTTTTTAAAGTTAAATTATCACTCTATTAACACCTGAAGCTTCGAATGGATATATATGCACATCTTGGGATGTAAGTGTGATAGAGTGTTTGGGTGAGATCACTCATCTGAGAAAAGACACAGAACCAGACTGCTGGCAATGATGTGTTTGGTGAGGGCAAAGAGAGGGAGATGATCACATGCTGCAACCACAGCAGAACAAGCTGACACTATAATGCCTGTCAAATCTTCTATGTTTTTATGTTAGTCTTTTGATTGTGAACTCTTTTGAGAAGGGAACTATCATAGGGGGCACGGCTAGCCCCTCTTCTTCTTGGCCCGGTTGCCTTCCCAGATAAGTCCAGGGAGACTTCATCTTTGTGCAACACCCAGGTCCTTTATTCCTTAAGCATTTTCCTACCACCAGTGTCCAAATATATACAATCCTTACCGGTTTCTCACCTACTGCAGGCTGGGTCAGTAACCAGCTAGAGGGCTTCCACCTCCCTCTCTGACTCGGGGCTGCCCAGAGGATTCAGGGGGGCCTGGGGCAAAGCAATTTTGGGGGCCCATAAAAAAAGTTGCAATAGTATAGAATACTATATTCTCGTGGGGGCCCCTGTGGGGCCCGGGGCAAATTGCCCCACTTCCCCCCCCCCCACAGGTGACCTTGCTCTAACTGACCTCTCTATCTGGCTGCCCTGCTCCTTCTGGCTTCCTCCCAGCCTTTGTAGCTCCTGGCCTATCAGGCTGGCAGGTGTTATCAATCGCCAGGCAGACATAAGGCTTTTCAACCAGCCCCAATGTATCCCCTTTGATTGGGGCTGGCATGGCAGGGGCTGATTAGATGTGTTTGTCATAAACAGATAGCTAAGGGTTAATGTCTCTTTCACCTGAAAAAAAAAAAGTAACCTGAAGCACCTGACCAGAGGACCAATCAGGACACAGGATTTTTTCAACTCTGGGTGGAGGGAAGTTTGTGTCTGAGTTCTTTGTCTTCTGTCTGCCTGAATCTCTCTCAGTTATGAGGAGGATTTTTCTATTTCCTGCTTTCTAATCTTCTGTTTCCAAGTTGTGAGTACAAAATGGTTTGTTGTTTTGTATTTACATGTCTATAGTTGCTGGAGTGCTTTGAATTGTATTCTTTTTGAATAAGGCTGTTTATTCAATATTTCTTTTTAGCAATTGACCCTGTATTTGTCACCTTAATACAGAGAGACCATTTGTATGTATTTTTCTTTCTTTTTTATATAAAGCTTTCTTTTAAGACCTGTTGGAGTTTTTCTTTAGTGAGGAACTTCAGGGAAATTGAGTCTGTACTCACCAGGGAATTGGTGGGAGGAAGAAGTCAGGGGGAAATCTGTGTGTGTTAGATTTACTAGCCTGACTTTGCATTCCCTCTGGGTGAAGAGGGAAGTGCTTTTGTTTCCAGGACTGGAATTAGAGAGGGTGGACTCCCTCTGCTTAAATTCACGGAGGTTGCTTCTGTGTATCTCTCCAGGAGCACCTGGAGGGGGGAAGGGAAAAGAGTTACTTCCCTTTGTTGTGAGACTCAAGGGACTTGGGTCTTGGGGTCCCCAGGGAAGGTTTTTGTGGGGACCAGAGTGCCCCAAAACACTCTAATTTTTTGGGTGGTGGCAGCAGTACCAGGTCCAAGCTGGTAACTAAGCTTGGAGGTTTTTCATGCTAACCCCCATATTTTGGACGCTAAGGTCCAAATCTGGGACTAGGTTATTGACAACCCTGCCACAGGAACACATATTAAACTAAGTGAAACAGTGCTGAGCGTTGCTCAACAAATCAATAATAAAATAATATCACCCCTTTTGATAAGGGTGGTTAACAAGTATTTGAGCTCTTTTTGGGAGGTTTCGGTTAGGAGCTGAAACAGACAGATATTTCTTTGTGTACATGCTTTGTAAATACACAAGATAGCATCAAAGTCCCGTTTCCCTGAACACAGTAGAAATCAGACAGGAGACTGTTTCCTTGCTTAATATTCCAAGTCTCTTTTCCCCAAACACAACTCTAGCTGAAAGTTCTCTCTCTTTAAGAATTCTCTCAGGATCATGCTACTAGTGTTTTTCTCTGTGACATGTACGCACACAGCTCCATCAAACAACACCCAATCCCCTACATTTATATTCATCCCAATGTGAAACACCTCTTCCCAGACAGCTCCAGTTCCTGACCAGGTATTAACATGGCCTATGTTTTGAGTGATAGTGGCTCCTGTTGATTCAGATATCTTATTTCATAAAGGTGCTCATTTTAAATATATTTATCCTGAAGGAAAGATGGTTCTGAGGCCGATGGTTCTGATGCCTACCAGCTTCAACAAGGTTTTGCCGAGGGAGTTTATTCCAACCCCCAGCTTCCAGTGACCAAAAGGGCTAATGCGATTCATGGATGTATAAACATGGAAATGTCAGGTATAGGGGCAAGAATAGGGAGGTTTATTACTCCTTATTTGGCCCTGGTGAAACAGCTGCTGGAATACCATGTCCAGTTCTGGTGTCCACAGTTCAAAAAAGATGTTGGTAAATTGGAAGAAGTTCAGTGAACAGCCACAAGAAGAATTAAAGGATTGGAAAATATACCGTATAGTGACAGACTCATGGAGGTGAATCTGTTTAGCTTAACAAAGAGAATGTAAAGAGATGGCTTCATCACAGTCTCTAAGCATCTTCGGGGGAACCGAAATATAGTGAAAGGACTCTGATCTAGTAGATAAATATGTAATAAGGTTCAATGGATGCAAGTTGAAGCCAGACAAATTCAAACTAGAAATTGGATGCAAATTTTTAACAGTGAAGGTAATTAACTCTTGGTTAACTGTATCAAGGGTTGTCTTGGATTTTCCATCATTGGAAATTTTAAAATCAAGATTAGATGCTATTATAGAGGTTATGCTCTAGTTCAGGTAGAACTTAATTAAGGGAAAACTTATGACCTGTGTTATATAGGAGATCAGAAGAGGATCACAGTAGTGGTAATGCCTTCTGGTATTATCTATGAACAACAATAATTACTGAGAGAGATCTTCTAAAACTTAAAGTGATAAAGCAACACAGGATCTAAAGAAGATAGGTAAGGAGAAATTATCTAGGTCTATAATTCTTTAAAGAACATTATGTACTGTCACACTCACTATGTTTCTACCCTATTGTAATCCTCATTGTCACCATCGGATTAGCACTAGTTCTGTGTATCCCTGTAGTCAATTGATAGCATTCTTTCTTGCTATCACACACAGTCATTCCTTTCATCACAAACTGAATGTATTAATCCCAAATGTACTTCCCAGCTATATTCCATTGGGTTTGCTTTTGTTTAATTTATCAGTCTATGATAAAAAACATTGAGGATTCACACTGAGGAGAACAGATACCATGTGAAGTCAAGCAGAGTTATTGTTATGAGCATGACAACAGTGGGAGAAGAATATTAGCACGGGGAAAGAGAACTAAACTCAACATGTGGAGCAGAGCATATCTCTTGTCATACAATCACAAGGTATGTCTATGCTAGACTTTGATTGCCAGTTATAAGCATTAAGCATCTTGAGGTGAAGGCTTGTCAGACACTACTCCCATCTTTGTTCCAGGCTAAAAATATTTGTTCTTTATTCTAGGCTAATCTTTAGGGTCTGTAGACTAGATCAAATGTGTGAACTTTATAAAATATTAAATACCGGGAGTTAAATGGCAATTAACTCAAGGTAAAAAAAAATGGTGACTATGAGCCCTCACTCAGACTCAGATCAAAATGTTTTACTTTACTTTCAGCATTTGTGAAAGGTTCTAGAAAAGTGAAGTTCTCCATGAGGCAAATAGTTCTGGTTTGGCCATCAGCTTCCATGCACTGACTTACCAGTTCAAACTTGGAGTCAGTCATTTGTTTGTCTCTTGGCTTCGACTACTAATAAATGTGCTAGGGTGATCATATTTCATAAAGAGATAATGGGACACTTCAGGGGCTAGCCTGACACCCCTGTTTCCCCACACAGCTGGTCTGAGACACTCACTTGGGCCGCTTGACTCTCATATGGGGGCTGAGGTTGGCGTTGCTGCTCGCCTGAGCCCTGATTATTCCTCTGCCTGAGCTCTGTGTCCCCCAGCCCTGTGTGGGGCTGCGATCACCACTCGCCCACCTCCGCATGTTCCTCCGCATCGCATCCCACATTCTAAAAAAAAGTGAGCAACTGATCAAATGGGCAAGAGCAAATGGGACAAATGCCCACCTTTGCCAAAAAAAATCAGTATGGCTGGGACAAGGTTTAAGAAAGGGACTGTCTGGCTAAAACAGGACATATGGACACTCTAGAATGTGCCAACTCATGGTGGGATTCTGAGAGAGGCTGGATATTCACAACTCCCAGTTTTATTAGTGCTGTTACAAGTATTCAGAACCTTTCAGGATCAGGCCCTGAAGCAGTTTTTTGTGCTAAATGAACTGTTTCACTATGAATTCAACTGAGAAACTCATTTTCCATTGGACTGAGACAAACTCATTTCCAGTTGGGAAGCTGAATAGCTGTCGTACAGGAACATAGAAGTTACTGCTTACCTTTGCTAAACCTCGCTGAGAAGTGGGGAATTATCAAAGCATTCAGTAAAAATTAAACATAGTAAAAGACAAATACTAGTTATGGAGAAGCAGCAAAGAATCCTGTGGCACCTTATAGACTAACAGATGTTTTGGAGCATGAGCTTTCGTGGATGAATACCCACTTCGTCAGATGCATCTGATGAAGTGGGTATTCATCCATGAAAGCTCATGCTCCAAAACATCTGCTAGTCTATAAGGTGCCACAGGATTCTTTGCTGCTTTTACAGATCCAGACTAACACGGCTACCCCTCTGATACTTGACACTAGTTATGGAGAAAATTTTAATACAGTTCTAAATTCTCTGTTTCTCCATCTCCTGAATTGAGGTAATAATACCCAGGGTAAAATCTTTAAGTAACATTGATGTGTATTGGGGACATCTGAGGGGACTCCCTTATGTGCAAACTGCATAATTCAAGCTGCTAAAATTCATAGAGCTGAGCTAGTTGACTGAGAGTAGGGCTAGAATCAGAACTCAACTAACTCTGATTTTGAGTGAATTCATAGCTCTAGCTGAAGTGTTCACACAATAATTTATACTATTATGAAATATACTCTCTAATTTTGAATTCCATAAATATATATTCATCTTTCATCTTCATTCTTTATATATTGGCATTAACCCCTACTTGCCTCAGGCAGGCAAGGTAAAATTTAATTTGTATTTAAAACAGCCCTACTTAATGGAGGCATGAAATAGACCAGGTGTGTTAATTTCATATTTTACAGTATGGATTTAAATATTGTAATCATCCACTGCACCATGTAATTAAGAAACATTTTGTTCACATATTAGACCTTGCAGCGAATATTTTATCTGACAGGCTGTAGGAATATATCCAGGCTTGTTGCAGCCATATTGATCTCAGGTGAGGTAATATCTTTTATTGGACCAATTTGAAAAGATCTGTGTAGCTTGCAAACTTGTCTCTCTCACCAACTGAAGTTGGTCCAATAAAATATATTACCTCACATACCTTGTCTTTCTAATCTCTAGAAAGAAACTTCAAAAAGTTTGGACATTCCCATCAGATATGCACCAGCTCTAATAAAGGGTATCGATTACCTAACTGAATTGGAAGTCTATGTCATTTTTTAAATCATTGGAACTTAAGCCCCTAAATAACTCAGGCATTTAAAAATTTACCTAAAATTCATTGTTGATATGCATGCACATGAGAAATGTTGACTTGGAGAAATCACTCTCTAATTATGGACATATTCAGACATGCCACAAGAAAGCACATTCTGACCAAGGGTAATCTTAATAATTTCCCCTTAATGTTTCTTTCAGTAAAAATTAACCAGTACTAGTTGAAGGAAGTTTGCTAGCACGGGTCTTAGTCTTCATTATTATTTGGGGAAGTAATTTAAGAATTGCCATTGTTTTCAAAGAGTGCAATAAAATCATTGCTTTTTGTTACTCTACCTTATTAATTGCAGTTTGGTCAGTTAATAAAGTATTCATTTACATCTTCTGTTATATAGCCTGTGTTTTATAGAGCATCTCTTGGGGAACTTAACCAGGCAAATATAATTTAGGTGCCATTCCCCTTTATTACTAATAATGAAAAGGTAACAAGCTATTCCAGCAATCAGTTACACTTCTACATTATTTACAGGGCCGCCGGGGGGGGGGGGCAAGTGGGACAATTGGCCCCAGGCCCCGGGCTCCGCAGGGGTCCCCAAGAGAACGGGCGAGGCTCCCGCCCTGGCCCGACCCTGCCTCTGCCCCTCACCCGGAGCCTCAACAGACCCAGCAGTGTCCCTGAACCGCAGTGCACTGTGGCTCCACCGGGACACCTGAGCTCCCAGCCCCGCCCCCTTGCCATGTGGTTCTGAGCGGGGCGGAGCTCAGGAGCCCCGCCGGAGCCATGCCGCAGCGCTGTTCAGGGACACTGCTGGATACAGCGCGCTAAGGTTCCGGGTGAGCGGGGCGCCAGGGGTAAGGGGTAAGGGGTAAGGGGCCGGGGGGGGGTTGGCTAAGGGGCAGGAAGTCCTGGGGACAGTCAGGACACAGGGAGGGGGGCAGGGGGGGCAGTCAGGGGACAGGGAATGGGGGAGTTGGATTGTGGGTGTTCCGGGGGTTTGTCAAGACTCAGTGGGGGGGGGTGGATAGGGGTCGGGGCAGTCAGGGGACAGGGATCGGGGTGGGATCCCGGGGTGGTGGTGGTGGGTCTCTTGGGGATGGTGAGGGGGCAAGGAACAGGATAGGTCGGGGATTCTGAGGGGGGGGGCAGGAGGTAGGGGGGTCAGATGGGGGTAGGACCAGGCTGTTTGGGAGGCACAGCCTTCCCTACTCTAAAGCTCATTCAGCAGTTTGAGGCTTGCAGAAGAGCCAAGCTGTTAGCTTTTCCATTAGGGCTACCATCCCTTTCACTTCTCAAATGCCAAATTATAGTCTATATTTAATTTCAGTGCCATAGGGAGATTCATGTCAGGGGAGGGTAGCTTCATTTAAAATTAGCCACTGGGGGAGGGATCACATGAGAAGAGCAATATCCTACACCACCTACCTCCTTCCTGACCCTACCAAGGGAGACACCTCCCCCCCCAGGCATTCCCTGAGGCTTCAGAGGATTTAATTCAGTGGTTCTCAAACTTTTTTGTCCTGGTGACCCCATTCACACAGCAAACCTCTGAGTGCGACTCCCCCTCTATACACTGAAAACACTTTTTTGTATATTTAACACTATTATAAATGCTGGAGGCAAAGCTGGGTTTGAGGCAGAGGTTGACAGCTCGCGACCCCCAGTAATAACCTTGTGACCCCCTGAGGGGTCCCGACCCCCAGTTTGAGAACCCCTGGGTTAATTTAATTTTAGCACCCTGTGTCCATTCACATGCATGTGCTATTTTGAGCATGTCAGTTTTCACAACATAGGCTCATCCCAGATTCTGGAACAAGCTCAAATGCTCAGTTCGTGGAGTATGTACATAGTCTATACTAAAAACAAACCCACAGTAACTGTCTCCAGTTTGTGAGGGACCCCATGGAGCCAGTCTCTAGGAAACAGATAAATGCATGGAGGCTAAGTCCATTAATGGCTATTAGCCAGGATGGGTAACGAATGGTGTCCCTAGCTTCTGTTTGTCAGAGGGTGGAGATGGATAGCAGGGGAGAGATCACTTGATCATTACCTGTAGGTTCACTCCCTCTGGGGCACTTGGCATTGGCCATTGTTGGTAGACAGGATACTGGCTGGATGGACCTTTGGTTTGACCCAGTATGGCTGTTCTTATGTTCTAACCTAAATGAACCCAAAGTTATGGAGACAGATATGAGTCAAGAAAGCCAGCAGAGTATGAGAAACCTGGAAAAATCTCTGACTGGATGGGCTCAGGCATTTGGTCACAAGCTGAGGTGGTTCAAAAGTTTTGGATCTTTTTAAGCAGAATTTTTTAGTGTTTCTTTAAACAATCAAACACAGCAAGCAGCAAACATTTGGCTGCACACTTCTGAAACCCCAAACCATATTCAGGTTTTGGTAGACTAATTTCAGCTTTTTAATTAAAAAAAGCCACAACTAATTTTGAAGGAAAGCAGACATTGTCCGTGATTTTTTTTTTGCTTTTTAAAAACCCCTAGTTTTTGATCCAAAAAAAGTTTTGACGGAAAATATTTGTCCAGCCCTTTTAATGAGCTTTAGTGCCTTTTAGCACTAGCTGATGCTGAGAACCAGTGATACCTTGTAAAGAAGTTTTCTCAAAGCTGGATTTGTGCCGAGATGCGGAAGGTTTATTTTTCCCAGAGCTGTCTCTGGCAGGGAGCAAGTGGGGCAATTTGCCTGGGCCCTGCAGGGGCCTCCACGAGAATATAGTATTGCAATTTTTTTTATGGAAGGGGCCGCCAAAATTGCTTTGCCCCAGGCCCCCTGAATCCTCTGGGCAGCCCTGATTATTTATCCTATAATTCTTATAATTGAATCTCATAACTCAATCAGAGGAAACTATACATTGTGTGTTTTCACATTTGTCTTTTGTCCTATTAGATAGACTCTGTGTGCAAGGGTCTTATCCACTGTACTGTATAAACTTAACTTTTTCAACATATAAAAGGGGAAGCCATAAGAAGAGTGGATGAGGAACTTCTACTCAGGGTAAGCAATTTTCGATCAAGTGTTGAGTCGCTCATGTTGACTACAAATGACTCTCTCTCTTAAAGTACATGCACTAACAAAGACAGACATGTATGTACTTTCATTTTTTTGCTAACTGTAGTAACAATGTACCATTGCAGAGAAGACCCTGATAATTAAAAGAAAATGTATGGATCACCCAATTTATTTACACCATGTTAGGTGCCTCTAACATATGTTCTCTGTTAACAGGAACATTCATTAATAATATAAGTATACTGAGAAATATGTCCACCATTGCTTTTATTTTACTTTAATAAATTTCAACTAAGTATAAAACAATTTTCTGTATACTCCTCAAGGTGATTGTATTTCAGTTCCAAATTTTGAGAACACATTGTAGAGACAGGTTAGATTTTAAGGGCTTGATTATTTAAAGTGCTGCATGTTCAGGTCCTGATCCAGAGAGAACTTTGAAGCTCATGCTTAAGTTTGCTAGATCAGCACCACACTGTTCAGTATCTTGTAGGAGAGAACCCTTGAACTCTTATCCTGCAAAAGAGATATGTGCATACTTAAATTCACGCACAAGAACCCCCATTTAATTCACTGAGACTATTCATGTACCTAAAGTTAACATTCTTAAGTCTTTGAAAGGTCTTAAGATTACTTCCAAACACAGAGAAAGCTAGCTTTTACTTGTTAAAAAGTAAAAATCAAAAGCATTGAGCAAAGTGTTCAGGTTTGTTTAACTTACGTAGCAATTGTACAGTATTAGTATGCAAGTAGTATGCTCTTAGCTAAACAGTGGATATTGTAGGTGGATATTTTTAGCTGCATCTGCTGATTGTTATCTATTGCAGCTGCAAGATCTGTCAAAGGCTTTTAGGACATGAAATATTCTGTAAATCAGACAATATGTATTTTGAGTAAAAAAACACACAAATAAGGGTATTTATAGCTGTGATCTTGTATGACAATCCCATCTCTTGGAATCTTTGGTATTCTTAGCCATTTCCTTTCCCTCTTACATGACATTTGTCCAAACAATACTGTTTTTACTTTTATGCCATTCTAAGCTACACAGATACTACAACCTCTAATCTTAAACAAGGTGGCTTTTATTATTGTCAGTACAATCGTACATACTGGAACGCATGATTGTTCCAATAAATTGACATTTGCTCTTCCTGGCTGTAAGAGAAATACGGCTTGGAGAGCTGCATGACACAAAACCTTAGCTTCCCAACAAAACTAGGAGAGTATAAGCCTAATTTGCACCATTTTGCTGCCAACCCTGAAAGTGGCATTGCTTAATATTGCCCCCATGGGGTAAGGTAGAGTCAGCTCTGTGGTAATTAACACGAGTAATCTGTAGTCACCACCAGAATTGTGGAAAGTTTTGTTTATTGGACTTGATAAAAAGAAAGCCTAATGGATCTTGATGTGATTTCTTAGGGTTAAATTCATTCCATTTGCTCTTTGAAGCTGTAGTGGCAGATTTGCCAGTAGGTCTGCTTGTAATGACCAGCTCCTGGTACCCTTCTATTTCACGGGAGTTTTCTGGGGGCTGGGACAGAGTTTCACAGGAAACCAATATGAAAAATATTTTATTTTAAAACAATTCTCAACAGGGCCTTTTGTCTGACAGGAGAGTTAGATCCCAAAGTACTTAATTATATGTACAGCAACTTGATCTAAAACCCATTGAAGTCAATGGGAGCCTTTCCATTAATTTCAATGGATTTTGAATTAGGCTGTGGGAACTTTAATTGAATTCATATGCATATAGTTAAGCTAGTGACTGCTGGTTATACTCAGGCCATAGAACATGCAGTTCTTGCTCAGTTGTTATGAAGAAAAAACTCAAATGTTACTCAGGCATAACTTCTACTGGAGTTCATGTGAGTAGGGATATTTGGCTTCAGTTTCCTTGTTTGCACTTTATTGGCCTGCAAAGGGAGTAATGGCTTATCCAGAACATTGTTTATATGAACAGTCACAGGTAGCGTAACGGAGAGGGGGATTACTACACGTCTAATCATTCCATTTTTTATTTTTCACTCATGCATGTTTGACATTTAAGGCTCAAACTCTTTTACCCTTTCTGACCTTCGCCGTCTGAATTTAAGATCATGCCATCTCAATTTACACAGAAAATATTCTGCTACAACAGTCTTGTAGATGACCTTTTTAAAAACCAAAAAAAAAAATTACACTGCTTATTGCTCATTATGATAATGAAATGAAACAAAAAAACCCAGAACAAAAATTCATTAATATTTATTTGCAAAAAGTTCATTTCCTTTAATATCTGTGGTTAGAAAAAGCATATTCTGTAAGGGAAGAGAAACTAGTTTAATGCTTTGAATTACCCTTTCAATCTCTGTCTCAAAGAAGGCAGGGAAAAAGAATGTAGCTCTACTATCACAACAGAAATCCGGGAGGATATGGATTAATGAGAAAGATTCTTGAAGTTCATTATCATTGCATCCGATGAAGTGGGTATTCACCCACGAAATCTCATGCTCCAAAACATCTGTTAGTCTATAAGTGCCACAGGACACTTTGCTGCTTTTAAAAATACTATGTTTACACTAACACTTATACACACGAGGAACTTTACTAACTACTCACCACAGGTACGGTTGCTCACCTGCTGATGTATTTGCAGGATCATGTCCTTGATTAAAATTAAAAAGCATTAATGTATAAAAAAGACAAAAGTTACTCCCACGTAAGTGCTTGGAAGAACAAGCCTTTGGTGTGTATTATTAATAAATTTATTTACTGTTAACTGGACTAATCATGTGGATGAAGCCAGAATCCTCACTTTAAATATTTGTAGGATTGAGCACTAAGCTCTCCATCCTATAAGCATCTATGTGCAGATGGACCCTTGTGCCTATGTAAAGCCTCACTTCAGGGGGAATCCTGATGGGTGCAAAAATCCATGAATAATTTTGGAGGATTTAGGTCCTATATTAGCATTTACCTAAGCAATATTAACAATATTATTGAGGAGTGAGGTTCTGGAACAGCTGTGCCATATGAGGAGCGGTGGTAACCAATCTAGCTAGTTTGTAAGATGATCTTGACAAATTTGTGAATTGGATTATCTGACAGAGCTGCCTGCAATAGTGGAGGACTGGTCTCTATTACCAAGAAGGTCTCTTCCAGTCCTGTGTTCCTAGGAATAGTTGTTTTTCCCCATCAGCTAAAGTGACAGTGTCACTCTTCATCTCAGAGGGCCAAATCCAGACGTCCTCATGCAATTTTCACTCAGTGCTTTTTGAAAAAAAAAATTGTAACCATCTTGATAAAAAGAACAAAATATCACAATCAATCAATCAATAAATACAAACAGAGAAATGTTGATATCAACCCCCAAGCTCCACACTTTATTCTCAGTAACTCATTTGACCAGCTCCATTAAAAATTTATGTATTTTTCTGTAAAAGAAAATTACAGAAATTAACAAAATAAATAATGAAATGCAGCATCAAGGGACTTTGTTAAATGCAGAGAGATTTTTAAAGTTTACTAAATTTTGGTTCCTGAAAGTGATAGTGTGTGTTTGTGTGTGTGTATACTTTTATATACTAGCTCTTTAAAAAGTTAAACTAACTACACAGAATAAAGTTTAGTTGTGTATATCATTAAAGTTGAATAGTCTATTTTTTGTAATAAACAGTTTCTCCAAATCTAAAGAAAATCTTCATTTTAAATCACAGATGTTCAAATTAATCCCCCCCCCCGCACTGATACTAGATGAAGTGAGTCTACAGCAATGTAATTATTGCTGTAACAATCTTATTCTGCCATGCGCTCTGATTTGCCATAATGGGGACCAGAAATCGGATGTGATGATTTCTACAGTGTATATAGTTAGGTGAGTGCTACAATTTTGCTTTCAGTGTAGTAAACCTTTATGTTCCTAAGGTGTATACCTATCTGTGTGGGCAGCTGAATTTTATGAAGCACAGTTGATGGAGCATGAACCAATGTTCCCAAGGATTAATGCTCACCCTATGCCTCACCTGTTTTGTGGATGCCATTAAGAAGGTCAGACAGGCTACCTTCACTCTAAAAACACAGGGGGAGGGATAGCTCAGTCGTTTGAGCATTGGCCTGCTAAACCCAGGGTTGTGAGTTCAATCCTCAAGGGCATCATTTGGGGAACTGGGGTAAAAATCTGGGGATTGGTCCTGCTTTGAGCATGGGGTTGGACTAGATGAGGTCCCTTCCAACCCTATAAAAAAAATAATAATAATTTCCCATCACATGGAAACAAGCTTACTATTTGAGCACCACTTCCCCCCCAACCCCTTTAGCTTCCCCCCTTCCTTTTCAAATTTTTACTCAGAAGGTTAAGGATGGTTACAAAGGATTAGCATTTAGTCCTGGACAGTATGTATTGCAAACCTGCAGACATATTAGACCAGAGGTGGGCAACCTGCAGCCCACAGGCAGCACGCAGCCCATCAGGGTAATCCACTGGTGGGCTGCGAGACAGTTTATTTACATTGACCGTCTGCAGGCACGGCCGCCCGCAGCTCCCAATGGCTGCAGTTTGCCATTCCCGGCCACTGGGAGCTTCAGGCGGCCGTTCCTGCGGATGGTCAATGTAAACAAATTGTCTCGCAGCCTGCCAGCGGATTAACCTGTCGGGCTGTGTGCTGCCCACAGACTGCTGGTTGCCCACCACTGCATTAGACAGCTGGACTGTGGCCATAATACCCCCTTGTGATTGTGATGTGCAAGCCAATCCCGGTAATCAGATTATAATACTCTAGTGCGCCTTAGTTCGAAATTCTATCCTGCTGTTAAGTAGGTGCTCTGTGTGGGGAAAGATAGTGGCTCCCATACCATTTTCCTCTCCCTTTTAATGCTCCACCATATTTACAAGCTGGATTTACCCTAGAGTTTCATAGTTAGCAGTTTAATTTTGCACACGCATATTTAAATCTTTCATATCTAACAAAAAAAATTCTTGTTCTTTATTCTGTGCTACTTGCTGTTCTTTTCTTTCTGCTTCCTGGAGATCCTGCCATTCCTGGTACTCTCCTCATTCTGAACACCCATACTATTCAATATCCTAAATAGGTTTGGACTCATGCCACATCTAGGAGCTTATGCTAGCTTGTTGAAAGCCAGCTTAGAATCATGATCTTCACTTAACTGTTACCTTAAATTTGATCCTGCCTCACAGGCTTTGACCATACTTAACATATTGGCCTCTTAGAAATGTAAAGAGATAGTACCGCTGAATGAGGGTTTGCATTAGAAAAAAGCCACAGGCATTGTGAATATGAGTCTTTTTTTCTAGAGTTCAGAAAGGAGTCTAGTGCATATTGTAGGAGGAAAGATGATGCCAAAAATGTAACATAAATTGCTACATAACTTTGTTAACTTATTCAAATCTTGTAGTGAGGTTTGGCTAAGAGCTAAATCCTCAGTCCCTGTTGATGGACTCTCGCTGCCAGTAGTAAAATCATCTAGGAGTCATCTGCATCTTTCCCCCAGGAATCATCCACATCTCAGGATTTGATCATACTCTATCTACTGCATCTTCTAACAGACAAAGAGACAGCAACTCATATAAATTTACATAAAACATGTATATCACAAACTATAAGCCAAATACTGATTTGAGAGCCAGATCAGAACAGTCTGGCAAATACCAGGCATGACTCAAACACTATTTAATGTGTATCCAGGAACAGAGTGGCATGGCTATCACACATGGATAGGAGTGAAGAGGAAGGTTGGTGGAAATAATACTAAGCATTTAATGTTCTCAATTTACAAAATATGTTATTGTTATTCATTAAGAATAAATGCAGCATTCCACCACGAAAGGGCCAGCAGATTCCAAGTCACACATGGGAGGATGGATGGGGTCATCAGATGTCCTCCTCCTCCCAATATATTCAGAGGCCCTAAGAACAGCCAGAAACGAATCTGAGCTTGGGAACATAGTGACTGTGTCCAATATACCCTTAAAAGTTTTCTGGCTGCTTATTCTCCCATGATAGTACTATACTTTAACAGCTAGAAATAAAAGCAGAAGAAATAGCACAGGTGTAAAGGTAACATGAACTATATAATGTTTATTTAAAACTTTAAAGCTCCAATGCTTACGTAATGTTAGTTTCCAACTCCCACCCTCAAACCTGAAAATCTAGTAGTTACTATCTCAGCAAAAAATGACAACCAGTTTAAGCACTAATGCAAAGAAGTTGTTATAATTATAGACTTCATTATCACCCAGACATAATAGAATATAGTAAAACAATATGGGAAAATTACACAGTCTTGTTAGTACCTACTGCTCAATTATTTTACATGATCTGGATGAAGAGCCTTAGGCTCAGTTCAAGATCCTGACAATGAAGCTGTCACACAGGAATGATCCAAATTACTGAGTATCAGAATCATGCTTTTTCTAGTGCCGTAGGAGAAGAAGATTATTTATAATTCGTTTGACCCTCATCTGGCCAATATTATCCACAAAAAGAAGCATAGCTACTAATGAACTTAAGTGGTTCAGTATAACACCCTGTCTCAGTGGTGGCCAACCTGTGGTCCATGGGCTGCATGTAGCCCGTCAGGGTAATCTGCAGGCCATAAGACAGTTTGTTTGCCATTCCCAGCCAATCAGAGCTGCAGGAAGTGGTGGCCAGCACATCCCTGCGGCCCGTGCCATTTCCTGTAGCTCCCATTGGCCGGGAACAGTGAACCGCGGCCACTGGGAGCTGTAGGGAGCCGTGCCTGTGGACTGTGAAGTGCTGTGCCTCCGACTGTCAATGTAAATAAACTTTCTTGTGGCCTGCCAGCAGATTACCCTGATGGGCTGCATGTTGCCCACCACTTACTTATCTGCTTGTCAGAGCCAGTGGAATGGAAATAAAAGCTTTGGTAGATGTGGTGGTCAGACCATATCATTTCTGAATGAATAAAACAGCTAGCAGTCTTACATATTCAATACAGAGCCAATTCCAACTGATTCTCAACTTTGGCAAATGACTGATTCTAGCAAAGATTAAGCAGCAGACAATCTTAAATTCAAGTCACTTGTACAAGATTTTTTAAATCAGAATCTTGTTGGTTTTTTTTGGTGGTGTCTAATAGTTAGACAATTTCGTATTGGGTAGTGGTATCTACTAGTTAGAACGGGACCCCCTAAATCAGGAATCCTCGTTTCTATTTCTGAGTCAGTCAAGGACTCCCTCCATGGACTCACGCTCTGGCTGTTGGCAAATCATTCATAGCAGTCACCATTAAAATGTTTTCATTTTCTGTTTGAAAGTAATTTCTGTGATACAGTTTACTCATCAGCAATATCTCCCCACAGAATTGTTGCTTGCAGAACATTGAGACCAGTTACACGAAAGGTACTAATAAAGCTCAAATGTTGTTATTAGTGAGTTCATCGTGGCCTTAGTTTAAGATACTATTATCTGCCCAGTCAATCTCAATATTTCTGTAGGATTTCACAAATTCACCCTGTTGTTTTTTTAATAAGAGGACAAGTTGTTTGGAGAATTGAGAATTGACCATAAAAGACGACCAGAAATCCTTGTTTCAGAAGTCCCTTTTAAAAACAAAACCCCTTTACTTCTGTTTGCCTCTCAGGAGTATGTCACTTTGTTGGTTAGGTGAGTAATGTAATGCTGGCACTATTAGATAAAAAAACACCATCGAAAATATACACACACAATTTTTGGATCTCACAGTCCAAAAGTGACTTGGTTTTCCTCAAGCCCTGTCTATCTACCATGAGTGGATTCATTAACAAAATGTGTTCCTCAAGCCTATAAATAAAAATTGTTGCAATAATGCAGCCACCATCCACAAGAATATGCTGCAAAACAGTTTCTAGAGGGTACAGTTGTTTGTGTTCCACTAGTGACATATTTGCAGTACTTACCATTCTCTGTACATGATGCAAGGAAAGATCAAACTGTTCATAATGTAAGAACTATTGATTAAGTAATCACCTTTGTATTCTTTCTCTGTCTTGTGTGTGCTGTATTAAGAAGCTAGGACTGCAATGTTATGAGGCAGGTAATGGGGAGTTTCACAGAGCGTAGCGGCAGACTCTGTGCTTGGAGGTAGTGGGATTGGATGAGTGGTGCATTTGGTCTGTCAGCGGGTTGATTAGCTGACTGTTTTTTTGTTCTGTATATACAGGCTACATAGTTGGCGCGTGGGCCCCTGAGTAACAAGGGTGCCTTGCTAGAAGCTGAAAGGCTTGAATCCTGGGAGCTTTGATCAGCCTAGCTGTTTGAAGTCTGAATGGTTAACTGCTCCCTGGTGGTGAAGGATGAAGGTGAGCTGAGTTAAGCTAAGTAGGGGATAATTTGTATAATAAGTAACTTCCTAGGCAAACAAAATAGCCACAAACAGAGACAGCTAACAAGACTACTTCAGAGGGAGTGTGACAGGCTGTCCTTTCAGGTTCAACACTAGGTGTGATATCAAGATGGCCAGCAATAGAACTGAGATGACCTGCAAGAGATGTACATGTTCTCTTTCCTGCCTGAAGACAGAAGGGATTTAATGTGCATAACATGCAAGTTGGTGTCTATGCTGGAGGAGAAGATTATTGAACTGGAGGAGCAAGCAGACATGCTACTAAGATTCAGAAAAGTGGAGGAATTCCTAGAAATTTGGGAAACTCCAGTACCTCAGGTACAAGGAAGAATGGAGCGGATCACCAAGGAATCAGACAGAGGAACTGAGAGGGGGCCTGGCAGTTCATAAGCACCAGAGGCAAGAGATCACAGCAGCATTCTACATGGTTGGAGACAGATGCGAAAAGGCAAGCTGTGACCACCAGAAAGAAGAAGAGAAGAGGACCTTAAGAAATTCCAGACAGCTAGAAATTTTGAATTGATACCAGCTCCACAGTGTAGAAACTTTGCAAGATATCTCTCAAGATCCAGCAAGTGCAAGGGAACAGAGAGATGTACAGGACACAGGAAGACAGTAGTTTGGCCCAACCTGTAAGAAAATAAAACTTCTCTGCAAGGGATAGGCTAACAACAGGACAGTGTGCTGTCTTCCTGGAGCCAAGGTATGCCACAACACTAAAACTGACTTTAGAAGCCTTTCCAATGGTCAAAGATCTGTTGGTGATGGTTCATATTGCCACTAATGACACTGAATCAGGGGATATCTCCAGGAGCGCTGCCAGAGTTTCTGGCGCCCTAGGCAGAATTCGGGGGTGGCATTTTGTGCGCTCCTCACAGGGCGTGTGGGAGCTTCTGGTTTCACTCCCATCGCGCTGCCGAAGAAGGACCCTCTGCCGAAATGCTGCAGGCGACAGGGGCAGTCATTGAGCTGCTCAATTGCCTGCTGCTGTTTTCCGTGGCACGTCGGGAGAAGGTCCTTCTTCAGGGGCATGACGGGAGCGGAACCGGAAGCTCCCGTGCGTCCCGTGGGGAGCACACAAAATGCCGCCCCCCAAATCCTGGCGTCCTAGGCGACTGCCTAGGGTCACCTAATGGAAGCGCTGGCCCTGGATATCTCATGGATGCATGACTTCAGGGAACTCAGAAGCGTGCTGAAGAAGAAGACGATCCAAGTGATAGTCTCTGAGATCTTTTCTGTCCCATGATTGAAGGAAGACAGAATGAAAAAGACTCTGGAAGTGAACAGTTGGCTTGGAAACTGGTGTACAGTAGAGGATTCTGTGGAACTTTGGTCCTCCTTCTACGGAGGTGGATGCCATCCAAACTATACAGCCCTCTTTCTAGAAGAAAATGGACCAATCTCCTCAGGGACAGGCTGACTAGAGTAATCAGAAGGAGGTTAAACTAACAGCAAAAGGGGAGGGTAAAAAGAGGGATGATATGAGCATTCAGCGCAAAATTGAGATGTTGAGAACAACAAAACAAAAACAACCAATTAAGCAACCAAATGACATTAAAAGAAGAAATTATGTAATTGCCTATACACCAATGCTAGGAGGCTGGGTACCAAATAAGAGAGATTGGAATTGCTCATCTAGTTGGTATTACTAAAACCCGGTGGGATGATTTGCATGACTGGAATGTTAAAATCAATTGTCATAAGCTATTTAAGAAGGCTCAAGTAAGCAAAAGAGCAGGGGAAGTGGCATCCAGTTAAAATGGCACTACCTGTCTGAGTCACTGATAACTTAGGGAAAAAAATCTTCAGTTCTTATGATCTATGTCCTAACAGATAAAGCACAGGATGGGGTATTAGTTGGTGTCTGCTATAAACCACCAAATCACAGAAGGGAACAGGATAACCACCTCCTTATGCAACTATCTATAATGTGTAGGGGAAAAAAAAAACACCTGGGTGGTCCTGATGGAGGGACATATGCTGGGGCTGTCATACTGCCAGTAATAAAACATCACTGGAAGTTCTGAACGTTATAAAGGACAATTTCCTAACTCAAAAAGTGTTGCAGTCTATGTGTGGGAATTCTATATTAGCCCTTTTCCTAACAGAAAAAGAGGTACTGATCACTAAAAATTAATGGAAGCTCAGGTACAAGTGGTCATGACTGGATCATATAATGTGGAAGCAGAATAAAATCCACACAAGTAGTAATTTCTCTCTCTCTCTCTCTCACACACACATTTAAAAGGGCCAACACACACACACACACAGATTTAAAAGGGCCAATTTCACAAAGCTAAAAGTAGTTATGAGTCAGATCAGCTGAGAGGAAGAATTTAATCAGAAAAATGACAATTACAATTGGAAATTAATTAAGTACACCTTACCAGATGCCCAGAAAGCCACAACTGAGGAAGAAGGCTGAGCTGGATAATTTTTTTTAAAGAAATTGGATTAGAAAGGAGTGAAGGCTGCTAGAAAAAAATATATAACAAGTAGAAGAAAGGGGAAGTTGGTAGTAATCAATATAAATCAGAAGTTAGGAATTACAGCAATCGAATAAGGAGAAATATATGGCCAGCAGAGTTAAGGACAATTAAGAGTTTAAAAAAATATATTAGGAACATAAAGAATCCTGAAAATGGTATTGGTTCATTACTAGATGGTAGAATTATTAATAATAATGCAGAAAAGGTAGGAGTGTTCAATAAATATTTCTGCTCTGTATTTGGGAACAAAACAGATAAAATAGTCTCTTTATATGGTGATTCTATTATTTCCACTCCACTAGTATCTCTGGAGGATGTAAAACAGCAGATCCAGATAGTTTGCATCCAAGAACTTTTAAAAGAGCTGACTGAGGAACTCAGTGGACCTTAATTTTGATTTTCAGTAAGTTCTGGTGCACCTGGGGAAATTCCAGAAGACTGGAAGAAAGCTAAAGTTGTGCCAATTTTAAAAAGGGTAAACAGGATTACCTGGGTAATTATAGGCATGTCAGTCTGACATCAATCACAGGCAAGATATTGGAGTGGCTGATATGCTACTCTATTAATAAAGAACTAAAGAAGTATAATGTAATTAATGCACATCAACAAGTATTTTTGCAAAATAGATCCTGTCAAACTATCTTGATTTTTTATAAGATTACAAGTTTGACTGATAAAGTAGCATAGTGTTGACACAATACACTTCAATTTCTATAAGACTTAGTTCCACATGACATTTTGATTTAAAAAAGAGCACAATATAAAAAAACATGGCAGACATTAAATGGATTAGAATTGGTTATTTGATAGATTTCAACATGTAGCTATAGATGGGAAATCAAGCAGGTATTTCTAGAGGGGTTCTGCAGGAATCAGTTCTTGGCCCGATCCTACTTTACATTTTTAACAATGACCTGGAAAAAATAAAATCACTGATAAAGTTTGAAGATGACACAAAAATTGTAGGGGAGTGGTAAATAATGAAGAGAATAGCTCACTGATATAAAGTGATCAGGATTGCTTAGTACATGGGGCAAAAACAAACCATTGGCATTTTAATATGGCTAAATGTCTACATTTAGGAACAAAAAATGTAGGCCATGCTCATAGAATTGGAGACTCTATCCTGGGAAGCAGTGTCTTTGAAAAAAGATTTGAGTGGCTGTGGTGAATAATCAGCTCAACATAAACTCCCAATATGATAGTGTGGCCAAAAGAGCTCATGTGATCCTGGGATGCATAAACAGGGAAATCTTTGCCAAGAGTAGAAAGATTATTTTGCCTCTATATTCCAGCAGCGGTCACACATCAGTGTCAAAAACAATGTTCAGTTTTGATGCACATAGTTGGAGAAATTCAGAGGAGGACCACGAAAATGATTAAAGGAATAGAAAACATGCCTTGTAGTGATTGAGTCATTGATGCTGTGAGTCCATCTATTTAGTTTAACAGAGAAAGTTAAGGGGTGACTTGATTACAGTCTATAAATATCTACATGGGAAACAACTATTTCATTATGGGCTCTTCAATCTAGCAGATAAAGGCATAACAGGATCCAATGTCTGGGAGATGAATCTAGACAAATTCAGACTGGAAATCAAGTGTACATTTTTAATGGTGAGTATTTAACTGTTGGAAAAATTTAATCAGGGTTATGGTGGATTCTCCATCACTGACAATTTTAAAATCAAGATTGGATTTTTTCTATAAAATATTCTCTAGGAATTATTTTGGGGAAGTTCTATGGCCTCTGTTATGCAGGAGGTCAGACAAGATGATCACAATGGTCCTGTCTGGCCTTGGAAGCTGATTAGAATGGTCACAAAATTACTAATTAACGAAGCATTGGAAGGTCAGAGTTAAAGATATACATTGCAGTGTAATTTTCAATTCTTTGACGTGCATACAGTATGTGATAATACTGACAAAATTAAAGTGGGCGTGTTATAGAGTGCATTGTTATGGGTGAGTATCATAAGGACAGTGAGCTAATGCCATCCACCTGCCTCCACAGGTGGGAAACTTGATGGGAACAGCAGTGATTGAGACAACCCCCATTAGATGTGGTAGAAGAACTCCTACTGAGCAGATGCAGAGGTGCTTCTCCCCTTCAGTCTTTAGACACTGATTGGCTAGTTTGGGGAGGATGGGAGCTCATTGGTCCCTCCCCACCATTTCATTAATTTAAACCCTATCCTGGGTCACACGAAGCATCTTTTTGCTCTGTTGTATCAGCCCCACCCTCTCAACACTACTGGTAAACTCAGTTGTGTTTTAATGATGCTGTGAGGTCTTGGGGTCAGGAAGGAATTTTTTCCTCCCATAAGGACCAAATTGGCTGAGGTTGGGGAAGTTTTTCCACATTCCTTACAGCAGTGCTGTCCAATTATGCCTGTAGCACCCCCCTTTATCAATAATGATATCTGTCCCCCCCACCCCCGCATTACTGCACAGTTGGCTAAGCAGAGGAGCTTGGGCTGAAAGTGGAACTGGTGGCAGCTCTGGAGATGGGGAGGAGCTGGAGTTTGGGGGTGGAGAAGGAATGAGGATGGAGATGGTCTGGGGGTGGATTGGAGCTGCGGCTGGGGGGCAGAGCTGTGGCTGGGGATGGAGTTGGGCTGGGGGGGGCAGAGCAGAACTGCTTTTGGGGGCAGACAGACGCTGGGTGGCACTCCCTCCTCACCTCCTGATGTCTGGCCTGGGCTCCCCCAGGTGCTCCCCAAACATTTATACACGCCTCCTAGGGGGACATGCCCCATAGTTTGGATACCACTGTCTTACAGCATCCTGGAAGAGCAGTTAAGTAAGATAGGAATAGAATTTAAAAATCAGTGATAGTACTTGGTAAGGATATTAATTCATTGCATCTTGCTGCTGGTTTACACTTTGGTTAAAAGGATAAAGGAATGATTCTCAAAAACAAAAATTCTCTGAGATTTTACTGATGGGCTCTGTGCTCATGGGACAAGGGAAGACCTTGGGGACTTCAGGGGCCATGTCCTTAATTTTAATACCTTTGGCCTCCTTGCAATGCAGTGGGTGGTGGGACTCAGAAAAGTGAGCTGAATCATAGGGGTAGGCTGAAGAGAGTGTACCCCAACTTATGAGCTGTATGGTAGGAGCCCTGGAACCCTACACTGTAACCACCTAAAATGCCTGGTTGTTGAGAGTATGGATGACATGGTAGGTCATCCCTTCCATCACACCTCCCCTGTGTTAAGTTTAATAAAGTTGCAGCCTGACACTTAAAATCCATCCCTGTGTTTACCTCATTCACTGTCATGTCTACGTCAATGCTTTGCAAATGGATGTGATTGTTGCTTTGACCTAGGGTCTTTTTGCTTGCATGTCCAGTGTTGTGAGAAAATATACTCAAGCAACTCAACTCTAAATTAAGGATCCATCTGTGGCTGAAAATAGTTAAATTATGTGTTCCCATTTCCTTGTTATTTGCCTCTCTTTTATGTAGGTTTAGTATTTTCTTCTTTTGATACCACGAAAGTAACTGTACATGCCACTGAGACAATACTTGGTCTAAGCCAGGCTGTCAGTTCCGTGTTATAAAACTGATACCCAACTATCTAACAGCATATTTTTACAGTTGATAGGCATGTGAACTGCTCCACCAAGTGACAGGTATTGTGGTGGCAAGTGACAGTGATGAACCTTAGAAGTTTTGCATATTCTGTTCAGAGACACTCCACAAAAAGCAATGCCTCTCTTAAGATTATCTGACTTTAAACCTGAGTAGAGAGGAAATGCTAGAAGGGAATATTTCACATTAAGAAAATATCAAAGCTGTGTAGGAGAGGAGAGGTGGGGAATTTAAATCAATTCTCATCTATTTCTGATCTAAGGGAGGGTCAGGCTGAGGACTTGTTCTCTCTAGTCATTTCCCTCACCAACAGGTGGGTATGTCGGGGGGATAACTTGATTTAAGGATTTTTTTCCCAGCATTGATTATATAATAGTAATCATGAAGGATTTAAAGATATGAAAGAATTGTGCTGACATAGCCAGTTGTGCAGAATGAAAAACATTATACATGTATTATTCAGAATATGTTCAGTCACATAATAGGTGGTGATAGGCAAAATTCCAAAGATTGAGAAACTGTTTGAATTAAGCTCCCCAAAGTACAGGGGCCAGATCCTCTGTCCTGTTGAGGCCCTTTGTGCCACACTGGTGGAATAAATTGAATTTAAAGGTGTCTTAACTGATTTCCTGAAGACTCCCCCAGTTTCAGAGCCTGTTTCCAGATGGGGCAGCAGAAGTATAGCAGTGGTTCCATATGACCCAGCATAGGAGGCAGGCCAGGGAAAGGGGCAGAGCCAGAGGATTGATACACTTTGGCTGTCCTCAGCTGTCCTAAGGCTGTGTTGGATTGGTGGCTTACTTATGTGGTGCCTTCTGGCTTCAGGACTGGGAAGCTGGAACGATGTCATAAAGCCACCTTTCTCCCTCATTGCCTCCTCATTCCCTGCCTACCAAACTATCCAGTCCCCAGTGACTTGTAAATTTGGGCCAGATGTCTCATAGGAACAGGCTCACTGAACAGATTTCTGGTACTGTTCCTTGCTGTTTTCAGTCAAGTAAAAAAAAAAAAAGCTCCATCCACACTGAGTTGGGAGTAGCACAGGGGGTAGCACAGGCAGTGATGACCAGTTGCCCCGAGTACATATGTGCACCGATCCCATGGGTATGAATTCGGGGAGGCTATCCCGTGCCACTGCATGCCACTGCCTTTGCTACCATGGCTACACTACTATTTTTTGTGTGCTACTTCAAGCGGGGAATGACACCCTTAGCTCCAGGTGTAAATATAGCCATAGTGAAAATACCAGTCTCAGAGACTCTCACACTCCACAAGCCTAATTGGGAAGTTCTTCTTCTCCAATTCCTATTTCCATTTGTGACCTGAGGAGCCTTGCCCCAATCTCTCCCCATCACAGTTGCCCTGCAAACTTGAACACGCTTTTATCCCACATATAAAAAATATTCACAGAAAATGAATCTTGAACTCCAACATGGAAGTATTCACATGGAAAACTCGATTCTAACAATTAGACATTATGGCCATCATTTTAGATGGCAACAGGGTTGAACTAGAGACCTCCAGAACTAAAAGCATATGTCTCTGTGTTGCAGAACTCAAGTGGAAAAGGTAGGATGCTGACCAGTGGGTTGCCTATACCTAGCCAATCAGGACACAGAAACAATATGATGTGATCCATGTCTAAGATAAACTAATACAATTCAAATAGTAAATAGGGTATGCTAGCAACTGCTCACCGATAACCTATTGACCCAAGAAATGGTGACAGCAGTTATTTCTGGAATTATTTCAACTAATGCATAGAGCTGAGAGCTTGTAAGATACAGAATAGTGAATTGTGACTAGAAGAGGTTAACTCAATCAAGTAAACTATTCACTACACATTTTTCACTCTTACTATTGCATAATACCACATGCAGTAGTTTTCATTAAAAGCAAAAATCAGGCACTACAGTTGTTTCCAATTGCACTTGGAAGTGGAGGGAAATAATGCCCATTCTATCTGATGATGATTTATGATGAGAGTCCATATTAGCTGAGTGCTTCACATTGCCCCAGTGAGGTAGGGAAGTGCTATTTTTTCGATTTTTACAGATAGGAAAATGAGGCACAGAGAGGCCCACGGTCACACAGAAAGTCTGCAGTGGAAAATTCTCCCAAGTCCTAGGCTACAGCTCTAGCCACTGGCCCACCTTTCATCTCTAGCATCTATCCCCATTTTCCAGATGGGGAAGCTGAGGCACAAGGCTATTAGGATTTGTGCAAGGTCACCCAGCAAGCCAGTGGCAGACCCAGGAGTAGAACCCCAATCTCATCCATTCTCCCTGTTGAAGGAAAAGGCTCTGTCAGAGACCATTGAATCATGAAAGTAAATACATGACTATGCAGGTAGTGTCAATGAGAGGTTCTTTGGCTTCTTCGACAATGAGCTGAAGTTCCAGAAAAGAGGATTACTGCCCTGGGATGGACTCCATTTATCAAATACTGGGAAGAGAATCTTTGGACGTCATCTGGCTAACCTGATAAAGGTAGCTTTAAACTAGGTTCTGTGGGGATGGTGACAAAATTCCAGCCAATGCGCATCTAGTCTCAGGTAAAGATGACAAGGAAAAGGGATCCAGATTTGGGACTCACAGCCTTAAATGAAGCCATCACTGAGCATCATACTAGCACTCAGGTCCCATCAATAAATAGGCTGGTCAAGAAACTAATGAGACTTTTTTGCAAAAAAAATAGATTTTTATCTGAAGCTCACATGCCATAAAAATATCCATGTTTGTCCACTGAGAAAATGTATGGAAAATAATATTGAATCTCATCCCTACTAGAATTTAAAATACAGCACAACACTGAAACAAAGCATGCATCTTTGCAGGGGGTCACTAGATGACCCTTGGGGTCCCTTCTAACCCTGTGATTCTATCTCCCAAGTCCCAGTCCAGTGTCCTATCCACTAGGACACACTGCCTCCAACCTCTTATCATCTTCATCTTTCCCAAAAGACGATTTTCTGCGTTCTGTTCATAACAGACATCTCACCAAGAAGTCATCCCAGCCTCTTGCAAATTTTCCATAGCTGTTTAGGTCAAGCTGAACCTGGAATACAGTTTCCAGAAATATGCAGCACTTGTAGATGTGAAGTATCTCCATTCATAGGAAAAGTTTGTGGTTGATTTATCTTCTTGTTTTCTAAAATTGTATATAGCACTTATGTAGTTTGACAGATTGATAGCTGGAGACTGAAGTTAGCTATTCATTTATAGAATAAAGCATTGACAGTGTCCCCAATTAGAGTGCCAATGTGACTGTCAGATACCAGAGCAAGGGCAACTATACATAGTGGTTGGAACATGAGTCAGCCAGGAAGAGGAACTCAAGGTGAGAACTGGAGTCAGATGCCAGAGCCAAGGGTGAGATCCAAAGTTAGGAATCAGAGCCAAGAGTTACAGCCAGATTACTTGGAGTAAGGCAAGGCAGGAGCAGGGCTTGGAACTAGGCAAGAGCAGGCGCTATTGCAGCCCTGGGCAAATGCTTTGAGTAGTGGGCAAACTGTTGCTGCTGGGCTTAAGAGCAAGCCTGCTAACTTCCTTGGCCAGTCAAGAGTGGTGTTCAGTCAGGTGGTCTAGCTCAGAGTTTCTCAACCTTTGTGATACCAAGGACGGCTTGATGCCTTCCTAAACTGTGTCAGGGAGATCTCAGGAACCAGCACTAGTCCCTGGACCAGATATTGACAAACACTGGGGCTGACGTAGCACAGCTGTGCTCATTAGCTACCAGGAGACAGAGCAGGCACAGCTGCAGGACTTTATGCCTGACAGTGTCTTAACACTGAATTGTAGAGGTGGCAGCTACAGGTAAGAGAAAGCTTTGTGCAAATTAATCACATGTTGCTAGATACTAATTAGTACAGTTTCTCTGAGATACACCACTATTATTAAGCAAATAGCTCATTATTTAAATGTGGATTATATTCCCCATTTAAATTCCCACATTTAATAATCGGTTCTAGGGCCAGTTTTGTTCAACATCTTCATTAGTGATGGATGGATGGGTTGGATTGCGCCCTCAGCAAGTTTGCGGATGACACTAAGATGTGGGGAGAGATAGATATGCTGGAGGGTAGGAATAGGGTCTAAAGTGATCTAGACAAATTGGAGGATTGGGCCAAAAGAAATCTGATGAGGTTCAACAAGGACAAGTGCAGAGTCCTGCACTTAGGATGGAAGAATCCCATGCACTCCTACAGGCTGGGGACCAGCTGGCTAAGTAGCAGTTCTGCAGAAAAAGACCTGGGGCTTACAGTGGATGAGAAGCTGGATATGAGTCAACAGTGTGCCCTTGTTGCCAAGAAGGCTAATGGCATATTGGGCTCCATTAGTAGGAGCATTGTCCACAGATCTAGGGAAGTGATTATTCCCCTCTGTTCAGCACTGGTGAGGCCACATCTGGAGTATTGCATCCAGTTTTGGGGTCTCCACTACATAAAGGACCAAGTGGATAAATTACCAAGAGTCCAGCGGAGAGCAACAAAAATGATTAGAGGGCTGGGGCACATGGCTTATAAGGAGAAGCTGAGGGAACTGGGGTTATTTAGTCCGCAGACAAGAAGAGTGATGGGGGGTTGATAGAGGATGGAACTCGGCTGTTCTCAGTGGTGGCAGATGACAGAACAAGGAGCAATGGTCTCAAGTTGTAGTGGGAGAGGTCTAGGTTGGATATTAGGAAAATGGAAAATTGGTAAAGCACTGGAATGGGTTACCTAGGGAGGTGGTTTAATCTCCATCCTTAGAGGTTTTTAAGGCCCAGATTGACAAAGCCCTGGCTGCGATGATTTAGTTGCGGTTGGTCCTGCTTTGAGCAGGGGGTTGGAGTAAATGACCTACTGAGGTCTCTTCCAGCCGTAATCTTCTATGATTCCTATTACAAATCCCTGCTCAGATAACAATATTCGGCCACTGACTTTGAGTATTATCTGATCCAATGGTATCCCTGTTCTTGAATCACTTCACTGATCCCAATGTTAAAATACTGCCCCCTCTGAGATGATATGGGCACTATTTAACACCTTTCACTTCAACAGTACACAGTGGTAATGAGAGAATATGAAAAAAATCTTCTGAGTAATCTAAATGAAGTTATAGGGGAAATTATAGGTAAAAAAATATAGTTACTTAAAGTGGAATTTTGCCAAGACACAGGCTACATAGTTGTACATTTTGGAAGTGATACATTATAAAAGCAATGGAAAACCTCTGGATAAGTCTTCATAAGAAGTGAACTGCTTTCACAGACCTCTAGCATATAAAAGGCTCCTCTATTTTCCACAAGAAAAAATATTCAGTACATATTTTTCACATTTTAATATGTCTTTTTATGCTCAATATGATGCAGCAATATGAAGCGTTGGATCATGTTTAATGCACACTGGCAAAAATAGGTTGGAATTAAAAAAAAAATCTATACAGACTGAATCTTGTCTGCAGAGGAGAGACAATGCCCCTGACAATGACAGAATGCCCCTGACAATGACGGAATGCATCACAACTAAATAGACATTTATGCATTACAGAATCTCTTTGGAAGGAGTTAAAGTAGTCATCATTGATCATACCGGAGCTCAGATCCCATCAATAGACTGGTCAGGAAAATAATGAGACTTTTGCAAAAAATTGATTTTATTTGAAGCTCACAAGCCAAAAAAAATCATTGATCGTCCACTAGGAAACGGTATGGAAAATACTTATTGAATCTCATCTCTACCGGAATTTAAAATACAGCACAACACATTGTAACCTTTGTATAAGGCATATGGTTATAAATCTCACTCTGGTACATAAGTAGTTCAGGTCCAAGCACTACTGAATGCCATTTTATATACCCATGTTATTATTCACCTCAGTGAAATATGCTCTTTGGCTCTCAAGAACAGAGAGGGTATGATGAATATAATATTAGATAACACAAAACTACATGGACAACAGATGCAGTGGTGTAAAATTAGGACTATATTCCATTTCCTTAGAATAAAGGTTTCCCATATCAATATTTTTAAATTAAATGTGCCATAGAAAAAAAGAAAAATCACTTTAATTAAGTAAAACCACATATCAACATAAAGAATGCCTGGCTACTCAATATACCCCTGGATTTCTGAAACATGTCCACCACCATCTCCTTCCAATAAGCCATGAGAGTTGCAATTTTATGAGGATATTTATTTATAGAGTATTATTTTTTTGGTATCTATCTATCTGAAATCTTTCCATGTTATGAAAGTGATTTGCAGAGATGAAGTGAGCTTCTGCTGGAAAGCGAGTTTTCCTTTAGCTAGAAAAAAAAGATAAAAAAGTTGTTACCCTTGGATGGGAAAATATGTTAAAATTTGTGATTGAGCCTCTCACTCCCAGAGTGCCTCTTAGAATCATAGAATATTAGTGTTAGAAGAGACCCCAGGAGGTCATCTCTTAATGTCCAGGAACACTGTTGCAAGAATTCTCTCAGTTTTGGACCCTCTTTAGTCCTTCGGGTCCCATAACAGTTTGTTTTATGTGGCCTAACCCTCCAGCTAAGGTATGTTTCAGTTCATTCCCCTGTTGAGAATAGCAAAAGTACAAAACAAGAAAATCTAACATCTAAGCCTGGTCCTCAAGCCCCTACTGGGGCACATAGGTTCAGCCTCCTTCACTTCTGCTCATCTCTCCTCCTTTAGTCTGGGGAAGGAGAGAGGAACCCACGTCCACCTTCTCTTCTGGGTTCCAACTCAGAGTCCCTCCTTTAGTCAGGTAAGGACTGTTTCTTCACCCCTCCACCTTTGACCTGTTTGACAACTTTTTCCCAGGTCATGGGACTTTCTGCTATCCCCACCTGGATCTGTGGTTTTACAGCCTCTTACCTAGCTACAAAGGCGTTCCCTCAAAGACCTCTCCTCCCTCTCCATAGTAGCTAGGCTGTGGTTTGATTTATTCCTCTGTCTCTCATCTTTAAGACAGTCAATATTTCCCTACTCCAAATGGCAGTTCCTCCTTAGCCCTCTTCCTGGAGCTGAGGTTTGTGTTTCTCGCCTCTTGCCTTGGAATGATCAGCTGTAAGGCTTTGCCAGCTCCCTTCATCTGAACATTTTCTTCCAGTCTTGTGGGTTTAGCCTGCCAGCCTTCTCCTGTCAGCATAAGCCCTGTTATGAAAGAGTTGGCAGCCGTATGCTGGTCTCCTTCTCCCAACTGCATTCCACAAGCTGGAAGAGCATATTGAGTGGAGTCCCACAAGGATCAGTTCTGGATCTGGTTCTGTTCAATATCTTCATCAATGATTTAGATAAAGGCATAGAATAAAGTTACAGTTACAAGGTTTGCAGACAATACCAAGCTGAGAGGGGCTGCAAGTGCTTTGGAGGATAGGATTAAAATTCAAAAAGATCTAGACAAACTGGAGAAATTGTCTGAGTAAATAGGATGAAATTCAGTAAAGGACAAACACAAAGTACTCTGTTCTTTTCTAAGTAATCAGCTGCAGACATACAAAATGGGAAATGACTACTACAGGGGTAGGCAACCTATCGCACGTGTACAGAGGAGGCATGCAAGCTGATTTTCAGTGGCACTCAAACTGCCTGGGTCCTGGCCACCGGTCTGGGGGGGTCTGCATTTTAATTTAATTTTAAATGAAGCTTCTCAAACATTTTAAAAACCTTATTTGCTTTACATACCACAATAGTTTTGTTATATATTATAGACTTATAGAAAAAGACCTTCTAAAAACATTAAAATATATTACTGGCATGAGAAATCTTAAATTAGAGTGAATAAATGAAGGCTTGGCACACCACTTCTGAAAGGTTGCCGACCCCTGGACTACTACGACGTTGCATTCTATATTATTTTATGAAAGTATGCTGATGAGTGTGACTATAATGTAACTGGAATATGCTGCATGCAAAAGGTCTCTTGTAAGGCATCATTACAAAACTTATAACTACTGAGTGTGATAACCCTATTTGTATAAATGTATCACTCTTGTATCTGAAACTAGAAATATGAAATATAACTCTGAGGGCCTATTGTAATTATACAAAGTGTGGGCCATTAATGGTGGTTTGGAATCTTGATGACTCCCATTAACCAGGACAATTGTCTGCAGAGGGCTGCGTTTTACCTATAAGTCTCCCTGTATACCTGTGTGCTGGCAAGTGGGCAAGGAAGTCTTACAGTGACATGTGATCATGTCACCTGAACTGGAATCCCTCTTTAACCTGGTGTTTTTCCATTGAGAAGGAGGGGTGGGAACCAGGAGGAGGACAAAGGATTCCTGTCTTATGCAAAAGATATATAAGTGGGTGGAACAGAACAAAGGGGGCTGCAATCATGAGAAATCCCCTAGTTACCACCTGAGCTGGAACAAGGGCTGTACCAGGGGAAAGGATTTGCCCAGACTAGGACAGCATCCAGTCTGTGAAAGAAACATATTGAAACATCTTTCAGGGTGAGATGTTACCTGTATTCAGTTTTATTATGGTATTAGGCTTAGACTTGCGTGTTTTATTTTATTTTGCTTGGTAATTCCCTTTGTTCTGTCTGTTACTACTTGGAACCACTTAAATCCTACTGTCTGTATTTAATAAAATCACTTGTTACTTATTAATTAACCCAGAGTATGTATTAATATCTGGGGTGAGGGGGAACAGCTGTGCATATCTCTCTATCAGTGTTATAGAGGGTGAACAATTTATGAGTATGTATTTATGTATAAAGCTTATACAGGGTAAAATGAATTTATTTGGGGTTTGGACCCCATTGGGAGTTGGGCATCTGACCGTTAAAGACAGGAACACTTCTGAAGCTGCTTTCAATTAAGCCTACAGCTGTTAGAGGATGTGGTTCAGATCTGGGTCTGGGTTTGCAGCAGGCTAGAAGGTCTGGCTCAAACCAGGCAGGGCACTGAAGTCCCAAGCTGCCAGGGCAGGAAATCAGGGGCAGAAGTAGTCTTGGCACATCAGTTGTCAGCTCTAAGGGGGTTTCTGCAGAAAGGGATCTGGGGTTATAGTGGATCACAAGGTAAATATGAGTCAGCAGTGTAACACTATAGCAAAAAAAGCAAACATCATTCTGAGATGTATTAGCAGGAGTATTGCAAGCAAGACATGAGAATTCTTTCGCTCTGTTGCACACTGATTAGGCCTTAACTGGAGTAGTGTATCCAGTTCTGGGTGCCACATTTCAGGAAAGTTGTGGACAAACTGGAGAAAGCAATTTCAGAGAAGAGCGGCAAAAATGATGAAAGGGCTATGAGGGAAGATTGAAAAAATTGGGTTTGTTCAGTCTGGAGAAGAGAAGACCAAGAGAGGACATGATAACAGTTTTCAAGTACATTAAAGGTTGTTACAAGGAGGAGGGACAAAAATTGTTCTCCTTAACTCTGAGGATGAGAGAAGAAGCAATGGGCTTAAACTGCAGCTAGAGTGGTTTAGGTTGAACAATAGGAAAAACTTCCTAACTGTCAGGGTAGCTAAACCCTGGAATAAATTGCCTGGATAAACTGTGGAATCTCCATCACTGGAGAATTTAATAGCAGGTTAGACAAACACCTGTCAGGGATAGTGTAGATAATACTTAATCCTGCCATGAGTGTAGAGTGCTGAACTAGATGACCTCTCAAGGGCCCTTCCAGTCCTATGATTCTATGATTTTCCTGGTGATTAATAGTTAAGCAAAAGATGCAGAGCTGTTTTTTGGGAAAAAGAGAGAATATGTAGAATGCCCTTTATCTTAAAACAAAGAGTCTCCAACTTGATAATTATAGGATAAAATTAGCTCAAAACATTTGTGGTACAATATGAGAAGTTTTAGCTCTAAACATTTTAAGCTATACCCTAGGCGTGTCTAATAACCTCTGAGCAACAAAGCAGAACATACACTAAAGAGTAGGTAAGCAAACAAAATAATTTATATAATAGAACATGGGGCTATAGATAGTCCGCTTTGAACAAAGAATATTTAAATCAATCCTAAACCTCCCTGGAAGCCAATATTGAGACCACAATGACTGTGAAACAGGCTGAGTTGATGTTACTGGATTCTAGAGAAACTGCAGTTTATTCAATACATTACTAGGAAGATCTGTACAAATGAATTAAAATAAGTGTATCTTGGGATGATCGTTGTAAGTATATTTACTGTTATAATAGTTGTGAATGGCTGGGTTGCCCCGTTATGTTACAACTTGCAGGAGAGGGCTGAGAAAGGGGGAACATTGTAAGGAACTCCTCATGAAGTTCCTCTCATATTCCATTGGAGAGGTTGTGTTTGCTCCCCCGCTTTGAGCGCTCATATTGCTCCATGGCATGAATGAAGCCATGCTACCAGTGTCTATCCCTGGCTGCAGCTGCTTCTGGGAACCCTCTTAAAAGAGGGCTCCCTCACTGCAAAGGGGTTCTGTGGAAAAGCTCTAGGCTGTATCATCTCTTCTAAATCATCTCAGCAGGACGTGTCAGCAAAATGCCCCCTGACACAACTCTCATCCCAGGCTACCTAGTTCTTTTCTCACCTCATGTGATCCCCAACTTTATACAGAGCCTTCTGAGAAGTAAGGGGGAAAGGTGCCAGAGCAAATTGGGGGCATAACCTGGACCCAAATGTGGCAAAGCAAAATTGCCTCAGGGTGTCAGTGTAAAAAAAAATATGCAAAAGAGTGAAAACTGGAAAGACTGATGCAACTTCCAGAGAATGTTGAAAACCAAACACAATTAAAATTAAAAGAACAACATGTAAGACTGGAGAACATTGACATTAATCAGAAATTATTCAGCTGTGTTGATGGAGACCCTTAAAAAGAAAAAAAAAAAGCTATCCACGTTCCATCAATATGGCAGAAATAAGTTAGATTTGCCATAACTGAACCCAACAAAAATATATAAATTCTGAAAAGTAAGGGGTACATAAAAGAACCCTTTGGGATCTTCACAATACTATTCCAAATACTGGAAAATAACATCTACAGGGGAAAAATAACCGTGAAAGAGTTGTTTAAACTATTTCAGAATGATCCTGAAATGTATAGTCCATAGCTTTCCCATCACTGATATAGTTTAGTAAACAGGGTGTCACTCGGAGCTTGAGTACGTTTCTAACCTATTGTTACACTCTCTGTTCTCTGAAAACTTCATCAATTTACAGTTTTATGTTCTATACACTGCACCTTTACATTGCTAAGAACTCTATTTGAGAGAAAAGGCAGCAGCCATTTTGTTCTCAGAACTGCAGCAGGCTATGCAGAGAACAGAGTGCTCCCTCCTTGAGATTTTACTTTTGTGATAGCTCCTTATTTATGGAGACACAACAGGTTGCACAGAATCAATGCATCTCCCTTTTCTAAAAGGTGTTTTATGGAGTTCTAATTAACTTCCTATCTTATGAGAGACAAACAGGTTGGCACACAGTTTGAATTCCAGTTTTGTCTCCTCTGTTTACTAGAGACTACACCATCTCTGGAATGCTGTGCAGAATGCTGCACAAATACACCTAGTGTCTGAATAATAAACTGCAAGTACATTTATTACACGGATGTCTTAGTTAAAACTAACCAGCGTTTAATACTGCAACATCTTTCCTGGAAATACATGACCATGTCCACACTGTTTGACATGCCAGTAGATGACAATTGCCTGCTCTACTCAGTGGTGGGTCTTGTACAACGTTTTAATGAGAGCAGTGTAACCGTTTATTACGCCACAATGATCAGATCGTTAACATCTCAGAGATCTGAGACAAAATTCACTTTCAAAAACTAAACTAGACTGAAAGGTGGGAAATGAATACAGAAACAAATCAAAATCTCAGATACTCAAATCTGAATTGAATATCATAGTGGATAACCAACTGAATATGAGCTTCCAGTGCTATGTAGCTATTAAAAGGACAAAAGAGACTCTTGGATGTATAAATAGGTGAATATCAGGTAGGAATAGGAAGATGTGTATATATATATCTGTTCTATGGAATACTCTGCTCAGTTCTGGCACCCACACTCTTTAACCACCACCTTCTGTAGTTAATAAAATTTGTTTTGTTTATTATTAAACCCAGTTTATGTAATTTCTAATGTGGGTGGGGACAAGAAGTCGTGCATCTCTCTTCACATTGAGGAAGAAGGCGATATTTTATGAGTTTGCACTGTGCAGATTTTTCTGTCTGGTGCATAACAATATATTTGGGTTTATCTTCCGAAAGGGGTATGAATGTAAGTACTGGGTGAGCCTTTTCACACAGAGCTGATTTCAGTCTGTGTCTGCGTCAGGGTGTGGCCCTACCTATGTGTGTGTGCTGCAAGAGGCTGGAGAGCCTAAAGTCAGCAAAACAGGGAGAGGGAATCCAGGCTGGTGGAGCAGGAGAGGCTCAGTTAAACCCCAGTACATCAGGTGGCATCCCAGACAAGGAGGTCCAACCCATCACAATTCTGTGGCCTTCCATTATTACAGGAGGTCAAATTAGATAATTATAATGTTCCCTTTGGGCTTTAAAATGTATAAATTCAGTTAAGAATGGATAAATATATAAGGAAAAAATCAGAATGTCAGCCCATATATCAAATACAATTTGATTGTTTTTTAAAGTTTCAATCATTTTGATTGACCCCAACAGAAGGGATACTTTTATAGATTTGGAAGGCTCAGCTGGGTCTTTGTCAGGTCCAGAGGCAGAATAATTAAATTGTGGGGAACCTCAGCCCTTGTAAAGACACCCAACATCTAACTAGGACAGTTAGCAAGAATCCACCAGAGAAAATAATTATCATAAAATATTAATCATGTCACATGAAATATAGGGTGTCAGTGGTATGCAGAAGGAAGGAGGATATGGATGGATTGTAGAGAGAGAGATGAAAAAAGGAATAAATTTCAAATAGTTTGTATAAAACTCAGATTCTTATCTGCAGCCTATATGAATCTAATCTCGAACCACTTTGAGGTTCACCTTCTACTAAACCAGATGTCAGGACTTGTTTTTACCCACAGCAGTTTACATAGCAAAAAATTTTATGAGGTTCCTAATTTATAAAGAGTAAAGTAACCTTACAACTAAGTGTACTCGTGCTCGTAAAATTGTTTGTTATTAGTAATACAGCTTAAACCAGATAAGAAAGACAAGAAGCAATGGGCTTAAATTGCAACAAGAGTGGTTTAGGTTGATCATTAGGAAAAAATTCCTTATTGTCAGGGTGGTTAAGCTCTGGAATAAATTGCTTAGGGAGGTTGTGGAATCTCCATCACTGTGAAATTTTTAAGAGCAGGTTAGACAAACACTTGTCAGGGATGGTCTGTATAATACTTAGTTCTGCTATGAGTGCAGGTGACTGGACTAGGTGACTCTTGAGGTTCCTTCCCGTCCTACAATTCTATGATTCTATAATCAAGACTAGATCCTCATAACTGCATGCATATATTTGGGTGTGCTTAATGTGCACAAATCTGCATGAACAGATCAGGTATTTTGCACATGAACATGGCCAGAAATGCACCTAACTACCACATACACAAGCAAGAATCTGATGTGTGCACACAATGGGCATTTGTAGTGTGCTTAGATATGCTCAAATGTAAGCATATACATACCTTTGACTATTGGGTCCTTCAGTTTCATCATTGCCAATAAAGAAGGCTGGAGAAGTAAGATACTTCCAAACTAGAAACATGACCATACTCATTTATACAATGCTGAATTTAATACCTTTTTAAATAAATGTTATTGCTTCTTACAATGAAAACACCAAGCAAAGTCAGGTAGAACATAACGGATAATAAATTAGCTGTTTCACATAGCAGCACCCACTCTATCTGATTGGAGTTAACTTGACATTTACCACCCTTCATAGTTAAGTTTACTGTGGAATTTGTGTTCTTCTCTGCTCTAAATATACAGAATACCACAAATACAGTCACAAAGGTAAATATCACAGTATGGTAAATAGCAGGATTTTAACGGTATCCACTATACATCAATCCTATCCTTTATCATCTGTATTTCCAGCCTGGCCATCTTCTGCTTACTGTTTGTGTTCAAAGGATAATGAATGCTGGCTTTGAATGAACAATTCACACAGGCTTGAGATTTAGGACCACTAAACTCATTTTAGGTGTCCATTGATTAAAATGCAAGCTCCCACTCCAATATTCCATACTTTTAAATTACAAGGCAGTTTGAAATGTATTTTAGTATGCCTTTGTCTTTTGTGTTTTCCTTCATTACCACTTGACACTTCAAGTTGCTGGGCATCTCTTGGAAAGTGCTTAGTGCCCTTTAAGGTGATTACTTATATCACCTCCCTCCTCTACTTCCGCCTTCCACTTTTATAAAAAATCAACTATTATGCTTGATATGGAATGAGAGAAGAAATGAGTTGGGTACTAAGTTTCAGTTGCAAACATCAGTATTTTCACTTTCTATTTTAATGGAAATTAGTTAGCTGTGTAAAATTAAATGCTTTCTTACAGATTTATGATTATAAAAGATGGATAGTGGGTGTAAATCTTTAGGCAGTTAAGCACAATTTTCCATGAAAAAAGATGAAATTAAAGTACAAGGATAATGTTTAAACCAATTTTTATGCCCTACTATTAATCATTGTTAGTAAGAGACTATCACACTTCAAATGGGTAATATATACTGAATAGAAAATCCTTGGAAGTATTGAATTAATCTATTAGATTTCAAGAATTGAATCCTGAGTTGGAAGAGTTCTTTAAACCTCTGTAACAGCTACAAAAGCAATAAAACTAACTGTTTCTCTCTTGAAGAACTAGTTTCATGCAGTTTTGAAGATTTGGTCACAGCTCAGAACATGATCATTATGTCTTTTACATATGGATTACATACTGTATGCACATGGTAATCCTTAAAAGCATCTCTGTTAAATTATAGCAAACAAATCTGATGTATGTACAAAACTATCTTGTTAATTTGAACAGTCAGAAGGGAATGGCAGCAAGATAGTAGTTTACTATTTAAAGCCACTAGTGTTTGAAAGGGAAAAAAAGAAGATAATAAAATAGAACATTAAAAATAAAATTCAAGCACAGTAAAGTCTCCAAAATCTCTTTCTATAGTCCAGACAGAGAACAAAGGCATCAACAGGTGCCGAGGCCATGGAAACCACAGGCACACAACTGATGAGTCTAATTTAATTTTTTAAAAATATCTGGTAGAAAAGGTCACTAGGATGACCCACAATCAAAACCAAGAACAACCAGTGGCAGAGTTGGTGGTCTGGTCAAATTCTGAAGGCAGTGTGAGTTGCACAACACAGGCAGGTGACACAGTTATAGCAGGGATCTCCTTCCCCATGAGTCAATAGAATGGAAGTAACCAGTATGAATAGCAGAAATTGACTGACCTGTTAATGGGGCACCTGTATGTTGACTTGCTATCGGTTCATGTTCAAAGGCACAGTGATGGGATTCCCCCCACTCCTACATAGAGGTCTGAACCTCCATCATGCCACAGACCACCACTGAATAAGAACTGCTAGTAATTTTCTTTTTTATTCCTTCTCTCTTTACATAGTCCAGGAGCATGTCACAGTGAGTATTTTAACTGTGTGATTTTTTTTTCTGGGTCTCTGAAAACTATGCAACAAGACTATTTAAAAAAATAATAAAGAAATATGATTAAGCTGTAGAGTTGGCCTGGGGAAAAATCTTTATCTCCTTCTCTGTGAGGCACCTTTGGCTTCTCCAGTTCTTTAGCCTCTTCTCATTCAAATATATTTGGAGCATTATCAGGTTGGTTCCTGATTATAGAATATAATATAAATATTGAACAACAAAGAAAAGGCATAAAACTCCCCCCCCCCAAGTAATAATTGTTTAATGTTTTAAAAAACTATGTAACTTTAGAGCCTAACCCTCACTGAAAGCCAGTGAGTGAGACTTAGGCATTTTCCAAAGTTTCAATAATTTACAGCAATTAATCAAGACTAAGGTTGTTTAAAATACACACAGGTATTTACAAGGGAAGCTAAGAGGCTGTCAAAACATATATGTGTATTTATACTAGTCCACCTCTTCTGATTTTTAAAGCCAGTTGAAGGCAGATAAAAAGGAGGAAGATGTTCAAACAGGATGTATACATCGGAGTCTTTCTTTAAATATCAAGGTGCATCTGAAAACATAACCAGATCTGTTGCCCAGTTTTGTACCCCATTTCTTACAAGAAAGATTACTGCAAAAAATAACATCATACATTGCCATTTATTATAGGCCAGGATCTGCCTTTAAGGCACAGGGCCCATGTTTTGGGTGGTGCAGAAGTTCACTGTTCTCTGTGCATCCTAGCATGCAAAAAGACTGTACTTCATTATCCTTTGGGATAGTGTAGACTGCTTTTCCCAGAACATGTGACAGCTCCTCATCTGGTGTACATTGCTACTGTTCCACTTAAGTCCAGGGAACTCTGACAGTTTATACCAGATGAGCAGCTGCTTGACCTGCTCTTCCACATATTCTGGAGGAGGAGCAGCACAACAGTGACTCTCTGGTCCTTGAACAGTGGCCCCTACAGGGTAAATATTTGCACCAGGATGCATGAATTGGAGAAGGTAAAAGTCCCAGTGACAATCTGGGCCTTCCAATGAAATATGTAATAAAGGTGGGTATGTGTGTGGAAAACACCAAAAGCTCAGAAATTGCATTTTATCATATTTATTGTTAGTTCCATATGTTAAGTGAATTGTGAAACAGGCAGTGGACATGGTAAGAAAATATTTGCTGTCTTGCAAATAAACAATGTTATATCTGATCCTCTTTACTCCATATTACACTTTTTTTTCTCACAGTTTTGCATGTGCTTCCACTGGTTCTTCTTAGGTATATGTCCAAGTTTTCCCCCCATCTGGTATTTCTCAGGCTGTAGCATTGACCTTGTGAATATATTTAGACACTTAGGATGCATTTTCCATCTTATGTTGCTGTGAGTTTAACAGAGCACTGCATCATGGGATTGAGCATTCCCACACTTATCCTTCATATGTCCCTGTTTCAGGATTTACACTTCATTTTAGCACAGTACTTCCACATACCTACTTGTGACAAGGTGCTCTGCAGCTTAGTGAAGTGGTATACATTAGGGGAGGTTTTCTCATCCTACCTTTTAGAAATTTCTGTAGTTTATAAAGTTCTTATGTGACACTTGGCATGATTAAGTGAGTGAATGTGATGCAAATGGAGTATGAAAAATCTGGTTTCTCCTCCTCCCTCCTGCTTCTGTTTTATGACTTTCTATTCATATTGCGTTTTTCTGTTGTAGGTCTTCCTCACTTTCTTTTGGAAATCAAATGAGCACTCAGAGAGTGCTATCAGTTGGTTTACCTAGACAATTGGCCAGAAAAGACATAAGCTTAAATGTCCTAGTTTAATCTTGAAAGGCCAGGTAAGGATTCCTGAGGAAAAGCAGAGTTTGGAGATCATCAGGAAAGGAGAAAAAACAGATAAAGACAATTCTCCTGAGCTAAGAGTGACCAGTTCTAAATGCTGTAAGCAAAAGGCATCCTGCACCTGAATGTTGCATAATTAAACTTTTCTTGTATGGGATTTAAACCTTGGAGGAGTGAAATCTGAAAATCCCACTTGGGAAACTGGAATTTTGACTTTGGGTTTTTATGTCTGAAATGTTTGTGCATGTCCTTTGCCAGTTTAGGGAAAGACAAATAAAATATTGATTTAACTTTTCCAGGAGAAAGCACCTGTTTTATTAAAGGCAGCCCCACCGCATGAGATGCCCCTGTGACAGTACTGATGGAATCAGGACACCCAGGCAGTTTTTTTCTCAATTTATAGCCTCTTTTACTAGTAAGTTCTTACCTATCTTTACCCTACCTAAACAACAGTCGAATAGGGCTCTACATTTTTTAACTATGATAATAATTAAACAATAAAGTGTAATCATTCTCTCAACACTCCTGCTCTCCTTCTGCACAAATCAGAAGCTACAAATGATCCTGATAATAGCAAGTCTGAAGTTTATAGGAACTTCCTATTGCCATGTGCTAAACTATAATTATTTCTATGTAGCACAGACACACTCAACTCATCCTATCTCTGAAAGTCATACTCACAATCAGTTCATTCGATTTGCTAGCTGTGGGGAAACAGACAAAACCAGTAGGAATTATTTCTTGTTGAAGTAACCTAACAAACTGTAAATTAGGTCCGGTCTACATGCTGTTACAGCACTGTTTGAACTCTGTTGATTTTTCTTAATCAAATGCAGTATGGTTTTATTATATTCGGTGGTTGCTATAATAGATATGTGCTCATACATAGTGTTATATTTGTACAGTCCATACTTGTGTGCAGATATAAAAAATTGAAAGCTGCTGGTTTATTTCCCCCCAGAATAAGAAACAACAGATTGCTTTATGTGCAGCCTCCAATAGGGTCTGGCAGCCTTATTCTGTCTTCACAGTATGATGTTTATCTTGGCAGCTTAATTCACAGATGTCATCCTACCTGGGTTCATGGTCCCTGCATTTCAAGTAAAAATATAAACAACAACCCATATTTATTAATAAATCTAAATGTAAGTGTAATAAATCTAAGTGTAAATGGAAACAATATATTTTGAAAATTGTTGCATTGAATTGTTTTACTTTATTATGCAATGGAAAGAATTAAAACTGGTACTAGTTAATTGCTTTCATGTTAGAGATTTGCAGCTAGCAGGTCAAGTCAGAAATTGCAGTGGCACTGCATTTCCAATATTTCCAAGGTTTAAAATAGCTCAAGAAATGTTATCCTTGGGCTATTTGTGTCCTTTGGCAAAGGAAGTTCATTTAATGAAATTACTTATCTCACCCATTCAGAGAGAGACAGACACAGAGAGAGAGACATCCATTTCCAAATTATTTCTTTAAAAGAAAAAATGAAGGCCAGATTGCATACAGAAGGCCTTCCTTATGAGAAACAGCCAAAGGAGGTCTTTGTGATTACAGAGAGGCCAAAGAGAAAAACCTCTCTGGTGTATTAGTTGTCAAATCTTCAGCACCCTAACTCAGTAAAGGTCACAGTTAGTTAATAAACTAAAAATTGTCATCAGCGTGCAGTAGCTTTGAGGTCATTCAGAAAGTTAAGGGTCATAGTAAAATTAATCTAACAGATGATCAACCAACCAACCTTTATAAAAGTATTTTAACTTTTTAAAACAGACATTAAAACATAGCAGTCTCGTGGCTGTGCTCACTCTGTGTACACTAGCCAGTGCTCTCAGCCTGTCCAGACTACTGCACCCCTTTCAGGAGTCTGATTTATCTTCTGTACCCCCAAGTTTCACCTCACTTAAAACCTACTTGCTTACAAAATCAGGCATAAAAATGCAAAAAAGTGTCACAACACACTATTACTGAAATATTGCTCACTTTCTCATTTTTACCATATAATTATAAAATACAGGTAAATCCCCTGAATATAAATACTTACATTTCAGTGTGTATTATATAGAGGAGTATAAACAAGTCATTGTATGAAATTTTACTGTGTACTGACTTCGCTGGTGCTTTTTATGTAGACTGTTGTAAAACTAGGCAAATATCTAGATGAGTTGATGTACCCCCTGGAAAACCCCTGCGTACCCCCAGAGGTACATGTACCCCTGGTTGAGAACCTCTGCAGTAGGCTGAATGGACAGTCATTATTTATTTTGGATTACATTGAAATTGACTGAAGTCGCTGCTTAATCAAATCTGGCCAGTTTAATCCTTTGGAGAATGCCATTGATTCTAGTCAGGGCTGACATTAAGGGGTAGCAAGCAGGGCAACTACCCTGGGCCGGGTCTACTGTTTTTGCTGCCCCAAGCAGTGCACTGAATTGCTGCTGCAGATGGCGGGGGCAGTCTGTGTGCCGTTAAGGTGGCATGTGTGTTTCCCCATCATCGGCAATTTGGCGGCAGCTTCTGTCTTCAGCAGGAAGACAGAAGCTGCGCTGCCGCGGACAGCTGAACATAGAAGCTGCAGCCGAATTGCTGCCGCCACGGAAACACACGAGCCACCCTAACAGCACATCGACTGCCCTCGCCATCTGCGGCAGCAATTCGGCTCGCTGCTTGGGGGCAAAACCACATGGACTGCCGCCCCTTGCAGATTCCCACCCCAAGCCGGCCCTGCAGCTATCCAGGGAACCATGCCACAGGGGGCCCCGCGTGGTGGGACTTGGGCTTGGGCTTCAGAAATGTTGCAGAAATCCAATGAGTGATCAGGTAAGGAAGGCAGGATGGGGGCTCACTCCTTAGTTTCTGCCTTGGACCCCACCAGGTCTAACATCAGCCTTGGTTCTAGTGAAGTTACATTAGCAATTAATTTGATCTCTGCTGAGCTTTTTGTAGAATCCAGCTACACAAGTCTCTTCTGTGTCATCTCATAGAGATTTTCTGCAATCACTTTCTTCACATTTAATATTTGTGGATTTGCATCACATGTGTTTTGCTTTGTGTGAACCAGTTCCAGGTCTGAAATCAAATCTCAGATGAAACCACTGCTCTTCACTCAGTTCTATTTCAAACAGCTAGCAAAGTTCACATGGTTTTGATGTGAAACCAAAAACTGATCCTAGTTTCCTTGAAATTGGGCTCAGGTTCAGACTTTGGGAAATCTTTGGATGGAGCTGGGTACAATTTGGCATGGGGAGGAGGTTTTTTTTTAAATGAAACTCCACAACTAGCCAAGTTTCATGTGATTTCTGAATTACTATGAGCATTTAAGGCAGGTTGAAATTCAGGCAATCTGCTGTAACTATGGTGCCCTCCTGCCCAAGATGGAATCTGCTCTGAGGGTGGCTCAGAAAAGGCAGGCACAAGAACACACCAGGAAATCTCTTCCACCTCAAGGGCACCTGTTCCAAACACCCCACAGTAATCACACAAATACCAGAATAGTACAATGCATATAGAAAAGGGAAATATTTGTTTAGAGGGATGAATGGAGAAAAACAGGGGAGAAGACAGAGGTTATATCCAACCACCTGCAGCCCCAGTGGCATCACAATACATAAAGGATAGATGCTGAGAACTGTGCCTAGACCCAGAGTTTGGTAATCCTGGGCAGCATTTGTCTGCCAGAGAGTCTTGGGTGCTTGCGGTTGTCTTCAGCACCAGTACACTTTACCCAACAAACCCCTCCAGCTCTCTTCTGCTGCTCTCTGCAAACCCACACAGAGCAATGACCTCCCAACATAGCTAGCTACCAGCTCCCTCCTTATTCCCAATGCAAGGTCACAAGACCCAATACTCGTGGCCCCATGAAGCTCTGGGCAACAGTGATACTGAGTCCAACTCTGTTTTGTCCTTCTCAGGTGATTCCTTCCTGGCATGGTGCACCTTCTGGCTTCTGTCCTGGGACATCCCCTGCCAGCTGCTCTGTTCCTCTAGGGCTCCGGGGTGGTTCTCGACTTCTTCACTGTGTGAGGGACTGTTCATTTTATACCCTCTTGTCTGGAGCTAGGGTGATCAGATGTCCTGATATTATTGGGACCGTCCCAATATTAGCAGCAGTGTTGATTTAGCAGGTCTGGTGAAGACATGCTAAATTGATGGGAGAGCACTCTCCTATCCATGTGTGTACTCCAGCTCCCTGAGAAGTGTAAGGGAAGCAACTGTCATCAACGCAATGCAGTGTAGACACTGCGGTAACTGGATCTAGCTATGTTGACTTCAGTTACATTATTTGCTTAACTGAAGTAGTGTAAATTAGCTCGATTTACCACGGTGGTGTAGACCAGCCCTATGTGTCCCATATACCTTACAGACTTCTGGCAGAAGATCATTGATTTAGCCATCACCCCCTTCAGGCAGGGCATCACTTTCAGCAAACTTACTCTTTACCAGCCATTGGCCTGCTAAACCCAGAGTTGTGAGTTCAATCCTTGAGGGGGCCATTTGAGGATTTAATTGGGAATTGATCCTGCTTTGAGGAGGGGGTTAGACTAGATGATCTTCTGAGGTCCCTTTCAACCCTAATAATCTATGATTCTATCTATGAAGTCACCAGTGGACAAATCAAACAATAGTTCCACATGATACCTCCCATCGCTCAGAGATTCTCTGAAAGGCAGCAGACAGCAATCTCTCAAACCATTCCTGATCTCAGCCAGGACTCACCTGCAAAGTGATAGCTGTTCTTCTTCCCATTCAGCCCTCAGTTGAGCTGTGGTCTCCTCTTTTAGTCCCTTCTGCTAATTCTGACATCTACTACAGGTGGCACAGTCACTGCTAATTGAGTCCACAGCAACTCTCCATCACAAAATAATATAACAATGTAAAAAAAAGCAAAATCACATTATCAAAATACAGTACAAATCTGTCACCTTCTGTTCCATTTGATATACAACTCATTACATTGTTCATCAGTGAGGAATGACTTTACCTGCTACCCAGAAGTATAAACTGACACACAATGGAATGGAGGAGAATTAAAGTTTTTTATAGTCCGCATGAATTGTAAATGTTAAGGGATTGTCGTTGCTTATGTCAGATCTTTATAAGATCCTTTATAAAGGTGGGGAGATTCTGACATAACTGATTGCCACACAGATAAATATATTCTCAGTAAGTGGGGGGATGGGAAGGGAGAGAAACCATTTAAAGCCAGAAACCGTTTGTGACTAAAAGGAACTGTGGATTGAATCAATCTTCACTTGGAATAACAGCTTACATGAAATTTAACTTTTATGGATTCAGGATTACAGGTACATTTACCTTAACACATTATTTTGTCCATGGATTTGTAATGAAATCTATCAATTTTTAATTGAGTTGTGCATTTAAGTAACTCTTCTTAGGAATAATTAAATGTGGGTGTTTTGCAGTATTATCTAAACATATTGTTTCCTTGTTATAGTGATGATGAACTCTGAATAATTAATTGTGATGTAAACTGTTAAAGAAAACATAGCTCTTAACCCACAGGAAACTAAATAGAGTGTAGGTACCAAACTCTGACTATAGCACTGAGTGGCAACTGGGGGAATCCCAGGCCTGGGATCAAGGTAGATTTCTGACTGTGAAAGCTGGGATTCTACAGTTGAGCAGGACCGTTCTTTCTTCCTCAGTGGTACCACACCCACTCATGCTGGCTTTTTCCAAGGCCTCTCTTAGACTGGGCGATGTAGACAGGCTGAAAAAGAAGGCAGATCATTAAAGGAGCAGAATTTTTGTGCTGGAAAGGATTGATATGGAACCCATAATTGCTAAATGCAGAGAGATGGGCTTGTGGGCAACAGGAGAAGGGCTGGCAGCTTCAAGATAGCCCAGTTACTCCAGGATATGGAGCTGAATCCAAAATCAATTGAACTCAATGAAAATCTTTAACGTGACTTCAGTGGACTGTGGATCAGACCCTTGGTGCATAGACAGTCAGATGGAGAGGTAGCACTTGGGAGAAGCCTCATTGTGGCCAGAATTTGGCATCCTTAATCATGTTGAGTAGTTCCTTACTCCACAAGCATGGAGTGAATGAGACTACTGGTGGATTTAAATACTCAGTGATAGTAAGGGTGACAAAATCCAGCTCTGCGTTTGGGGTGGATGGGTGAAAGGGTCACATATGAAGGAGAGTTAATCATATAGACACTGTTTAGCTAAGTGAAAAGTATTGTGAAGTCTGCAGTGACTCACAACTGAGCAGGGGCAGCTCTACACATTTCGCCGCCCCAAGCACGGCAGCATGCCGCTTGGGGTGCTCTGCCGGTCGCCAGTCCCACGGCTCCAGTGAACCTCCCACAGGCATGCCTGCGGAGGGTCCGCTGGTCCTGCGGCTCCACCGAAGCCGCAGGACCAGCGGACCCTCCGCAGGCACGCCTATGGGAGGTCCATTGGAGCCGCGGGACCAGCGGACCCTCTGCAGGCAAGCCACCGAAGGTGGCCTGCCTGCCGCCCTCCCGGCGACCGGCAGAGCGCCCCTCACGGCATGCCGCCCCAAGCACATGCTTGGCGTGCTGGGGCTTGGAGCCACCTCTGCAACTGAGAATGCCCAAATTCAGGGCATATCAGAAAATAGGGCATACACCCCCAAACAGGTAATATATTCTGTCAGATTCACTAAACCAGTAATAAAGAATACTCCTGGATGACTAAACTAGTTTTACCATAGAATCCAGCCAATCCCCTTCACATTCCAGCCCCTGTTTATCATCCAGGCAAACTAGACTTTATGGTACAAGGTTATTAAAACACAAAACACCACACATTAGGTTCTTCCAGTACCAAAAGACCAGTCACTCACCTTAGGTCACTGGATATTCAGGATCTTTACAAAAACATTGCAGTAGCCAAATCCTCTAGTAACTAAACTATAAATGTATTAGCTAAGAAAAGAAATGAGAGTTATTAAAAGGTCAAAGCAGATAAAATAAATTACTATTGAATCAGAATACACGAGTCCATTGTTAGCAGAGATATAAAGTCTGCTCATTCTCCATACGTCTCGTAGAGTTCTTCCATGTATCTTTCAGGGCCCCCCAGAATGGTTTTTTGGGACTCTCAGTATGATGGGTTCCCCCCAGGGTGCTGCCTGAAACTGGGATTCCACTGTGGCCGCCTGACCCACCAGCCTGGGTTCCCTTTAAACTGTACTTCTGTGCAGCCTGTCAAGCCTTGCTCCATGCCTCAGACTGCACTTTACCAGCACACATACAGATAGGGACACACCCAACTGCAGAAACAGATGCTGAAATCATATCTGCATGGGAAGGCTCAGTATTCAAGTGCATACCCCTCCTCTGGAGGGTATACTCAAAATTATACCGCCTTGCACTGCACAGAAATCTGTACAGGGTACCACTCATGAAATTCACCCCCTCCCTCAATGTGGAGAAGAATATACTCAACTTTATGCCCCAAGTATGATTACCGCACACTAGTTTTAGACAAAACAAAAATAAGTTTATTAACTACAAAAGATAAGTTTTAAGTGATTATAAGGGATAACAAACAGATGACCTAGAAAATAAAAGAAACACACCATTTAAGCTCAATATACTAAAGAAATTGGATATATGTAGCAAATTATCACACTAAATGTTTTAGGCAGATTGCAGAGATTCTTCTGAAAGGCAAGGTGCACTTCCTTGCAGTTTAAAACTCCAGGTATTCTTTTCACAGGCTAGAAAACTCTCTAGACTGGGTTCAGCCCTTCTCCCCTAGTTCAGTCTTTTGTTTCTCAGGTGTTTCCAGCCGTCTTCTTTCTTGGGTGGGGAGTCAGTGAAGAAGAAACCAGGATGATGTCACTCTCCTGCCTTAAAAAGCTATGGCATATGGCATATGGCATATGGCAGGAACCCTTTGCTTCCCAGTTTGATTCCTAGGCTAGGTCAGTGGAAAAACACTAATATTATGATGGAGTCCAGTACCAGGTGACTTGGTCACATGTCTCTGTACAGCCACAGCAGCCATAACTCAGAGACTGTTGGTAAAGTCCTCAGTAAGGCTTCCTGGTAGAAGATTAGCATCTCCAACCACCTATTGTTTTCCCTAATGGCCTTCCCAGCCAGCCATCTAGACTGATGGCATTCTGTCTAGTGGATGTTCTCCATGTGTAAACACATTTGTAATAGATGCATAGACAACATCTATTTCAGATACAAAAATATACATGCAAATAGGATAATCATATTCAGTAAATCATAACTTTTTCATACAGGACATATCTTGTATAAAATACATGACATATCTTGTATAAAATACATCATAGTTATGCCATAATCATATCATAACTATCTTTATGAAGAATATGGGGGTATAGTGTCACACTCAGTTCAAAGGCTCAAAGTCTCCCTGTTTAGAGTTCAGCAGATCTGAGATGTTGGATCAGTCCCATGAACCTATATTCATAGCTCTCTGGTACAGAAAGCAAGCTAACAGGTGGCCTCCCAGAAAACTCATCACAGCATATGTGTTCCTCTGACAAGGAACAGATACTTGAGTCTGTGAAAAGTCCCAATAGCACTTGCTTTGAAGATCAAATGCTTCAGCCCTAAGGCTTCAGTCTTGCAAACCCAATGTGATAGTCAAACAATTCTTCATTAAGCAAATTCTACATGCTAAATGTATGCCCTTTGATCTAATGACAATTGAGTACAGTTGCATACATAATGTAAATGTAATACAGAGTTACAAGACATGAAAAGGATTTAGCATCTACAGGTTAATTTTGTTATGCTGGTATACATTTAACAGGATGTAAATTAATGCAGTTAACATCTATTCTTGATTTTTATCAACAGAAGTGAATGGGTTTCTGTCTGCTAACCTACTTACATTCCTTTATTACCCACGCACAGTGAATTAACACCTCTTTGAGGTCCTGCCTTGAGCTGGCTAGCTGTCAGCACCACACCAAGTTAGGTTGATAGTATGTGCATTTAGAACTTGATCCAAAACTCACTGAAATCAGTGGGAGTCTTTCCATAGACCACACTAGGCTTTGGATCAGATCCTTTATGAACTTAGAGTTTTTCTATAGGTGTGATTTAACAGCAACTGCAGTTTCAGAATAATCAAGGAAACTGTATCAGTAGGATTTCCAGTTACATGCACTCCCTTCCATCCCACCTGTCCCTAAAAGAACTGTAATTCAAAACTCCCAAGAACACTAGTCTTTCCAATTAGACCACAGCAGCCCAAGTTTACATGGGATTGGCAGTAAGCTACTTGTTGCTATCTCTATCTTTGTGAGATTGCTAAAATGCTAATCATAGTGCTGTCCAGTCCCTCACTAATGCCACTTTGTCTCTATTGTCAAGGTGTTGTAGGAGTTATACAGTCATCCAGAGCAGAATGAGGTAAACAGAAGCTGGTTTAGCACCAAAACCAACTGTGAATACAACTAGTTTCATAACAAAATAGTCTCCAAGCCATGAAGTCACAGGTTTTCTAACTGTTAGGACACCACTGGTACACAAAGCAGCCAATAGCAAGCCTCCAAAAGGATTAATTTTCTAATCTCCTACCCATACTGAGAAAGTCACAAAAGTGGCAGTTCCCTAAAGGTTCTAACAGTGGATAGATATTCAGTGACATGCAAAGAATAAGACATGGCCTAACTCAGAATCACATTGCTGAACTTCTGCCCATTTTAGAGGTTCAGATAAAATGGCACCTGGATCCAAATCAACACTGGAATTTGCAAGGCCTGACCAAAAAGCTTGTTTCAAATAACAAAACCCCTTCTGGATTTTGCCTATTATCTCTTGAGAGAATGATTACCTAGTACTAATGTAAAACTGCAGTGTTTAGTGTCACAGTCCTGCACCTCTGCTCCCTCCCTAGTCTGCTCAGGGGGGCCCCTTTATGTGTCAGGCCTCCAGGCATTACATCTCCATGGGCAGGGACCCACATCCTTCTCCCTGCATACCAGGGATTTAGACTTGCAGTCCCCCTGTAATTCATTATGGGCTAGATTCATGAAAGAATTTAGGTGCCTAAATCACAGAATCAGGCCCCAGTGGGATTCACAAATCCTCCCACTCAGCTGTTGCCAAATGCTGTAGGCACTGTCACAAAGTTGCTCCTCTACCTTAATGGGTCCTGCGCTTATTGGCAGATTTGCTTGCCTCACAGATTTACCCTGTGGGTCAGGAAACAGCCCAGAAACCTTCTACTCTGGTAGAAGCCACAGTCCAGGTCAATTTCTCCTGTGTTTGATCAGGAGTTGGGAGGCTTGGGGGGGAACCCAGGCCCACCCTCTACTCTAGGTTCCAGCCCAGGGCCCTGTGGACTGCAGCTGTCTAGAGTGTCTCCTGCAGCAACAAATCCCTGGGCTACTTCCCCATGGCCTCCTCCCAACACCTTCTTTATCCTCACCACCAGCCCTTCCTCCTATGTCTGATAACACTTGTACTTCTCAGTCCTCCAGCAGTATGCCTACTCACTCTCAGCTTCTTGCATGCCTCTTGCTCCCAGTTCCATGCACACACTTCCTCTCCTCTGGCTCCCTGTGGTCTGACTGGAGTGAGCCCTTTTATAGCATCAGAGAGGCCTTAATTAGAGTCAGGTGCTTAACAGCCTCACCTGACTCTTAGCAGGTTAATTGGAGTCAGGTGTTCTCATTAGCCTGGAGCAGCCCCTGCTCTGCTCACTCAGGGAACAAAAAAATGCTTATCTAGTGGCCAGTATATCTCCCTTCTACTACTCTGCTGTTACCAACTGGACTGGATCTATCACAGTGCCTACATTCACTCACGAACATTTGTAATAAAAGTTCCCTTAATGCCTTTGTTTCTGCCTCTGGACATGCACACTACAGCCTCATACTTGGAGTCTGCACTCCTAAGCCCCAGTGCAATTCATGAACTGGCGGAAGTTAGGCATTTCTTTACCTAAATTGCCTACAGGGCCCAATCTGTTAAGCATGCTCTGAGCTCACCTACTGGATTTGTCCCCTGCAGTCAAGCTTACACGAAACAGCTCTGGAGTTATGAGGCCCTTTCTCATAACTTTTAGTACAGTGGTCAACGTACTCACCTGTGATGTGGGAAACTCCCAGTTCAAATCCTCACTCTTCCTGCGGGAGAGAAGGGATTTGAACAGGGGTATGCCACCTCTTGGGGATGTGGGAGGTATCATAACTACTGGGCTGTGCGATATTTTGATCTGGTACTCCCTCAATCTCTCCTGCTGAAACTGTTCTGCTGTGGATTAACTAATGAAAGAACCAGTGGACCAGAATGAGAGAGAATAACTCTGTAAACTGGTGGTAAGAATACTCACATGGGAGACTCAGGATGTAGTCCTCCTGCTCCATTGACTTTTTAAAATTATTTATCCACACTGTGTGAGCTTCAACAGGAGAGATACTGGTATATCAGGGATCAGGCACTCACCTGAGAGGTGGTAGATCCCCATTCAAATCCCTTCTTCCTCTCACCAGAGGAAGGAATTAAGCCTGGCTTTCCCATTCCCCCAAATGAGTATGACCACTGGGCTACAAGTTATGAGGGATGGCTTTGATGTGGGCACTTAACCCTACAAGAGGGTTTGCAGCTATTGAGTTTCCAGGCTAAGGGGAGGAGCCACTGGACCTAGGTCTCAAGTGAATGTGGGGGACAACAAAAGATAAAACAGGGACAGGAGTGAGGGTCACAGTGTTAAAATCAGGAATCCAGAGGAGGACACTGAGCAGAGAACCTTGGATAGCACCCACTGGTCCTGGAAGGCATCCAGGGAGCTAGTGGATGAGAGGATTTACAGTTGAAAATTCCAGCCAGAGATAGGTGCCTATTTCCAAAATAAGGAAGGGCTTAGAACATACTCCTCACCTTGGCGTCTCCCCTTGGCAAGACGGCTCCCCACGTAGCTTGCTGGCTTTGGTGAATCCCATTCTGAGGCAGCCATGTCTCCCCATTCATTGTATAGGAACCCTAGGTGCCTAACTCAGTCTTTGTGAATCCTAGTGATTTTTCTAGGCTCAGCATCATCACACCGAAGTTTCTTTGTGAATCTAGCCTTATGAATATCCCAGAAGGCCTGGCCTTGCAATCCGTAGCTCACACAGAGACATGTAACATTTATAGATACAAACATTTATGAAAAGTCCCTACATCTATAGCATAAAGCACATCTCAGTATAATAGTTCTTTCAGTTTTCCATGTTTCCAAGGTCTTGCATCTGTCATATTCAGAATTTTTGGACTGACAGTGACACATTCGATTGGAGGAGTGGAACAGGCTGGCAGATTTTGTCTGAGACAACTCACTCTATTAAGTGGGTTCTCTTTTCACCGAAGCAAGGCAGGTGGCTCATAATACAGGGGGAATAAATAGAAGTGGAAGTACTGACTAGAGCAAGGGTCAGCAACCTTTCAGAAGTGATGTGCCGAGTCTTCATTTATTCACTCTAATTTAAGGTATCGCATGCCAGTAATACATTTTAACATTTTTAGAAGGTCTCTTTCTCTAAGTCTATAATATATAACTAAACGATTGTTGTATGCAAAGTAAATAATTTTTAAAAAATGTTTAGGAAGCTTCATTTAAAATTAAATTAAAATGCAGAGCCCCCCGGATCGGTGGCCAGGCCCAGACAGTGTGAGTGCCACTGAAAATCAGCTCGCATGACGCCTGTGGCACATGTGCCATAGGTTGCCTACCCCTAGACTAGAGAGAGGATTTAAGAGGTAGGCTGAGCAGTTAGAAGGAAGAAATCTAGGAGCAGCCAGTCCTGGGGGGGGAAGACTTGATCTGAGCGGTATTAAAAAAGACATTAACGATAGAACAACAAAGTCAAACGGCAAAAAGAGGGTGAATTTTGGGATCTACAATGGACTTTGTTTTCCTGACCCAATCTAAAACACCTGATCATAATGAAACAATGAGTGTAGATCCAATCTATGATAATGACTCATGCCTGAAAAATATTTAACCATTGTCAGTTATTCTGATAATATTTTAATGGAAGTGACAGTGTTACTGTGATTTGTGAATAGTGACTGTGATTATTGTATTGCATTACTTGTAGGGTGAAATGAATAAACTAACGATGAAATTAATAGAAGAATAGATTAAAAATTAATGGTAACAAATAATGGGAGAAATTCTATCATTATCTTCCTGTCACTAAGCAATATCTGTGCCTTGCGTTTTGAACTGTATAATAATTATCTGGGTCAGGGTCTCATAAATGGAAATGTTAATACAGCAAGAATGAATATTTATATAATTGTACTTTGGAAAGACTGCTTTGAAAACTATAGTAATAAAAGATGGACACACACCGAGTTATTTTGCATTTGCTCCAGGTGTTGTGAATTAAGGCTGTATTTCTCTCTCTCTCTCTCTCTCTTTTACTGCTTGATATTTCAAGGCACAAACAGTAAAATCATGTTGGGCAAAGTGACATAAAATACTGTTATGTATCAGAAATTTTGTAATGTCCAGTGAGGGCCACACTGAAAAAGGATTAGCTGGTTAAATAACATCCCAAACATCCCATTTGGTGTAATGTCTGTCAGACATATACAAATGCATTGCATTTATGGTGGGATAGAAAGTGCCATTCATTTTTTTTGCCTCCTAAAAGAAGTTAACATACTGGATTCAAATTAAAAATCGTGAATAATTATATGTGTACTTGAAATACTAAAAGCCCACTTTCTTTTTCTCCCTCAACTGGATGCCAAAGAAACAAATGAAAAAGACAAGAGAATGGAAGTGATATACTTGCATCTGTCTAGCAGTTGCTGATAGATGTTGGTCCATTTTTCCATGCTGATTACATGAAAACAAATTCAGTGACATACAGTCAGTCATGAAATTGCATGCCTTTATAGTTCTTCACTCAGATGTTTTAACCATTTAATAGAAAATTCCACTTTTTAATAATGTTTGTATAGATAAATAGGCATTACAAAAGGAATGCATACCTAGATTGTAAGCTCCTTGAGGCAGGGAACATCTTTTCGTTTTGTGTTTGTACAATGCCTAGCACAACTGGAGTCATCGTCTACTATTTGGGCTCCTCAGTGCTGCGACCATACAAATAATAGATAGTAAACAATAGTAATAGTAATTACATGTCAAAACATTAAATATTTGCCAAGAAATCACAATGTGTATTTCATCTTTTCTATAGTTCTATTATTAGCTTTATGAGCAGCTATGTTAGTAGCTTTCTGGCTGTGTGTGGCTCTGAGCATATATCCTGACAGCTCAGGTTAAAATTTGCCATTGTTTGTATCCTGTGCGATACCACTGATTTACATGGGGCTAAACTGGATGGATACCACTGCAGAATTTGGACCTAAAAGGTTAGGGAGATGATTTTGCAAGCTTCATTGTTACTAAATTTCAAATGTGCATAAAAATACCAAAAGTAAAATACACCCGCATTGGTATTGCAATAATTGATAGACTTACACATTGTAGGCCAGATCCTCAGCTCAACAAAATCAGTGCAGCTATGGACTCGGTCCTATATCTTCTGCTCTTCAGTGATGCATAGGAGAACATCCTTTATTGGTCCAGTTTATTAGCTAAATTACCTCAAAAGAAGAAATGGTTTCTAGCCATTTATTCTCAGTATTGAATTAATATGGCCCTTGGTCTGGTATGATAAATGAGAACAATCTTGAGCCAATCTCTGATTAGAGGGAGATAAAATTAACAGTTTAACCTATCTGAGCAGCAATTAGTAATCTGGCACTAGACCTTTTCTCATTTTAGCTTCAGTGCCTTTTAACTTAATAAAATGAAATAAAATCTAGACTTTTTATCTGTCATTGGGGCTTTTCAGTTACAATAGCCCATGAATAAAGTACTAATATGCTGCCTAGGTGAAATGGCTGCTTTTCCAAACTGCAATTGATAATAATAGAACATCATAACATATTGTTAAAACTAATTATTTCAGCCAAAGTTCCAGCAGCAAAGAGCTACAAAACTACATGACTAAAGATAGCACACTAATTCTATATAAATGGGGCATGGTAGGAATATTTCAGTTGTTAGACCTACTATACAGGAGAAAACTAAGTATGTGGTCAAATTAATTACCAGATTCTGACTTGCTATATGGAAAGCCACCATCAGTGACGAATATATTCAGATAAGGTATACACATTAGCCTTTCCACTTTTTGTTCTAAGATTTAATTATGATCTTGCCTTCACCCATCATCAAATCACATATCATCATACTGTATAAGGCCAGTACTGGTTGAGACATTACAATTCATTCCATAAACTTGTGGTAAAAAGCTAGTAAGTAAAATAATGAATCTTGCCAGCTTTCTCACAGTAAGAGACAAAAAACGTCCTTTTAAAAAATGCCACTGCCATTTTCTTTCTCCCTCTATGTCCCATCAGGGAAGTTAAGAACTGCTTAGCCCACTTCTTGGCCATGTGTTAAGAAAGACAAGACACAGGAGATGTGGTTTAAATAGGCCGCAACTTTATTAACTTAAGTTCTCTAGGAACTATCTGGCAATAAGTCATACAGTGCAGATCACCATTACTTCCTTAATGGTTTCCACCTGCCATCAGCCCTCTACCTCTCCACAGCTAGTCCCCAGCCTGTTGCTGAGCCTCTGTTGCACTCCCCTCACCTAAAGGTTAAAAGAGGTTGTCTCCTCACTGTACCAGATATAAGAAGCCCCAAATCCATTCTCCAGCTTCTTTAGGAATGCCCTCCTCTAAATTCACTCCCAGTTCTGAGTTATCAGGGAACCAGACCACCTGTGGGACAAGTACCTCTACTGTCACCGTCAACAAGGAGGTGCCAGCACTTAGCTTGGCTGGCTGCCCTTGCCAATAACAACCAGATTCCCAAGTAGTTAGCATGTCCCTTCCTAACATCGGCCAAAGATTCATTTGCTGCCCCATTTGAGAGGAGTACCTCGTTGTCCCTGAATAACTCACACTTAGCCACAGGAACCCTCAGTTTCCAATTAAAAAGGAAAGCAGTTGGCTCTCCTTTATGGGGATTTGGGTAGGCTTCCTCCCATACTGTTTAAATATGTTTCGCTGAGCATTAAGATTGTTACTTGCAAGGACACTCACCACACCGTGCAGCCCTTCCATGCCAGAGGAGCTCTCTCAATGGCCCTGGGCACCTGTTCCTTCATTCCCTTTCTGAATTGATCAAAGCTATTGGTCTGCAAGCTGATGATGGTTACTTGTTTACTCCTTAATATCTGGACACTGTGATCTGGGAAACCCCAGACCAGTGATTCCAAATTCTGTCACATGGGAGATAGCATTCCCTGTACCACAAGGGCAGTAAAAAAGGTCAGAGCCAGATATATTCATTTATGTGGAAATGAAGATCCATCATCCAATCAAGGTGCATCATAGCTATATATATCATACCACATAACACCTAGGTAGTCTTTTTCTTTATGACTTTGCTTGGTTTTCCAAAATAACTCCAGGATAATATTTCTATTTCATTGTGATGTTAGAACAAAGCAAATACATATTTAAGCAGGATGAATGCCATTTTACAGTATGTGAATTACAGTACACTGAGTTTAGATTTATGTTCACTTGAATAGAAGTACAGATTAGAACTTGGATTTATATAGCACCATTCATATTCAGGGTATCTTAAAGCATTTTACAATCTATGAGACTAGCAATCCAATCACTGTGGAAGCAGATATGTATTCAGCAATAGCTCACATACATCTTCAAAATTATTTTCATTGAGAGAGAGATATTGGAGTTACCCTGTACTTTTTTCAAAAAAAGAAAAGAAAAAAGAAAAAGAAAAGAAAGACATAGATTAACTTCCCCCTGAACAATCACAAGAGATGGGCAAAAGATAATTAATCAGATTACATAATAGCACATAAGCAGCTTTTGAATTTCAAAGCACTACACAAACTCCAAGCCTGATTGTATAAATCCCTACTCACATGAATAGTTGCTCTGAATTCAAGAGGACTTCTTGGGTGATAAGGGTTTGTAGGAACAGCTTTTTTGTGCCTACTCTTCAGAGGAACAGGTCACTTATGCTGACCAATCTGGGTTGCTTGGTAAGCTAGAAGCAAGCAAACAATATGCATTTGAATACAGGTAAATGTAAATGTATATATCTAGGAACAAAGAACACGGGCCATACTTGTCTGATGTGGGACTCTATCCTGGGAAGTGAATCTGAAAAAGATTTTTAGGTTGTGGTGGATAATCAGCTGAACCTAAGCTCTCAGTGTGACACTGCAGCCAAATGGGAAAATGTGATGGTTGGATGCATAAACATGGGAATCTAAAGTAGGAATAGAGAGATTATTTTAGATCTTTATTTGCCACTAGTAAAACCACTGGTGGAATACCGTGTCCAGTTCTGGTGTCCACTATTTAAGAAGGATGTTGATATTGTAAGGTGAGCAGCAACAGGCACATTAGGAGAGCAGAAGCCATGGACTAAGAAGCAGAGAGTCACAACCTCAAATTCCACCTAAATTACATAAAAACAATGTAATATCAGGCTGTGAAAGAGGCGCTTCTGTCCTAATAGTACCCACCATCACCAGATAAAGAAACAGATCTTAATATGTTTACAGAATACTTTGTTTGATAGCATTCTGTCTGGCAAGGAATCACTTATCAACAGTTTTGATTGTGAAATCTATACTTTATTGTTTTGCCTTTATGGTCCCTACTTATCTGTTGTTTATCTGGATGGTTTCTGTCTGATTCTTTGAATGTTTCTGTTTGTTTCATAACTAATTTTGCAAGATTTAAATCAACTACGGTGGTAGGGGATGATTGGTTAAGAATTGTTTCATAATAGGCTAGGATTGCTGAAAAATACTGTTTAGTTTAAATAACTGGTTAAGGTATAATCAAGCAGACTCAAGTTTAACTCTATAAACTGAGGTCCGAAAGGAAGTACTTTGGAACCTAATTTCAGAACACAGCCCAAGATCAGAGCTGCCAGACCTCAACACTCTGCCAACCCTACCCTGGATGACCTAAATAAGGGTAGGTGCCTTTTGCTCAAAGCCCTAGAAATTGGGAAAGGGTAGAGGGTGCCTAAATTAACTGGATTACATCTTGAGCCCACAAAGGGTAAAGGTGAGGTGCCCTAGAGTGTGTGAGTAACAATATATTGAAAGGGATTCAGAGAATAGTCACTAGAATGAATATAAATAAAATAATAATAGTGTATGGAGATATACCTATCTCATAGAACTGGAAGGGACCCTGAAAGGTCATTGAGTCCAGCCCCCTGTCTTCACTAGCAGGACCAATTTTTGCCCCAGGTCCCTAAGTGGTCTCCTTAAGGTTTGAACTCAGAACCCTGGGGTTAGCAGGCCAATGCTCAAACAACTGAGCTATTCCTTCTACCAAGTACTAATGAAGTGTCCAACCAGGAAAGTGTTAATTGATTGTGAGTCTCAGCAAATTGTCAAAATGTTCCAGACATTCAAAAGATGTCCAGAAAACTCAGAAACAGCATTTTGTCCTGGTACCTGTAACCTGTTGCAGCCTTTGGCCAGCTGAAGAGATTAACCAGTGAAGAATCAATACATGCCTCAGGGATCACCTCCTGAGACCTATCATGTATAGTCATTTTAGCCTATCCCTCAACACAGTCCCAGTGAGCATACGACCTCTACTCAAATTATTGGGTTAGCCCTTCCCTCCATATTGAATCAGACCCGCTGAGTGGCCAAGAATGAGAGAAAGGTAGATAGCTTGGGAAAGAAGAAGTTGCCATCTCTTTTCTTCCTCTCCTCCCACTAGTCGCCAGAATAATCACTGTGCAAATCTCCTTGATATGCAACAAAACAGTTCTCTGGAGGCCTATCCTCTGTGATACCAGTCCCAGTTTTAAGATCTTGTCACCCAGAGAAGGCCTTGGTGCCTTGTCAGTGAGTGTTTTAAACCAGGATACAGATGTGATACCAGGAAATAACCTGTGTTCTATTGAAACGATAAAGAATGCCAGAACCATGTGGCTTCTAAATGCCCTAAAATTCTGGCCTCACCAACCTCAGGTGGTAATTATGCATTGTGCATTCAGCTATGCTTACCTCTAACTGTAACATGAATGTGTTCCTGGTACTACATTGATTTTTAATGTATTACTGAATTCAGGCTGTTCCATGTAACTGGAACCCACAATTATCTGGCCCAGAAGTATGCATGCCTCTGAGGGGCATGGGGCATTTGTTTACATATTTAGCTGGCATGTTTGTTTGACTTTTAATGTGTGATTCGATGAAAAATATATAAGCCAATTTTTGAATAATTTCATGCCTTAATTGTTCAGAAGTATACTATGGCAATTGAGAAGGATATGTTTTTTGGTACGAAATGGAAATTAACATTGAAACTTGTACTGCTATGCAGTATTGTGCACCTGTAACGTAAAAAAGCCATAACTTCTTCAGAGCTAAACTTCTCCTTTCTTCACATTAAATTTAATACACAATGTACATTTTTTTTTATTTTGAGGTGTCTTTATTTTTAAGTTAGAGGACTCAATTAGCCACTGATGCCAGATTACCATTCCTTTAAAACTATCTTGTCCTGAAAGTGTACTTTCAGATGCATAATTGACACACTTTTGTGGCTATGGAGATCAATTGTTTCTAGTTTGGACAGTCCAATGACAATGATGAATTGTCCAAGCATACATTTGTGAAAATTAAAACAAAGCCCTTTTTCAACATGTTAAAAATTTGCTTTTTAATCACATCTTGGGGTGCATAATCTACTATTCACCCTCTTGTAATAAAAATTAACAAACTCTTATCAGGAAGCATTGTATGTGCTATCTTGATTTTAGTTACCCATGAAAGAATGATGAATGAATTATAATCAAATTCCCAGTCCTTCTGATAAACACATAACACGGCCATTAATTAAAGTTTGACCATTCCATTCTAATGTATTACTGCTACCGAACTGACATCTGTTGTGCAGGGGGTTGGAGAGTAAAACATAAAAATGGCAATACTGGCTCAGACTAATGGTCCATCTAGCCCAGTGTCCTGTCTTCTGACAGTGGCCAATAGTTCAAAGGGAATGAACAGAATAGGGCAATTACCAAGTGATTACCCCTGTCATATGGTCTCAGCATCTGGCAGTCGGAGGTATAGGGATATCCAGAGTATGGAATTGGATCCCTGACCATCTTGGCTAATAGCCATTAATGGACCTATTTTCATATAGCTAATTCTTTTTTTGAATCCAGTTAAGATTGAAGCGGCAAAGGTGCTCTTCACTCTATCAACATATGTACATAATAAAAAGAACACTTTGCACAGAAAATATTATCAATTAACTACAAAATATGATACAACATTTATACACTATGGATTTCCAAACATTAGCTAAACATTAGTTCTAAATCTGACTGACAGTAATCATATGATTACCTGTGAAACATCTTAAGAATCAAGTTAGAAGTAATGTGCAGCTAATGTTTGGAAATACATTGTATATAAATGTATCATATTTTGTAGTTGATAATATTTTTACTTCAAAATTTTTAAATAAGAATACAGGTACTCATCCATGTATCCCATATATTAAAAATCACCATATAAACAAAAAGATTGCTCACAATGAAGCTATCTTAGTCCATACTCACCTCCCCAGCCATTACAAAAAGAGTGGGGAGGTGAGGCAGAAGGCAGCAGAGGGAGATTAGCTATGCGGTATGCCTGGTAGGGGTTAACAATTCTGGGCTCTGCTGAGCCAATATCCAAAATCAGGGACCCTTTGCAGAGAGTACTCTGCCTGGTGTCTCTCTTTTCTTTATGTTGAAGCAGTACCCGATTGACTACTGCTGCTGATCTCAACTGTGGTGATGTATCCTGGGGAGGGAATCACTCTCTCAAGCAACCAGTTTTCCAACTATTCAGTGATTTATACATTTAAACCAACAGATTGAATTTCACTAATATGGAATAATCTAGGAAGCCAATCATACTGGAAATTACTTTTTGTGTGGAAGACACAGAATGTCAGAAAAAAATGAAGCCAATCCTCAAAAGAAAAAAATAATGGAGAAATCTACTAGTAAATGCAGAGGAAGTGGATTCTGAATGCACATACTGATCAATAATTCAGTTCAATAGTTCAGTAAATCTAGAAAGAGGAGCTGAAGTGGTGAAGAATACCATTTCTCTTAGAATTCTCTTAAATTCACAAGAAACTACAAACAACTGAAATCCCAAATTCTAATCACCTGAAATTCAGTTCTGATCATATAGTTTAATCTTTTCCATGAGTGGACAATTACCATGGTAACTCTAATGTTCTTTCTAGAGCTTAAGATCAGTCACACAAATACCATAGAGCAATTCCGGCAATTAGAACTTTGGAGCTACATGTTTCTCACGGTTTACTCTTAACTGGTTAAAAGGAATATTTTATTGCTGTACTAAATTGTTCATTCCAATGATACTGGCCTGAACTGAAAACAAAGTACAATTTCATGTCAGAGAATATGAATGCTTTACTGGATTTTAGCTCCATGAATGTTAATAACAACAACAAGTATATTCTGTCTTAATGAAAATGAGACAGAACCTAATATGAATATTGACCATTATTTCAAATATCTTCGCCTTTAAAATGAGTATTTCAAATTTTAAAAAGTTAAATGAATGTTAATGTATCTGGCATTCCAAAGAGCAGTATGTCTTGATTCTGAAGAGCGGTGTTAGCTCTTAACTAGTGATAAGGAAACTTTAAAAAGTTTTTCTCATCACCAAAGAAACATCATCCACATATTCTGATGCTTATTTGACCTCTTTGGCCTTCAGCTTGAAACTTCTTAAAATCAAAATTTTGTATGAGAGGCAATGATACAGAAAAAAATGCTGAAAAATTTAATTTTGCATCTAATTTCTGCAAAGTACTTTACATACTTTTGAATTTAAAACTGCACTTTTATGAAGCTTTATACTGAGTTTAATTATGTGTGTATGCTGAAATAATTCTATTTTTCATTATTTAAATGATTTGAAGTGTTTGTGAGCTATTTCCAGTAAAATTACATATCATACTAACCAATTCTACCAGATGATGAGATACTGTGGTTATATTTCCTTATAAAATCAACTAAAAAATATTACTTGCCTTTTGGAATATTTGCTATCTACAGTAACATATAAACTGTATCTTTGTAAGGACCTTGCAACTATGTCTTTTTAATATTATGGTTATAAACCTTAAGAGACTAAGGGTATGGCTACACTTACAGCTGTACAGCGCTGGGAGTTACAGCTGTCTTCGTACAGCTGTGTAGGGAAAGCGCTGCAGTGTGGCCACATTTGCAGCATTTGCAGTGCTGTTGGGAGTGGTGCATTGTGGGCAGCTATCCCTCAGAGCACCTAGTCCCATTTTGGCTCCGTGGCTTGTGGGAAGGGGACGGAATGGTGCAGATCATTCTGCTTCCTGTCTCAACGCCCCGTGGTGCATCGCTTCACATCCCAGCAGTCACTGTTTTTCTGTCCACGTTTGGCGCCATTGTGTCTCCCAATGGTTTCTGTGCAGAGCAATTTCTGTGGGAAATGGAGCCCGAGCTGCTGAGGACTTTGCTGATGAGTGTTGCCAGCACATCACGTTTGGCAGTTGAGCTATTCCTTCAGCTCCAAAGTGACAGTGAGGAGTCCGACTATGATATCGAGTCGCCTGACGCGTATGACACTAAATTGCTTGTGCCATTCACAGAAATGCTCAGCACCATGGAACACTGCTTTTGGGCTCGGGAAACAAGCACTGAGTGGTGGGATCACATCGTCATGGAAGTCTGGGATGACGAGCAGTGGCTGTGGAACTTTCGGATGAGAAAACCACTTTCATGGGACTTTGTGAGGAGCTCACCCCCACCATGGGGCACAAGGACACGAGATTGAGAGCTGCACTGCCAGTAGAGAAGCGGGTGGCTATTGCAATCTGGAAGCTGGCAACTCCAGACAGCTACCAATCGGTCGCGAACCAGTTTGGAGTGGGAAAGGTGACTGTTGGAATCGTGTTGATGCAAGTTTGCAGGGCCATTAATCACATCCTGCTAAGAAGAACTGTGACTCTGGGGAACATGCAGGACATTTTGGATGGCTTTGCACAAATGGATTTCCCTAACTGTGGAGGCGCGATAGATGGGACGCATATTTCTATTCTGGCACCACCCCACCTAGCATCCGAGTACATTAATCGGAAGGGGTATTTCTCTATGGTTCTCCAGGTGCTTGTGGATCACCGTGGGCGTTTCATTGACATTGACACAGGCTGGCCTGGAAAGGTACATGATGCACGCATCTTTCGGAACAGTGGCCTGTTCAGGAAGATGCAGGCCGGGACTTTTTTCCCAGACTGGAAGATCACAGTAGGGGGCGTCAAAATGCCCATTCTGATCCTTGGAGACCCCGCTTACCCGTTAATGCCTTGGCTTATGAAACTGTATACAGGGAAGCTTGACAGAAGCAAAGACCGGTTCAACTACAGGCTGAGCCGGTGCAGAATGACTGTGGAGTGTGCTTTTGGCCATTTAAAAGGGCGCTGGAGATCTCTGTATGGGAAGCTAGACTTGGGGGAAAGCAGCAACCCTGCGGTTATATCCGTGTGCTGTACCTTCCATAATATTTGTGAAGGGAAGGGTGAAACATTCAGTCAGGAATGGACCTCCGAGGTTCAATGCCTGGAGTCTGAATTTGCACAGCCAGAGAGCAGGGCTACTAGAGAAGCCCAGCACAGGGCTACAAGGATTAGGGATGCCTTGAAGGAGGAATTTGAGGCTGAAAACCAACAGTAATGTTTAGTGTCTTGCACGGGAGTGAAGTGCAGTGGTTACAATGTTAGTAGGAATCTGTGTTTGCTAAGCTGATTTGCAGTGCCTTTTTCATTCCTGGGCTATGGTATCTTTCACTTTCTGCAATAATAAAGACTGTTTTCAAAGCCAAGAATTCATTTACTGAAAAGAAAATAACTTTATTGACAGACACACCACATTTTGGGAACCTAAAAGGGCAGAGGGGTGGGGTGGTGAACTGTCCAGTCACAGGTTTGAATATGTCCTGTCTGGAGTGCTGAGCAATGACTGCTGCACTTCAGGATGAAAATACTGCATGGTGATGGGGGCTGAGTGCAGAGGGTAAGGGTCGTAGTTCTCAGGGCTGGTTGGTGAACGTACAGGTGTTGGGGGCAGCTGGTGGTGGTAAGAACCTGGATGCTGGGGAAGGGGGTTTGGAGCTGACATTGGGGCACAAGGGAAAGAGCTTTGGGACGGGGGGGGCACGGTAGTGCTCTGCCTGCATGGCTACGAGTGACTGGATAGAGTCCGCTTGGTGCACCAGGATGCTTATCATCTGCTTTGTGCTTTTCTTCTTAGCTGCTGCATTTCTCTGGCGGGGCCTGCTTTCCCTTTCCCTTCAGTCCTGCAGTTTTTTCCTCCAGTCCTGCAGTTTTTCACTCTCTCTGGCAGAGTGATCCATAACTGCTTTCAGCATGTCTTCTTTGCTTTTTCGCAGCTTCTTCCTGAGGTTTTGTAGCCTCTGAGCAATGGATGATACGGGCAGTCGAGTAGTCAAGGACACTTTTCGAAAGGCAAAAAAGGCAACAGTTAACATAGGCTGCATAGTTTATAATCTCACTCAGTTATTCCCACACAGTGAAGGAGTTTATAGTCTTCACTTTGGCATACTTTTCCCATACCAAACAGAGCACACCTAACCCACAGGAGCCAGAAAATGGTGAGTAAGGGGTACTGATTGCTTCAGGGATGTGCAGGGGTTTCTGTGCTTTGGGGAAAGCAAACTACTGCAGGGGGCATCTACACTGAACACTCTCCCAACATTTTCCACAGGAGTTAATCCTGGAAGCTATCTCGCTGCTGCGGGTCACCTGGGAAGGGGGAATGATTGCTTCAGGGATGTGCAGGGGTTTCTGTGCGTTGGGGAAAGCAAACTGCTGCAGGGGGCATCTATACTGAACACTCGCCCAACATTTTCCACAGGAGTTAATCCTGGAAGATATCTCGCTGCTGCGGGTCACCTGGGAAGAGCAGGAGGGTCTTCTACAGCAATGCGGATTCCGCCCTGGCCCCTATGCAGCTTGCCTGTGTGCAGCAATGGTTCCCCCACTGGTTGCGGCACAGTGGCGCGGATGCATTAGCCTAACTGGGACAAGGACCACAGCGGCTCTCCCTATAAACTTGCACAAGTGCATTGCCCACGCTCTGGCTGAAACTTTTGAAGAGATTACCAAAGCCTATTACTGTGACGTGATAGACCACATCAATGGGAAATTCCACATCTAGGCATGCACGCGTGCAGCCTTAACCCCCCCCCCCTTCCGAAACATTTCCATCCTGAAAATAAAAGCCGCTTACCGGGAACCCGCTCCTCTGCTTGTCCTTCACCAAGTACCGGCTCCTGCGACTGGCTACCTTCCTCCTGGCTTGAGAAGAGCTCCTGGCTGTATGTCTCCTGGGACTCCGGGGTGTCTCCCTCCACCCCAGTACCCTCAGTCTCGGTTTCCTCCTCCCCTCTCCCTCCCCCTCCTCCTACTCCTCCTCTCCTCCACCCTCCTCCCCCCAGCTCTGAAGTGTCCATCGTGGTTGCTGGATTGGCAGTGGGGTCACCCCCAAGTATCGCGTCCAGCTCCTTGTGAAAACGGCAGGTTGTGGGGGCAGCACCAGAGCGGCGGTTTCCCTCACGGGCTTTGCAATAGGCACTCCGCAGCTCCTTCGCTTTAACCCTGCACTGCACTGCGTCCTGGTCATGGCCCCTTTCCAGCATGGCCCTTGAGATCTGCCCATAGGTATCGTAATTCCTACGGCTGGAGCGCAGCTGTGACTGCACAGTTTCCTCACCCCAAACATTGATGAGGTCCAGCAACTCGCCATTGCTCCATGTTGGGGCTCGTTTGGCGCATGGAGACATGGTCACCTGGAAAGATTCTGATTGCACTCCACACCTGGCTGAGCAAACAGGAAGGGGATTTTTAAAATTCCCGGGGCATTTAAAGGGCGGGTCACTTGAGGCCAGGGAAGTAGAGTGCGAACTGATGAGCAGAGTGGCTGAACAGGCATTCTGGGATACTTCCGAATACTCTGGAGGCCAATTACAGCGCTTTTGGTGGCCACACTGGCGGAGCACTGCTGCATCACCAGCGCTGCAATCGCTATATCCCAGGCAGAGCAGGAGTACAGCCAGCGCTGCAGCCAGGGAGATGCAGCGCTGTATGTGCCTTGCAAATGTGGACTGTGAGTAAGTTGCAGTGCTGTAAACCCACCACCAGTGCTGCAACTCTCCAGTGTAGCAAAGGCCTAAGTGTTTGAAGTTAGAATGCAAAGCATAACAATTTCTTAATCTCATGCCCAGGTCCATACGTCCAAGCGCAATCAGATAAAATGTGTGACATTTCATCTTGCTTTAAAGTAATGGAACATGATTGAAACAGTTATATATTATGCATTCTTTAGACAAACATTGAAGATAAACACCTTTTTTTAGACATTGGGGCAGAGAACTAAAATTGATGTGATTTTCAGCACTGAATTTAACATTTTATTTTTGCTAAAACAGCCATTCAGTGTGAAGCTTCATAGAAATAAGATGCATTAAACATAGTTGTCATGCCTGCACCTGAAGTCTGATCACATTGCAGGAAAATTAACAAGACTTAGGACATTGGTTGTACGTTTATGTGATGGTGTGTTCAAACTCCACACTGAGCAACAAAGATTTAAGGGCTCATTTTGGGCTCTGCCAGCCCTGCCCTGCCACACCTCCAGCAAATGCACCACTTGCTGGAGGAATTAAAAGGCAGTAAATTAACTCAGTTGGTGAGAAGTGCTGAAGGTAAACAAACCTGCAGCTATGGCTGCAGTAGGGCAGAACGAAACCTAAAGGCTCTGATGCTGCTGTCCAAAGGGGCCCTCCGTGAGAAAATGGAGGACCCTCCACACAGACAAGCAGAGAGGGAACTATTCTGTGGCCCTGGATGCTGGCGACTCTCTCTTGCTTCCTTGGGAATTGGATTTTCCTATCGGATGAAGGCCTTGGACTGAGGGGATCCTGGGGTGAGATGAGAGGAAGAGGCCCATGGAGGACAATCTTAAGTAGTCTTGGTTGACAGGTTACTGGTAGCTAAAAGGGCCCTAGGTTGGAGCCTTGGCAGTCTGGAGTTGTGGCCATGACCACTAGGCCATGCTTCCCAACCAGACCCTGTGTGGAGACCAGTACAGTTTAATTATACATAAAGTTATTGGACATTTTACACTTCATAGCTCCTTTAATCCGAGGATCTCCTCATGGTTTAGACTTGTATTAAGCATTTACGTATCTAATCTCTAGGGTGTGTTCACAACCCTTGATTTCTGCTCATATAGACACATATATGTACACAAAAGGTGTGTGTGTGTGTACTTCTTTGAAAGCTCCCTGTGAAAAGATGCCTCCTGTGGAGGTGAATAATTATGGTTCTGTATATTCTACACATGGGTAAACCAAGAGAATGAGGGTCAACATTTTCAAAGTTTGGAGTCTAAATTTAAGCATGTAAATAAGGGCCTAAATTTAAGCATGTAAAGTCTATTGTAGTTAGTGGAAAGACTCCTCAAAGATATTTAGTGTCCTAATTCCTACCGAACCAGGGGAAGTTAGACACCTAAATAATGTTGAGGATCTGGACCTAAGTGTCCTAATTTTCAGAAATGTTAAGCACCCAAGGTCCCATTTCTGGGCACCTCTAAAAATCTGGGCAATTATTTAGATGTGACACATGGATTTAGGCATCTAACTGTATTTACCTAGGTCTGAACATTTTGGTTAAGTAACTTACCCAAGGTCATACAACGAGTCAGACACAAAAGCTTAGTGAAATACTGTTCCATTGAACTATATGGCAAAACACCTATTCACTTCAATAGGGCTAAGATTTCACCCCAGCTCCAATGTTTAAGATGGGTATTGAATTTATAACAGTGTTTAGTGTTTAGACTTTATGAAACCCTTGCAAGATGCTGCATGCTTAATTTCACTTATTATATCTTTATAACATGCTATAAGGTAATATTTAAGTTTTTCCTTTATAACTGTAAAAAAATGTTGCCCTGAAACTGTCAACCTGTCAGAAGTGATCATCTCCTGCCCATCAAAAAGGCTATCAAAACTCAATGGACCATTGTGGGACATCACAATACAAAGACTTTGTTAATTGTCCCTTCACACCCATGAAGAGGTTTGTCGCACAAGGGCTCATCCCATCAGCTTGAATTTTGGAAGAAGGAAATAAAAATATTCAACAAGATTTTTTTTCATCCGTTTTTCTGTTTGGAACCTCACGAGGCTGGAGCTACAAAACAGAAGCACAGATTCCTCAGGGTCAGCCTGGGTTAGTCCTAAAAGATATTCTGTTCTGACAGACTACTACAACTCTGTCAACTTTTAGAACCATAAACTGTAATTCACTTGTGTGTATATGTTTGCCTGCTTTAACTTGTAAATAATTCCCTCATTTCTTTTTCCTAGTTAATAAATCCCTAGTTAGTTGCTATAGGATTGGCCACATGAGCTGACTTTGGTGTAAGCTCTAAGGCACCAAGTGATCTGGGGTAAGTGACTGATCCCTTGGGACTCGGATTTAACTTAAATTTTAGTATCAGAGGGGTAGCCGTGTTAGTCTGGATCTGTAAAAAGCAACAAAGAATCCTGTGGCACCTTATAGACTAACAGAAGTATTGGAGCATAAGCTTTTGTGGGTGAATACCCACTTTGTCAGACACATGGTCTGTGCTTATGCTCCAATACTTCTGTTAGTCTATAAGGTGTCACAGGACTCTTTGTCTCTTGAATTTTAGTGTGACTTTTGGTGTAAGAAACCAGCTATCACTAAATCCGGCTTGCCTGGGTGGTGAGAGAGACTGGAATGCCCAAAGGGACTGTCTGTGACTCCATGGTAAGACTGATATAGTGCTTTAGGAGTTCACACTTGTTACTGGGTTGGTGAAAAGTAATTATAGAACATACAGTTTGGGGTCTCTGCCCTGCTTCTTGACAGTCTGTCCTGAGGCTGGCACTCACATTCATGAACCATTCCAGACAGCGTGACAAATGCATTTGAAAATCCTTATGCAGGAACGTTAATTGAATATAAAAATACCGAACACTATTTTTGGTAGACAGATTTTCTTTTAATAGATAAATGAAACCAATAATAATTCTTCCTTTTACATGATATTGTCTTTCACTAAGTATATAATGTTCCAGAGATTCCATTATGCAAAAAATGTTAAACTTCATTCTTATTAGTGTTCGAATTTATTTATCTAAATGAAGTAGAGTGGAGGCAGGTTGCCATAGCTACAGAAGATCTCTGGAATATTTTCTTCTTAATTGCTGCATATGTATATACAAACAGCTTAACCATATCTTTCAGTTTCAGTCTGAGACTTTGAAGTCACAAGAATAACTTTGAATTTGAATTCCCTGCTGATAGAAGGAAGTCTATAAAGGGAGCCAGGAAAAATGAAATCTTGTCACTGTATAACTCCTAGTACAGAAGCAATGATTTCTTCTTTACAATATTCCTATCAAGAATCTTGCACAGTGTTTTAGGGCTGCAGTCCTCTATGAAATTATGATGTGCATGTAGAATACTGTTTCAAGTGAAACAATGTCAGAAATTTACCCAGAAACAAGAATTTTAATTGCTTGACCTGAAATAGTGCTAGGTGCAAAGATTAACACTGCTTCCAAAGCCTCCTGTGTTGGGCATTTGATTTTTTTTCTTTGCCATCATTTGCTATTTCTTCCCATTTTAGCTTATAATGCTAACCCATTAAGAGAAACAAAAAATCTACTTTATATTGGTTAGGAAAAATATTTATTCTAATAACTAAATGTTGAAAGTTAAATCCACTCTTCAATTAAAGGGAGAAAATAATATTGGGTTATCAGTTTCAGTGATATCATCTTTTCCCAATTTTTTGTGTTTTTTTCTGAGCCTCACAACATCCTATGAGGTCAGTGTTAATATACTTATTTTACAGAAGGGTGAGGTCAAGCACATAGAGTTTAAGGCCAATATTTTCCAACTTGAAGGCTTAAAGTTAAGCACCTGGTGACAGGACTGCATCTTTGATGTCCACTTTTGGCCTGTCAGGGCATCATGACTTATCCTGCTGCAGGTCTTTGCTGGTAGGCCACTGTCTCGCTGAGGTCTGAGGTAGCAGTGTTTGGCCATTTGGCCAATACACACTTCACTTTTACCTCTTTGTGATATTAAGATCCAAGGGGAATCAGGGACACAAAACAATCACAAATCAAAATAGGGTCATTCAAAGAACCTTTTGTTGGATCCTGGCCTTTTATTCAGGATTTGTCTTCAAACAGTCAATGCTTCCACTAAACCCTTAAAAGCTGGTTGTCCTTTCTAGCAAGGGTTATACAGAGGGCAAACAAGTTCAGTCTCTGGCTTGCAATCAGGCTTCTTTTCTGGTCAGGCCTGAACTGGGCTAGGTCTCCTCACTTTAATTCCCTTCTCCACATTTGCTGCAAGTGTAGTGAGTCAGGGCCAGCTGGGTCCACAGGCTCTTCTTAAACCTTTTGTTGGCAGTGTAGTGCTTAACTGCTTCATTAACCTCCTCATTGCTACTGTAGGGCCTCTCTGGCCCATCACACACCTAAGCACAGGTGCCAACTTACCATTGCGCTGGTGGGTGCTTGACCCCTGGTTCTGTCCCAGGCTCCACCCCTTCCCCTCAACGACACCCCACCCCACCTCTTCCCACCCCTGCTCCACTTCGCCCTGCCTCTTCCTGCCCCATTCTAGCCCCTCCCAGAGCGTGCCACATCCTCGCTCACCCCCTCTCCCTGCAGCTTCCTGCATGCCACAAAATAGCTGCTTGCAGCAGTCGGGAGGTGCGGGGAGGGATGGGGAAGCACTGATTGGCAGGGCCTGCCGATGGGCAGGAGGTGCTGGGGGGAGGTACTGATAGGGGGGCTGCCAGTGGGTGCTCTTCCCCCCACCATTTTTCCCCCTGGGTGCTCCAGCCCCAGAGCACTCACAGAGTCGGCATCTATGCATCTAAGTCCATATTTAGATACCTAAATTAAAGAGGTCAGATTTTCAGAAGGCATGAAGCACTTGTTAAATACAGTGGGAACTCTGTGTGCTCAGCACGTCTGAAAAACAAGCCACAATGGTGCTTAAAAATATGGTGCTTAACTTTAAGTCTTCAGATTGGAATATACTGGCTCTAATGATTAACTCAAGGCCAAATAGAGAGTTAGTGGCAGATGTGGGAACACAACACAAGAATCCTGTCTCTCAGTCCTGTGAATGTATTGAGCTACTCATTTTTTACCTTCATATCTGTTTACATAAACTGGAGGGGTCATAAAGAGACATATGTTGTACTTTTGCAGCCCAACGACTATTTTCCTTTATTTCTTCTCTTTTGTGGGTAGAAGATCCCTGCCTAGGTAGTTTTGAATATGATCAGGCACCAGCTAATCTCCATTTTGCCTCTTTCTTCCCCAAATAAAAGAAAAGCCAACAGCATCAGAACTAACTGGCAGCCTCTGCACTTCTCCCAGCAGCCTCCTACCAAGACAGTCTTCCTCTGACTCCTTCTTCAGCCTCCTTCTCTGAACTTGCGATTTTCACCTCAGGCAGATGAAATGGGAGATAGATGAACAAACTCTGCCTGTTGATATTGTGCTCCCCGTTCTGGTATCTGAGCACCTTACAGAGATCACAGCAAATAAACAAGCAGCTCTTTGATTCGTCATTCTTCCCTTATGTTTAATTTGGAAAAGCTATGGCAGACAGGTAAAAGGGCTGAGAGGAAGAAAATAGAGGCTTGCTAGAAGCTGCTATTATTTTTGCAGTGCAGGTCGGAGGGCACTCTGGAGTTGGGTAGATTTCTGGCCTCCTATTAGTCACCTCTTCTGCTCAGTCCAGTTATTCCTAAATTCTCCACCCTCTGCTTAATTTTTGCTACCTCTCCTCACTCAATTCAGATGATCCTTTCAATCAAGTTATCGCTGAGGCCATGGTACTTTTGCCCTGATTCACAAGACAACAGATGTTTGTTTGTGTATGCATGTATAACAAGCCATATTCTCCTCTCCCTCTCTGCAGTCTTCTTCAGGCTGTTTGAGAACATCTTTTAACACATGGAAATTTGTGAATCCTGATTAATGGAGTCTGATACTAAAAAGAGACTTACATCAGAAAATCCCCATGTTTACGACAAAACCTTATAAATATATCAAACTAAGATATTCCAAATAGATCCCACGCCAAATTTAAAACAGATTTGAAGTCACTGGATCATTAGTCAAGCTATTGACCTTTGAATTCTTCTCTATGATTCCCCTCCATCTTCTCAAGGCCAGGATATCTACAGGTGTCTAGGATGAATCAGTGCTATAGGTTTCCCTTCTGCTCTTTCTAGTCAACATTTTCATTTAAACTACATTCTCTCCTCATCCTTCATTTTACAGATATACTTGAAAGGTTTCAATCTAGTCTAACAGTCCCGACAGTTTTTACCCTTGGGAAGGATGCATACTCACCACACAATATGTCAGGTACAGAAGATGACACTATACATACTTGTTTATCCAGTAGTATCCTGAGGTGGCACATTGTACACCCTAAGAAGGGACAGGTCACAGTTGCAGTCTTTGTGCAGTGATAGCATGAGGCTAGCATTGCCAGCCACCACAAAGAGTACATGGAAGAGGCAGGACTAGCCAGAGGTCGAGAGAAGCACTTGCTATACTCCTGGAAAGTAGCAGGAGACACGCTCCCTCTGCACTCTGGGGAGTTCAAGGAACATTGTATCCAGTGCCTTCCAAAGTTCCTGCAAGGGTGGACAACACTGCCCTAAGGAACAACGGAACCCTCATTTTTTACTTATTCAATTAATATATTTCCAGAGTAAGGACTGTAGGATTTGGTCCAAGATGAATTACGCAGACAGAAAACTACTAGTGATGAACAATCATATTTCAGCATTTCCATTTTGCAAATAACTCTTGGCACAAACCGACATCTGGTTCTGGCTTTTTATGTAGTCACACAAACAGAAGCTTAAGCAAGACCCTACTTTCTAGATTTTAAAATATCCAATTACAGCAATTATAATCAATTTGGAGATTGGCGGATTTCCAGGGAGTTGTTTATTGCCATATCAAACAGAACCAAAACTTTACAAATCTAAAAAGACCCAGATTAGCAGTAAGGGGCAAACTACTAATTCACTCTCTTCTTTCTGTCTCACAGAACATCTCAACTCTACCAAAAATAACATACAACTTCAAAAGAGATTTTTATGATTTAATTTTATGCAGACACTTGACATCTGCTACAATATATTAATATATAGGGCTCGTTGTAATTGAAATTTTATATCTAAATAGGACCACAGTCTAAAATTCTATTACAAGGAATAATATTCTTCATTTCATACTTGCTGATTTTGATCTTTCTGAGGAAAATTCACTCATTATTTTATTTGCTCATGGATCTAATCATTCATTTACTGGCAGTGCGGTTTAAACAAATTGAAATGAGATATTCAAACACATCTGTCTCAAATGATAATTTATAATATTTCTGAATCTGGATGATTTACCCTTTAATAGCTCTGTTCTCCTCATGAATGCTATATTTAAGACACAGAAGCTAGTATTCAAGAACTCAAGAATAATAGGATTAATAAGTAGTAGTTCTTTAAAGGTAGACTACTTTTCATTCTTTCTTACTATTTTGGGCTCATTTGATGAGTTTCTTGTGGTTATGAAAATAAACTTCCAAGAATTTACGTAATTTGAGACAATGCAAACATACACTGTGCAAGCTACAGCTCTGTCAATGCACTCCAGAGCTGCACCACAGGTAGGTGGTGCCCTCCTGGGATATGCATTACTCTTATGACAGGCATCACAGTCATTTCTTATCCCTGAAATTGGAAATGTTGCTCTTGAATTCTGTTACTCCAAACCGTCATGCAAAGCTAAGTGAGAAATGGTGAGGAGCAAGTGAAAGGTCAAAAAAGGATGGACAGTATCAGAGCAGGATAGTTAGGGGAACCAGGAAAGAAAAGCTTAAAGGGAACTCTTGGCAGCACCCTGATCAGTGATGTCTCCCCTAACAGAGAGAAAAGAGAAAGCAAAGACTGTAGAGGGTTCCAAGCACAAACTGCCTTGTGTGTTTTGAATTGGATCAGCTGTTTTAGTCAATGGCTTTGCCTCCAGTACTGACTGAATGATTCAAGACTTAATCTTGCAAGCGGTTGAGTGCTTCAACTTCCACTGATGGTGCTTAGCAGCACTTGCAGGACTGAGTCTACAGTGAGGGGCTATGTTAATTATTTTCTACTAAATTTCATGGCCTACTGTGTCAATTTTGACATAGTCTTGTATATTATTATCACCACTGATTTGCATTACAGCAATGCCACAAGCTCCAGTGAAAGGACAGTGTCCCTGTATGCTTTGTTCTCTAGAAGACAAAAGAAAAGACAGCTTCTGTCCCAAGCCACATACTATCCAAACAGGGACATGATATGCAGGTTGGGTGCACAGCATGATGGAAGGGGAGGATGGGAAGACAAAGATGACCACAAATAAAAATACAATATTGCACATATTAGCCTAGGTTTCATAGTTTATTTAAGTAAGTGAACAAAAGATACTAATCAATCACTAGCCACCTGCCTGCATATCTGTTACATGTAGAAAGTGGTCTGTTGCCAGCCTCTGTCATGCAGACATAATCTCTCCCAGTGTTACCTGGTCGTGTATGCAGTTTTCTCCCCTCATTAGGACGGTGGCCCATTGCTTCCCCTGGTGCACTGTCCTCATACCCTGGGCCAGTGAGGAGAAGGCCAGACTTCTTCTTCCTCAACCCCTATTAGTACAAGAGGAACTGGAGAAAAACAGCCAGAAGTTTCAGGAGGGATCTGAATAGTTTGATGTCGCACCAGGTATTTGTAAAAAGCAACAAAGAGTCCTGTGGCACCTTATAGACTAACAGACGTATTGGAGCATGAGCTTTCGTGGGTGAATATCCACTTCATCTGTTAGTCTATAAGGTGGCACAGGATTTTTTGTTGCTTTTTATAGATCCAGACTAACACAGCTATCCCTCTGATACTTGACACCAGGGGTTTGGGTATCCAACCTGGGACGATGCTGCTAACAGACAAACTCTAGAGCCTTTACTTGTAACACTGGCATGTTCAACATCTCTGCCTGCTTGCCCACATCACTTATTGCTAATAAAGCACCTGCTTTTTGGAATCCTGCACCCACAGACCAGAGACCACTGTTGTGTGCAATGCATACAGAGCTCTGGAGGTGGGGAATATGAAGCTTCCTGTGTGTTCCTGCCCTGTGCAGCCCAGAAAAGACCAGTGTGATCTGGTTTTATATACATCGTTAGAATACTTTTTACAAAACCTTTTAATATTTCTATACACCCCTTATGTCTTAATTCTGGTTAAATTCCATAGGACTTTCACATGAGAACTGGATATGGACTGAGTTTGGAAGTGTTCAGGAACCTCTGAAAAGCAGGGCATTCTAGAAGCATGCTCCTATTCAACCACCCAATATATAGACTGACAAATCAAGAGCTGCTGCTCTCTTGAATTACCTCATTTTTGGAAGCACCAGGTTTCCAGCAGTTGTACTTCTGAGAATGGCACCACAGTGGCAGACATTGCTGATTTGCTGGCAGTTTGATGCTTTTCAACAGGCTTCCCCTTTTACGCAGAGAAATCATGGCCACTCCATAATAAGAACATAAAAATGGCCATGCTGGTCAGATCAACAGACCATCTAGTCTAGCATCCTGTCTCTGACAGTGTCCAGTGCCAGATGCTTCAGAGGGAACGAACAGAACAGGGAATTATCGTGGGATACATCCCCTGTTGCCAAGTCCCAGCTTCTGGCATTTGGAGCCTTAGGGACACCCAGAGCATGAAGTTGCATCCCTGACCATCCTGGGTAATCGCCATTGATAGAATTATCCTCCATAAACTTTCCTCTTTTTTTTAACCCCAGTTATACTTTTGGCCTTCACAACATCCCCTGATAATGAATTCCACAGGTTGACTGAGCATTGTATGAAGTAATACTTCCTTATGTTTGTTTAAAACCTAATCTCTATCAATTTCATCAGGTGATCCCTAATTCTTCTCTTATGTGAAGGGCTAAATATAACTTCCTTATTCACTTTCTCCAAACCATTCATGATTTTATAGCCTTCTATCATATCCCTCCTTAATTGTCTCTTTTTTGGCTGTCTAGTTCCAGTCTTTTTAATTTCTCCTCCTATGGAAGCTGCTTCATTCCCCTAATCATTATCATTGTTCTTCTCTGTACTTTTTCCAATTCTAAAATATATATATTTTTTTTCAGATGTGTTGACCAGAACTACATGCAGTATTCAAGGTGTGATCATGCCATGGATTTATATAGTGGTATTAGGATATTTTCTGTCTTATTATCTATCCTATTCCTAATAATTCCTAACATTCTGTTAGCTTTTTTAACTGCTGTGGCACATTGAGCAGATTTTTTTCAGAGAACTATCCACAATGACTGCAAGATCTTTCTTGAGTGGTAACAGCTAATTTAGAGCCCATCATTTTGTATGTATAGTTGGGATTATGTTTTCCAATGTGAATTGCTTTGTACTTATCAACATTTAATTTCACGTGCCACTTTGTTGCTCAGTCACGCAGTTTAGTGAGATTTCTTTGTAACTCTTCACGGTCAACTTTGGATTTAACTATTTTGAGTAATTTTATATCATCTGCAAATTTTGCAGCCTCATAGTTCACCCCTTTTTCCAGATTGTTTATGAATATTTTGAACAGCACATGTCCCACTACAAATGAAAACTGACCATCTATTCCTACCTTTAGCTTCCTGTCTTTTAACCAGTTACTGATCCATGAGAAAACCTTCCCTCTTATTCCATGACAGCTTACTTAGCTTAAGAGTTTCTTGTGCAGGACCTTCTCAAAGGCTTTATGAAAGTCCAAGCACACAATATTCACTGGATCACCCTTGTCCACAGACTTGTTGACACCCTCAAAGATTTCTAATAGATTGGCAAGGTGTGATTGTCCTTTACAAAAGCAATGTTGATTGTTTCCAAACATACTGTGTTTATCTATATGTCTGATAACTTTGTTCTTTACTATTGTTTCAACCAATTTGCTTGGCTTACTGCCCTGTGACTGCCAAGATTGCCTCTGGGCCCTTTCTTCAAAATCAGCATTACATTAGCTACCCTCCAGTCATCTGGTACAGAGGCTGATTTAAGCAGCAAAATTAATAGTTCTTCAATGTCATGTTTGAGTTCCTTCAGAATTCTTGGGTGAATACCATCTGGGCCTGGTGACTTATTGCTGTTTAATTTATCATTTTTTCCCAAAAACTCCTCTACTGACACCTTGATCTGGGACAGTAACTCACATTTGTCACTTTAAAAGAATGGCTAAGGGCTGCGGTTCTCCCCCATATCCTCTGCAGTGAAGACTGATGAAAAGCTTCTTCGCAACTACACTGTCTTCTTTTAATGTTCCTTTAGCACCTCACTTATCCAATGGCCCCATTGACTTTTTGGCAGGCTTTCAGCTTTTGATTTGCTTAAAAATATACTGTTAGTTTTTGTGTTCTTAGCTAGTTTCTCATCTAATTCTTTTTTGTCCTGCCTTATTATACTTTTGCACTTGACTTTCCAGCATTTATGTTCCTTTCTATTTTCCTTGTAGATTGGACATCTAACTTTAAAGGATGCCTTTTTGCTTCCAGCTTCTTTGTTTACTGTGATGTTTAGCCATGGCAGCATTATTTTGGTCCACTCACTGTTATTTTTTTTTTAATTTGGCCTATACATTTAGTTTGAGCTTCTGCTATGCTGATTTTTAATAGTCTCTGTGCAATTTGCAGACATTTCACCCTGTTGACTGTAACTTTTAATTTGTGTTTAACTAGCTTCCTTACTTTTATGTAGCTGCCCTTTTTGAAGTTAAATGATACTGTGATGTGTTTCTTTGGCATTTCCCCCCCTACAAGGATCTTACATCAAAATTACATTTTGGTCACTATTACCAAGCCGTTCAGCTATAGACACCTCTATAGACTTCCATTTAGGATTAAATCAAGAATTGTCTGTCCCCTTGTGGGTTCCAGGACAAACTACTGTAAGAAGCAGTCATTTAATTTGTCTAGAAATTTTATCACTGCATCCCTATACACAGTCCTATACACAGTCATTATGAAGATAATTGAAACCCCCCATTATTATTGTTGTTTTTATGCCTTTGTAGCCTCTCTAGTCTCCCTGAGCACTTCACAGTTACTCAACATCCTGGTCAGGTGGCCAGAAGTATATTTTCACTGCTATACTCTTATTGTTCAAGCATGCAATTCCCTCCATACAGATTCTATGGTACATCTGAACTGTGCGATCCTAAGTGCCTGTCAGCTTCTCCCTAGCTCCTCATTTAAAAAATCCTCTACAACCTTTTTAATTTTATATGCTAGCAGCCTAGTTTCATTTTCAATTTAGGTGGAGACCATCTCTCCTGAATAGGCTCCTCCTTTTCCAAAAGGTTTCTCAGTTCCTAATAAACCTAAATCCCTCTTCCAAACACCATTGTCTCATCAACTCATTGAGACTCTAGTTCTGTCTTCTTGGCACAGCACATGGACTGGAATCATTTCAGAGACTACTACCATGGATGTCCCAGACTTTAATTGCATACCTAGCAGACTAAACTTGACCTCCATGACCTCTGTCCTATCTTTCCCTATGTTATTGGTACCTAGGGCTATTCCCCAGAACTGCTCATAAATCATTCTAGATTACTCATGAGATCCACAGCCTTCATAACCAGCAGGCAATTTACTGTATAGGTTCTTCTGGTCATCACAAACTCAGCTATTTCTATTTCTAATAATCAAATCCCCCATTAATTAATAATTAATCCCCATTCTAATAATCAGTCTTTAAGAGGGGTATCCTAAGTGTGAGAGGATACCATGAAATCACCTGGAAGGAGGGGCCCAGCCATGAGATTGTTTTACTCTATTCCATCTTGATGTTCTCCTTCCCCAAAACTTCCATCCTCCTTAACTGCACAGAGGCTTTCAGAATGGTGGGTGGAATCATACTATTATGTCCCTTAAAGTTTTATCTATGTATTGTTCGGTCTCATTAGCTCCTCAGTTCAGCCACTCTGGCCTCAAGAGCTCATACTTTGTCTCTGGGGCCATGAGCTGTATAGCAAGGGGGTGTGGTCTCCCTCCCTGGGAGAGAGCTGTGACTGCCCCATAATGGGGAGAGCCGGGACACTCGTGACTGCCCTGCTGGAAGCAGAGGGGTGGGATAGGAACCAGAAATATAAAGGGCCAGACCTCCAGCTTAGTTAGAAGGGAACTGCCAAAGGAGCAGGACATCTCCCCCATGCTGCTGGAGTTCGGGCCCAACTGAGGCTGCTACAGTGCCAGAGATCCAGAGGGACTACCGGAGCTGCCAGATACGGGGACACCAAGGAGCTGTTGGGGCTTCCACTAGCCATTTACCCCAGCAAGACAAATGATGACCCCAGAATAGGAGTGTAGGAAGGAGCCCAAGGAAGCTGAATAAGGTTAGGCTGCCTTACTGACTGAATGCTGGCTAGTGTCTTCCTCTGGTCCCCACTCCAGCGGAACAGGGGCAACCCCTCCTTGGACAATCCCTCATCCCTGATCAGCAAAAACAAACATGATGTCTGTTGGAGGCCTTCCCCCTGGACATTCACAGCAGTACCAGGACAGACCCTGCTGGCCCAGCACATCATCTGGACCCCACTGGGGAAGGTAGTTCATGGAACCATCCAACCCCTTTTACATCACCTGCAGGCACAGTGGAACAAGAGTGCAGGCTAGACTGGAGGTAGGAGTCATAGAATGGTCACAAAGTGAGTAGCACAGCCCCATTGTGTTTGTCCCTAATCCAGAGGGGACCCATTGATTCTGTATGATTTCCAGAGAGTTAATACCATTTCTAAATTTGATGCCTACCCAATGCCCCAAGTTGATGAACTCCTCTACCTTTAGGTGAAGCATGCTATATTACCACCCTGGACCTGACAAGATGATACTGGCAGATCCCGCTGGACCTAAGCTTGAAGGAGAAGATAGCCTTTGTTACCTCCAGTGAGCCTTTTGGACCCCCTGAATCCCCCCCTACCCCCTGCCAACCTTCTAGTGGTTTATGGATCATCTGGTCCAGTCACACCTTGAGTAGGCACTGGCCTACCTGGATGACGTCATGTTCTACAGCTGTTGCTGGGAGGAGCACCTAAACCAGGTGGTGGCCATCCTACAGACTCTCTGAGCTACAGGACTGATGGTTAACTCCAAGACATGCCGAATTGGCTACGAGGAGACTACCTACTTGGTGTACATCCTGGGACAGGGAAAAGTGCATCCCCTAGTCAGGAAGGTTCAAGAACACTCTGCCCCAACCACAAAGAAACAAGTGAGACAATTATTGGGGCTGGTGGGCTACTACTGTTGCTTCATCCCCAACTTCACTTGGATTACTGCTCCTCTGATGGAACTCCCCGCTGACCCAGTGGCAGACCCTCTACCACTGTTAGGGCCCTGGGCTGGGATGTAGTGGAGTCGAGTGGGCCTGCATCCTCCTACCCCCCCCCCCCCGCACCACCACCCCAACCCTGGGGGTGGCAGCATTTCCCATCTTTAGGCCAAGAGGCCTGCATTGGTCTGTTGTCCACCCGAGCTAGGATACCAGGCGGTTTTGCCGTCTGCTTTGCCAGAGAACTGATCCCCCTAGACTGCTGTATTGCTCTGCCTGACTGCAGGCCAGAGCCATTAACTGTTTGCTGCCCTGCCTTGGCTGAGGGACAGAGCTCACAGACTCAAGTGCTGCCTGGCCTGGACTGCAGGTTTGCCTTGCAGAAAAAAAAATTGTAATGATTTCCTAGAAGAATTAAGCACCTTAAATTAAGCAATTATCTTTCTGAAAAACAAAAATTTAGTGACTAAGTGGAGCAAAGTAACTTGGAATTAAATCACGTGGTTAATAAGCCTTTAGTTTAACACCTTACAAATGTTAATTATATTTCCAAGTTTAATTTCATAAATGTTGTCATAGACTTTAGTCAGAAATTAAAAGTAGCCATTATATTTACAAATCAAATGGTAGATTCTAATGAGAATATTAAAAATGCTAGGACTTGAACTATTAAACTGTTTCACAAGAATTCAGGAAAGAAAAGAAATTTCAGATTACTGTTCTTACTGTATTGAACTGTCAAATGTAATAATTGCAAACATAGGATTTCATTTAAGAAAACTTATTAGGATAGGTCCATCAATAGGTATTAGCCAAGATAGTCAGGGATATAACACCATGCTCAGGGCATCCCTAAACCTCTGACTGCCAGAGGCTGGGAGAAGAAGACAGGAATGGATCTCTCCAAATTGTTCTGCTCTGTACACTCCCAGGAAGCTCTGGTACTGGCCACTGTTGGAGACACAATACTGGGCTAATGGACAATTGGTTTGACCCAGTACAATCATTCTTACTTTCTTCTGATTAGTTCTAAATTTAACTTAATAAAATAGGCTGGCACCACCAGTAATATATATTGCAAGAAGAGAAATACTAATGTCATTACTTCAGGAGTGAGATAACTACCCTGATCTGCCTAACACAGAAATGTTAGTGAACTAGTTTTGCTCCAGCTGAGAGCAAATTAACAAATCTCTAGGCTAAGCCATGTTATTTTATATACGTTATGAAATTCAGCTGAGAAAAAAATCATATGAAAATCTTAACATGGATGCAAGCCAGGGTCTGAATGAGCTCTTCCCTGACAGCTACTGATGAACTGGGGGTGGGTGAGATGGAGATTCTCAGGAGCTGATCATATTTACATAGACACACCAATGTTGCCTAGGTGATCATCAGCCAATTTTGCTTAATTTTGTTTGTTTTGGGTTAAAATTCACTTTAGTCTTGAAAGTAGGCATAATGAATGTTATTACCCATAACATATGACTAATGGCAGAAGAACTTTACTTAATATGCCCTAACTGAGGAAATCACCCTAACTGTAAGCTCACTTGTTAAGAATGATGCCATTCTAAATGAGAATGCCTGTCAGAGAGAGAAAGAGTTCTAGTCCTGCTCTGGGAGGAGGTAGTTGGCAAGTTCTAGACATTATTTGACCTTTTTACTCTGATGTTTAAAGACAGACTTGATCAGACTTCATTTAGGGTTCTTGTTTCTGCTCAGTGATCACTGGACTTGAGATCACCAATGAGCAGGTCAAAGGTGCTGAACTTTAGATCTGCAGTAGAAACAGTTTTACAATGAGAGACACTGCAAAAGATGTAATTGCAGTGGGTTTCCTCACCCTTGGGTGAAATCACTAGAAGCTGAAATCACTTAGAACTGGGCTAAGTGGTGAGACTTCAGGAAACAGGATCACAGCTGATGGCAGAGATGGCAGTGGTGAGCAGCAGAAGAAACAACGGCAACTGTGATAAGCAACAGCAGAGGCAACAGTAGTGATCTGTGGCAGTAGAAGACACATTGCTCAGACTCTACTTTAGGGATGGGAAGCGAACCTCTGTGAACATTCCACTTAATTCTGGGATTTCGCTGATTTTGGACAACCAACTGTGAATGGGGTGAGAGAAAGGGACATTCATCTGTCAGACTTTCACATTGCAAGGTGGGAAACTGAGGCAAGGGACTACTGTCCAAGTTACTGTGGGGTGGGTGTTTACCTGTGGTTTGCATCCTTTTGAATAATTGTTGCAGTATCTTTCCAAATTAATGCTGAGTTCCCGCTCCCTTTTATTAAAATTTTTCTTTTGCTTGCAGCTTGCTGCTAGCTATGATCTCTTAGAGGTGTCATGGGGTGATGTTTAGTTTTTCCAGATTTCTGGGTGGGCCATGAGCTGGTTCTCTTTTGTAATGTTAAGAGGAACCTCTAGAAGGTGAACCCAGTTGTTGTTGCTGCTGTCACCACTGGCAGAAGAGTTACATGTACAAGGAAGAGCCCAATCCTGCCTCAATTGAAATCAATGGCAGAACTCCCACTGGCTTTAATGGGAGCAGGCCTATGATTTTTACCCAGTTAGAGCTGTGCTAGAAAATTGTTGGATCAGAAGCAAACAATGAATTCATCCTTTCACAGCGTTCATTACTGAGAGGGTACAAAAAAGATCACATTTCATCCAGCCTTCTCTTAAAAGTGAAAACTGCAGTTCTGTTAGAGATACTGGGAGCAGAGCGGGAGCTGCTGACTGTTTAAATTCAGATTCAGGCTACTGCATTATTTTATATTTATCTGAGTTCCCAACTCTCCCATTTCCAGTCCCATCTATAGCCAAAGCATGCCATATTTCCAGTAGGGTAGGAGGAAATACGGGAAGAAAAGGGAGGTAAAATGAGTGAATAATCTACATGTAAGAAAAATCATTACAAATTAGTAGAAAACATCACATCCTTTTAAAGTTGTACTTGTGGGTTTTGGTATTTTAATTACATTCTTCTTTATTTCTTGGTGGGAGATGGTGGAGCATCACAGTATATACCCCAAACCTCTGAAGTGCAGTCACTTCTAGGGTGCAGGGCAAAAACCCTCTAGTGCCCAGTATGATACACATTAGTAGCTGGAGGAGAAATTTTGGCCAGGGGAAGAAGGCAATCCCCTACTCTTAAGAAAAGTGCCATGGGATCTAGGGCTGTTTAAACAAATCTGGGGTCACTGTGAAGTTACTCCTCTGGAGTCCACATCTACAAGGCCAAGAATCAGTGTGTGACCTTCTTCCAACTAAGAGCAGCAAAGAATCCTGTGGCACCTTATAGACTAACAGATGTTTTGGAGCATGAGCTTTCGTGGGTGAATACCCACTTCCTCAGATGCATGCATCTGAAGAAGTGGGTATTCACCCACGAAAGCTTATGCTCCAAAACGTCTGTTAGTCTATAAGGTGCCACAGGATTCTTTGCTGCTTTTTACAAATCCAGACTAACACGGCTATCCCTCTGATACCTTCTTCCAACTGTCAAACGTTTATTCCATGAAAACTGCAATGGCAGCTGAAGGAAGGAGGCAATAAGTAATGGGTCCAGAACTGGTGTGTATTCATGGGTAGAATTAAAATAATAGCAAATGAAGGTTTCCTGTTAAATAGGAAAAGGGTAACACAATGGGGCTTTGGACCCAGTAAAGCCTGTCTGACATAGTTTGCCTTCTTGAGTAAAAGGTTAGAAGCAATTTATGTTATTTGTTTGGCACTTTGAGGGACTCCCATAGTTTATGAACATACAGACTAAACATGAAGATTCATCCCAGACTTGATCACAGGAGACCCACCACATTTAGGGTAAGTGGCTATGACCAAAACCAATCCTTAAAAAGCCCATTTCCTTCCATCCAAATGGCTATTTGGGCCTCTGTAAGCATTTAGCATTAATTTTTGTATGGAGCTCTGAAGATATAAAGTGCTATGTTGATGCTAAGTTTTACTATGAAGTTTTACCAACAATTCTTAATCAGAATTTTCAACTGATGTCAGCGGGGCTTCTGCTCAAACTGATGGAACAAAGTGGCTTATTGTTATAAAATTTGAGTCTACAGTTATACCTACATTCAATAGAGGTTGTGAAAATGATAAGAAAAGTCTTCAATAGAACTTATTTGTGAAGTTCACAGAAAATGACTTTATTTTACATCCAAACATAAAAAATAAAAGAAGAGCGAAAGAAAGGTTCATCAGTAATAACTGCATAAAATAATCTGGAATGAATATGGTGCAATCTGCAGAGGAAAAGACAAAGACAGTATGACATGGTAATGAGATAAATCAAGAAGAAATGACATTAAAATGGAAGAGAAGAAATCAACAAACTATAATTTCACTCTTCCAATAAAAATATCTATGGATATACAATTGAATCATAACTCGTCCATTCCCTGAAAAACAGTTGCTTTTACTAAATTATGAGGTTTTTTTTTGTTACAGTTTACTTATTGATACCCTAAGTAGTATTGCTATACATATCCCCCTTGACAAATTATTCCATTTTCTAATTGATCTTACTATTATAACTTTTTGTATTAATATGCAAATGATTTTTCTTGTTTTAGTTTCAGGCTTCTACTCCTGATTTTGTAACCTTTCATCATCTTAAATATTCTTCCCCTCTCTTTTATGTTCCTATCTCTCTATTATTTATAGATACTTATATCCATCCTCATCCCCATCCTGTATCATTTTTTCTCTCTCGGCTACACACTTCATTAATGTCTCTCCATAAGTCATATCCTCATGTCTTTTGTCATCTTTGTTACCCATTTTGGGGTCTTCTCCAGTTTGTCAGTCTTTTCTTTTTAAAGAAGATTCAAAGCCTGAGTACAGCACTCCAAGTGCAGTATAACCAAAGAATTTTTACGTCATACAAAAAGAAATTGTTAATGAATGTTAATAATGATTAAAACCTAAAAAAATTTAACACAAATGGCATCCTTTTAGTGCAACGCCAACAGTTTCAAAATATTCCTTTTCTTTTCCTTGCCTCCCATGTTGAATTTCCTCCCCCCCCACTTACTTTTTTTGGGGGGGGAGGCGTTGGTTTTATTTCAGTTTTATGAGGGTGTTTTTGTTTGTCCGTGTTTTTTTGTAAGATGGTTAATTTTACTTTACTTTTATAATTTATTCTTTAATTATAGTCCAGCACTTGAGCACCTTGGCAGGGGTTTCTTTGAATGAAATTCACCTTTCCCATAGAAAGCCCAAGTTAGAGTAGCTGTTAGAGTGGGAAGCTTAGCTTAGGTACTAGATCAACATCCAATCACTTGTATCATCAGTGAGGGGTTACAGCTGATAGATTACAAACATGAAATTATATTAAGTAAGGTGAAGACCACAGCTAAATCGAACTACTGCTAATTGGAATGGGAATTCAAGAAGAGATATTTGGTCTTTGAGAGCTGGACAGACATTTGCCATCATCTGAAGTTGACAGAGAGTCACATAGTAAGCCAGCAAGGTCCTGAACCTGCATCGTGATATCAGCATCATAACTTTGAACCATTTAGTGATGATATTGCATTGGCCCAGCAATGTCACTATGTACTGACGCACTATCATGGCTCAATTATCCCAAAATAATGTCAGAACATAGCATGTGATTATGATGTGATTTTCTGCAATCCCACTAGATGTAAGATCTCACCTTCCCCCTGCTCCTTCCTCATCATGACTGTTTGAAAGTAGCTGGGATTTGAAAAGCTTTCTTTCTCCCTTCCCTCATGGGGAAAAAAACAATATTCTCACTGTTGGGCTGCTCTGTGCTCCTTGCTTGGAGATTATTTCTAGAGATGGGGTACAGCTCCGCAAGGCTAGGTTGATATTTTATTTCTTCTAATGATCATCTTTACATTGTTACCTCACAGATTTGGTTTCCCATCCCAGACTTGATTATTTTTGTCCAAACTAAAATCTTGGCCTCTCTCTCTTGCCAGCATCTCCTCGTGGATGTCCAACCATCAACTTGAGCTCAACATAGCCAAAAGTGAACTCTTAATCTTTCCTTCAAAAACAGTCTCTCTTTCTCAGTCTCTGTGGAAAACACCACCATCCTCACTGTCACCCCAGCCTGTAACTTTTGACTTGGCCCTCTTTCTAGACCCATGTCTAAATTGTGCAGCTTCTTCTTACACAACATCTCTAAGATCCAGCCTCTCCCTGTTCATACTGGCAAAACTCTAGTCGCGATCATAAGAACATAAGAATGGCCATACTGGGTCAGACAAAGGTCCATCTAGCCCAGTATCCTGTCTTTTGACAGTGGCCAATGCCAGGTGCCCCAGAGAAGCAGTTCTCAACCAGGGGGTCTGACACCCCCTAGGGGGCTGCGAGCAGGTTTTAGAGGGGCCACCAGGCAGGTCCAGAATTAGACTTACTGGGGCCCAGGGCAGAAAGCTGAACCCACGTAGTCCCGAGCCCTACTACCTGGGGCTGAAGCTGAAGACTGAGCAACTTAGCTTTCTGGAGCCCTCTGTGGTGTGGGGCCCTGAGCAATTGTCCTGCTTGGTATCCCCTAATGCCGGTCCTGGCTTTTATGTGCAGAAAAATAGTTGTCATGGCACAGTTGGGCCATGGAGTTTTTATAGCATGTTGGAGGGTGGAGAGGGCTCAGAAAGAAAAAGGTTGAGAACCTCTGCCCCAGAACATGTAATCATCAAGTGATCAATTCCCTGTTGCCCATTCCCAGATTCTGCAAACAGAGGCTAGGGACAGCATCCCTGCCCATCCTGGCTAACAGCCATTGATGGAGCTACCCTCCATGAATTTATCTAGTTCTTTTTTGAACCCTGTTATAGTCCTGGCCTGCACAACATCCTCTGGCAAGGAGTTCCACAGGTTGATTGTGCATTGTGTGAAAAAATACTTCCTTTTGTTTGTTTTAAACCTGCTACCTATTAATTTCATTTGGTGACCCCGAGTTCTTGTGTTATGAGAAGGAGTAAATAACACTTGCTTATTTACTTTCTCCACACCAGTCTTGACTTTATAGACTGCTATCATATCCCCCCTGTTGTCTCTTATCCAAGCTGAAAAGTCCCAGGTTTATTAATCTCTCCTCATACAGCAGCCGTTCCCTACGCCTAATCATTTTTGCTGCCTTTTTGTGAACCTTTTCCAAGTCCAATATATCTTTTTTGAGATGGGGCGATCATGTCTGGCTACCCGGCAAACAGTCCAAGGCATCTTGTACTCGAGGCATGGTGTATTGGTCAACTACAATGTGCCCATTTAGGGTGCGGCAGTTGATACACATCCGGATTTTCCCACTCTTTTTACGGATCACCATAATGGAAGAGGCTTAGGGGCTGCAGGACTCTGTAACGATACCATTTGTGATCATCTCCTGAAGGTGATGCCACACGTCTTCCATCTCAGAGAGAGCAATCCTTCCTAGATCTCTCCCTGAAGGGCGGGTGTCTTGTAGCCGGATGTGGTGTTCCACTCCTTTGGCACATCCCATTCATGCAGTGAGAATACCTTGGATCTTTCACAAAGCTTCTTCCTCAGGTGATCCTTCCACTCCTCAGACAATGGTGAGTCCCCGAAGTCAAACTCTGCAGGAACCATCGCCAGAACTTCAGCTTCACACTGGGATCTCATGATGGTTTCAGGCTTAAAGATGTCTGCTATCTTCTGCCCTGGCTTTACAAGCACATGATGGGTTGTTTCATTAGCAATCAGTATAGTCACCTTTTCCTGGGCATCAGCAGGTAGGGTTCTGACTCCACTAAGAACCAGCACTCCTTCAGGGAATCCTCCCTCAGCCAGCTGGTCCATTATTGCTAATGTTCCCTTACTGCTTTTTAGGCATGTACTCATGACAATCACCTCTTTTTCTGCCATTGCAGGCACCACTAAGGGGGCCGGGCCCGCATACTTCAATGTTCTCACTGGTAAATCAGGCATCATTTTTTTTGTGTCCTCAATTTTTCTGTAGGCTACAGCACAATGTGTGTGTATCACCATGGTGTTCAGGTATTAGTCTCCTGCTCGCTGTCTGCAGTAATCCGTGAATACCTTAAAGAGGCTGGAGTTGGTCCCTATTAGCACTGAAACATCAGAGACTCCTTTAGAGTCAGGGCATATTAAAGCAGCAGTGTCCACCTCCTGTCTTACCCCATCTATCTCCTCTGGGAATTCCAGGTGTACTATGACATACCCTCGATAGGGGTATTCATCCATGCTGAGGCCACACAGGCCAAGCCCTTTCCAGGGACATATAGGCAGATGCCTAAGCATCTGCTAGTAGAAAGACTGAAATATGATAATCACTTGGGATCCAGTGTCAAACACTGCTCTACATTCTTTCCCTTCAACCTTTACAGTGACATCCGCTCGAGATCAATCCTGGTGGGATTCTGGTTGCATGGTTCTTTCCAGCGGAGATTCAAAATCCTTCAGGCCTAGGCAGCTCCCTTCCCAGGCCCTGGGGCAATTTCCTGACTTTCCCCAGGTGGACCTCAACTTTTGATATACTAGCGTGGGAATCTCTGCATGCTCACACCTTGCTGCAATGTGTCCACCCTGGCGACACCTGCAGCAGAAGAAGGACTGTCCTTTCCCTTGTTGCCTGGGTGGGACAGAAGCTCTAAATGTAGTCTTCTGGACTGTGGTAGTGGGAGGTTCCTTGTACCTTGAAGTCTTTGCTGAATCAGTGGTATTCTCTAGTTCAGCCACTTTCTGTGTCAGGACCTGCACTCATTGGGTAAGTTCCTCTGGAGGATTCAGCATCAGTGTTTTGGGCATTTGTATGGATGTTGTGCCAGTTGCCTGGTGTGGCTGAACCTCCCAAACCTTACCAGCTGCTGCCTGTCCTCTTCATCTTGGACCTCTTTTATCAGCCAAGAGTAACTCTGTGGATTGTCTTGCCATCCCCTTAATCAAAGTGGGAGAAGGATTGAGTTCAGATACTGAACTCCTCTCAAAATCTGAGCCAATCTAGTCCAGTCTATTTGCTCAACCACCTCTGCTCCCGTCATGATGGCTCTCTGTAATAATTTCTCCAACCTCGGGATATAGACAGAAACCTTCTCATGCTTTTGTTGCCTGGTATTGAGGAACTTGCAATAAATATCCTCTGAGCCCTCAGTTCTCCCAAAGGCATGATCAAGGGCCTCTAGGCAGTTCTTCACCTTGACTTTAGGATTACTGAGCTTCAGGGTACAAATCACATCTCGGGCTGGACCCCTGAGGCACTCTACTAGTCACCTTCTCTTTTCAGCATCAGGTACTGCCCACTCCTACAGCATTTCAGTGGTGTGTTCAAGCCAGGGTTCAAATGCTTCTTCCCCAGGTATTGGGGTGGGACCCCAAGAAAATAACCTCAGTTTGCAATGCGGGCTTGTCATAAACAGAGGAGAGCGGTTCACCAGCAACGAAAACAACCCCATCACCTACATCGCTTCCAGAGGGACCAAGCCCAAGTCCACAGTCTAAGGAGGAACTGGTGTCTCCAGCCTCAAGGAAACAGTTCCAGACTGAGCAAGAAGCAGATGACAGCCTTCAGAAAGCTTGGGCGGCAGCATGGAGCACCCTACCGCCTCTCAGCTGTTCTAACCGATCCCGGTTTGTTGTAGAACAAGGACTTTTATACAAGGATACTCTTTCTGGTGGACACTAGGAAGACTGGCATCCACAAAAACAGTTGGTGGTTCCAACTAAGTACCGGGAAAAGCTCTTAAGCTTAGCCCATGATCATCCCAGTGGCCATGCTGGGGTGAACAGAACCAAAGACTGGTTGGGGAAATCCTTCCACTGGGAGGGGATGGGCAAGGATGTTGCCAAGTATGTCCGGTCTTGTGAGGTTTGCCAAAGAGTGGGAAAGCCCCAAGACCAGGTCAAGGCCCCTCTCCAGCCACTCCCATAATTGAGGTCCCATTTCAGCGAGTAGCTGTGGATATTCTGGGTCCTTTCCCAAAATAGACCCCCAGAGGAAAGCAGTACATACTGACTTTCGTGGACTTTGCTACCCGATGGCCGGAAGCAGTAGCTCTAAGCAACACCAGGGCTAACACTGTGTGCTGGGCCCTAACAGACATTTTTGCCAGGGTAGATTGGCCCTCCAACATTCTTACAGATTCAGGATCTAATTTCCTGGCAGGAACCATGAAAGATCTGTGGGAAACTCATGGGGTGAATCACTTGGTTGCCACCCCTTACCACCATCAAACCAATGGCCTGGTGGAGAGGTTTAATGGAACTTTGGGGGCCATGATACGTAAATTCGTGAATGAACACTCCAATGACTGGGACCTAGTGTTGTAGCAGTTGCTCTTTGCCTGCAGGGCTGTACCACATCCCAGTTTAGGGTTTTCACCGTTTGAGCTTGTGTATGGCCACCAGGTTAAGGGGCCATTACAGTTGGTGAAGCAGCAATTGGGAGAGGTTTACACCTTCTCCAGGAACTAATATTCTAGACTTTGTAAGCAACCTACAAAGCACCCTCCAACACTCTTTAGCCCTTGCTAAAGAAAACCTAAAGGATGCTCAAAAGGTCTGGTATGATAGACATACCAGAGAATGTTCCTTCAAGGTAGGAGACCAGGTCATGGTCTTGAAGGCGCAACAGGCCCATAAGATGGAAGCATCATGGGAAGGGCCATTCACGGTCCAAGAGCGCCTGGGAGCTGTTAACTACCTCATAGCATATCCCAATTCCTCCCTAAAGCCCAGAGTGTACCATGTTAATTCTCTCAAGCCCTTTTATTCCAGAGACTTACAGGTTTGTCAATTTACAGCCCAGGGAGGAGATGAAGCTGAGTGGCCTGAAGGTGTCTACTATGAAGGAAAAAGTGACGGTGGTGTGGAAGAGGTGAACCTCTCCACAACCTTGGAACGTCTGCAGCGGCAACAAATCAGGGAGCTGTGCACTAGCTTCACCCCATTGTTCTCAGCCACCCCAGGATGGACTGAACAGGTATACCACTCCATTGACACAGGTAATACTCACCCAATTAGAACCCCACCCTACCGGGTGTCTCCTTATGCCCAAGCTGCTATAGAACGGGAGATCCAAAACATGTTACAGATGGGTATAATCCGCTCATCTACCAGTGCATGGGCATCTCCAGTGGTTCTGGATGGGGAAATACGCTTTTGCGTGGACTACCATAAGCTAAATGCGGTAACTCATCCAGACAACTATCCAATGCCACGCACCGATGAGCTATTGGAGAAGTTGGGACGTGTCTAGTTCATCTCTACAATAGACTTAACCAAGGGGTACTGGCAAGTACCACTAGATGAACCTGCCAAAGAGAGGTCAGCATTCATCACCCATGCAGGGGTGTATGAATTTAATGTGCTTCCTTTCGGGCTGCGAAATGCACCCGCCACCTTCCAAAGGCTGGTAGATGGTCTACAAGCAGGATTGGGAGAATATGCAGTTGCCTACCTCAATGATGTGGCCATTTTTTCTGATTCATGTCCCAAACACCTAGAACACCTGGAAAAAGTCTTTGAATGCATCAGGCAGGCAGGACTAACTGTGAAGGCCAAAAAGTGTCAAATAGGCCAAAACAGAGTAACTTACCTGAGACACCAGGTGGGTCGAGGAACCATAAAACCCCTACAGGCCAAGGTGGATACTATCCAAAAGTGGTCTGTCCTAAAGTCAAAGAAACAGATCCAATCCTTCTTAGGCTTGGCCGGGTATTACAGGCGATTTGTACCACACTACAGCCAAATCACTGTCCCACTGACCACCTGACTGAAAAGACCCAGCTGAATGCAGTTAAGTGGACTGATGAGTCCAGCTTAAGATTACCCAGCTTAAGGCGACGCTCATGTCTGACCCTGTGCTAAGGGCCCCGGACTTTGACAAACAATTCCTAGTAACCACAGATGCATCTGAGCATGGTGTAGGAGCAGTTCTAATGCAGGAAGGACCGGATCACAACTTCCATTCTGTCGTATTTCTCAGCAAGAAACTGTCTCAGAGGGAAAGCCACTGGTCCATCAGTGAAAAGGAATGCTACCCTATTGTGTACGCCCTGGAAAAGCTACGCCCATACATTTGGGGACGGCGGTTCCAGCTACAAACCGACCATGCTGCGCTAAAATGGCTTCATACTGCCAAGGGAAACAACAAAAAACTGCTTTGATGGAGTTTAACTCTCCAAGATTTTGATTTTGAAATTCAACACATTTCAGGAGCTTCTAACAAAGTAGCTGATGCTCTCTCCCGTGAAAGTTTCCCAGAATCAGCTGGGTAGGAATTGTCCTTCAAATGTAGAAAGTCTTGTAGTTTACATACTTAGTAGTATATGTAAAGGTGCATGCGTTGTATTAATCTGTTTATTCTACAGTTCTAGGAAGAAATCACCGCCAATGAGGTTCCCCACTGTCTGTGATTTGGGGGACGTGTCATAAACAGATAGTTAAGGGTTAATATCTCTTTTACCTGTAAAGGGTTACACGCAGTGAACCTGGAACACCTGACCAAAGGACCAATCAGGAGGCAAGATACTTTCAAATCTCGGTGGAGTGAAGTGTTTGTTTTGTACTGTTTTTTGTCTGTTGTTCTCTCTGGGTTCTGAGAGAGGCCAGACATGTTGTAAACAGATTTCTCCAATTTTCTGAAACAGCCTCTCCTGTTCAATTTAGTAAGTACCAGTTAGAAATGCGGTTTAGTCTTTTGATTGTTTTCTTTATTTGCAAATGTGTATTTTGCTGGAAGGATTGTATCTCTGTTTGCTGCAACATGTACTTGTGCTGGGGAAAGGATTCTCTCTAGTGTCTATAAGCTGAAAGACCCTGTAACATTTTCCATCTTGATTTTACAGAGAAAATTTTTACTTTTTTCTTTCTTTTCTTAAAAGTTTTTCTTTTTAAGAACCTGATCGTTGTTTTTTATTCTTGTGTGAGACCCAAAGGGAGGGAGTCTGCACTCGCCAGGGAATTGGTGGGATAAAGGAGAGAAGCGGGGAGGAAAAGCCTCATTTCTCTCTGTGTTAGGATTACTGTGTCTCTCTCAGGGAGAGTCTGGGAGTGGAAGAGAAGGTGGGGGAAGGTGAATTTCCTCCCTGTTTTAAGATTCAAGGAGTTGAATCACAGGGATCTCCCAGTGTTACCCAGAGAGGGGAGAATCTGGGAGGAAGAAAGGAGGGGAATGATTTATTTCCCTTTGTTTTGAGATCTAAGGGGTTTGGGTCTTGGGGTCCCCAGGGAAGGGTTTGGGGGCCAGAAAGTGCCCCAAAACACTATTTTTTGGGTGGTGGCAGCTCTACCATTTCTAAGCTAGTAATTAAGCTTGGGGGGGGTCATGCAAGTACCCCATCTTTTGGACGCTAAGGTTCAGAGTGGGGATTCATACCTTGACAGGGCTTGACTCAGGGTGGGACAGCACAACCTTCTCTAATGCTTGCCCCAAAACCTTCACCCACTCATCAGGTGACGGAGCAATCTCTAAGTGTGGGACTCCTGGGTCAAAGCCCAACAGACCTGGCATGTCAGCCAAAGTCTTTCCCTCTTTCCCCAAGAAGGCCGACATTTTCTTTAAAAACTCCACATCAGAGGCAGGGGCTGGTGAGGACTGGCTCACAGTGGGTATTAGCTTCCACTCACCATCTTCCACTGCTATCTCACTTGCAACCTGTAGGGGGGCCACAGCCAATGGCAACTCACACAGTACAGCAAAAGCCCCATCCTCCCTCATGAACATGCACCCACACATTTTTCACTTACTCAAGCAACCAGTGGCTGGCCTTAAAACAGATTCTACTGAGCCCTCATTGAATGCCTCTGGCACCCCCATCACCAGAAGACAGTTCCTAGGGTCAACATTCATCCCCTTGCACCAATCCTCTAGCAGGTGTAGGGCCATTATACAAACTGTATTTTTCCCCAAATATAACAACAACAACAACAAAAAATTGGTTTTCCCAATTTAATGGATCATCCAAGATGTGCTTGCGAGGGTACTCACCCAGACTATCCAAGACGAGCCCCCAGAAATGTAACCCTTCTGCCAGGCAGAGTTGACAGCAGCAAGGGCTGAGTTCAGTGTACAGAGGTTCCCTTTCAACTATACAATGCAAAACTGGCTCAAGCCCCCACCCAGTGAACTGGGAAAATTACACACACATCCTTGGGTGCCTCAAAGAGGCAATATTTCCGCTCTCACACACACAGAGTCTCGGTGTAACAAAAATCTTTAATAACATGAGGTAAACAATTCAGCACTAAATTGGGAAAACACCACAACTAGGGTTCATAAATACAAACCATGAACCAGAAGACCCACCCCCAAGCAAATTTGGCCATGTCCTTTCCCTTCGGTTCTTTAGTCTAGCAACCCAAAAATCATCCCACCCACAGTTTCTGTCCTTGATCAGTGCAGCCCCCCAGAGTTCAGAAGTTCATCTGCAGAGTTTACCTCCCAGCCTGGGTGAAGGGTGAGGGGAGGCATAGGAGCACCTTACATGCTCTGCTGCTTGGGTCGATGACCAATTGCCACACCTCTCTGTGTGGTTCTGCTGCAATCTTCACCACAAGCTGCACCTCTCTGGCAGCCCATCCTACTAGCTACTCACCAATATGCCTTCAGGCCCACCCCTGCTACTTAACACACCTCTTAGTGATTTCAGCTCTTAATAGTGGAGTCTCAGTGCTGGTACACTCAGTACTACTAGCCTAGAGCATTACACCTAGGGATCAGTGATCTCTGCAGCATGTAACAAGACTCACAAGAGAGTCAAAATTAGCTCTGCTATTATACAGCAGAGAGAGAAATCATCAAACTGGTATTTAAAGCCCTCAGAAGGGTTTTCTCTCCCTTTAAGTACAAGTATCTAGCCCCAGCTTTTCTTAATTCATTAGGATTTGGAAGCCATGTCCTTTGCCTAGCAAGTGCTACTTATTTGAGAACAAGTCCCTCAGTCATAAAATGCCAAGTACAGTCCTACTGTCCTTGATTCACATAACTCATAGACTCATAGACTCTAGGACTGGAAGGGCCCTCGAGAGGTCATCGAGTCCAGTCCCCTGCCCTCATGGCAGGACCAAATACTGTCTAGACCATCCCTAATAGACATTTATCTAACCTACTCTTAAATATCTCCAGAGATGGAGATTCCACAACTTTCCTAGGCAATCTATTCCAGTGTTTAACTACCCTGACAGATAGGAACTTTTTCCTAATGTCCAACCTAAATCTCCCTTGCTGCAGTTTAAGCCCATTGCTTCTTGTTCTATCATTGGAGGCTAAGGTGAACAAGTTTTCTCCCTCCTCCTGATGACACCCTTTTAGATACCTGAAAACTGCTATCATGTCCCCTCTCAGTCTTCTCTTTTTCAAACTAAACAAACTCAATTCCTTCAGCCTTCCTTCATAGGTCATGTTCTCAAGACCTTTAATTATTCTTGTTGCTCTTCTCTGGACCCTCTCCAATTTCTCCACATCTTTCTTGAAATGTGGTGCCCAGAACTGGACACAATACTCCAGTTGAGGCCTAACCAGCGCAGAGTAAAGCGGAAGAATGACTTCTTGTGTCTTGTTTACAACACACCTGTTAATGCATCCCAGAATCACGTTTGCTTTTTTTGCAACAGTATCACACTGTTGACTCATATTAAGCTTGTGGTCCACTATGACCCCTAGATCTTTTTCTGCCATACCCCTTCCTAGACAGTCTCTTCCCATTCTGTATGTGTGAAACTGATTGTTCCTTCCTAAGTGGAGCACTTTGCATTTATCTTTATTGAACTTCATTCTGTTTACCTCAGACCATTTCTCCAGTTTGTCCAGATCATTTTGAATTTTGACCCTGTCCTCCAAAGCAGTTGCAATCCCTCCCAGTTTGGTATCGTCTGCAAACTTAATAAGCGTACTTTCTATGCCAACATCTAAATCGTTGATGAAGATATTGAACAGAGCCGGTCCCAAAGCAGACCCCTGCGGAACCCCACTTGTTATACCTTTCCAGCAGGATTGGGAGCCATTAATAACTACTCTCTGAGTGCGGTTATCCAGCCAGTTATGCACCCACCTTATAGTAGCCCCATCTGAATTGTACTTTCCTAGTTTATCTATAAGAATATCATGCGAGACCGTATCAAATGCCTTACTAAAATCTAGGTATATCACATCCACCACTTCTCCCTTATCCACAAGGCTCGTTATCCTATCAAAGAATGCTATCAGATTAGTTTGACACAATTTGTTCTTTACAAATCCATGCTGGCTATTCCCTATCACCTTACCACCTTCCAAGTGTTTGCAGATGATTTCTTTAATTACCTGCTCCATTATCTTCCCTGGCAGAGAAGTTTAACTAACTGGTCTGTAGTTTCCTGGGTTGTTTTTATTTCCCTTTTTATAGATGGGAACTATATTTGCCCCCTTCCAGTCTTCTGGAATCTCCCCCGTCTCCTATGATTTCCCAAAGATAATAGCTAGAGGCTCAGATACCTCCTCTATTAACTCCTTGAGTATTCTAGGATGCATTTCATCAGGCCCTGGTGACTTGCAGGCATCTAACTTTTCTAAGTGATTTTTTACTTGCTCTTTTTTTATTTTATCTTCTAAACCTACCCTCTTCCCGTAAGCATTCACTATACTAGACATTCCTTCAGACTTCTCAGTGAAGACCGAAACAAAGAAGTCATTAAGCATCTCTGCCATTTCCAAGTCTCCCGTTACTGTTTCCCCCTCCTCACTGAGCAGTGGGCCTACCCTGTCCTTGGTCTTCCTCTTGCTTCTAATGTATTGATAAAAAGTCTTCTTGATTCCCTTTATTCCCATAGCTAGTTTGAGCTCATTTTGTGCCTTTGCCTTTCTAATCTTGCCTCTGCATTCCTGTGTTATTTGCCTATATTCGTCCTTTGTGATCTGACCTAGTTTCCATTTTTTATATGACGCCTTTTTATTTTGTAGGTCACGCAAGATCTCGTGGTTAAGCCAAGGTGGTCTTTTGCCACATTTTCTATCTTTCCAAACCATCGGAATAGCTTGCTTTTGGGCCCTTAATAGCGTCCCTTTGAAAAACTGCCAACTCTCCTCAGTTGTTTTTCCCCTCAGTCTTGATTCCCATGGAACCTTACCTATCAGCTCTCTGAGCTTACCAAAATCCGCCTTCCTGAAATCCATTGTCTCTATTTTGCTGTACTCCCTTCTACTCTTCCTTAGAATTGCAAACTCTATGATTTCATGATCACTTTCACCCAAGCTTCCTTCTACTTTCAAATTCTCAACGAGTTCCTCCCTATTTGTTAAAATCAAGTCTAGAACAGCTTCCCCCCTAGTAGCTTTTTCAATTTTCTGAAATAAAAAGTTGTCTGCAATGCAGTCCAGGAACCTATTGGATAGTCTGTGCCCCGCGGTGTTATTTTCCCAACATATATCTGGATAGTTGAAGTCCCCCATCACCACCAAATCTTGGGCTTTGGATGATTTTGTTAGTTGTTTAAAAAAAGCCTCATCCACCTCTTCCACCTGATTAGGTGGCCTGTAGTAGACTCCCAGCACGACATCACCCGTGTTTTTTACCCCTTTTAGTCTAACCCAGAGACTCTCAACACTTCCATCTCCTATGTCCATCTCCACCTCAGTCCAAGTGTGTACATTTTTAATATATAAGGCAACACCTCCTCCCTTTTTCCCCTATCTATCCTTCCTGAGCAAACTATACCCATCCACACCAACATTCCAGTCGTGTGTATTATCCCACCAAGTTTCAGTAATGCCAACAATGTCATAGTTGTATTTATTTATTAGCACTTCCAGTTCTTCCTGCTTATTACCCATACTTCTTGCATTTGTATATAGGCATCTAAGATACTGGTTTGATCTTGCCTCCCAGCTTTGCCTTGACCCTCCTTTCTCTCTGCCATTATAGCCCGTGCTCCCTCCTGTTTCCAACCCATCTCCCAGGTCTTGTTCCCCACTTACCTGTGGGGTTTGCTCACCTGTCCCCGTCGAACCTAGTGTAAAGCCCTCCTTACTAGGTTAGCCAGTCTGTGCGCAAATAAGGCCTTTCCCCTTCTCGAAAGATGAACGCCATCTGTGCCTAGCAGTCCTTCCTCGAATAGCATCCCGTGGTCGAGGAAGCTAAAGCCCTCCTGGCGACACCATCTTCACAGCCAGGCATTCACCTCCATGATGCATCTGTCTCTGCCCAGGCCCCTACCTTCGACAGGAAGAATCGAAGAGAATACCACCTGCGCTCCAAACTCCTTAACCCATACTCCCAGAGCCCTATAGTCACTCTTGATCTGCTCAGTGTCACACCTCACAGTATCATTTGTGCCCACATGGATGAGTAGTATGGGGTAGTAGTCAGAAGGCCAGATAATCCTCGACAATGCCTCTGTAACATCTCGGATACGGGCCCCTGGCAGGCAGCATACCTCCCGGGATGAACGGTCAGGGCGACAGATGGGTGTCTCCGTCCCCCTCAGCAGAGATTCTCCAACCACCACTACCCTACGTTTCTTATTATCAGTGGTGGCAGCAGACCTCCCAGCCTTAGGGGTACGAGGTTTCCCCTCCTTAACTGTTGGGGGTGATTCCTTCTCTCCTGTATCAAGAAGAGCATAGCGGTTATCTATTATCACAGCAGGAGGGTTTGCAGCAGGGGTGGAGCACTGCCTGCTGCCAGAAGTAACCAGCTGCCAGTGTCTACCCTGAGCCATCTCCTCCTCCACTGGTGTGTCAGATACACCCTGAGCCATCTCCTCCTCCACTGGTGTGTCAGTAGTCCTGTGAACCGGGACAGCTACGTCAGCTGTCTCCACTTGGATACTGTCCAGGAATTGCTCATGGATACGGATGTTCCTCAGCCTAGCCACCTCCTCCTGTAGCTCTCCCACCTGCTGCCTGAGAGATTCCACCAGTAGGCACCTTTCACATTGGATGCCACCCCCAGCCTGGATATCAGTAAGTGGAAATTGCAAGTTACAGTCTTTGCAAGCCCACACCAGAATCTGGGTAAAAGCATCCATGCTTTGGTGCTCTGTCTGGCTACAGGTGCAGGTGGAGGAGACAGAAGCAGTGCTGCCACAAGTGTTGCGGGTCCTCCTCACCATCGTAAGCCTCCCTCTGTCAAACTCTCTCAAATTCCCGTCTGCAGCTCCCTGTCCGCTCTGCTCTGCTTTAAACAGAAAGGTTTTGGATGTGGCTTAGTTTATAGGTTCAGGGGACCAATGGGTCACAGATGAGACCGACAAGGGACCCCCACTCCCTTCCTACTCCCCCTCCAAACGCCCTTGCGAAACTCCCTGTGAGCAGCTCCTGTTCGCTAAGCTCCCTGGTCGCTTGTGCGCAGCTTTATGAAGCCCTGGCCTGAGTGAATGCCCCGCCCACTGGTTAAGGCTCAGCCAATTACCAGAGGCTTCTAGCTTTCAAACCTTCCTTGGTAGCTCTGCCTCCAACTGCCAGCTACAGCACACGGTCCTTCAAACAAACAAACCACCACAACAACCAAACAGACTGACAAACACAAGCTCAGCACATAGCAAGTAACCCCCAAACACAAACACACACATAACCAGAATAACAACACTTTATTACTCCTGATCCAATAACAAAGAGACTGGGGATCCCACAGCAGCCAAAGTGACCATTTGGGCAAGCAGTCCCATCGTGCTAGGCAGGGTGGGTGTGCCCATGCAAACGAGATCAGCCCCTGAAGTCCTTTTCCACAGCTCACTACCAGATATCAGGGTAGTGCTCATTCTGACTTGGTTTACAGATATTTTCCTGTCTTATTATCTATCCCTTTCTTAATGATTGCCAACATTCTGTTTGCTTTTTTGACTGCTGCTGCACATTGAATTGATTTTTCAGACAACTATCCACACAATGGCTCCAAGATCTCTTCCTTGAGTGATAACAGCTAATTTAGACCCCCTCATGTTATATGTATAGTTGGGATTATGTTTTCCAGTGTGCATTACTTTACATTTATCAGCATTGAATTTCATCTGCCATTTTGTTACCCAGTCACCCAGTTTTGTGTAATCCTTTTGTAGCTCTTCACAATCTGCTTGGGACTTAACTATCTTGAGTAGTTTTGTATCATCTTCAAATTTTGCCACCTCACTGTTTACTCTTCATTACCTCATGTCTTGAGCACAGCAACCCCCTCCTTTCTAGCTTTGACAGATGCCATTTGTTGCTAAGTATAATTACAGAAGTAGAAAGGTCACCGGTGAGTGAATAGGGTACTAGAAAAAGTGGCACAGTAGGCTCTGCTGGCATTTCCTCAGCCATATTTAAAAGAGAAAATTGGTCATTTTAAACACACATTTTTCTGATATATTGCAGCAGCTTCCCTTGTGCTTCCTTTCAAAATTGACTTGAATTTCTTTTCCAAATACATAGCATTGATCTCAGTAGGCCGGCCCCCTTCAGTGGGCTTTGGAGGTGACTGTATCTTCCCATTATTCTTCCCCCAAATCAAATCAACTACAATATACAAAATATGGGATATATAAATGAAAAGGGGAAGCCAGGAGAAACATAGACGACAATTTTGTTCCATTCTATGGATCTGATGAAGTGAGCTGTAGCCCACGAAAGCTTATGCTCAAATAAATTTGTTGGTCTCTAAGGTGCCACAAGTACTCCTGTTCTATAGATGACAATGGCTATGATCTAATAAAGTTGTGAATAAACACTTTGTTAATAGGAAGAAACATCTCTCTCTCTCTCTTAGCCTGCTGACTCCTGCAGGGATGCTAGTGGAAGCTGATGGCAGTCAGCATCTTGCAAGAGATGCTTAGCATCTAAGATACACAGTCTCTCAGTCTGGGAAAACCATTTAAAGTGGAGAAAGCAAGAAAAAATCACTCACTTGCACTTCATTTGTCTCAGTGACCATGAAGTGAATGGTTCTAGAGCCAAAATACTGGAATAACACTATTGCAAACAGTGGTGTTCTGGAAGAATTAAAGAGTTTTAATCTCTAGAACAGCCTCCTTCCAATGTATTTAATGGAATGTTCACAATGTTTGAGACATAGCAATGTGTGGCCTGTGTGTGTGTGTGTGTGTGTGTGTGTGTGTGTATGTGTGTTCGGGAGTTTTTATTTGACTTTTTTAAATCCTCTCTGGAAACTAGATCATCTGACTGCAGGTTTAAAAATAAAAATCTTCAGCAATCTCAGAATGCAAATTTCTCTTCCACAATTGTAAGAATGTTATATGAATCTCTCCTATGAGAAATCCACTTCCTGATGTCATGTTAATTACTAGTACAAGAACAAAAGAAACAGATGTTTATTTGTGTTTACAGCATGCAGTAATAATTCTCTGATTCCAATAGAGACCACAGCATCAGCTGGAAAAGGGATCTTTACTCACTATTTTAGGGATGAGAAACATCTAAGTTGGAAGAATAAGACATTAAAAGATTGTGACAATCAGGGTCCAGACTCCCCAGGGGGAAAACAGAGATCTGAACAGCAAAGAATAAGAAATGAATCAACAGATTGTATACACTATCATTCGACTACAATAGTGGATCGAATAAAGTCTTTTTATGAAATCTGGCGAAATGCTGCCCATGAATATCATTGTGGGATGTATGTACAGGTGGTATGTAAAGAGTTATGAATGTGTGCTGGAACTGTGTTCCTAAAACATGTACTGGGGAGAGCTTATAAACCCTTAGACAAAGGAATATGGATTTACCTGCCAGGGTCAAGCTTGTAAGCCATTGAATAGTGAAAGTATATTTACTAATAAGGTAAAAGCAATGAAGCTAAGAAATGGCAGCTTGGTGAGCACATCAAGGGACAGAAACTGTACTCCAGGAATCCTTCCTGACTCTTGAGGTGGAGAAAATGGACTTTAGATAATGTAAGGGGAGCAAAAAGACATTTTCATTGTTCAGCACATAGAGGACATGGTGAACAGCACCCTCTATGAAAGTTGGATCCGCTGGCCATAAGGACTACAGATGCAGGGAACATTGATGCAAGTTAGAAAACTGCTTAGCCAAAGATTGTAACCAACTCAAATTAAAAATTTTAGACTATTGAAAGCGTGTTTTGTTTTGTTTGTAACCCTATTTGTATTTTTTTCTCTTGTTTGGTATCACTTAGATCTCTGCTCTTTGTTAATAAATTTATTCTTAGTTTTAATATAAACTATCTCAGTGCTGTGTGCTCTGTCTCTTTGGAGGCAGCAAACTTAATAATTTCTGTGAGTGTCCAGTAAGAGGGACTGGATGGTGCAGGGAGACATCTCTGGGGAATTGGGAACTGGGGTTCACTGATTGTTACCTGTAAAGCAAGGTAAAGAGTGGTAGAGTCTTGAGGAGTTTGCTGGCAAGGCAGACAGGCTGGAGTGCCAGGGAGCTGACACACAGCTTAGCAACATCAAAGCTCTCACTTGCTGAGGCAAAAGGTAACAAAATGGCTTACAGTTATGGGTATCCTGAGCAGAATGTCACAGAGATAAAAACTAGTGTTGAAAGTAGAGGGTCTCTTATTTAATAGCCTTTCCTGACACATATCAGATGATCACATCTTCATTATGTAATTCAGAAGATCTTGTTAAAATCTGTTCAATAAAAGCCTTGTAACTTATTTCCTTATTCATTATATCTAATTTCTGAAAGTAATGAATTTCTGCCTGCCCTATGTACACTGAATTAAATGACTGAGTTGATTGACCAGCTATCCTATGAGAGGAAGAATATAATTGTGTAATTGTAAACTGAAAAAAATAGGTTCAAGAGTACAAAACAGATATTGCTGTAAGAAGTAAATTTAAAACATGATCTACTACTGTATATATTTTTTCCTCCATTCATCTCTTAAGATATAAAAAACTGATTGAAGAATTAACTTTTATGGGAGTTTAAAAATCTCATTAATGTGAATACAGGCCTACACTGCACTGGTTAAAGATAATTTTGCTCAATACATTCTGATTGTACCAAAGAACAGTAGAAATGACGTTGATGGGGACGACCCAGTGACAAAGCCATTGCTGTTTTTACTGCATCTGTTACTAACATACTATTTCTATAGCCTTTGTAGCATAACCATGTTCTCTGTGCTGTTCTTGCCTGAAGCATATAACTTTCCTACTGCTTACTTGAGTTGACAGAATTTTTTTGCACTAAATACTGTCGTCAAAATTGTATCTTTTCTCCCCAAACATGCTATAATGAAAAACAATCATGCAATTTGGTGTTCATAATCATCATATAATCAGATTAAATAGTCTACTTTTCTAAATAAGTTAATAAGTAAAGTATCAATCATATAAAATACAGACTGCTAACCTTTTGTTAGGCTTGATTGCATCTTCCAGTGGGAAAACTTATTTGAGGACTCTATAGTGGAGGAAATTTCGATGAAGGTCTCCTTGAGGTGATTTTTTACCAGTTGTTTCCTCCCATCATCATGAATCAGGCAGTGAGGCCTGTCCACAAATGCAACAGTTTCCCAAAAGTCATGTGAAAGGGCTTTTGCAGCCAGTGGGTACATAAGGGATTCCTCATAAAGTGGGACTCCCCAATGCAGAGTAAAGACAGCGGAAAGTGAATCCAATCTGAGGGTACATCTACACTACGGGATTATTCTGATTTTACATAAACCGGTTTTGTAAAACAGATTGTATAAAGTTGAGTGCACGTAGCCACATTAAGCACATTAATTCGGCGGTGTGCGTCCATGGTCCGAGGCTGACGTCGATTTCCGGAGCATTGCACTGTGGGTAGCTATTCCGTAGCTATCCCATAGTTCCCGCAGTGTCCCTGGCCACTTAGAATTCTGGGTTGAGAGCCCAGTGGCTGATGGGGCAAAAATCATTGTCGCGGGTGGTTCTGGGTAAATGTTGTCAGTCATTCCTTCCTCCGGGAAAGCAACGGCAGACAATCATTTCGCACCCTTTTTCCCTGGATTGCCTTGGCAGACGCCATAGCATGGCAACCACGGAGCCCATTCAGCTTTTTTTTTTACAGTCACCGTATGTGTACTGGATGCCGCTGACAGGCGATACTGCAGTGCTACACAGCAGCATTCATTTGCTTTTGCATGATAGCAGAGACGGTTATCAGTCGTTCTGTACCGTCTGCTGCTGCTGTAAATTGGCAATGAGATGAAGGTTATCTGTCTTTCTGTACTGTCTGCTGCTATCATGGGTGCCCCTGGCTGAGGTCGGCCGGGGGTGCAAAGGCAAAAATGAGAATGACTCCCCAAGTCAATCCCTCCTTTATGGTTTCTAAAAATAGAGTCAGTCCTGCCTAAAATATGGGGCAAGTGTGATAGAGAACCAGTGTATCAGAGAGCACAGCTGCTCCGTGCCAGATCCCGCAGAAAGGATGAGCTACATGCCATTCATGGGGGGTGCCCCTGCAACAACCCCACCCGTTGCTTCCCTCCTCCCCCAACCTTCCTGGGCTACTGTGGCAGTGTCCCCCCCATTTGTGTCATGAAGTTATAAAGAATGTGGGAATAAGAAACACTGACTTGTTAGTGAGATAAAATGAGGGAAAGGCAGCCTCCCACCGCTATGACAGTCCAGGGAGGACATTAAGCGGTGCGGGGAAGAGGATCCCAGCATGCTGCTGCTATGACAGTCCAGGCAGGACAGAATCTTTTCTTTACATAGGAAAGGGAGGGAGCCGATGGAGCTCAGCCCCGAGTTGCTATGATGAGGACGGTTACCAGCCATTCTGTACCATCTACTGGGAATGACCGAGAATCATTCCTATTTTCACCCAGGCGCCCCCGGCCAGCCTCACCTGAGGCCAGCCAGGAGCACTCACGGGTTGATAACAGGGATGGTTACCAATCCTACTGCACCGTCTGCCACCGGGCAGGGGAGAGGAATGGATACTGCTCTTCACTGCTGCAGCATCGCGTCTGCCAGCAGCATTCAGTAGACATAGGGTGACATTGAAAGAAGTCAAGAAATGATTTCTTTCCCTTTGGTGGGGGGAGTAAATTGACAAGCTATTCCCTGAACCACGCCGGATAATGTGTTTGAACCTACAGGCATTGGGAGCTCAGCCAAGAATGCAAATACTTTTCGGAGACTGCTGGGGACTGTGGGATAGCTGGAGTCCTCAGTACCCCCTCCCTCCCTCCATGAGCATCCATTTGAGTCTCTGGTTTCCCATTACACTTGTCACGCAGCACTGTGTAGCCTGTAGACTTTTTTTTCAAACGCTTTGGCATTTCGTCTTCTGTAACGGAGCTTTGATAGAACAGATTTGTTTCCCCATACACCGATCAGATCCAGTATCTCCCGTACGGTCCATGCTGGAGCTCTTTTTGGATTTGGGACTGCATTGCCACCCGTGCTGATCAGAGCTCCACGCTAGGCAAACAGGAAATGAAAATCAAAATTTCGCGGGGCTTTTCCTGTTTACCTGGCCACTGCATCTGAGTTGAGATTGCTGTCCAGAGCAGTCACAGTGGTGCACTGTGGGATACCGCCCGGAGGCCAATACCGTCGATTTGCGGCTACACTAACCCTAATCCGATATGGTAATACCGATTTTAGTGCTACTCCTCTCGTCGGGGAGCAGTACAGAAACCGATTTAAAAAGCCCTTTATATCGATATAAAGGGCCTCATAGTGTGGACGGGTACAGCGTTAAATTGGTTTAACGCTGCTAAAATCGATTTAGACGCGTAGTGTAGACCAAGCCTGAGACTATTATTTTTTCAATATAAGCACCATAAGGCTAGTGGAGGGATGATACGAATGCCTCTTATCCAGTCTACTATTCCTTCAGCCTGCCACCTCCCTCCTCATGGATCTCCCTCCATGTGGTCTGAGGAGAAGGGCGGGAACACTGAAGCAAAGATGGCTGAGACACCATTTCCATGAGTGGGGTGGCTGAGGAGATCTATGCATAGAGCAGGGGTTCTCAACCATTTTCTTTCTTTCTGTTTTTCTTTCTGTTATAAAAACTCCATGGCCCACCTGTGCCACAACTTTTTCCAGCATATAAAAGCAGAAGTAGCAAGCAAGGCTATTGCCCAGGGTCCCACACCACAGAGGGCCCTGCAAAGCTAAATTGATCAGGCTTCGATTCAGCGCCTGGTGGCAGGGTTTCAGCCCTGGGCCCCAGGAGTCTAACACTGGCCCTGATTGGCAGATTCCCTGAAATCTGTTTGTGACCCTCCCAGGGAGCCCTGGACCCCGGGTTGAGAACCACTGGCATAGAGGACCCCTTCCATGTCGGAGGGATGATCAGGCTTATCATATTGGATATATACATCAAAAAAGCTATGTTCCAAAATTTGTCCTATTCTCTCCATTCCTATCAGTCAACACATATTAAAATAAGTTCCTTTAATACCTCATTAGTCATCATTTGAATTTAAGTTTTTCCATAAAGAAAATCTCCATCAACTCTGTTGTTGCCAGGTATCTGTGCAGTGGACTGTAACTTTTTGATCCTAAAGGAAGAAGGGGAAAAAAGCCACAATATTTTTCCTCCTGAAAAAGTTTGTGATATGATGGGAAATGTCAGTAAAAATGTACGTCAAGTGCTGCTGAAAATCACAAAGGAAAGTTCCCTCTGGTCATTTTATATTTACATCAAAGTAGCTATTCAAGCTGAGAACTCTGAAATTCTCTGTCTGGTAAGCTAGTGCAACATTACTTCAGTTCAGCTTAGAAAAAATGTCACATTAGAACTGCCTGACAACTGTGTTGTTTGCTAATAATTAAAACCTGTCTTTATGTCTCCATAACATTCCTTTCCTCATCCAACCCCGAAGTAAGAGATGTAATGACTACAAATATGTACTAGTAAAATGCCCTATGCAAAATTCAAGGACAATGAAAAGTTGATATTCTGAATCAACATTAAACCAGGGAAAGAAAGCAATGTTCAAGACTGCATTATATGTAGCATACTGAGACAAGTTGTTATGTAAATAACAAGGTCAGTTGTTACCCTTGTTGCCCAACGGTAGAAATATCCGCTTCCTGCTCTTTTTAAAGGAAGAACTCACAATTTGTAAGTCTACCAAGAGTGCTGCCAATTATTGAAGTTGATGAATCCTCTCTCTAACTGCCTTTTCCTCTTTTATCTACTGTCTTCTCACTTACTTTACACAAATATAGATATGAATAAAGACTTAATAGTAATGATCAAAACAATCTTAGCACCAATAATACTTACTTAGCAATAACATTATCACCATTCCTATTGTCATTCTTCCCATCCATTTCTGTGTTCTTTTCTGTGTGTGAGTTTTTTAAAGGAATAAGTACTAGATTGTCTTGGTTCCTGAATCCTGACTGGCCACTTCAGAAAACCCATAGGCAATCTGATGCTGGCTGTAGTGCTTATTTAACAGTGCAAGATTAAGAAGTGTAAAGCAGCAGTGTAAGATTCTCTCCAGGAGCTCTATTTTTCCATGCAGGATACAAGTAACTCCCACTGAACTGAATGGGAGTTACTCTTATCCTGAAATCCCAGGTGTGTATTGAGGTCTTGTTAATTACTGATGACTATTCTACTATTGCTTTATTTTGTGACACTTTACTATAGTGTAAATGAAATACCTGTAGAGGAAAAACTGAGGCTCATAATGACAAAAATTTACAGTTCTGCAGTCATGAAATGTATAAAACTATCTGCAAAGGTCTTCATCAGATCTCTTAGTTTTGTGTGGTATATAACTGTGCTGGAATTGCACACTTCACTTTAAGAGTGGTGTTGAGGATGCTTGCAAGGTAGAGGGCTCTGTAGCAAAGCATGCAGCTAACCATTATGGAAAGAGCCAGCTAAAAGTAAGGCAGGTGGCTTGTGCCTCATTGTCTTAGGGAGCAGTCTGCCGTTATTGTTTCTCTCTCTCTTTGGGTTCTTGTGTAGTATTCTGGATTCTAAGAAATAAAATATTTTTTCTATTGCAACCTTCCAGTAAGAATATTTATGTTTTACCTCATTTTTTTGTGTCTATACTGTGAACATAACAATCATGGCCAAAATTTTCAAAAAGGACATGATTCAGAATGCCTCAATTTTTGAGTATCTTGAGACATTTGAGGCTCTTCATTTTCAGAAAGTGGTAAGCATCAGTGCATTGAAATTCAGGCCCTTATAAACAACCTCATGTTTAGAACTCAGAATCATGAGTCAGTTGCAAATTTCCTGAAAGAATTTTTGACATTTTGATTAAATTTGCCATTTCTAATCAGACAAGCCAAAATAAAATAATAATAATTAATAATAACTTAATAATAATGTTTGCAAACCCATAATTTAAAAAAAAATCAGTTTGGGTAAATTGAAATGTTTCTTTTCAATATTTTCAAAACATTTTGTTTTAATTTTGATCTTTCTTCCCCTTTTTAACCTTTTTAAGGTTATGTTTAGTAAAATTCAAAAATAGAAAGTGGTAATGATTCAAAAAAGCAAAACTTTCCTGAAAGGTTTGTTACCAATTTTTTTATGAAGCAGGTATTTCGATTCCAACAGTGTTTCACACCAGTTTCAATTTTTTTGTGGGGGTGGGGAAAAAGGGCAAAAATTTTTTTTGGCAAACAACAAGGTGCTGAGTATCCTTAATTTCTGTTGACATCAGAGTTCAGGGTGTTCAGCACCTAGTGGGATTGTGCCCAAAGCAACTACTGAAGTAGAGTGTAAATTCCAGCTGGGATGAAAATAATTTTTTCAGTATAATTAATTCCGCTTGTAACCCAAGGCCCATTTGAAAAGTTGTAAAGTAGAATGACAAATAATAAAGCCATCCCTGGTTTGTGAGAAATGAAACAATTAAATCTGCAACTTGGGACTTCTCCTGCAAGGTGCTGAGTGCCTTCTGAGAAGTACTGAGCCTCCTTAAGTACCTTTGTTTTCAGTGGGGCTTGTGAGCTCTCGGCATCCCTCAAGAGGCTCTCAGCACCTTGAAGAATCAGACTTCATGAGAGAGACACATTAGAGAGGTAAATTCAGTTCTTCAGCCTATATTTTTCCAACCCAATCTTCTCTCCATCTCATAACCTTATGTGCTATTGACGCTGAACTGAGTAGATGTCTGCAATTTTGGAAGGTAATCATCGCTTCTGCTTTAGCGCCTTTCTGCCACTTTCAACAATTTATGAACAATAGCCGATGATGACAAAATAATTAATTCAGCAGAGAAAAAAAATCTTTGAATAGATTTCATATTGTTAGGAAAAGGAAAATGTCACAAGAGAGACAGAGGAAAGAAGGACACCCTCTCTCTTTCTGTTTACATGCCAGAGCTGCCCCTTTCCTTATTATAGAGACAATACCAAGGTTTTAGAAGCTCAAAATGTCACCTATCTTCCTTTCTTATAATGAGTATTTCTGAGGCCAATTATTTTAGTTTTGTTTTCTAAATTAAATGCTCACAATTCTCATTTGTAATTTCACCCTATGACCTTCAATTCATATGGGGGCAGCTGAAAGCAGGCGAGGGCAAGGAGGGATATGGAAATATTGCAAAGGAAATATTGGAGAGGGGGAATGTATGTTTCTGCCTCCACAATGTTTTCCAGCCACTTGGTAGCTCATGGAAGCAAGAGTGGAATCCAGAGGAGGGACTGGAGTGACCACCATGGTATGGAGATTGGTCCAGTCACTGGGGAGCAAGCAGGATCAGTTCCTGTTTCCCTGCTTTCCTGTCACTGTGGATCCTGGTGGAGACACTTGGTCAGGGGGAGTGGCAGGAGAATATGTGCCAGCAGTCTGGGTAAGGTGGAGCATGGGAACTGCTATCTTGTTGGGGACAGGGGGGATATCAGTGCACAGGGTGCCAATCACTGAGCTGGGAGGAGAGCAAAAGGCACCAGGCAACTGAGGAACTGCCTCAGGAACAGCAGGAGGAACTGTTGGGACACCCCTTCACAGCCTGGTGCTGGCTGACTCTCTCCCACCCCTGAGTCTCAGGAGCTCCGCTTGTTCTTCCTCCTATCCCTCCCCTCTGCCCCCTGCATTCACAGCAGCTACCTCCCACTGCATTCATTTTCTTGCTGTTCGTCTTAGAGAATTGTGTGTCTGTATCTGACCAAGAATGTTTTTCTTTTTTTATAAGTACCTAAGCCTATCATTAAAAAAAGTATTAAAAATAGCCAACATGGCTCTGATCTCTCTCTCAGATCTCTCTCCCATTAATTTTAGTGTCTGTAAGATCTGGCTTATTTTTATGGGGCCCACTGAAAGGAATACCTTGTGCTCCCTCACCTGGCTCTCCCATTGTAGTTAATAAGCAAACACTCTTCACATAGCTGCTGTGACATGAACCAATGAGGCTAGTGTGCAAACAAAAGGCCTGATCCAGCAAATCCTTCAGAGAACTCCTTCTGATGTCAATAAGAGATCCATGCAAAGGACTTGGGCCTGTAACCACTTAGGTGTTTTTAATCATGTTTTTATTTCAGTATAATTTTATTTGTGCGAGTGGTCCCATGAAGCCTGATGATTTACACTAAGCCCACTTACTCCACTCAGGCAGTGAGAAGGTGAGTACAAATGCCAAGTACTCCCATTTTAAGGACCCCTTGCACTGCCAGAGCTGTGTAAAGCAATATTATGGTAACAGAGAATCAGGCCCATAGACTTCAGTGGGAATGCTCCCATTACTAAATTTTTGAATGGGCTGGAGCATTTTCAGGCTCACAGGAATGGTAGATAAAGTCCAAGGATGCTTGACAAAAAATACAATATTTTCAGGTATCTTTTTCTTAGTCAAAAACAACCATGTCAATTTTAGCTCTACATATCAACTTGGGGAGAAAATCAGTGTAAGAAAAAGACACAAATGATCAGGAAAAACACGTTTCAAGCTTCTACATGTAAGGTTATTAGAAAAAGTATCCAGAGCCACTAAAAACTCAAAAACCATGTCCTCAAATCTTTTCTACACTAGCAACTTGCTTATAAGGGAACATTTATTAGTGTTATTTAAGTTGCACAAAATAAATAAAGTAGAGAGGCAGAACTGAAATCAAGTAGAGACAAAATGACACAGAAATACATATTGATTCTATATGAATAGAATCAAATGTGTTTTGTGAAGGACAAAAATAGATTACACAGAAATTATTCATCCAGGTTTTAAATATACTTAGCACAATAAGTTAAATGTTTTAGAAAGGCAGAGAGAGGGAATTAGGCTCAGCACTTTCACAAGTGTGCTGTTGCCAGGTTCATTTAGCGTTTTGCTGCCATTTAAAAGGCACAATTTGGAAAACAAAAATGAAGTCTGGTTATATATGGGAACACAGTACCTGCAGGATTTGCAATTAGATTCATCTTCTCACCTTTCAATGTCTAATCCCTTATTCCCTTCTGATTATTAAGAGAGAATCCTACCCAACACCAGGGAAGACCTTTCCCTCTTTCCTTTCCCTTCTTAGCTTCCATAAATTTACCTCTCCCAAAAAACAGAAGATTCCACTAAGAAACCCAGCATAGATTAAACTAGGATGTCACACTTCCTGCTTCAGGTTGCACCAGGGGGAAAGAAAGACCCAAATCAGAGGCATAGTTTTTAACAGTAGCAAGACATTTGCTGACTGCTGTGTAACTATCCTGATTGGAGGTCAGACTCCTCAAGACATTTATCTTTAGTTTTGATTTTCTCCATAGGTACTCTCTATAAATCCTGTTGTAGGATTTATTGGTTGCAATTTTCACTAGCTCAAAGCCTGTGGTTGACAAATTTGTTCATGAAAATAAGGAATTCTGCAAGGGTCTCCAACAGAAACATGATAATTTACTGCAGAGTTTGACTTTTGCTATCCTGGCATCAGGGTCCTCATGCTCCAATTCTGCTGGAGTACAGGGAGTATTATCTGGAATACTTGCATGGAGAGGAAAATATTGCCAGAAGACCTAATGTAGAAGTCTCCGAAGGTTGATCCTTTACTTCTCTACTATTTCTGGTGCACTGGGGGGTAGGGAAGTAAATATGTGAACTGGATCATGACAATGATACTGAGAATTTTGGAAAAAATGCAATTGTTGGATAATTCTGATAGCTAGTAAATTGATCCAGCTCCGGGTAACATGTAGCACACTTTAAGAAAAATATGTAGCTTTTCTGAAGCCTCTTCCTACTGGTCTTTGTCTTTGGACAAAAGTCTGGGCACTATGTTTTATGTCTTATATGTGGCCCAGACAGTCAGACTATATTTATTGTTAGATAAGTTAGAATTGTATTTCTACATTGTTCATCCAATGTAATCTGGCTCCCTTTAATTTGGACAAGTATGATGGAGTGTACAACCCCCCCCCCCCATTAGACAACAAGGAGGAGGAATTAAAAGATAGGGAATTAGCTCATTTGGGTGGCAGAGCTGGAGCTGAGCAGACCTTCAGCCCATAGTTCCAGCAGTGGGAAGCTGCTTTGACACAGTGCCCAAAAAAGGTCATCCCTGAGGGGAGGGAGGACCTATCCCAGAGACAATCAGAGAGAGGAGCATCCGCCTCTCCCCTATCTGTGGACCCTGGACATTGGTAACACTCTCTTATTTATTTTGGTTTGGACTTCCCCAACAGGGGAAAGCCTGGGACTAAGCTGATCTGGGGTTGAGGGACAAGAGGAAGAGACCCAGGAAGAACAGCCTTAAGCATCCTTGGTTGCCAGTCCACTGGTAGCCCAAAGTGGTTGGAGCCTAGTGGAGTGGGAGGGCCTGGGCTTCCCTTCCCACACACCACTTAGCAGTCAGGTGTTACAGCTGTGACCATTGGCCATGCTTCCCAACCAGACCCCGAGTGAAGATAATTACATAGTCAGATATTATTTGTATATGAGTGACTTGAGGAACATGCAGTTAGCTGAGAGTTCTTCAAATTTCAAAAAGCTATAACTTGGTATAATGAACAGAACTGTGAAATAAGTGGCCTCATCTTCAAGACTGCTGATTATTGCTGAGGGTTCAACACGTGAAAATCAGGCCACCTACTCAAGTGACTACAAATGAATGTAGGAGCCTATTTTGAGACTCCCCTTTTTGAAAATCTTGGCCTCCAGGTGGAACTTTGAAAAGTACTTAATTTAGGAGCACAAATCCCATTGATTTCACAAGTCCCAGCCACCCTATGTTAGACACCAAGTTTGAAACATAGGAATTGCCATAAGGAATCATATTCATGGTCATCTAGTCTGAAATCCTATCTCCAACAATGACGACAGATGCTAAAGAGGAAGAACTCAAAGAAGAAAGAATTTGCCCCATGATGGTCTCGTCTTTATCTCTAACAGTTAGAGACTAAGGTCTGAAGTATGAATTTTGTATCTCTTGCAAAGCTCTTCGTTTTCATTAACTTTCATTCATAACTCTTGTTACCCATGTAAATATCCAATATCTCTTTAAAACCTTTTGGTGGCAAACCCTTGAATGAGGCTCTGCTCAGGTACAGAAGTTTGTTTGTGCAGAACACCTTGCAAGATTTGGGCTTTAACAAACAAGGGATTTAGGGTGAGATTTTCCAAAGTTCCTAAATGATTAGGAGCACAAATGCCATTGAAAGTAGGAACAAAGCCCACTGAAAGATTTGGACCTACAAAAGTTATTTTCAACCTTAGTGTATAATATAAGGTGCCCTGCTCTGCATCAGAGCAGTCAAAGAAATATTTAGGCACCTAAAATAGATGTTTGCTTAAACGTTGGTACAAGCAATTAAATGTAGACGTGGCATCTAAATTTTAAATTTAGGCCTAGAGACTAATTTAGGCCTGTTTAGCCCTCAGAACCTCAGTGTTCCCTGGCAAATCCAGTGGGTTATAACATAAAACATGCATAAACTAGTGTGAGCTAACAATTCACCACCAATAACAACAACCCTCAAGCAAGTTCAACTCCTTCAGTACTACTGCTTCTTTCATGGCTGTGTAGCACACCTTGTTATTGTTTTCAGTTTATTTGGCTGCCAGTGGTACTTCTCAGATACACAATGTTCACCTGACAGATTTCAATGCCAACCTAAGGTCAAGCTGGATGCAACACAATACATAGAAAAATATGTCTGGAGTGTAGCCGAATCATTTATTCCCTACCCATTTTTCCCTTTTAAAATGACTTTAGACTTCTGGGATAAAGCCTGCTAAATTATATTTGAAAGAAGATAGCTCCATGTTTAGCAGTTTGTTCATCAATTGAGATAAAGTTTTTGAGATAGACAGGATGCTATTCTTGAAATACCTATGAGGAAACTAGACCAGGACAGCTAATCTGAGTTAATATGATTCAACTATTGCCTCTGGAAGATGTCACTTAAAGTATCTACCAATTTACCTGAAGCCTGTTTAATGCAGTAGAAAGACTAGGCCAACATTTTCAAACTTGAAGGCCCAAGGTTAGTTATCTAAATTTATATATAGGCATTTAATTATGCAGACCTCTCTTCAGAAATGCTGAAAATCAGAAGTTCCAATGAAGTCAATGGGAGCTGCAGCTGCTCAGCAATCTGAAAATCAGGCTACTTTTTAAAGTGTCTAATCTTTTTAAGGTACCTAGCCTCTGACAAACAACTTTCTCAAATGTAACTTTAGTAAATAGGGTTTTGTTAAGGGAGGTCATGAAGTCTATCTGCTGTAAATTCGCACATATCTCAGCCCAACCTGCAAGTAGTATTTATACTTCACAGTATTTTTCTGTTGATTATTTCTCTCTTTATACTTGTCTTTCCTATTGCTGCTCATTATCTACTGTCAGCTTAAGGAAAATAGGTACAATTTCCTTTCATACATAGTCTTCTCTTAATGTAAAGATTTGAGGTGAAATCTTTCCTTCTTGAAGTCAATAGGAATGTTGCTACGGATTTTTAAAGGGCCAGGATTTCATCATTGTAACTATGCCCCTTATCTTACAGAGATGGCCTAGTCCCAACCTCCAGTGTCATTTTGGGGAAAAAATCTTACTTGCTCCAGCATAGGCCTGAAGAAGCAAATCAACATGACTTCTGCTGACCCTCTTGAATACAGCTGATTAAGGATACAGAGGAAACACTGTGGCCTTGACTTCACAAGATGGGAGGGTCCCAGAGCTCAGGATCCAGCTGAAGACCAGAAGTCTACGCAGCAATGAAATAGCCCCACAGCCTGTGCATCGCTACCCTGAGTTGGATGGAAAGGGCCAGCCACAGGTTTTTCTTTTCTGTGTAGACATACCCTACGACTAAAAAGTTTGCTTTTAACTCAAGTTAGCTAATTTAAGGTAAAATACTATTGGAGACAAGGCAGTTTCTAGTTTTTACATGAGTTAGAAGATCGAGTTAAAGCTTAGGCTGCCCCATAGTTTTTAATTTCACCGGCTATCTCACCTGAAATCTATCAACTGCCATGTCTTTATGAGGATTTTACCTCAATTTAGCTAATTCAAATTAAGAACAACACTTTTTTCTTAGCTGAAGGCACAGCCCTTGACTTCTACCACTCGACGTCCTGCTGGAAACTCAAAGACATGCTATGAAAAGATGCAATGAAATTTTAATTGTGTTCAGAAATTTACTGATTTGAAACATTTTCATGACATGCTGAATTTTCCAGAAATTCTGTTCATTTGGAATGCCCTTAGTTTGGTAGTGATTATCACACTATTTTCAAAAACCTTTTTTCCTAATATTAGATGCTGTTTAAAACTTGCTTTTTAAAATTCCTTCAACTCACATGTTAATATTTGTCTTAGCTGAGACACTCATACACTGAGAACTGAATCTAGCTTTAAATTTAAGGGATTAAATCTCTGGGGATTATGTCTTTGTATAGGTAGAGTTCTTAGTACACTGTTCATGTTTGGGGTCGCCAGGTTTTACTAAGCATGAAATAAATAATAACGATGATATTCCAATTTTTGCTCTATTAATTTAGAAGTTTTTAAAAAAGATTCAGAGAAAATAAAACACTAAGCTTCAAGTAAAGATAAAGTGAATAACTTTTTATAAAGTCTTTTCCTCCCTGCACCCTCCAATTGGGAAAGCTACCTAATCATTCACTGGGATATGCCAAGTAAGAAGATTCTATCATATGCATGTTTTCAACATTGCAGGTATTGTTTCTATCAGAATGAGAGTAAATAGCAGTATTAGGAATAGAATTTTTATTCACATTTTATCACAATGCTTCGAACTTGAATTAAGAGCTCTAGTGATCATTTCCAGTTTCTGACATTTTTTAAAAACTGATGCTTCAAAAATATCAAATTGTGGGATTAATCTTTAAATTACCATTTTCCTATAAATAACCCAAACTGGAAAGAATCATTAGAAGACTTCAGAAGTAGATAAATCTTAATTAAACACAATCATGAATTCAGATTCTAATTTAAATTGGGATTTCATGTACTACAATATAACCAAGTTAGGATGCTGCATCTACTTCAATTAAAGATTTATCACAGTACTTTAGCATGAAGAAATTCAAGAGCTGGAAGCTTTGTTCATCTAAGCACTGATAATTTAAAGTGATAGACACCTGTTTTAGATTATTGCTTTCTCTAGTGAAAATTAACACATTAGCGTGGTGTGAAAAATCAGCCTCTTTCTGCCCAGTAGATTAAACAAATAATCAAGGCAATGGTAGTCTTAAAAAAAAAAGGAAAAAAAAGAAACAAGCTTAGATGTGCTGTTTTTTATTATTACTTTAACAAGAATTATTATTACTTTATTACTTTATTAAAGAATCAAATCAAACTGAAAAGATCCAAGGATAGTTTCATACAAAGGCATTTCCTTCTTCTGCAGAGAAGCAAGGGATTTGAGGATCTGGTCATAAAAACAGGAGCAGATGGTCAGTATGAAATTCTGGAGAGGAATTTTGTTTTGCATCTTTTTTTAAACCAATCTGCCTGAAAACATATCTAATCCACAGGCAGCAGAAAGTAGTGCATTGTGTTCAAACTCTGGCTGCAGTCGAATGAGTATTTGTCATAAGGATTATTTCATAACCTCCATGACAGAAGAGCATCTGTGTGTGATAGAAAGATTTTAAAGCCACCAGGCAACCTATCCATTTTCTATAATTAAGACTAAATCATGGTTATCTGCCATAAACCAAATGAATACAAAGTAGAGCATAAACACTGAAAAGGATGAGCCACATTCAGCACTGAAGCCTAAGACCTAAGAGAGTATAAACTACTGACCAAAAAAAAAGTTGCAGTACTGTTGGTGTTTCCATTACTATACAAATTAAGGATGTATGGAAACATAAATATAAAGTTTCTGATCCCTAACTTTAGTGGGGCTGTTTGCATGCACAAGGACAATTGGCATAAATAAGGGTTGCAGGAATGGGCCTATTGTGGCTTACTATTAAGAAAAGATTAAATAATTTGGGTTGTTACAAAGGCTTCTCTTGCCTCAGCAAATGAAAAATGTTATATTCCTTTATCGTGGGACCACAGAGGTTCCTAAACCAAACCTCAACCTTCTTTGTAACACATAACATAAGTGGTATCAACAGGAAACTGCTCCAATTTTGTTAACAAATAGACCAAACTTGTAATAAGCAGGTCTCCTATGAAAAATCAGAAAAGATGCCTAAATTACTTCGGATCATTTAAATACTTTTTCTTCTAAATCACTTAGATAGTTTTGAAAATCCCACCTCAGAACTTGCTTCTTAGTAGAAAGGGAAGGGGTATGTGTGTGGGGGGGAAGAGAAGTATTTATATGATGCTCTTCACTTATCCCTCCAACCTGATACGCCCTCTCACGGGATCATACAACATTTTACAATTGAAACGTATCTTTAACTAGGCAACCATTAATTAGACAAAAAAAAAATCTTAGGCTCAGCTCCATGTAATTAGCTATGTGATTATTTTAAAGCGTGAAATCTGGAACTTTTTAATGCAATTAATATAAGTATTAGCAATCATAATTACAGTACATCTTGTCAAAACCAAGCCTTTCTGTTGGAACTTAGAAGGGTGCATGGCTTTGCCAGCATTTTCACTTCAGTGTCTTTCTGCAAGTGCAGGGTTTGGGAAGAAAGACTATCACAGTTCATAGGCAGGATTTAAATAGATTTGGGGACTGTCTCAGTCTGGGGCAGGATCTTGGCTAACTAGAAAATGGTATCAGATATTAGCACCTTTGTGACACTCTGCTCACTTCGGTATAGGTCTGAGGCACTCTGTAATCTTATATACTTTTAACCTTTGCCTGTGAAATGCAACATAGCTTTGAGTGATTGGAACAGAAAATGGCCCAGATTTTATATAGGACTACAAGCCTTTGTGTTTGCCTAATTTGTATAGATGTGAAGCTGAAAAACGCTGTGTTGCCATTAATAAATGTGATTAGTGTAGGAAATAATATGAAAATATAGAATTATTTTCAGTTCCCATGTACACATGTGCTGTTGGGGACTGATTCTGCGCAATGCAGGGACAGAACATAGTGCAAGTACAAGATGCAGAGGGATGAACCACACGGGGAATGTAGAGGAACCCAAATCCTGGATTAATGGAATTGCTGGCCAGCCATGTGATGAGCAGGACACTGCACCACACAAAAGACTGTAGTAGTGTGTGTGCAGATTGCTTCCTAGTGCTTCCCCTGAGTTGACTAAACTCCACATCACCCCTTATCACAAGGCAGACTCTGCCCACATGGCAGCACCTAGCTCCAGAATAAGATACTGCTAAGTGGAAACGAGGGTGGCAAAATTGGTGATATGAGATAGGCACACATAACTAAGTGACTTGTTAGCAGGATAAAGAGCACATTAAAGCCCATTCAAAAATTGTAAAACTTATCTGATTAATAGATTCAAAGATTTTAAAACCAGAAGGGCCAAGCAGTATGATTATCTAGTGTGACCTCACTGATTTCCAAAGATTGCCCCCTGTCCTAAAGTATGACCTATATTCTTCATTCCTAGATGTAAGACATCATATTCAGCTGTATTAAAATAAGTTACAGTGAGCCCAATTTACCATGAGATCCTGATCACGCTATGTATAAAAGAGACATAACCTAATTTACCACTCCACCAATCTTTGTGTCCTCTGAAAACTTTACCAGCAATGATTTTTTACTGTAGTCCTGTTAAAAGGGTTGCTTCTGAACCCTCTGGACTGCAGCAGCAATGGCTATAGAGGCTCAGGATTCCTTTTCCCAGGTTCGGGGACACAGATAGAGCTGGCTAGCAGCACTGTCATAACTAAGCATAAACCAGAACTCAGAGACAAAGGGCTTGATTTGACTTGCAGTTTTGGCTGTGTTTGGAAAGGAGTATAGCATGGAGAGAAGCATCATAGCCAGGGAAGACCATTGTACCTTCCATTTATACCCAAGGGAAGAATTTGAGCCCTTATGGGATTTCTGGACATTGAGTAGAGTCATTTCAGAAGATATCAGAAACCAAGAAGCTTAAAGAGAGTCATAATCAGGCTACCAAGAGCCAGCCTAACTGTACATTGGAATCCAGAACAGAGACCCACAGAGATGATCTTACCATCCTTCGTGTGGATACTCTGTCAGAACATCCTGTGTATTTATTTTAATATGGTGTTTTAAGCTGGCCACCAATTTCAGCACTGCACAATGAGCCTAAACTTACTATTTATCTAGACAGGGACTAGGAGGCAACACAGGGTGGTTTGTACTGGCAGTAAATGTGGGAAGGGTACAGTTAATGTATTGTTTTGTCTTTTATTATCCTGATCCCTTTTTCCATGGTCACTTATCCTCAGTTCCACAGGCCTAATAAAGCCCCAGATACTGATTCATTACTGTAGGAGTTGTGATAGCTATTTCATTTGTGTGTGCTCTCACTGATACACCTATGTATGAGATTGGGTTCTCTGTGTTCTCTGCACTAGGAGAAGTTTCCATAGATGGAGGCACCAGGTGCCCTTTTAGAAGAATCATAGAATCATAGAATGTCAGGGTTGGAAGGGACCTCAGGAGATCATCTAGTCGAACTCCCTGCTCAAAGCACAACTAAATCATCCCAGCCAGGGTTTTGTCAAGCCTGACCTTAAAAACCTCTAAGGTAGGAGATTCCACCACCTCCCTAGGTCACCCATTCTAGTGCTTCACCACCCTCCTAGTGAAAAAGTTTTTCCTAATATTCAACCTAAACCTCCCCCACTGCAACTTGAGACCATTAGTCCAGGATTGATATCTCTGAGGATTAATGAGAGAAGGCTGCAGCCACACCTCAGGGCTAGGTTACACTATGTTTGTACAAAATGAGTTTTGTGCTTGGATAGCTTGGTTTGAGTGTGCCAAGTTGCATTTGCTTAAGTGGAGGTAAAAATCATAATTCTGGTCTTGCCTTGTTGTTTAAAATACTACCTTGAGCAAGTTGACGTCATATGCCTTATTTTTGCAGGTTATCCAAAACATAGTTTGTTCTTTACATAAAGAAAGGTTTATCAGTTCTTCAGCTTGCAGAAATGAGTATCACTACATTGACTTAAACACAGTGATGTCAATTTACATCAGCTGAACAGCTGACCTTTTTGTTTATTTTTAAGTATTTGTCAGACTATTAAAAGCACACTCGTTGCAGAATGCTCTGTTCCCTTTATCTAAGCAATGTTCTGTTGCTATTAATAGTAACAGGTCTCACACGTCACATAACATTTTACATTTTCCAAGGACTGTGCAAATAACCAATCCTCACATCACCTCTGTGGAGTCAATCAGACAGCCTTTATTTTCCTCTTTTTACAGGCAAGGGAAATGAGACATAAAAGAAAGTAACTTGCCCAAGAAATTCAGAGCAATTCCTAGCCCCAGTCTTGCTCTACTGCATCACATTGCTTTGCATTTATTTACCGCAAGAACTAAAGGCCACCAAATGAAGTTAATAGGTAGCAGGTTTAATATAAACAAAAGGAAGTATTTTTTTCACACAACGCATAGTCAACCTGTGGAACTCTTTGCCAGAGGATGTTGCGAAGGCCAAGACTATAACTGGTTTCAAAAAAGAACTAGATAAATTCATGGAGGATATATCCATCAATGGCTATTAGCCAGAATGGGCGGGGATGGTGTCCCTAGTCTCTGTTTGCCAAAAGCTGGAAATGGGCAACGGGATGGATCACTTGATGATTACCTGTTCTGTTCATTCCCTCTGGGGCACCTGGCATTGGCCACCGTTGGAAGACAGGATGGTGGGCTAGATGGACCTGTGGTCTGACCCAGTATGGCTGTTCTTATGTTCTTAAGAGGTAGCACAAATGAGCTACTGTCAAAATTAAATCAGAAATTTTGGCCAGATTGTGCAACTATGATCAACAGGCAAGAATGATCCTACTTGCACAGCATATTATATGCTAGATACTGTATTTAACTGGTATGCATTTTATTTAGTGCAAGTTTCCAGGCACTGCATTTAAATACACTGTGGGCTTGATCCTATATTCCTTTTATGGCCTAAACTTCCATTGAGTGCAAAGGTAATGCAGGAAGAGGCCTTCAGATGGTAATGTAGTCATACCAAATTTTGACAACACATTTTTGTTTCCTTTACTTCTAATTTTTTTATCCATTTATCTCCTTGCCTTCCCCTCATTAACCTGTTCCCTTTCTTTCTCCCATCACTGAATGGAGGATGTAGCAATTATATGTCTTCTGGGTTTGAGTAATGTGATGCACTTCACTTTTTTTAAAGGTTCAGTTCTATTTAAAACTCATTTTACCACTTAACTATCTGTGTATGTTTGAACTAAACAATGGCAAAGCAGGTATCAGTGTGATGTGGTGTACAAACCCCACACTGGAGAACAAGTGGTTAAGGAGCAGCTCTGCATCCAGGTATTCCTAGCCTCCTGCACCTGCAACACCTGCATCAGCTGGAGGCAGAGTTTAAAAAGGGAAGCAGAGCAGCAGGTAGTATGAGCCCATAGACTTTGGCTCTGAGGAAGCACATCCCAGAAACTCTTGTAGCCTGAGACCTAACGAAGGAGACACTAGTGGCTTTTGTGAAGTTGAGAAATTTTATTTTCTGTTCTTTAATTTGTCCCATAAGGAAAATAGTGTCTCAGTTAGGAAGTGATCCAGGGAAGCAGCAGCTTAGCACCATAATAGGTCAATAATAGGAGCCTTCACCTTGAGTAGGAATCCTGAGCAGGAAGGCCCTAAATACTCAAGGGCCCAAAACCAAGCCCTCTGAACTACAGAGAAGCCCCACAGTCCTTCTAGGCACCAAAAGACTTTCCTGTTATCAGCCTTTCTTTTGTCTACCCTGAAAGGAATTGACTGGTACGTGAGACCCAGCTGGAGGGCTGAGCCACAAAAGCAAGGACAGACCACACATGCTGAAACTGTAAAGAAAAAGTGAAAATGCCAGGAGGGAGACAACCTGCTGCCCCTCTGCCTCACCACTAGTCAGCACTGGTAGTGAGTGTAGCCTTTCATAATCAGCAATATGCAAGATTTCTATTACTCTCGTAGATGAAGTTGATCTGATATTGTTTTTCCTATTGCCTTTGCCTCTCAAACCATACATGCAATATACACACTCTTAGGTTGCTTGTGTAATGCTTGTGTAACCAGACTGGAATATGAGGGTGCAAGGAATAGGCTCCCCAGCTGAGATGACAAGTACCAGGCGGAAAAAAACTATTGCAAATTATTTTGTACTTTAGGGACATTAAAATGATTATAGTTGATTTTATATATATATTGCAGCTCCACAATAACCATGCTAGAAAAGGGAGGTACTGGGTGTCCAGATACTTGTCTGACATGGTCACAGTCTTAGATTCATATGTAGAACAAATTCTCCCCTCATATATTTTTTTCCTATAATGATGCAGCTCTGCTTGGCTTTCAGCATTTTATTTTGTTATATGTTTTGTGTTGGAATCCCCTCTGAGACCCTTACCATTCGGCTTATCAAGAACACCTTGTCCAGTTCTGGGAGAATGCTTCCAAACACTCAGTTTGACTCTGGATTTTGTCACTCAGGTTTCTTTCTTTGGCCTACAGCAAAAGCTACGCTGAGTTGATCAGACTCAAGTGTAGGGAATGGGTATAGGGCATAGGTACCACACATTCAGAGTCACACAGACAACCTCTTCCTTTATATACATTTACACATTACATTGCATTTGCACTACATCAGTGGTTCTCAAAGCTGGTCTGCTGCTTGTTTAGGGAAAGCCCTTGTTGGGCTGGGCCAGTTTGTTTACCTGCTGCATCTGCAGGTTCGGCCGATAGCAGCTGCCACTGGCCGCATTTTGCCACTCCAGGCCAATGGGGGCTACGGGAAGCATCGCAGGCTGAGGGATGTGCTGGCCACCCTTCCCGCAGCCCCCATTGGCCTGGAGTGGCGAACCGTGGCCAGTGGGAGCCGCGATCGGCCAAACCTGTGGACATAGCAGGTAAACAAACCGGCCTAGTCCACCAGGGGCTTTCCCTACACAAGTGGAGGACCGGCTTTGAGAACTACTGCTCTACATTACACCATGCATTTTTGGATTGGATTGGTTACTTTGCAGGAACCAATTCCTGTACAACATGCCCTGTCCCTGTGCTTTTCCCATGAAACCTGATCTTTACATTCCAGGTTTATCTTGTCCATAGTCCCTAGAATCAAAGTCTTGCTGCTTATTTTACCTATCACAGGCATCCTGACTCCAACGTACTGTTTGTCAAGCCCTATTTACAACTTAACCTTCTAAAAATGAGGAAAGTTACTTATGTCAAGCCAGGCCTACCCTTTGTTTTACCTGTTTATTATTTTTGTTTGCAAAGTGCTCCAGTTGTCTTGAATGGAGTCAGGGAATGATAATTAATGTTATTATTAAAAAGTTATTAATTACTACTTACTGTCTACCTACCAACCAGGAAACAGCCAAGTATGCAAAAGGACATTACTTTCTAAAGCATCATGTCTCCCTCAACATGCTGACCAGCACAGCTGAGTTGCCCACAGGGTAAACCATTGGGCAGACTGAGACCCTCAAGGTATGTCTACACTGTAATTAAAAAACTCTGGCTGGCCTGTGCTAGCTGTCTCAGGCTCAGGGGCTGTTTACTTGCAATGTAACTGTTTCGGTTGGCTGGGAGTCTGGGCTCTAGGACCTTGCAAGGTGGGAGGGTTTACACTGTAATTAAACACCCCCTTAGCCTAAACCGTCATAACTTGAGTCAGCTGGCACAGGCCAGCCATGGGTTTTTAACTGCTTCTCTGACAGTACAGCTACTCTCATTGGTAGTACAGTCTTTAGAAATGATCAGGGTTTGAACACTTGTTTGTATCTCTCAGTGTATAGTCTTCTTATCCTCCTCCTTTATGGTATTCTGTTGCTTTATATGGGTTTCACTGAAGAGCCAGGACCGGCGCTTCCATTTAGATGACCTAGGCGGTCACCTAGGGTGCCAGGATTTGCAGGGGAGCGGCATTTTGCTGGGAGGGCAGGAGGCTGCTCCGGTGGACCTCCTGCAGGCGTGCCTGCAGAGGGTCCGCTGATCCCGCGGCTCCGGTGGAGCATCCGCAGGCACGCCTGCGGCAGGTCCACCAGAGCCGCGGGACCAGCGGACCCTCCGCGGGGACGCCTGAGGCAGGTCCACTGGAGCCGCAGGACCAGCGAGTGGCAGAGTGCCCCCCGTGGTGTGCCGCCGTGCTTGGGGTGGCGAAATGGCTAGAGCCGGCCCTGTGCCTAGGGCGCCAAAAACCCTGGCACCGCTCCTGTGAAGAGCATTTTATATATATTATTTTACATTTGGGATCTTGACTAAATTTAAGAAAAATAAAATTAATTCAACTTGTACACTGAGTGCAGCTCATTTTTGTGGAAAAGAGTCGGTTGGATGCATTGCTATTATCAAGATAAACACTTTGGCTTCGAGCTTTCATCACCAGTTTAGCTTTCTTCAGTATGTAGGAAGCAGTTCATTTTCTTACACATTTAAGTCCAGAAGGTTAAAGGCAGCTCTTTAGATAGAAGATACACATTCTCTGTAAATTGGGATGTCAGGGAGCGATTAAAGAGAAAAACAGTTTATGTATTAGCAATCTATTTCCCAATGTTTCAGTTAGCTGATTCTTTTAAGAAACTGCAAATGGTGTGTAAAAGAGTACACTAACAAAAGGAATTCTCATAAGATAATAGAAACAAAGCTATTAAGCTCTGTGGAAATAGTTTAATCATATTTCTTAGAAGTTTTAATTCAAATTCAAATTACAAATAAGAAATGGATAGAAGGGAGTGTGCGCTCTCTGTTTGTAATTTTACTTTAGTACTCACCCCGACCGCCAGAGCCATGCTAGAAAGGTCCCTGAAAGACGCCATCCTCTACCATGACGCCAAGAACCTCAAGCGGAAGCTGGACCAGGGCAAGCTGTTCGAGATGTCCAGCAAGTGGGACGCCAGTAACCACTTCTGCCCCGGGGGCAGCTTCACCAGGTTCGCTGACTGGTGGTTCATCCACAGGGCCCAACTCAACTGCGTTCCCCTCAGCGGAGCCATCCGCCACGACAGCCGGGACAAGCACTGCAGGAAGTGCGGCTACGTGAATGAGATCCTGCCATACATCCTGTGTGGATGCAAGCAGCACTCCGGAGCCTGGCGGCACCGCCACAACACCATCCAGAACTGACTAGTGAAAGCCATCCCACCGTCCCTGGGGAAGATCACCTTCGACTCTGCCACCCCCGGGACAGACAGCTGACTGCGACCCGACATCATCATGACAGACGCAGAAAAGAAGAAGGTCCTCCTGGTAGACGTCACGGTGCCTTTCGAAAACCGGTCACCTGCCTTCCACAAGGCCCGAGCACAGAAGGAGTGGAAGTTTGCCTTGCTGGCTGAGATCCTGAGAGCCCAGGGCTACAAAGTCCAGGTACATTCCCTGATCGTATAGTTTTAAAGATTTTGAACTCTATTGTACTTGGATTGTAAACAGGGCCGTAGCAACAAAGAACGTGGCCCCCTCTGAACATATGTCCGAGGCCCCTTACAATGCAGAAACTGGAACGCGGTATTTATTTTATACAATATACGGGGTTCATATTATGTATACATAGGCCTACAGTGTACATGTATTCTGTATTTATGCAAAGCGCTTCTTTCGAGCCTTGTTCTCTGCAAATTGGTTAATCAATGCGTCATAGTCCAGAGATCTGGCAATCTTGTTTTCGATTGAGATAACTGCAAGCGCAGAAAGCCTGTCATCTGTCATTGTTGAGCGCAGGATATTCTTGATCAGTTTCATTCTGTTGAAGCTCCTTTCAGCACCAGCAACAGTAACTGGTGTGGTCAGAAGAATTCTGATGCAAATGCAAAGATTCGGATATATCTCCTGAAGGCTGTTCTTGTATATGTACATTAAAAAATTGTTTGCCGTGACAAGTCCTCTCTCTTTCTCGATGACATAAATAAAACCATTCAATTCCATTATGAGTTCATTGGCATCAATGTCTCTCATTTTTCCTTCAAAATTTTTGCTGTGATTCTCCAGTTCATTTTCTCTGTGACACTTCTTCAGGCTGTTAGCGTTGTACAGAAATCCAAACAACTTATACCACTCCACGAGTTGGTCAAATCGCGATGAAACAGAAGATATGACCTGATCAGTGAGAACAAGAAAGAACTGCGATTTGAATTTTTCTTTGGCAGAAAGACGACTCGAATCATCAGCACATTTGTAATCTAACATTCTCTTCTTACGTCGCACCCTGGTTTCTGGAATCACCTGCTCAATACCCATATGCTCTGCTATTTCACGTGCATTTGTGACCACAGAGTTATATCCTGTATTTCGATAGTCTTCCAAAAACTTCATTGTAGCACCGACTTCTGCCTGCAGTACATCAATTGACACATCTGGTGACTGAATTAATTTGCTGGTTTTATTGACATGAAATAGTATATCGTACCACATGTACACAGTCAGAACAAAAGGCCACAGTAACATGGTCTAAAAGAGTACCGGCTTCTGTCGCTGTATTGCCATCTTTCTTTTTGAGCACATATTCTCGCAAAGATGACAAAGCATTGCACAATTCTTCAAGATGATAATGCAATGGCTTCACAGCATTAATTCTCGACTCTCAACGAGTGTCCGATAACCCTTTAACAGATATTGGCATATGTTCTTGAAGTATATCCCAACATGAAGGTGAAGAAGAAAAGATAACGTATATTCTGTTAATCAGACTGAAAAAGTCAACGGCATATTTCGATGACTTTGCCGCGTCTGAGATCACAAGATTCCAAGTGTGAGCTCCACATGGTACATACAAGGCACGGTCATTTATTTCTAGCATGCGGGCTTGAACTCCTTTATTCTTTCCTCTCATATTTGCGCCATTATCATAAGCTTGGCCTCTCATGTCAGCAATGTCTATTCCTAAGTTGTTTGCCTTTTCAAGAAATGCTTCAATAAGCCCTCGCCAGTTGTATCATGAACATTAAGAAAACCAACAAACGCTTCACCACAGACATCTTCACTGTTGCATTTAACAAAGCGTAACACCACAGACATCTGTTCTTCCTGTGACACGTTGGGAGTACAGTCCAAAATAACTGAATAATATTTTGCTTTTTTAAGCTGCGCTATGTTGGCCTCTTGAATGTTACTGGCAACAAGTTGAATCAGCTCGTTTTGGATCTGTGGACTCAGGTACTGAACATGTATGTGTCTCTGCCTTCTTAATCCTCTGTAAAAGTTTGCTGAGGACAGTATCACACTTTGCAAGCAATTCAAACAGTCCCAAAAAGTTGCCATTCGAAGGATCGCTGAGCTTTTCATTACTTCCTCGAAATGCCAAGTTTCTTTCGGACAAGAAAATAACGACATCAACCATGCGTTTGACAACATTTCTCCAGAAATCTCTTTCTTTCAGAAAAGCCTGCAATTCGAGTTGGTCAATAGATGTATGGTTTACTATGCCTGACCGAAGGTCAAACCATTTCACCATACAGTCTTGATGACCTTTGTCTGTTTCATGCTGCTGAAGTCTTTTTGACAGTGCTTTCCAAGCAGATGCTCCACGACGTAGCGGTATGTTGCCAGTGCCAAACAACAAAAACAAAAAATGGCATCTTTCTGAACTGAGTATATTAACCATGAACATCTTATTTTCTCGCCATTTGCCATGGTTCGATAGAAATGAGTACTTGTGAACTTCCGTCTTTCCTTGTTAAATGGAAATTCGTAAATTTCATTCTGCTGCGGTGGGCCACGTGCAACAATGTCACACACTTGCCTGTCCAATAATATAGATGGCCAATCACCTGGATCATCAGTCAGTGGTTCAGATTCAAATACTTCTTTCCCGGCAGCAGCTGGAATATCTGTCACAGTTTATTTGGTAGAACAACTGGCTTCACCTTCGACCTCACTTGAAGCACTTCTGGATACTTCTGGATATGATTCGTCGCTGCTAGCGCTGTCCGTTTCACGTGCCTGTACCTGTACGTTGGATTGCAGCGCAAAATACGTTGACAACTTTGGAATTTTCTCAAGTTCCTTCTCAGCATCTTTTGCTGCCTTTCATTTACTAGCTCCACTCTTATACATTCTCGTAGACATCACAAAGCACGCTTCTGCATTGGAAACGATAAAAAACTAAACAACTAAATTAATAACATTTATCCGCCGACCGCCATTATGAACGCAAATACACATTCTTTGAATGGGTCCAACTAAAATTCGAAACTGATCGACAGACAACTGATGTAGCCAATAGCATTATGATGTATCATAATGACTTCATGGTTTTGTCAGTAAAACTGACATGGATTGTGCAATAGTGTCAATATATGTCACTTACCTAGTTATACCTTACATTTTTTTTTCCACTTTTAGGGGCCCCCTTCCTTGCGGGGCCCCTTCCGATCAGAGGGTACCGAGGGCGCTTGCTACACCACTGATTGTAAACAGATCTGTGTTGAATGCAAACCAAAAAAAAGTTAGAACAATGCATGAAATATCATTCTGCATTATATTCTACATATTCAGATTAGTCTGTGTTGAACCCCAGTAGTTTCACCCCATTAAATTCTACAAATCCTACTCATAATCTGGGGGGACACTATGTAGAAATGGAAGAGTCCTTTTCCACACTTCATACACTTATTCACTGTCTCCCGTACTTCGTACACTAATTTAAGGGCCAGATGGTGGCTGGCCTTCTTTAGGACCTTTGGTTTTGGTTTTGTCTAAATTTCCCAGGGCTTCGTCTGTGTTTATTACAAAATTTAAACAGGTGAAAATCAGTACAAAAATTAATTTAATAGTTTTCTGGGCAAATATCAGGGTTAATACTGGGGAACAGGAGGACAGAAAAGCAAGCAACAAATGAGACAAAAGTAATAGTACTTCTGACCCATTTCCCTGGTCCAGAAGGGGAATTGGATCTGGATAATTCTGAAACTTCTTTTCTTAGGACTTGAGCACTGGGGTACGTGTGTGTATCTTTCACTGCATTGCCTTCCTTTAAGTCTAAATATTAATGGAAGGCTAAGTTATTAATACAATCATATCTACCTAAGGTATTGATTTTCTTAACATAATTAGTATTTTCATGTGGTCCATAATTTGGATGAAAACCCAAAACAAAAGAATAATAGTTTTTTGTAAAACTCTGGGGTTTTTTTTCAAAAAATAGTTAAAAACCGAAAATGAAGTATTTGCCCTTACACCAACAAATGCATCTGAGCTGAGGCAACAGATCTATGTTACAAATCCAAAACATAATTTAGAATAATTACATAGTATTTTGTTTGAAAATGTAGCATCAAGGATTTTTAGGGAAAAATGCAGTAGTGGAAATCATCACTTCTAGGAATACATTTAGTAGTTAATTTGTATTGTGTTCTTTAGAATGGTCTGACTTGAGTGACATTTTCCATTTGTAATGCCTTTTAGTGCTATGTGATATGTAACGAGAATACATTGAATCAACAAAAAAGTGTATCATCTTCCTTTCATTTTCTGAATGTTTTTTACAATTATGAAAATTACTTGCAAAATTGATTTAATATTCTGATTGGAATAAAGCATCTGCTATAGCAGATGGGGCAAATGACATCCATTTCAGCCGGTATAATAACCCTTTAGGATCAATGTGTAGTTTACAAAAATAATTTGTAACTCATTTTGGACAAATTAATTTGAATTGATGGTGCTCCATCAAGGCATTGTTCAGCTGCTCACAGCACAGTTCTTAAAATCACATAGTCAAACAAGAGATTGAGAGACTTCTTTGCACTCTATGCAAAGACTTGAAATTTCCATATGCTATAGATACCTTCTGTGCATGCTTAAATAATTGATTTGGACTGGCAACTTTTAAAATTTAAAGGTTTAGGATGAAGTCACTCAAACCATAAACCCAAAAGAGAATTTAAAGCTCACATATGTAAGTCTCAAGAGTTAAGAGCAAGAACAGGTTCTGCAAAATCACATCAACTTACTCAACACCATTTGTCAAAATATGTTGATTGTTTTCCTTTCCTCTCCTGCTTTTAAGGCAATTTTTGGGGGGGAAATGATTCAGTAAAGGAAGAATGAGTCAGTAGCAAATGAATATTATGGTTGTTTTTTTTCCTGGTAATTGGATGAAAAGTTACTGCAATTAATAGACATCAGTCTTCCTAGAAAAATATGCAGGATTATTGAACAAGGGGAAATGGAAAGTCATATGTTTCAGAAATAGCAACACTACAAATCTAGCCAAAGCAGTAATAATTTTTGTTAAGTTCTCTCAAGTCTCTTTTTACTACTTGATGATGATGGGTTAACATTTCCTGTTTATGTAATTTCCTTGATCAGTCCAAGCGAGGATCTGCTTGTTTCACTCAGAAAGTTGAACAGCTGCTATAGCATGGGGCAGTTCCTTGGGTTCCCTTTGAAGGGAACTAAGCCCTTCTCTGCCGGAGGCAGTGTGAGGTACATACAATGCATCCTACTTTCATGTAATATTAGGATTTCCATTGTTACCTTTTGCTGCATCTTTGTTTTCTACACATTAAGAATATGAGGGAACCACATGGACACAGCTGAGCTCCAAATAACTGTGTTTAATATCTATATACAAACACAGAGGGCCTAAATACACGGTTGCTCTATCAGGGTTCTGGTAGCTTTTGCTAACCAAGACAGAGAGGTTCACTATTTAAAGGGATACTATCCAATTGCTAAACATGACACTTTCAAAATCTTCTGCTACTTATGACAGTCTCACAGAGGTATTTGAGCAATCACTTGATCTGTGCACAAAGGAACTTACATAGGCAGCATATGAACATCCATGATCCATAGTTGTTAATTTCTTCAGGCTTGTTCCAGATAAAGTCTGTCCCTATGATTAAATTAATGAGGTATATCCTAAAATAGTGTGTTGTTGAAAAGGGAAGAATATTGGCATCATACCATAAAAGTTTCTTAGGGGCCTATTTGATATCATTCTGCTTTAGTTATCGCACCAATTTATTTGACTCCATGTCTCAAAGTTTTTGTTCAAATGCACTCTCTCTTTACAGTTTTTACATAATTTATAGAACTTTGCTATTTCCCCAGTGAACAATGGCAGTACTGAACCCAGTTTTTATGGAAATGGCATGGTGAACCCATGGGAAGCCCTCTATTTCCCTGTTTGGTTCCCAGCAAGTCCCTGAATCCATTTCAGGTTTGCATGGGGATAGTGTTCCATTGAGACAACAGAAATAAGTGTTCCACAGCAAACCAATACAGAATAGATTTGTTGACACATTAGCTAGTTAATAGTCACAACACCAGAGTGAGGCATCTAAGTATTAAGATCCCCATTTTACAGAAGAGGAAACTGATAGAGAGAAATGAAGTGAGGCCACACAATCAATTCGTGTCAGAGCTGAGTTTAGAAATCAGAACTAGAGCTAAGTAGGAAATGTTTTTCTCTCCATGGAAATTTGTGAAGAAAACTAAAAAAAAAAAAAAAAAAAAATTGGGGAGAATATAGACTTTTTGTTAAAAACACAAAAAAGAAAAATTTCAGTCAGAACTAGAAAACTTCGAGGTCTTTATCTTTTTTGATTAAAAAATAAAATTTTCAGTGGAAAGTGTCTTTTCATCAAAGCTAATATTCCACCCCAAAAAAACCCACAACAATGTAAAATAGAAAAAAAACCAGACAGTTTTGATGGCAAGTTTTTGACCAGCACTGCTCAGGACTTTTCAACTTCCATATGGTCATTTCAGTGCTGCAGCCTCTCTAACATTCATTTTCCACTATGTTCGCTAATTTTTCAAATTAATTACTAGGTATAACTTTCTTTGTGCTTCAGTTGCAGCATGAAGCAGAGTCTATTATAAACTCTCCTATCCATTCCCTCTAAGTTCACTTGGAGGATCATGGGAGAGATTCTAGAAGACTAGAAAAGGGCAAATATAGTGCCCATCTATAAAAAGGGAAATAAAAACAACCCAGGAAACTACAGACCAGTTAGTATCTTCTGTGCCAGGGAAGATAATGGCGCAAGTAGTTAAGGAAATCATCTGCAAACACTTGGAAGGTGGTAAGGTGACAGGGAATAACCAGCATGGATTTGTAAAGAACAAATCGTGTCAAACCAATCTGATAGCTTTTTTTGATAGGATAATGAGCCTTGTGGATAAGGGAGAAGCGGTGGATGTGGTATACCTACACTTCAGTAAGACATTTTTGATTCAGTCTTGCAAGATATTCTTATCGATAAACTAAGCAAATACAATTTAGATGGAGCTACTATAAGGTGGGTGCATAACTGGCTGGATAACCATACTCAGAGAGTAGTTATTAATGGTTCCCAATCCTGCTGGAAAGGTATAACAACTGGGGTTCTGCAAGGGTCTGCTTTGGGACCTGTTCTGTTCAATATCTTGATCAATGACTTAGATATTGGCATAGAAAGCACTCTTATTAAGTTTGCAGTTGATACCAAACTGGGAGGGATTGCAACTGCTTTGGAGGCAGAGTCATAATTCAAAATGATCTGGACAAATTGGAGAAATGGTCTGAGGTAAACAGGATGAAGTTTAACAAAGACAAATTCAAAGTGCTGCACTTAGGAAGGAAAAATCAGTTTCACACATACAGAATGGGAAGAGACTGTCTGGGAAGGAGTACTGCAGAAAGGGATCTAGGGGTTATAGTGGACCATAAGCTACATATGAGTCAACAGTGTGATGCTGTTGCAAAAAAAGCAAACGTCATTCTGGAATGCATTAACAGGTGTGTTGTGAGCAAGACATGAGAAGTCATTCTTCCACTCTACTCTGCGCTGGTTAGGCCTCAACTGGAGTATTGTGTCCAGTTCTGGGCACCGCATTTCAAGAAAAATGTGGAGAAATTGGAGAGGGTCCAGAGAAGAGCAACAAGAATGATTAAAGGTCTTGAGAACATGACCTATGAAGGAAGGCTGAAAGAATTGGGTTTGTTTAGTTTGGAAAAGAGAAGACTGAGAGGGGACATGATAGCAGTTTTCAGGTATCTAAAAGGGTGTCATCAGGAGGAGGGAGAAAACTTGTTCACCTTAGCCTCTAAGGATAGAACAAGAAGCAGTGGGCTTAAACTGCAGCAAGGGAGGTTTATGTTGGACATTAGGAAAAAAGTTCCTAATATTTAAGAGTAGGTTAGATAAATGTCTATCAGGAATGGTCTAGACAATATTTGGTCCTGCCATGAGGGCAGGGGACTGGACTCAATGACCTCTCGATGTCCCTTCCAGTCCTAGAATCTAGGATCAGACTCCATTAGAGACACTCCGTTTCTAATCTCAGCCCCAGAATTGAGAATTCTTATTCATCTTAGATGTCTTTTAGGGGTTAGATGGCTGTGGCCTGATGTTCATCTGCTGCCTTCTGGGAACATCTTCCCTAAGGTCATTAGAGAGACTTGAGGTAAGGAGTGCAAAGTCACTAATTCTAGGTACAGACACTTTTGGGGCTGGAAGGAAGTTTTTTTCCCCTTACATAGGGCAGCAACAGAGGTGATATTCTGCAGCTAGTGTTCTCCTGCTGCAGATAATGCTCTGTAATACCTAACTCTTGATTAATAGCATAGTAGAGATGTTATGCTTAAACAAAGCACACAAGATTTTTTTATAGGGGAGAAGGCAATACACTGAATTTATCGAGAATACAGCAGTTAGCATATGCTTTTTAGTTACATACACACACCATGCACACAGTCCTGCCAGTCAATGTTTATAGTTATCACTTTAGAGTCTGGATTAATTTAGTGGCTAGCCAGATTGGTTGCAGAGGGGAGTCGGGCTCTGTTGGTTGCAATTCAATGCATTTGGAGCAGTGGCAAGATGAACCCAAAGCCCCAAGGCAAAGCACCTTGTTTTTATAGGGTTTTTTTGGGGGGAAGGTGGGGCGTGGAAGGGAGGGTTGAAGTTAATGGATTTTGCAGTATTAGATTATGACTGGTGTTATTTTTTGATGTAAATATTTTAAAACACCTCCAAGAGGGTAATTTTGTTTTGGATTTGACTTAATTGTTTTTAGGGGTGCCAGCCTTTACTTTAGGGTGGCAAATTTGCCCTTCCTTAATTATGGATGGCTTTTTTGCGTTAATAAGTTTTGATAAGCGTTTTTGCTTCTTTTTTTTTAACCATTTGATTAACAATGGCCTTTACACCTTATTTTTTATGCACGCATTTTTATTTACACAAATAGTTTTTTACAGAGGCCTTTGAGAATACAAACAGCAGTATTTTATATTGGAGCAAAAAAACATTGTAAATTAAACTGTGCTAAGTTTTATAACCAAAACAATTTACATTGAGGCAGAGGCCTTAAATGTTCCTTTAATTTACTTAATATAGATACAATACAGGATTCTGTCTCTTACTAAACCTTAAAACAAAGAACTAAAAAGGGCCCTATTTGTAATGCATATGGGAAACAGAATCCCATAGTCCCAGAGGGTCATTCCTTTTTGCTATTTAAAAAGGGTGGCTGGCAGGAGGAAATTAAATTATATATTCATTTTCATAGTACAATTACAAAATCTGCTCCTATATATCCCCCTTTTGATTTTTTAAGAATATTTTTGAGTGGGTTATATTTTATATAATTGTTTTATACTTATATATTGAGAGGCAATTTGAGTTTGCGGCTGCAGTTTAATAAATTTTTTTTTTTATTTAACAAAATATATATATAATATTTTAATTAGGCAAATGCAGGATAATACTAATATAATTAGCAATGGAAGAAGCAGGATTGATAGTATGTTTTTAGAGGTGAGAGACATTATATTACTGACATGCAGTGAGTTGTTTTTTTTTAGAGTTAGCCGTTTTAATTATATTTTTATTTTTATGTGTTATTTGGAAAACTTGTTTTTTGATTTTCTTTAGTTTTTTTGCAAAAAAACTATGTTATTTTGGCTTTTAAAAGCAGATGATTAGCTATTTTTTGCTAATTTAAATTGAGAGATATGGAGAAATTTATTAAGGGAGTAATTATAGTACTTTGGGCTTCTTTTAGTTTGAGAAGGTAATAAGTGTGATTTTTAGTGTATAAAATGCTTGTATTGCATTTACACTTATTTATTGGTGGTTGCTAATATATTTTTTAATTGTTTTTTAGGATATAACATGTATATATATATATAAAAATATATATATATATAGTTTATTATATGAGTTTATTTTTAGGTTTTTTAGATATATGTGCTTAGTGATATGGTTTTGTTGTATGGATTTGTGGTGGCAGGTAGGGAGAGGCATATTTATTTGTGAGGACTTTAGTTTGTATATTGTTGTGTGTTTAATAAAAAAATTTTATTCTAATTTTTATTTGAAATTCTGTTACCAAAAACAAATTCAAATTCAAAAAACAAACTCAGAATCTTTTCCTATTCTTTTGGTTTTGACTGCCCTGCTGCAGCCATGACTTTGGTCTTTTTAAAAGATATTAAACTTATAAAGCATTAAGGTACCTTAATGATTAAATGCTAAATATTAAAGCCAAACAACACTAGTTACCTGTGTCTGGCAAAACGTGGTTTTTTTGGTTTTGCAACTTTAAATGGTATTATTTAAAAACAAAACCAATTGGTCCTTAGAACCTTACATATTTACACACACACATAAATACATACAAATTTTTAAAAATATTTTTTTACGTTGCTTTATTTTTACATAGCTGAGCATAAATTAATTTGTTTATACATTTAGGAACAGTTAAGTTCCAATAGAAACCCCTTATTTTTTTTTAGCAAATTTGTCTAAATTGTTCATAGTCAAATAATTTAAATTAGATTGTTTCTTTGCCTGGCTTATTTACAGACATTCCTTTGGAAAAGGGCCCAGGTTCTTTTTTTTCAGAATGGGTGCAAAGAAACCAAGAATTTTTTTATAACATTTTTGCAAACATTTTTGTAACGTTTAATTGCTTAATTTCCCTCCAGCCTCTGCAGTGTTAATTTTTGACCTTTTTTTAAAAAATAATTTTCTTATTTTTTAAAATGACACCTTTACTAACTTAGATTTTACCATTTTAAGTATTGTTTCAGGGATTTGAAATTTGTATATGCTTGTATTTACTTTTTTTTTACTTTTGCTGCTATGCCCTTAGGGCTTCCAACCTGTTTTTTTTTTTTTTTTAATTTGTTGCTTGCCTGCTTGTCTGGGCCCAATTCTGTTTTCATTCCTGAACCAGTCCTTTTTATGGACATAGCCTTTGTTCCACTACCAATTTAGCAAGGAGGGTGGGCTCCTCAACTAGCCCCCACCCCTCCTGGTCCCTTTTTTTAAACATTTTTTTAAAACTGTGAAATTACCACAATATTACTTACAAAAAAAAATACTACACTGCCCACGTTCCTATATTTTTCAGAGTTTGGTTTAACAGAGCAACATTTGTTTAAAAGGAGTAATCTCTTGAACAAAGTATCATCTTTGGATTGCTTCCTTTCAAACATTTTTTACACAGGTGTTACTACTATTTGCCCTCACTCCTATATTCTTTAGAGTTGAGTTTTACATAGAAAATACCATCTAAACATATTTTTTGTGTGTGATTTTTTATCTTTATAACTTTTTTGTGATCACGCTTGTGCTGGGACTTACAAAACACAAAAATCTAGACCCACTAAAAAGAACTCTAACTGACAGAGCAGGAGGGGGAAACGCTAAGACTCCTACCTTTTGGGCTTGATTTTGCTACGATTGAGGGTATATTCACCTATGCAATTTTTCCCCAACACACAGGTAGGAGTGAGGACTCTAATTCTCCCCCTTATGGCCTGGCAGCTCCACGACCAAGGGTGTATATACCTAGACAGTTTGTATATCTCTTATTTATATAGTTCTTTCCAACAGACAGGTCGGAGCGAGGACTTTAATTCTCCCCCTATTGATCAGCACTTCTACAACCGGGGGTTCATACACCAAATATAAAAACCCCTCCCTGGGATCAGAGCAAGAAACACTAAGTTTTTCTTTTGTGCTCAGTTTTGCTATGGCTGAGGGTGTATGCACCTGGGATTTTTCTGTTTGGGGCAAGGATCTCTAAGTTCTTCTCCTACTGCCTGACTATACTATGATCGAGGGTATACCCACCTCCAGTTATTTCCCCCCAGCAGTCTAGGGTGGAGAGAGGGATGCTAAACCTTTCTTCTAGCCTTTAGCCCTGCTAAAAAACAGTGTATACTTCTTAATTATAATTTTTTTTAATTCATAATATACCAACAGTAAATACAATATTAACTACACCTGGTTCCCTCTTTACTGCCCGGTATTTCTATGACCAGGGGTGCGCACACGTAAATGATTGATTACCTTTAAGTGTATGGTATACCTTTTAGCAGTATTGTCAATAATTGCAGCACATATTCTTCCCCCTTTTGTAATTCTCCACCAAAAACGTTATGCTTAAAGCACATGAGATCTTTTATAGTGGAGAAGGCAACACGCTGCATTTATTGAGAATACAGCAGTTAGCATATGTGTTTTAGTTACACACACACACCATGCACACAGTCCCGCCAGTCAATGTTTATAGTTACCAGTCCAGAGTTTGGATCAATTTAGTGGTCAGCCAGATTGGTCGCAGAGGGAAGCTGGGCTGTCAGTCGCAATCTGATGCTTTTGGAGTAGTGACAAGACAAATCTAAAGTCCCATAGCAAAGCACCCTGTTTTTACAGTCTTTTTTTGTTGTTGAAGTCTATGGATTTTGCTGTGTTGGTTTATGGACTGTTACTTTTTAATTGGTGTTATTTTTGATGTAAACATTCTAAAACACCTCTGAGAAGGTCATTTTGTCCCAGATTTGATTTAATTAATTGTTTTCAGGGGTGCAAACCTTCACCTCAGGGTTGTTAATTTGCCCTTCCTCAATTATGGATGTGCATTGATGGTTCTCTGGCATCAATAAGTTTTGATAAGTGTTTTTGCTTCTTTTTTCTTGACCATCTGGTTAACAATAGCCTTTACACCTTTTTTTTTTTGATGCATGCATTCCTCATTCACACAAACAGTCTTTTACAGAGACCTTTCAGAATAAAAACAGCAATATTTTATATTGGAGCAAAAAGACATTGTAAATTAAACCTTGCTAAGTTTTATAACCAAAACAATTCACACTGAGGCCCAGGCCTTCAACATTCTTCTCATTTACTTAGCATAGACACAATACAGGATTCTGTCTCTCACTAATTAAACCTTAAAACAAAGAACTAAAAAGGGCCCTATTTGTAATGCATATGGGAAACAGAATCTCATAGTCCCAGAGGGTCATTCCTTTCTGCTATTTAAAAAGGGTGGCTGGCAGGATGAAATCAAATTATACATTAATTCTCATAGTACAATTATAAAATCCTGCTCCTACAGAGAAAGAGAGAGAGAGAAAGAGAAACACTGGAGCATGGGGCCTTGTGAAATACCAAAGGCCTGAACCACAGTTACAGCTCTGGCCATGCTATGAGCAAAAGTCAGGCCCTGTCATAAAATAGACACTTGCCTACAAGTTCACAGCCTGGCACATGAATTTGGCAAAGGTACATCTAGCATTGCTAAAACACAAGAACTCCTAAGAAGTACTAAATAATGCATCCAACAAAGTGGGTATTCACCCACGAAAGCTCGTGCTTCAAAACGTAACTTAGTCTATAAGGTGCCACGGGATTCTTTGCTGCTTTTACAGATCCAGACTAACACAGCCACCCCTCTGATACTAAATAATGGGTACTCATATAAACATATTCCTAGAAGATAATACAGGAACACCTAGAGTTCTCAAGTAATGGCATAAACACATTCCTAGAAGAAGGTACAAGAACACGCCAACCCCAAGTAAGATAAGAACAGGATGACAGAATAATGAATTGGGATGTTTTATTTGAACCAGCAGGTAGAAGGTGTAGGGTTGGTAACTGACCACGTCAAGAGTGTAATACGTAACTTATTTGTATCAGTGTATAAAAGGAGAACTCATAGGAGAGGCACCTTTGTCAGCCTAGGGGGTAGCCGAGACTCCTGCTGCTGATTGAGCTGGTCCATTGTCACAGGTGTTAGTGTACCTGTAACCACAGAGCCAGGGTGCTAGGACCATGCTTTGTCAACAATAAACCTGGCCTAGCACCTTCTCCACCACACCAAATGGTCATTCTTTATGAGTAACATTGAGGTCTGCTGAACTATCAGGCACCATTCTCTGTCAGTGCTGATAACATCGGAGCTCCAAGAACAGAAGCTCTGAGCAGTTGTAACAGCTTAGCAGCCTGGGCAACATTACCACAGCAACAACAACATTCCACCCTTCTACAAATAGGAAGTCTAGAGTGTTTATAAATTACTATGCTAGAGATTATGGGACTGCATGCAGCTGGGTCAATAAAGGTGGCAGGTGGGCAGGCAATGAGTGTGTTTTCCTTCTGTAATGGCATGAAGGAGTCAAGGCAAGAATATTCAGCACTCCCACAGCTATGAAATCCTTGTATAGAACTGGGCACTGGCTTTCCAAATAGCCTGGGTTGGGTTTAGTCCTTGCAGTGTCTGCTAAAGATTCCAGGTCATCTAACTCCAGGAGGCAGGGTCTCTGCACATGCAGAAAGCAACTGAAGTAAAGATAGTTCTGGGATTTTGAAAGGTTGGGGGCAGTTATGTGTGCCTGAAGGACCTTCAGCATCTAGCTCAGTTCAAGTACATTTGTACACAGAGTGAAATTTTTAGAGCTTTTTTGTTACCTAAAGCTGCAGATAGACATCTAAATAGCTTTGAAAATCTGTCCCATAGGCTGATTTTACAGACTGTATTAGTGCTTGAAATCACTGGGATTGTTTGTGGGTTCAGGGTTATAGCCAAACCTTTCACACAGCCCTGTTAAGACACTAGCTACCTTGACTTTAAACAAAAATTAATACACTGTTATCATGCATCCCTTTTGCTTTGATTTCAGTACTTCCGGACAGACTGCACTCCCACAAGATTCTCACCTCGTTTACTCCTTGACTGCAGAATGTTACTGCAACAGACGGCCCAATGCCTCTAGCAAGATGCTTCCCTTCATATTTCATTTCTCTTTCTGTTCTGTACTTGCTCCAAAACTCCTTTCAGATTTCAATAATAAATAATCTTCTAACATCCTGAGAGAGGAGGCTATCAAGAAGTGTGGCTTTTGGGTTTTTTTTTTCTATCCTGAGATGATTTAATTTATGATGTGCTGTGGTACAACTGCAGTAATATAGCTGTGCATCATCTCTGCTTTCTTCTGAATGAAGAAAGACTCAAAAAGAGTGTTGCAGTATTTCTGCGTTCCATTTCATTATATTGCTAAAACATGAAATGTGAAAGTTCCACATTGCTTATGGTATTGATGTACTACATTATACAGACTGAACAGAGTGCAATGTAATCCTAATAAGATTTTCATATGAGAAATGACTGGTTCTTTCAGAAACTTCACATTGTTTTTCAGAAACTGAATTTTAATAACTATTTTAAGGGGAAACTTTTGAACATATACAAATGAATTTTAATAATGTTTTAAAGTAAGAAGTTCTAATTACAAATATTTATCTTGTAAGTATTCACCATAATGTTCTTGTTAGCACATGCAAAAATCAATGCAACGGATACTGTAACCATGCATATGCATGCAGACTATAAAGCAACAGTAAGCTTGTTAACTTGTTTATAAATCATTAGATATTCATTTAATAGTAATTATGCTGTGGAATGACTTCCCATATGGCTCACAAATATGAAAACTAAATCATTCCTATTAACTGATTCAGTTCTGTAATTCAGCTCACCAGAAAACTAGGGGGAAATAGCCTTGTAAGCACAACTATGACAAACCTGCTAATTTCAGTTTACATGGTTTCAGTGGGGAATTACATTTCTTCTCACACACCTAAAATTCAAAACACAGAACTATTACATAAAACCAACAAACATCATTCCATTGCCTCAATCCTGAAGGCCACAACTTTCTTTAGGCCCCAGGAGCCATCACTTACCTCATAAAATCTTCCCAATATATTACAGTCCCACAGTTCTTTTTGTTGGCAGGAGTGGGTGAGATTACATTCATGTGACATTGCTATTTGGATTATCCAAATTTTGCACAATCCTCCAACAGAGTGAAGACAGAGATGATCTAATATTTCAAAATTTAAAAATAAGCAAGTTTTTTAATGTTATGGACTCATCTTTATATATAATATAGGGGATAATTTGTGGGCAGGGGTTACAATGCAGTTTAACAACCAGTATTTAAAAAAAAATCACATGTTAAAACAGCACATGCTTGCATAATAACTCACAGCCTGATTATTTAAAACAATGGGGATGAAATCCAGGCCACACTGAAGTCAACGACAAAGCTACCATTTTCTTCAATGGGATCAGGATTTCTACCAGTGCCTACAAGTGCATGCACCATTGCACAAGTAAATTTGAATCAGAGTCTTACCATGACAAACATAAGCCTTACATTTCAGTCCCGGCATCAGCCTTTTGCTCTCTGTTCTAAATATTGCTGAAAGTGTTAAAAATGGCACACAATGTTCTCAGTAATGTCTTGCATAAGGATGATCTATATCAGTTATAGCCCAGCTCAATCTTGGCAATCCTTTGAATTTCAAGGATATTTTCAAAGCCCTCTGCTTTTAGTTCAATCCCATTTACTTTTTTACTTATCACATTCTTGCAATCCTATGTGTGATACCTTATATTCCTCAATATTAGATTTCATTTGTCATGTGTCAAGCCAATTACACAGTGAAGCCTGAACTGTCTGAATTCCTTTTGATGCAAACACTCATATGTTAAAACTGAACTTTGAAAAAGTAGTTATTAGATAATTCAACAAGTTGATAATTGGGTTTCCTGGCAAGGTGATTATATAAAATTAGAAAGATTGAACACCTGAGCACTGACCCTCTATCACCTAACTCAGTTTACACCTCCTATCCTCTTACAACTCCTCTCTGATATGTGAAGCTTTTCCTTCTGATTCCAATAACTCCTCTTTCTGTGATATTTTTAAACCAGCTTTTTCTCCATTGTCATGTTTCATTCTGACTGCCAAAGCAGAATCTCATTTTATAATTTACTAAAGGATTAGGAAAATCCCCTCCCCCCCAAATTTTTCATATAGGCGACAGTGGTTATCATCTGTTATCTCCTCCAAAATGGCAAAGAGGTTAGTTAGGCAAGATGTTCCCTTTCTATATTCATTTGGGAGATCTGCTATTATCTTATTACTGCACAGGTGTTCTTTTATTCTATCCCTCAGTATACTCTATTAGTTTGCTTACTCTGGGGGAAAAATACCCTACTTTAACTTCCACAAGCTTTTTAACATATGTGAGAAAATGAGATGAAAGGCACAGGCTGTGTAAAGAAATTAGTTTCTGTGAAACTCTTGGTGTATGTGTGCCTGGTTACAAATGATATGACACTACTGTTATTTAAAGAATCAGTGGTACGGATAACATGTTAGCAAAAGGCAGGAAGTTATACTCCAAGAAGTAAAATGATCCACAATAAATAATTCTACTTTTAAGCAACATTCTTTTATTATTTGCCAAACCTCTGCTGTGCTCTTGCCTGTACAGAACAAAGGGAAGATCAACGGGCCAAACTCTGTGTCCACTTCTACTAATGGAAAGGCTGAATAATTCCATTGACTTAAGTGAAATTACTTGGGTTTTAGACCAGTATACATGAGAACTGAATCTGGGACTGAAAAAGTTGTACTAATAACAAGGGTTTTTTTTTCCCCCACCACTTCCATTATAAAGCACTTCTCTTACATGGAGTTCTGCTTTGAAAAATGACTATGTCAGATTGGAAATTTCTTGCTCACAGCTTTATCCTGGGTTCACAATAATAGGCTGAAAAGCAAAACAGAAAATGCAACTTCAATTTTTTTTTACAGCAAATACAGGAAAATGGTTAAAATTAAGTTTTTAAAATATAGAAATAAAGGAAGGGCCCAGATTCACCAGACTAGCTGAGCTAAACTTGGCACAAGGGTATTGGGAAAACAGGGCATTAAGATACATTCATGGCTGGGGTGGAAGAGGGAAGAGGAGGGGATATCAGGAGGCTGCAGTGGTTCCTTGGCCACACCTCCTTCTTTGGCCATATCCCCTACTCTTGGGACAGGCAGGGCACTGGCATTATAGGAGGTGGTAGGTCAGGGGAATCCCCAAGTAGCTAGTTAAGCCAGCCTTAATTATGCTTTGTGATGCATTGTCTGAGCAATGCATTTGTCCCAAGGTTTAAAATACCTGAAAACAAAACAAGCAAGGGTTAGACATAGATAATACATTGAAAAAGCGGGAATTAACAAGCCATGTGGCTATCATCCCCATAACCATCTTGTGTGTATGTAGTATTATCCCTTTCTCCCTCCTTTAGTCTTTCTCCCCCACTCCTCCTTTCTTATTAGAATGCTAGGTCCTTGGGGCATGGACCACGTCTTTCTATATGCTTGTACTAAACGATGGTACCTAATTTTAATGGGGGCTTTTGCATACTACAACAATAATAGAGTTACAATTATTATATTGATCATTATAGCATAGCTATACAGGAACTGTCCTAATGTAGTCATAAGTGTGCTTAACTCAGCCATGAAAAAACTCACTCCAGAGAAAATGTTGCATAACATTCTTAGCATATGAGCTATTTTATTTTACATTTATAATGTTTTTTTAGTAATGCACTTGGATTTAGCAGCACCAGAATCAGAAATGCTAATTTTAATAACATTTTTGTAAAAATATAATATACAAAATGATATTCATAGTTATTAAGATTTAAAAAAAAACCCTCTTAATTGATCACAGTGTTAACTGATAAATTAAGCAGAAGTCATCCACAATGCAATGTTTTGTTTCCAAAATATTTTAATACTTATACCTATGATCCTAATGGTCCATCCAGCAGTACACATTAATATAGATTTAACAACAGACCATAGCAGCTTCAAAATGCTATTACACTCCAAACCAACAATGTTTAAAAGAAATAAAAATTATATACAAAATTTAAACACTAGATAAGGTCATTTCCAATACATGCCATATATCTGTCATAGTGAGAACAATCTAGGCTATCTATGGGTATTATATAAGATAAAAAGTAGCCACTACCTCTTCATTAGTGGTTGTTGCTTTTCAAATGATAAGTTATATAACTTGGAAACTCAAAAGAAGAGATGAAGGTGGCTGGTAGTGAAACCTATCAGTAAACAACATTTCATACCTTTGAGAGCAGAAGACAACACAAAAGATGACTAGTTTAAAGGAAGGTAGTGAGGACAGTATAAAAGTGACTGAAAGACTGCTCTCTTAACTTTGCTTTCTCCCATTCTGCTAGGAAAGTTCCAAAGGAAGTTTGGTTAATGACCTGACTAAAGGGATTCTTAGAGAGACAAAGTGGGTGAGATAATATCTTTTATTGGACAGGCTTCTGATGGTGACAGAGGCAAGCTTTCAAGCTACACAAAGCACTTGTCAGTGTAGCGAATTTTCATACATAAAATGAAGGAAATTGGAAGGCATGATGAGCGCTATTAAATTAACTCATGGGTAGGATATAACAACTGAATACTCCCACTTGAGTCCTTGTAGTAAGACTTGAAAAGAAGACCTCTTCTGTAGTCTTATAATAAATATTCCCAGTAGCCTACTGGTAAGATGGCTATGGATATCAGAGAAAAGTTCAATGAAAGAAGAAATGCAGACACTATTACTGGATAGTAAAGGAAGCAGTTTAACAGGCTGGTAGTGTACTAAAACAAGAAGAGTTAGGGCCTGTCAACATGCCACTAAGCACCAGTAAGTGACCATCTCTATGCTTTTCATTATTTTATATCTCTATCATGTCACCTCTTATTCGTATCCTGTCTAAATGGAATAGTCTTGATGTTTTCCATCATTCTCCACATGCACTCCATACAGCTAAATCATTTTCATTGCCTCTGGCCCTTTTCTGTTTCCATGATATCCTTTGAGAAAAGGAATTACCAAAGCCCATCACTATATTCTAGAAAGCAGCAATAGGGTTCTTCAAAAGTTACAATAATAAACAGAGTGACAAAATTGTGATGATTTCTTTATACTGGACAGCTAAAAATAAAAGGGCATGTTTTCAAAAATCAGCCTCTTTCAAGCCATGGAAACGAGCTGGATGGTAAAGGGGCTGAACAGTGAGGTGGGAAAGTTTGCAGATGATACAAAATTACTCAAGTACAAAGTGGACTGCTCTTACAAAACTGGTTGACAAAATGGCACATGAAATTCAATGTTGATAAATGCAAAGTAATGCACATTAAAAAACAGAATCCCAACTATACATACAGGTCTAAATTAGCTGTTACCGCTCAAGAAAGAGATCTTGGAGTCATTGTGGATAGTTCTTTGAAAATATGTGCTCAGTGTGCAGCAGCAGTCAAGAAGGCTAACAATATTAGGAACCAATAGGAAAGGGTAGATGATAAGAGTGAAAATATCATCATGCCACTATATACGTCTATAGTACTCCCCCTATCTTGAATACTGCATGCAATTCTGGTTGCCCCATCCCCAAAAAGGTATATGAGCATTGGGAAAAGTACAGAGAAGAGCAACAAAAGTGATTAGGGGTATGGAACAGCTCCCTCATGAGGAGAGATTTAAAAGACTGTGACTGTTCAGCTTAGAAAAGAGACGACTAAGAGGCAATATGATAGAGGCCTATAAAATCCTGAATGGTATGGAGAAAGTGAACAGGGAAGTATTATTTACCTCTTTACATAACACAAGACCCAGGGATCGCACAATGAAATCCATAGGCAGCAGGTTTAAACAAACATAGGGCAGTACTTCTTCACACAATACACTGACCCTGTGGAACTCGTTGCTAAGGGGATGTTGCAATGGCCAAAAGTATAACAGGGTTCAGCAAAGAATTTGATATGTTCATGGAAGATAGGTCCATCAGTGGCTATTAGCCAAGATTGTCCAAGATGTAATTCCGTGATCTGGATGTCCCTAAGCCTCTGATTGCCAGAAACTGGGACTGGATGACAAAGGATGGATCACTTGACAATTGCCCTGTTTTGTTCATTGTCTCTGAAGCTTCTGGCATTGGCCACTGTGTGAAGACAGGATACTGGGCTAGATGAACTATCTGTCTGATCCAGTATGTTCGTTCTTATGTAACAACATAAAATGAACAATGAACCCTAACTTCAGCCTCCTTACTTTTGACTGCATTGATCCTAGTTTTCAACCTTTACCAGTTGCTATAGCAACTTATAGCAGCCCTGCAAAGTTTGAGCCTCCATCCATGTAAGATTTCACATTTGAGATAATGGTAAATGTAAATTAATTCTTGACCTTTATCTGAAGCAAAATAGGTTCAGTTAACAATTAATACTTAAAGTTCTTTGCGATTCATTTGGCCTTTGGTTGCTACTGGGTTCTGGAAGCATCCATTCCTTCCATTAAACGATACTTTAGTATACACATTAGATCTGTTAAAATGCAATGAATTATATCAGTCCCCTTGAAAAAGTGTTTATTAGGGTCATTATTTTTATAATTAGGCTGCATTATTATGAGATCTTAGGACCAAACAGATTTTTGCTACTACCAACTCCTATGCTTCTGTTGGGAAAAAAAGGCTGTCTTCCAGTTTTCCCCACCTAGTTTATTTCATTATTAATTACAGCTTGCATTTCTATAGCACCTAGAATTTTATCTTTAACTTTAAAAACGTTATCATTTCCATTTTACAGATGAGGAAACTGAGGCACGCCAGGATTCCAGCTACTCTTCTATAGGTGCACAATGAGAGAAACCTGTTTCCTACTTGTGGTCCTGTGGAGGGAGGGGGGGTAGGGGTGGAAATCAAGCACTTCATGCTCCACAAACATAGTGGAGAAGGGATGGGGAAAAGCATTATTTTTGCAAGCACCCTGCTTCTTCCACGCAAGCTGAAGAACTGAGGACAGCATTAGGGGGGAACATATGCTTCCTTGTGTTAAATTGTGTGAGTGACTAATCCTATGTTAAAAGGTATGTGAGCTCCCACAATGGCCGTCTGGTTGCATCTGCTTTCCAGAAGCCTCCAAGAACTGTGTCATTAATGTCATGCCCCTCTACCACATATATGTCTGTGCCTTTAACACCACAATTTGGCTGATTGTGATGTGTTCTAGGTCATTTTGGAAGAGCTGTTGCAGAGCTGAAAATAAAACTCAGGACTCTTGATGTTTAGACCTGTAGCTTAATTATAAGACCCCTTTTGTTCCCAATACCACCTCATATTGTGTTTGGCTGAGATATCCCTCCATTCCAAAAGCACACAGACACAAATATTTACTTCTGACAATATCACTGCTGTTAACACTAGGAAAAGCAGATTTGTGGCTATTGCTGAGCCATCCTTAGTGAGGAAAATATTATTTTCCCAAATGCATTTTTTTCATCTATACCATTCAATCCCCACCTAACTGAGGCTTACTGATGCATGTGACATTATGGTGAGAATTTTATTGTTTATTTGAGCAAAGCAAATATACCTAGATTCCATGTTTTATTGACTAGAGGGATTGGATTGTTCTTCTTCGTTTTTTGTTTTTGTTTTTCGTCCTGTACCTTTTAAACTGATGTCATAGATACCAACTCATTCTCACTTTCTCTGTATATTAAAAAGAGCTGAATCACATTAATTTATGTTAAATAGATTCTATAACAGCATTTATTTTCAAAGCAGAGGGGTCCAATTTCCTTGTGATTAATATTTTCTATTAAAAACTTCCACTCTTTACTCTGGACTCTGTCCCCATATTTGATTAGATGCACGTGCATGTACGCATGCGCGCACACACACACACAGTGTGTACATTACGCTTATCTTAGATTGTTGTTCTCTCAGTATCAGCTCAAATTGTGACCTCTTTAAGTTAGGAATTTTCCATTTGTAAATATATATATATATAGTGTTTGGGGTTTTTTAAGTATTTGTGTGTCTGTCTTAAGGTTCATATTGCCTCCTACCACTGTAGTATTTGAATGCAATTTCTCAGTACCCACAAGTAATTTTCAGGCAAGTTATTCTGACCAAACAACATCTTGAGAGTTTGCCATTAAAGATCAGACATAACAACCTCTGTTACTATAAAAAAATTAGACGCTTTAAAATTAATCTGTAATGGGACACTCAACTCAAGTGCACTTCCCTGGCACCTCTTGCCCCTGCTGCCTCCAGCCAGCTGACTTTGTTGGGTCTTCAGAGAGCCAAGCCACAAATTCCAATAAATAAATATCGTATCCACGCTCAGTAGGGTTTTCAGCCCCAACTTTTGCCCTTTAAATTCAGCCTTTTGTTCAGCTCACAGATAAACTCTGTCCCCTTCTTGGGATTTATGTCACTCTGAATTCAATTCATTGCTTCTTCTTCCCTGGGCATCTTTCTACTTGGCCCATTTAGCTACACCCTTAGTCAGGGTTAATGTTCTTAGTACTCCTCTCTCCCTGCTAATCAAGTTATGCAAAATGAAGCCAGAAATCAAACTCTGACTAACCCTCTATTTCCTTTCGGCAGAGAGAAGAACCTTCCTTGCCTCTCTAGTCCCAGAAAGGAACTGACCTGCTAAGGCCAGACATTTCCTTTTATCTAGCCCACAAGAGCCCTGATTGTCTGTTGCTAGCCCTTCTAGCCCTTGGAGGACTAGGTCTCTGTGGTTTCCAAAATGGCTACTTTGGAGAGTCCTGTCTAGGCAAGGCCTTGCCTTTCCTGCTCTTTTCCTCCGAGCTTACTGCTTTTGGGGACAAGGTTTAGTTGGACCACAGGGCTGCAGCAGGGAGCTGCAAAGGTCAAATACACCTCATCATGTTATCATATATGACTTAAGCCTGTATATTAGGACCTGACTTACAAAAGTCTGAGCATCCACAATGATTATACAGTAGATGCTTGTTTGCAGCAACAGCTTGTAAGAACAATGACTCCTTATCCCCTGGGAACACTTTTCTTAGTGTGAATGATCGGTAACAGCAACAGCTGTGCAAGAACAACATAACAAAAGGGCATTGATATGTTGTTACTAATGGGCATTTACTGTATCTCAGGTTGTGGATGCACACCACTTCTGAAAATCATCAACTATACTCATCTTAAAATATACACTTTAATAAGGACTGATTTAGATTTTGAACCTTGGAACTCTACAGTTTCTAATAACAAATACTATGGAACACCAGGTTCTCTCTCTGCCCTTTACTAAAAACAATAATAATAGGCATTTTGTTCTGCAAATAAAAATCCCAATTCTGCAACATCAATGTTAGTGATAAAATTAGCATGCAACTTCAAGGGGTGCAGGATCAGATTCAAAGGATTCTGAAGTTGTGATAACCAGAGTCCAGTAAATGTGTGATATACAGAAGGGCTGGTAAAAGACATGTGGCTAGATTTACAAAAGAACTTTGGCACCTATCTGTCACTTAAGGCACCTAAGTCCCAAAATCAGGCTTCGCTGGGATTCACAAAGCTTCCACACAGCTGCCGCCAATGCTATAGACACCTACACTTACTCAGTGCCTAAAGATTTGCAGTTAAAGTTCGCTAGGTGTCTGCACAACCTTGGGAAAGATAAACATTTTCCTCCACCTAACTCACCTGAAGAGCCCAATCCAGAAAGTGTGCTCAGAGCTCACCTATAGACCAACTTCCACAAAATGGCCTCAGGGAGGTGGAGTACCTCCTTCATAACTTTTAGCCTACTGTTTTGGGTACTCACTTGGGTATCATTAGAGAAGGAGGACGGGATTTCAGGCCTCCCACATGAGTGCACAAACCACCAGGCTACAGAAATCATTCTCATACTCTCTTTCTCTCTCTGGCTCAATAATTCCTTCATTATTTAATCCATGGTGAAACAACATCAACAGGAGGGATTGAAGAAGCTGCATAACAGAATATCCTGTAGGTGCACATACCTGAGAGGTAGAAGAGCTTTGTTCAAATCCCTGCTTCCCCTCAGATAGGGGGAGGGGAACGCTAGAACACTCTGTATTGCCACACCTAAGGTTCTTTGTGAATTTAGCCCCAAGAGACCAATGTTTATTTCTTAGTTCCAGGCACAGGGCATGATTCAGGGATACAAAGTTTATTTATACCTTTGTCACATGGCAGGAATCCATATCCCCTGACTCTAGGGCCTATTGCTAAATTATGTTTTTCTCTCAAAGGAAAGTCTGCTTTTCTGTTGCATACTAGGTAAGCAAAGGCCACCTTTAAGGACGCAAGGACTTTAAAATCTTCTGAAATAAAATAGGAGCTGTGCAGCAGGTGTTGTAGATGAAAATCTAAGAGAAAAGGATATTTTTAAAATACTGTGTTCCTGATGAATGCGTCTCTTTATCCCTACTTTCTTATCTCTATCACTCTATCAAACATCTGTTTTATTAGCAGATTTTGCATTTTTAAAATTGGGCACAGTAGTTTTTATTTAAACCTTAAACTGAATATAAAATGCAAAAATAATAAAAACAAGATAATGTTTGTGAATAGATAGCAAAGCATTACATTACCAGAAAATTTAAATGTACATAAATGTCATTTTCTGCTAAAATGTATTTCATTGACTGATTGATGCTGGAAATAAATGCGATATTTTCAGTGTTACATTCGAGTGCTCTAATCTCCACTAAATCATTTTCCCCAGGTGTCACCTCCAAGACAATGATTAATGACATACTAATAAAGTTCACTTTGGCAGTCTGAAACTAAAATGTCATTTCTATTGGGCATGAATAATTTTCAGCTAAATAGAGCCTTGAATCAGCACTGTGATGTTCTTATTCAAGGACGTTATTTTTAAAATGTTTCAATAGAGCTGAAAGCAAGAGAAAGGTGGATGTGAATTATCTGCATGATGAAGTGATGTTTTTATTGGCTGATTCTTCCTTGACTCTTGGTGCTCTACTCTCCTGAGAAATAAATGAACTATTATCAATCACTACCTATAATCGGATTTAGAAATCATCATACAGCACTGTTAGCCAATCACAACTGAGAACGTGACTTATACCTTCTCATAAGACCCCCTCTCTTATCTGGATGTGCTTTGTGTGAGAAAGGAAATCAGCATTCTTCAAACTATGTATTATTATTCATTAATTATGAAGTGTTAACAATCTGCTCAGCACTGTATAAGCCACAGAACAAGGATAGTGCCTGCCCCCAGGGAGTTTAAATTCTTAAAGACAGAGATATCATGGGGAAACATTGAGAAGTCCGCAGGACGAATAAATTGGACCATGGTTTGTTTTAAGCTAGACTCATATCTTGAGAGTAATGTAGAAGAGAATTTTCCGAAGAGATTTGAATACAGAAAGAAAGATAGATTGGTGAACAGGATATTCCATGTATAGACAGGAAAAAGGATGCAAAAAGACAAAGATGAGACAAGGAAACAAAAGGGCATCCAGGTTTAAAACAAATACAAGGAAGTTCTTCATGCAGCGCACAGTCAATTTGTGGAACTCCTTACCTGAGGAGGTTGTGAAGGCTAGGACTATAACAGTGTTTAAAAGAGAACTGGATAAATTCATGATGGTTAAGTCCATAAATGGCTATTAGCCATGATGGGTAAGGAATGGTGTCCCCAGCCTCTGTTTGTCAGAGGGTGGAGATGGATGGCAGGAGAGAGATCACTTGATCATTGTCTGTTAGATTCACTCCCTCTGGGGCACCTGGCATTGGCCACTGTCGGTAGACAGATACTGGGCTAGATGGACCTTTGGTCTGACCCGGTACGGCCGTTCTTATGTTCTTATCCTGATATTATCAGCAAAGTGGAAAGAATAAATGTGATAAGAGGTTTAGGTTGGGGTTAAGCTGTGTACATGATAACACAACCAGATATGTAGGTCAAGAGGAGTTATGATGGAGGGATTAATGGAGGGGGTTGACATAGTCAAAGCTATAGGCACAGTAACTATTAGACTACAGGTGGGATTTTCAAAAGCATTTGACGAAATGGTCTGCCCATCCAGTGAAAATTTTAAAGATTTCAAAAAAATTCATCCTGCTTTGCTACAGGATAAAACTGAGACCTTTCAACATTTTCCACAAAAAATGAGGAAGACAGAACCTCTCTCCCACCACACACACAGACAATTGCCTGATTAGACCACTTACCTGAAATGTGGGTCACTCAGGTTCAAGTCTCTGCTCTGTGTGGTTTTATTTCTCTCTCTTTCTTGTTTTGACCAGAAATTCCATCTCAAACTTGAGAAATTGGTACATTCCTGCAAATTGTTATGGTTTTAACAAATTGGCATTTTATGATGGAAAACTCATAATCATCTCTACTTGGGAGCACAAATCCCACTGACTTTCAATGGGACTTGTGCTCCTAAAACACCTACATGCTTTAGAAAATCTCACTCGAAACAGCCATTTCTATTATTTATCATTCCTTAGCCGTACTCCATCCATCTTGGCTTTCTGTTTCTATTGAGTTTTATTGGGTTCTATTCCTTTCCTTTGCATTAGAACCTCTGTATTTGTTCACTTTTCTTTGTTTGTGTTTTAATTAATCTGTTGCATTTTCATTTATGTTTACTGCTTTCTAATTGCTCTACTTTGCTGATTCCAAATATTTTTTTTGTTCCTTTCTCTCTCCACATCTTGTATCTATTCATCCTCTCTCTCTCCTTTGTTCCTTCCTCTCTGTTCACAGTCTCTTTACTGGGTTTCCACGGCTCACAAACCTTGATGACACATTGCATATGAGCAAAGTGCCAATATGGTAGACCTTAATGTTGTGACTTTTTAAAAATTAAATATTGGAAGAAAAAAAACAAAAAATTCCATCACATGGAATCATATTGATTCCACTTGGTCATAAGCAGGGTTGGGATCTTTAGATCCACAGCATAACCCTTTGCCTCTTGAGTTGATAGTAACAGTAGAAAGTAGTGGACCTGCCACTAGGGGGGATGAATGCAAACACTTGCCAGTAAGTTTCACAGCTATTTGCTAGACAACAAAGGAATGGTGAAGAGTGGCTCAAATGACATGTTCTGGAGAAGAGTGTGGTATAAACAATTCTGCCCCATCTTTCCTCCAAATAGTCTTCAGCTCCTGCCTATGGTTTCCTCCCCAAAGTGATTCTAGCCCTTCCTCATAACTTCTGTCCTCATCCACAGTTCCTCTGCTTTTCCTCCTAACCCCTCCCCAGCCTGGCTTTTAGCTCCCCTTGCCCTGCATCTCTTCCCTTCCCATCCTGTTTCTCACCACCCTGGATTCAAATCAGGATGAGTCCTCCTTAAACACAGCCTAGGCAGCATCAAGAGGAGCATTGAGAGCACAAGAGAGACAGACTCCCTGTTCTCAGTTCTGGTGCCCAGCGCCACAGAGGCCCTCAGCAGCCTGGAGAAGCATTTGCTCAAGAAGCATCTTGCTCAGTCCCTTAGCCTTGGGATGGAGCATGTATAGGGCCCTACCAAATTCATGGCCATGAAAAACGCATCGTAGACCATGAAATCTGGTATCTTGTATGCATTTTACCCTATACTATACAGATTTCACCGGAAGACTAGTGTTTCTCAAATTGGGGGTCCAGACCCAAAAGAGAGTTGCAGGGGGTCACAAGGTTATTTTAGGGGGGGTCCCAGTATTGCTTCACTTACTTTGCTGCCTTCAGAGTGGGGTGGCTGGAGAGCGGCAGCTGTTGGCTGGGCACTCAGCTCTGAAGGCAGTACCGCAGCAGCAGCAGTGCAGAAGTAAGGGTGGCAATACAATATCATGCCATCCTTACTTCTGCGCTGCTGTTGGCAGCGGCTCTGCCTCAGAGCTGGGCTCCCAACCAGCAGCTGCCGCTCTCCAGCTGCCCAACTCTGAAGGCAGTGGCACCACGAGCAGCAGCACAGAAGTATAGGTTGCAGTACTGCAACCATGCCTACAATAACCTTGCGACCCTCTCTACAATTCTTTTTTGGATCAGGCCCCCAACGATTACAACACCGTGAAATTTCAGATTTAAATAGCTGAGATCATGAAATTTACAATTTTTAAAATCCTATGACTGTGAAAAGGAATGCACCGTGAATTTGGTAGGGCCCTAAGCCTGTATGTTCACTCTATGGGGATGGCACATGCATAGCACATAGGAACTGTGAGTAGTTGAAGTCTGTTGAACTGAGATTTTTCAGAGGCTAATAACTTGGCCAGTTTTGAGCAGATTTTCATAGGGACAACAAAAGACATATTCCTGTAGTTAAGGCAACTCCTCTCACATTTCAAGTCACTGAACCAAAGCATGGAAGTGTTCAACAAAACAGCTGTACAATTTTTTTAACCTGGTCTAGCTAACATTTTTCCTCATCTTATTCTCAGAAATGGGTGAACCAAATTCAGCCTGAGGGAGACACCCAGCATGGAACAAGCAATTAAACTTTAGCAAAATGAGAGCAACTTCAAATGGGGTCTTATTATAATAGAAAGTGTCAGGCAATTTTAACTATAGGCATCACAACCTGTGCCACCTATAATAGTAATAGTAAGAGAAAGGGATCAAGATTGCCAATTTGGAGCAGAAAGGTGAACAGAACGGGATGATGAAAATGGAAGCAGTCTTGGACAAGTTTCTTGAAATAAACATTGAGGAGGGATGTTCTTAGGAAATCTGGTTGTAGGGAAGAGCGGACTTTTCTAGATGGCATTATTTGTAAGAGAGTCATTTTCTTGGAGTGGTTATGTTGAACCGAGTGGGAGAGAAAAACTTAAAGTTTTGTTCTGGTCATATCCAAACCAATCAAACTTTGGAACATTTGGATTCAGTTCTTTCAAGGCCACTTGAAGGACATTCTTTGAAGGACATTTGAGATTACTTCTGCGTTGCTTTGCCCTTTTCTTAATTGCAATCAATAAAAAGTGAGGAGGAAGATGCATTGACCATGGGGAGGAAGATGTATTGACCTTATGCTCCACCTTCATTATAACATGATGAACAGTTCTGGTTTGGGGAAGCAAAAGGCAGATTTTTCAGGGAGGAAATATAATTTTTGCTTTACATTTATTAAATTGATCCAGACAAAAGCAGGTTACATGTCCAGTACTGAAAATGATGATTAAACACATAACCCTTATTTTGCTCACAGTACAATTTTTTGTTCCATACAATTCTACAGATCACTGGCAGCTTTTATCTAGACTTTTGTGTGGAAATATTCATGCATCTTATACATGTTTAATTTTTTCTAGGAGTACTGTAGAACATTTGTTCAGCAGAAAGATATTCCACCTATTCCGGAAATGTTGGAAACTATAATGAAATAAGACTAATTGAAGTATACAAAAAGGTGATATATAGGAAAAGACTTGTTTACAACACTAATGAAATAAGTGTTTCTTGATCTACTTTTCTACGAACAATCAGATACGTTATTTCAAAATACATTTCTTTTATTGGAAAAATACATCTTTCTATGAGTAATATTCCATTTGGAAATAACTCACTAACTCCCAACATGTTCACAAAAACAAGATTTCTACAACATGTCCTTATCAGCACACAGTTAGATGTTACCACTTGTGGTTGTGGTAATGTCAAGATAAGGACAGAATGGGGAAGGCTGGAAATACCATTGGGAATAAGAGAAAATCATAAAATCATAGAAAAAAATGCTGGAAGGGTCCTCAAGAAGTCATCAAGTCCAGACCCTTTTGTTGAGGAATATCTAAACTAAATCTTCCTTGCTGCAGAATGCATCCATTATTTCTTGTCCTACCTTCAATGGACATGAAGAACAATTAATCACAGTCCTCTGTATAACAGCCTTTATCATATTTGAAGACTTGCCAGGTTCCCCCGCAGTCTTTTTTTCTCAAGACTAAACATGCCCAGTTTTTATAACCTTTCCTCATGGGTCAGGTTTTCTAAACCTGTTATCGTTTTTGTTGCTCTCGTCTGGACTCTTTCTAGTTTCTCCACATCTTTCTCAAAGTGTGATGTCTGGAACTGGACACAGTACTTCAGCTGAGACCTCACTAGTGGGAGTGGAGCAGAACAATTACCTCTTGTCTCACATACAACACCCGTTAATATGTATCAGAATATTAGCTTTCTTTCCAATTGTATTATGTTGCAGATTCATATTCTATTTGTGATCCACTATAATGCCCAGATCCTTTTCCGCATCAATACCACCTTGCTAGTTATTCCTCATTTTGTAGTTGCTCATTTGATTTTTCCATCTTATGTGCAAAGTACTTCACTTAGCTTTATTTAATTTCATCTTATTGAATTCATACCATTCTCTGATTTTTTTAGGTCATTTTGAATGCTAATCCTCTCCTCCAAAGCATTTGCAACCCCTCCCAGCTTGGTGAGAGCAGAAGTATTGTCCTGAAACCAAAGTGTCAGCCACAGTAGATATATATATATATATATGTCAATGTATGAGCACCATGGTAGTTGCTGTGATTTCTCCCCTTTCTTCACTGCAAGCTCATTCACACTGAACCCTCGCCAGTATGTATATTGAACTGGATTTGACAGCACCACACCAATTTTTCATGCATATATGGCCAATTATTTGTGATGGTTTGGGGAACTTTGTAGCAAATTAGAATAGCTTTTCATGGTGTCATACAGATTAAATCTTAGCCAACCCTCCTCTAATATTTGCTTTATTAATATCCCTGTTACTCAGAATGATGAACTTGCTACAGTTGTGCTGTACATGGCTTCAGTCTGAGGTTTTATTCAAGTTAAACAACTGCTTTAGAAGAACTTTAAGCTTGTTAAGTCAACGCATATGTGCAAGGGGGCTGAATTAAAGTTGTCTGTGCAGCGCAGTGTGGCCCAATAGCCAGTATCAATAGATTTACCCCAGTTGATAGGGTTGTAAGGCTTAGAGGCCAGAGTGCTTAGATTCACCCCTCTTAGCAGGGCAGTAAGGCCAAAGTCAGTAAATTTGTCCCTGGTAGCGGGGCAGTGAGGCCCAGTGGGCTGCTTCCTACCATAGTTCCTGCTGCTGCAATCTAGGCGTCTCTGCTGTCTCTGGGTTTCCCAGTCTGCACTGTTCCCAGTGACTCCAAACTCTTCGGGACCTCCAGGGGTACCTTGGCGACTGCCGGGGTTGCAGCATCTCCAGCTATCCTGGTCTTGGGCTTCGGCTGATCCTTGGCTGGAGCATGGGGCATATATACTTCCTCCCAATGACCAGCTGCAACTAAGCAGAGCTGTTCCCTTGTATACTAGTGCATTTGGAGCATTTAGACCAGCTGCCTTCACATTCAAATCAAACTAGCTGCCTTGACATTGTCATGTTTTTTATAGGTATCATGTCAGAGAAGAGTCTTAAGGAAGAACCTGAAGGAGGTTAAGAAAGGTTTGCAGATAATGACAAAGAAGTCTGCCTAATCATACAAACCCTGGGAAATAGCATGAAGTGGCTTGTTGGAATTTCTTTTTTTTTTTAAATAGACAGTTAAGACTGGCATCATTTTCAGAACCACAGCAATGGCTGATGTCTTGACACGTGTAATAGTTATAATCAGGGCAGGGATAAGCCATGAAAGGCCTTTAAAGTGAAGACAAGTAATTTGTGTTTTTTGCTGTGGAGAGGGAAGAGTCAGAAGAGAAACACAGAGTGCAGGGTGATATGATCAAAGCAAGGAAAGCGTACTCTGGAGCAACATTTTGAATGAATATAAACAAGGCACGCTGGGATTTGTCAAGGCCAGACAGGATAGCTCTTTATTATTTCCTACTTTTGTAATTCAGCTGTTCTGAGGACTAGTCACTCTGGTTATAGCCTGGTGTTTCCTCTGCTACGTAAGAGGGACACCAATAAAGTTTCATATTGAGCAAGAAAGCAACACGGAACAGGTAAGTCCATTCAATAAAGTTGCAAACAATTACAGTTAGGTGAAACTATGGACAGTTAACTGAAAATTAGAGAGGATTGCTGAATGAGCCAGAATAAGAAAGAAAGATTACAACAAAGGGTTTCCTGTGCTTCATAGTTCATAGCAAATGGAATTCTCTGAGTTCTGTGTTTAGACTAATCCTAGTGGAATTTGCATAGGTAAGTGGGCTGTCATGGTGAGATCATAAGGCATTTGCTTCATTTTTGCTTTGGCAGGAGTGCTATCTGTGTTATGTTTAAAAACAAATCTATGTCACAGTGCTCTGGGGGAAAAACATGGTGAAATTAACATAGCTAAGGAAAGTTTATCAAAGATTTAGGAAGCAGTAAAGAAAGCCCATGGAAGGAGGAAAAGTGCTATTTTCCAAGGATATTTTTTCTGAGTGACACAGTCTTAAGGCTTGATCCTGAGAGGTACACTATATCTTCAACTTGCACTGAAGAAAATTGGAGTTGAAAGCACTTAGCAAATCTCAGGAGGTGCTCGATGCTTTACAAATTTGAATTTTGGGCCCAGTTGTATTGTGCTGTTGTCAGTGGATGCTTTGTTATAGACTAGAAGTAAGCCCTTAAAAAGGGAACCGAGCTTGTTGTCAATCTCATTACAAGAAGTCCAAGGAGCTGAAATCAGAATCTGTATGATGAAGTAAGGAAAATATTGACAAAAAACCCTATTAAGGCCAGGTAAATGCACTAATACATTTTCTATGTAGGTTCAATCAAATGTTTAAAAGTGTCACTGTGATTATGCCCCTTTTAGTTTCACTTTATGTAAATATCCCAGAAACTGTGTTTACTAGCAGGAGTTTTCACTATCTCCTTGTTATTTTAAAAAACTGAAACAATCTTCTTCATATTTTCTCTAAAGCTGCTATTTTGTCCCTTCATTTTCTTCATTCTGCTTTGCATGCTTTGGCATTTTGAGGCACATAAGTAGGGCGGAGGCTTTATGGTATTTGACTCTAACACCTTCTTAAAAAATCCACATTTATACATTTTTAATGCATTCCCAAATACCTCATGGTCTAAGTTTCAGGTTTCAAATACTCCCTGGACCACAAATTCAAACACTGCTTATCCCACTTCAAAGAATATTTACTGGTGGTACATAAGTATACATAGTAATACTTTATCTCTACCCAACAGAAACCATAACAAACCCTATCCAAAACTCAGATATTTCCTCCAAATCTCTTGGGAAACTATATAATTTTGCAGCATGCAGAAGGTCAACACAAATCTGGCTCTAACAGTTAAAGGGGTAAATTACTCATTTAGATTTATTAAGCTCATTAACAATTACCTACGTAGGGCTGTAGGCACCTTTGCCATAAATTACAAATAAAATTTTACAAATATTAAACAAAAACAAACTCAGCAGCTTCCATAGGGACTGGGGCATGGATGGTCATTCCTCATGGTTAGTCATTAGCCTAGAACCAGAGTCAGAGCCAGGAATCAATCCAGGCATCAAAACTGCAGCCAGCATCAGGGGTAGGGGATAGAATCAGGGGCTTAGAGTAAGGCAGGAAAGCAGGAACTGGGAACAGACTGGAATCTGGGATAAGGATAGGAATCAGGAGTGAGGAGCCAAAGTGCCAGCCAGCCAGGAATAAACCTGGTTGCTCAGGCAACTTTCTGTGCCTCTTTCTGGTTTAAGTAGTGTATTCCAGCCTATCAGTGGGACTGGATGTCTCCTCCAATCAGGAACTTCATAGGTGGGTCCTTTTGTGAGCTAAAGCTTCCCTAGCTGCCTTATCCACAGGTTTATGTGGGCTTCTGGGTGGTGACCATTGTCTGAGCACTACTTACAGATCCGTAGGTCCCAGTTCAAGATTCATGAGACTTCACATCCACCCCCCACTCCGGGAATCCCGTGGAGGGTAGTGGGCTGGATTTTTCCAGGGAGGTTTAGGTGGAAGGCATTTGCCAGATCAGGAACATGGACATTCTTTAGGACCATACTCTTCCCAATCCATGAGATACCAGAGTTTTTACTGTCTGATTCTGGCATCAAGGATCTCATGGATGGTAAGCATGTACCAGCAGGGGGGTTGGGATGTGGGGCTTCAGGAGTGATAATGTAAAACTGGCTGTATTCAGAGAGAACAGCATAAGTAGAGTTAAAAGGTAACTGAGTTAATTTGCCAGAAAATTCAGTAGGAGTTAAGGAACTGGTAGTCCAGTTTAGAAGGTGGTCTATTTGTGTGTAGGTTTCTCATCAAGAGCTATATCTTCTGGTCTACTGAAAGCGCAGGCCCTAACTATTGTCGATGGTCTGCATATCATTTGTAGCTCTTCTTGGCATCCTCCTAGTGACCCTTTAGGTCATCTTGGATTTAACATATCTGTTATATTCATTCCAGGGCTCCTGGGTTGTAGAAAGATGTGGGTAGAAATGAGGGTGAAACCCATAGTTAAAAAAAATGGGTGCATGTGCTGTGGTATTGTACACAAACCCTACCTACAGTGGCAGCAAGAACAAGTTGTTCTGGTGGAAGTTTATGTAGCATTAAAGACTGTTCCAGGAGCTGGTTGGTTCTCTGCACTTGATCGTTTGTCAGAGGGTGGTAGACAGAAGAGAGGTTGGAGCGGATGGCCAAAATCCAGAGCACTTCTCTTCAGAAGCAGGAGATAATTGCACACCGTGGCTGGATACAATATGTTCTGGGAGGCCATGAGGGTGGAAAACCTTGTTCAGCTAGAATCAGAAAGTTTCCTGGGAGGAGGTTAGGCCACTGCACATGATGAAGTGTGCCATCTTTGTGAATTAGTCCACTCTTTTCAGAATGGTGAGGAACACATTGAAATCAGGTAGTTCTAGTACAAAATTTCAGGCAGTGACTGTCCAGGCCCAGGTAGAGTCTGAGGGGTTTATTGTGAAACACTGTGTATCAGGTTCATACACTGAAAGAGGCCATATGGGCCTGCACTGTGGCTGGCATTCAAGGCCATCAGAAGATTTAAAAAACTAGATGCTGAGCTTTAAAATGGCCAAAATATCTTTCTGGCAGAAGTCATGACATATTTGTAGGGCTGTAGTCCTCGAAGGCCTGGATAGAATATATATACACCCTTTTAAATAGATTACCTCATCTTGGACATTGCGGTGTTCCTTGCTTATGGATTCCTGTTCATGATGAAGGATCCCATGGATCCAGGCTGATCATACGAGGGTGAGCAGATCTTCGCAGGAAGCTGTGGCCACAGAGTTATGAGGCTTGAGGATTCAAGAGGTGTTAGAGTTTGAATCCTTTAGGTCAGCATAATATTTGCCCTTCCAATCAAGGCATCGGCCTTGCTATTTTTGGTTCCTGGATGATAGGAGATTACAAAATCGAAGCGTGAAAAGAATAAAGCCCACTAAAGTTGTTAGTTAAGGCCTCACAGAGATATTCAATGTTCTTAGGATCAGTGTATACCTGGGAGGGACCCTTCTAGAAAGTGGCACAACTTTTTGAAGGCTATCCTAATTGCTGGGAGTTCTTTGTCCAAAATATCATAATTTTACTCTGTGAGCATGATTTTCCTGGAATAAAAGGTGCACAGATGTAGCAATTGTTGAGGACCATGCCTTTGGCATAGCACTACTCTGATCGCCAAGTTGGAAGTGTCCAGTGATGAAAACTTAGTGGTGTCAGGGTGGATCACTATGGGAGTAGTGGTAAATCTGAATTTTAATTGCTTAAGGGCCTGCTGGGCCTTGGAAGACCAAAGGAACCTGGTGTTTTTGTGGAGCAGAGTAATTCACACTGAGAACTTTGGGATGAAATGCTGATAGAAGTTAATTTGTTAATCCCAGGAAACATTGTAGTTTTTGAACATTCTGTGGCGCTGCCCACTTGAGGACTGCCTTCACCTTGCACGGGTCTATTTTGATACCAGCGGGAGATAGAATTCCTAAGGTTCACCCTATGAAGGACTGATCAAAGGCATTATTTTGGTATGGTCAGAAGCATATAACTGTGGTCAAAGCAAGAACAAGAGGTGACGCTGATTCATGAAGCTTCAGAATTTGAAGTGGCTTCCCTTGAAGTGCTCAGCCATAGGAAAACAGCAGGTCTCAGTTGGGGTGACAGCACAGCCAGATAGGCCCAGTACACAGCATTCTCTGTGTGTTGTTGATGGGCTTGCTCCCATAATGGCTGCTTTTTAATGGCCAGCTGTGTGCTCTGCACCAGCAATGCTCAGTTGTCTGCCTAGAAGCAGATCAGCTCATGCAGTGCCAGTGCCACTTCAGGACTTCAGAGGAACTCTGCTGTGTCCATCCTTGGCTGGGCCCTAGGGTGACCAGATATCCCAATTTTATAGGGATAGTTCTGATTTTGGGGGCTTTTTTTTATATAGGCACCTATTACCCCCCAGTCCCATCCCGATTTTTCACACTTGCTATCTGGTCGCCTTACTGGGCCCACTTGGAGAAGATGAAAGTGGCTGAGCAAGCTGTAGGGAATGGTGCATGGTGGGCTAGGCCTAACAGTTAGAGTCAGGAGCCTGGAACCAGAGCTGGGTTCATAGCCAAGGGCCAAGCCAATAGTCAGAGGTGGAGGCAAGCCAGAGGCCAAAGCCAGAGTCAGTGACAGGGCATAGGAGCAGAGATGTGGAGCAAGGCAGGAACAGGTCTGGGAGGTCAGTGATAAGGAAGAGAGGAACCAGGAACCGGCTGGGAGGCAGGGTCCAGAGTAACAGCCAGCCAAGGATTTACCTAGTTACTCAAACAGCTTCCTGTGTCTCTTTCTGGTTTTAACAGTGTATCCCAGCCAATTGGTGGGGCTGGACATCTCCTGCAATCAGGAACTTCATGGCTGGGGCCATTTGTAAGCTAAAGCTTCACTGGTCTCCTTTTCTTGGGGTTCTTCTGTTTGACAGCCATGGACTGAGCATTGACCAGTAACCTGCAGACTGGGATTCAAGGCCTGAAGTTCCTCAAAGCTAGAGTCAAATTCCAAGTCTCAGCACAAGCCTTCTTTAAAAGCCCAGGAAGACAGAACTTGTAAATGGTCCTAAAAGTCACAAGATTTGGGCAATTTCATTCCACTGTAAAGAATTCTGAGTTCAGTGCATGTAATGGAGAATGACCAGCTGGACTCTAAAATCACAGAGACTCCATTTCAAGTGCTTCTACTATCTTCATTTTGGCATGGGGATAGAGCCAACGTCTCATGTCCCAAACCACTTAGGTATAATTATGTTACAACGAACACTTTGAACTTCACCTGGAAACCTATTGGCAAATAATGCAGAATTAAGCGTGCCAATGTAAAGTGCAAATGTATTTTAATATACAGGACAGTACCTATTTGTACTGGTTTCAGTTTCTGAAGCCCAGTGACCCTCGGTGTGTAGCCTCGTGTAGAGAACTGTAATCTAATCCCCAGGAGACATTAATGTGTATAGATAGAAATAGTGAGCAAGAGAGAGAGAAAGGAGAAAAGACAAAATAGAGAGAAAGAAAAATGCAGGAGAGAGAAAAGGAATAGGAAAATGGAAAAGATGGGAACTAGTAATAAAATATGGAGTGTTAAGATCAGTAAAATTTAAGTCATGAATATATAATTCCTTTATTTTCAATGCAATGTGGGTGGAATACAAATCCATTTAGAAATGATGGTTTACATAAACGTACATGCAATTTATGTGCCCGCTCCCCTCAGGCTCTTGGCAAGTTGTCAATTTGATAACAGGTGACACAAAAATTATATACCTCTGGTAGTAGGACAAAGTGTTTTGCGATCTTCTTGAAAGTAATAAACAACATTATATAAATGTATGTTTTTCAAATGCGCCACCCTGGCCGCATTCAGCCACCGGGGCCTTTTTGTGCGGCCACAGCCTCCTAGGTGGTGATTGGGAATGCAAAACAGTGTTAACGAACATACAAATTTCATTTCTCACAGAAACAGACTTACTAGCTAGCAAGTCTTAAAAAAAATGGCAACCAAAAAAGCAAAAGGAACAACAACATAAAAAAGACAAGAACGTTCAAAGCACATTATTTGTTTCTGTTCTGTTTAGGTCCAGTAACTGGACTGGACATATTTTTATTATTGAGTCTGCAGTAAAAACCTACATAAATTATGATGTGGACATGTATATGAGCATATTTATTTGTTTTTTCCTAATGTTAATTAAGTATTTTAGGAAAAATTGTCAGAGCGGCCACGAGCAAGAGTCAGTGGCCACACTCTGAGACCACCAAGAATTTTCTTCTGAGAAGCCCATTCTAATTTATCATCATAAGAGAGGGAACTAAGATTAAATTGACACACACCAAAACCATTTGGAATTCACTAGGGCTGTCAAGCAATTAAAAAAATTAATTATGATTAATCACATGATTAATCATGCCGATAAACAATAATAGAATACCATTTATTTAAATATTTTTAAATTTTCATATGCCCCTTCATGCTTCGGCCACCATTCCAGAGGACATACTTCCATGCTGATGAATAATGTGTTAATTAAATTTGTGACTGAACTCCTTGGGGGAAAACTGTATGCCTTCTGTTCTGTTTTACCCACATTCTGCCATATATTTCATGCTATAGCAATCTCGGGTGATGACTCAGCAAGTGCTTGTGTTAAGAACACTTTCACAACAGATTTGACAAAATGCAAAGGAGGTACCAATGTGAGATTTCTAAAAATAGCTATATCACTCGACCAGAGGTTTAACAATCTGAAGTGCCTTCCAAAATCTGAGAGGGATGAGATGTGGAGCATACTGTCAGAAATTTTAAAAGAGCAATACTCAGATGGGGAAACTACAGAAGCTGAAGCACCAATAAAGAAAAGCAACCTTCTGCTGAGTGACATATTATTCAGATGGTGAAAATCAATATGTGTTGGTCCGCTCTGCTTTGGATAATTATCAAGCAGAACCCATCATCAGCATGGACTCATGCCCTCTAGAATGGTGGTTGAAGGGACATATGAATCTGGCACATAAATACCTTGCAACACCAGCTACAAAAGTGCCATTTGAACGCCTGTTCTCATTTTCAGGTGACATTGTAAATAAGAAGCATGCAGCATTATCTCCAGTAAATGTAAACAAACTTGTTGTCTTATCAATGGCTGAACAAGAAGTAGGACTGAGTGGACTTGTAGGCTCTAAAGTTTTACATTGTTTTGTTTTTGAGTGCAGTTATGTAACAAAAAAAATCTACATTTGTAAGTTACACTTTCACGATAAAGAGAGTGCACTACAATACCTGTATGAGGTGAATTGAAAAATACTATTTCTTTTGTTTATCATTTTTGCAGTGCAAATATTTCTAATCCAAAATAATATAATGTAAGCACTGTACACTTTGTATTCTGTGTTGTAATAGAAATCTATGTATTTGAAAATATAGAAAAACTTACAAAAATATTTAATAAATTTCAATTGGTATTGATTAATAGTTATTACTGTTTTTAATTGCAATTAATTTTTTGAGTTAATCACATGAATTAACTGCAATTAAACAATAGCCCTAGAATTCACATGACATCAGCTAGTGCCATCTCTCTACTAAATATCATTATATATTGCTATTTTGTTTTATAGCACCATAGATAGGCATGACTCTTTATAAACAAGAAAAATGTCAAGAATACTGCAAGTATTCTTGCTACTTAATTGGAAAGTATTTGAGAAGTGAACAGAAAATAATAGTAAATGTATAATGTTGTTTTTAATAAACATATTTTGAAAAACATGTATATGTTTGTATAAAAACTCCCTTTCTCTAATTTAATAAAGACAAAGCTTAGAGATTTCTCAAGTTTATTTTGGGTTCATTCATGTAAAGAGATTTCTAACAATTTGGTTCTTACAAAAATGGAATAATATGTACACTCAATATTAGCTCAAAACTAAAGGAAATCATGAAACTTTAGTAGAGCTGAGCGACGGACAGAAGTTCCATTTCATGAAGGATTTTGTTATCTGGCTCTGTCCAAGACTGGAGTGAAAACGGAAATTTTTGAAATCCTCCACAAAAGAAAATTCTGAAAAGAAATAATTGTAGGCGGAACACAACATTTTGTTTTCATATTCCAATGGAATACGGTTCCATTGAAGTTTCTCTGACCAGGTCTCTAAAATTTAGCTTCTATGTGTTTTTGAAAAATGACAGGAATAAAGAAGTCACATACAGCAAGTGAAACCACAAGACATTAGAACAAGATTCAGTGTATTTAAAATGGAATGATCAACTCATACTTCAGCTGTAGACGAGATGTGCTGTGGAGCAAAAAATCCAATAATGTTGCAGGAACTTTATTGATCTGGTTGAAGAACTATGGGTTTGTATTAAAATATAACAGATGGGTCTAATTCACTGTAGCCTGCTCCAGTTTATGCTGGTATAACTCCTTTGAAATCAACAGAATTACTCCAGCATAAAACTGGCATAATGCCATGGTGAATCAGACCTGGAGTCTTTAACTGATAGGCAGGGGCAGCTCTAGGCATTTTGCCACCCCAAGCATTGAGGGTCCGCTGGTCCCGCGGCTTCGGTGGACCTCCCGCAGGCGTGCCTGCGAGAGGCCCGCCGAAGCCGCAGGACCAGTGGACCCTCCACAGGCAAGCTGCCGAAGGCAACCTGCCTGCCGCCCTAGCAGCGACCGGGAAAGCGCCCCCCGTGGTTTGCCGCCCCACCGTGGTTTGCCGCCCTGAAAGCAGAAAACCTTCAGTTTAGCAAACAAAACTGTTGTGATGAATCTGCTAAGCAAGGGCTACATGTCCCACCAGACCCCTCCCGAGGACTCTTCTCTTTCCCCAGGTGAGATAAAGAGAAGGGTCCTGAATGGGAAGTGACTGGACTCTGTTGGGAAGCAACAGCCACATGGCTAACCAGGAGGAACTATAGAGAAGAACTGTGCACAGAGCTGTGTGTGAAACATACTGTGATTGGCCAACATTTCAGTTGGGTGCTTGTATACGTGTGACTTATGGGAGAGTAGCAGTTGCTGGGCAGAGATCCAGTGCAGAGGAGCCCCAGTGAGAAACTTGAACTGAGCCTGGCTTGGAAGATTGAAAGTGCCTATTTGCTTAGATCAGAGACTGAACTGGATGGGGCACCCTAGGCACTAGGCCATAACCCTTGTTGGACTGCCCCAGGGGCCCAAACATTTACCACTATTGCTCTTTTTTAACTGTAAATGTTCATGCCTCTTTACTGAGGGTATCTGCAATCTTTCCTTTCCTGCCAGACCTAGTAAAATACCCTAATGTTTAACAATATGTCTGAGTGTTTACTGGGACACACCAGGGATAGCACTTATAAAGCTTAGCTGCTGAAGTACCTAATGTATTGGCCTCCAAGTTGTGATTCAATTGCACACTATTGTCACCTTAGAGGTGTATTCTACCACTGAGCAGCCTCAATAATTACAGTATGGAGTGATTAACAGTATTATTTTTTAACCAATTTTTTTTTTGCTTTAAAATACACACACACGGCTGTTTATTTTGTAGCCACAGATTTCAACATGGAATGCATCTCATACAACATAATTCTATTCCAGAATCTAATTTCAATTGCGAGTTTGGGCCCTGATTCTGCAAACACGTGTGTGCGTGTGTGTGTGTGTGTTTAACTTTGTAGTCAGTGGGGCTGTTAACATTTGTGAAGTTGCATATGTGCATACGTGTTTGTTGACTGTGTTCTTTGTATGCATTGTATATCTAGGACAAAGACAAACTGAGCAAGAGACTATGAAAGCTATATAGATCATACCTACATAGGCCATTTCACCTGTATTTTGATTTAACCAAAGGATAACTATACTTTCAGAGATCAGATGTTAAAAAGAAGAGCTTTCTCCCCTATCATAACCTTAGTCCCAGATTTGGACCTTAGCGTCCAAAATATGGGGGTTAGCATGAAAACCTCCAAGCTTAGTTACCAGCTTGGACCTGGTACTTGCTGCCACCACCCAAAAAATTAGAGTGTTTTGGGGCACTCTGGTCCCCCTGAAAAACCTTCCCTCGGGACCCCAAGACCCAAATCCCTTGAGTCTCACAACAAAGGGAAATAATCCTTTTTCCCTTCCCCCCTCCAGGTGCTCCTGGAGAGATACACAGACACAAGCTCTGTGAATCCAAACAGAGTGACTCCCCCTCTCCGTTCCCAGTCCTGGAAACAAAAAGCACTTTCCTCTTCACCCAGAGGGAATGCAAAATCAGGCTAACAAATCCAACACACACAGATCTCCCCTGATTTCTTCCTCCCACCAATTCCCTGGTGAGTACAGACTCAATTTCCCTGAAGTAAAGAAAAACTCCAACAGGTCTTAAAAGAAAGCTTTATATAAAAAGAAAGAAAAATACATACAAATGGTCTCTCTGTATTAAGGTGACGAAATACAGGGTCAATTGCTTAAAAGAATATTGAATAAACAGCCTTATTCAAAAAGAATACAAATCAAAGCACTCCAGCACTTATATTCATGCAAATACCAAAGAAAAGAAACCATATAACTTACTATCAGATCTCTTTGTCCTTACACTTAGAAACAGAAGATTAGAAAGCAGAACTACTTCTCCAAAGCTCAGAGAAAGCAGGCAGACAGACAAAGACTCAGACACAAACTTCCCTCCACCCACAGTTGAAAAAATCCGGTTTCCTGATTGGTCCTCTGGTCAGGTGCTTCAGGTGAAAGAGACATTAACCCTTAGCTATCTGTTTATGACATCCCCTCCTTCAGGAAGAATCAGTTTTTTAATATTTTAACAGAGAAAAATGGGAACTAAACTCAGTAAAACCAGACCCTCTGGATCCAGTCACCTCCACACAAATAGATGACCCTGTTCAGTCACAATCTAAGTCCATCAGGTTAAACTCACTTGATTATAAACATTAACTATTACTATTTTTCCTTTAATTGTTGTGTTGGGGTCCAAATGCAACTATACTGCTGAGGAGCAGTAAGTTCTGTTCTCTCTATGGGCTTGATCTCCCACTCTACTGAATGAATCCAGAATCAGGCCCTTCAGCTTTATTTTTCTTCCTCTCATATAGATTCATTTATTTCTAGCTCAATTAGTTAGTTCATTAAGGAGACATTTTGTATGCTATACAAAGTGGCACAATTGCCTTTATTTAGATGCTCGTAATTAGAGTGGGTTTTAGTAGGGGGTTGTTTTTTGTGTTTGTTTTGTTTTGTTGTTTTTTGGTTCCTTGGGGATTTATGAATATTTGAATTTTAATTATGACAGTCGTAAAATACTAAAATATAATTGATTGAACTTTCTCTGAGTACTGAATGCAGACAATATATTTAATTGTGGTGAGGATTTTGTAATTGGAGTTAATTGATTAAAAACTTATTTGAGGCATATGTCAAAAAGAAGAGCTCCTGAATGAGGAAGATAGCAGTTCGATGTGTGGAAAGTAACAAGCATTTCCTTTGTAAATGGGTGGTAATACAGCAGAGAGCAAAGACCTTGTTTCTTCTCCCATCTCTTATGAATAAGGCCCTATGCTTCAAACACTTATGAGGTGCTTAACTTTAAGAATGTGACTAGCTCCATTCTAGGGAATGGGACAACTTGCATATTTAAAGCCAATCACAGGCTTCAGTGTTTACAGGATTGAGACTTTAATTGTAACTCGACTTAGAATATTTTTTTAAGCAGATAGGCCAATTAGAAAAATTGACTGAGTTGTCATGTATTGTGTCTCAGTGGAATACTAATTTTATGAGGGGCATTTGCCTTTTTAAAAGAATAAAGTCTTTAAGTATATACATTGAGCAATATAAAAAGTGAATGCTGCACATACTGTATCCATAATCCTGCTCTATCCATAGGGCAATAACCGCATCCAAGTTGAAGGATAAGATTTTGTGTCTAGTTCCCCAGATGTAACCCACACACCTCCTGGGTGTGGTATTCTGTCCCATCTAGTGGCAGCGAGACAACTTAGAGAGAGAGATAAAATAAGTCTGCTCTACAGCCTTAGCTAACAGCTAGTTGGCTTTTAGTTCATGCTGTATAGGCACACGTGTTCAATCCCGCTCTCCAACGACCAGCATCTGTCAGTGTTAAAGTGGGTGCTCATCTGGGATTTCAGTGGAAAATCTCTGAAGCTTGGGATGTGCTTCCTCAGCTAGGGGAATATGTAACCCACACATCTCCTGGGTGTGGTGTCCTGATTCTCTGAACACAAACGGAGTAAACAATGGGAACAGTATCAGAGGGTAGCCGTGTTAGTCTGGATCTGTAAGGTGCCACAGGATTCTTTGCTGCTTTAATGGGAACAGTGTCCTTGCTCACAGATCCATGTCCTTCAGCTGGCTCCCCAACCCCCCCCCCCCAATTCTACCAATCCAATCCCTTTAAGCCACAAGATTCAGTTTCTACTCAAGTTTTTTCACATGCCTGTGTTTGTGTGCTACTGTTTTTATATCAGCCAATTCTCTACAATGGTTTCTTTACATTTATTTCCAACAAAAGGAAGCAATTATGCCCAACCCATAGCAATACTACAAGGAGCAATCTTGATATGGGAAATGAAGTAGATGACCTAGCAGGGTCTTGTATTTCACTCATTTGTAGAACTAGATGATATAATAAGAGAAAATTGAGCAAATTTCCAAGATTCCCCACAAACATTAAGTTCTACTACAAAAATGTAAAAGACTATCAAATTTAATAGCTCCAACACACAGCATTATCTCAACAGAACATGAGCACCCTAAATTCTCATTCCTTAATAGAGAAGCTTCTTGGAATTAGGGAGAAATGACTAGCTGGCAAACATTCTCTAGAGATTAATTAATTTGTATGAGCAACAGAGCTCAGCTAAAATTGCTGTTCAGTAGCCTAGTGTGCCAAGTTAATATTCCTTACTGCACACACATGCACACAAAATTCTGATTCTTTCCTGCACACAAGAAGCAGAAATACTTTCTATGGAGTCAGTAAAGTGACCCTAGGAGGGGTGGTTAGAATCAGATTGTTATATTGCAGGGTGATTAGTGTATTCAGAAGCACCTAATATTTGATAATCCCTTTGGAGTACACTTATCTCAAGACAGAAATATTCCCGTCATGCCTTAGATAGGCTTGAACATCTTATAATGTTGATCATGAATGTATCAACAAAGGGACACTCTAAAGCTGAAGGTTAGATTTAGTTCTCATTGAGATTAACCACAAAGCACGTGCTACTTTTATAAATAATTTTCTACCATCTTGTTTTATTTTAAAAAATCATAGAGTAGGTCTTTGAGACAGAAATCAAACTACATACAAGAGTTTCTTTTTCAATGGCAAATTCAATTTTAAATTCAAACAATTCCTTGGATACATTCTTCATTCTTTCAGAAATCTAAACAATAGATACGTTTTAAGGAGAGGATAGTCATCTTAAATTACAGAATCTTTTTGTCTTTATTAGAACTGTCTTTCTTTGGCTGCCACAATAAATTATACTTTTTTTTTTAGTTGGATGGAGAGAGTAGCAGCAATTTCATTTGAGGACAAGGGCAAATTTCTCCCCTGTCATCTGCAGAGAGGATCTCACTCATGTATTCTGCTCCACTTCCATGCATGAAACTTTCTTTGACATCAATGGGAGTTCCATACACAGAATATGCATCAACCATCCATACTGCAAATAAAGAGTTCACGATGTGGATCAGTGAGAAGAATTATATCCCAAGGTTGTAAAAATGTTTTTTTTTTTTGAGTGGCAGGTTAAAAGTTATATGAGATCATTGAAAAACATTAGGTGAGAAATCCCTAGATGAACAAGCTTCACATGGCTACTTTCAAAGGAAAATATGTGGACATTTTAAAGACTCATATGCTTCAGCTAAAAATTAATTCTTTCAATCTGGAAAAAAATGGAGAGCTGCTAAAATACCCTTACTTTGTAAAGCATACGTATACCGCTTCCCTTTTATATAATTTTAGAATTTTAATAATATGACTTAACCTTCTCCAAAGGATATATTGGTTACAGATATGATGACCACAGGCCTATATTTAGATTACTGTTTTTAATGTTATTGTGACCCAGGGACCTCCTAATGCCAACTTACATAAGGCTTTGGGAATCCCCTGGATTTGGTATGTACATTCTAGCCTTAAAAGTATGACCATTATACTGAGATGAGCCAGGCGATATAAGCCCATAGAATATTCATAGACTTTTTTTCAATACATTTTTTATATATTTGTGTATGTTCCTGGCTCACTAAGGAATGATGAATGCAAATATCCCCAGAATGGTTATGCACATACTCTCTCCCGTTTTCAGGATGCTGGGAGACCAACGCTTCTGGAGTATAAAGAGTGAGTTTAAACAGACTCAGGGCCTTCATTTGGACTTTTGTCCAAGGAGAGGCCCTACCCCACTGATGGTTTGGGAGGACTTGAATGTGCCAGGCTGCCCATATATATATACACAAACTTTGAAAGTTTTCCATTTCCTTGTGATGTTTGTTCATATGAGGTGGCATTGGTTATATCAAAAGTAAACACAGTAGGACCATTCAGAGGTAGAAGTGTTGCACCTGTCAGTAGATATCAACTGGTGTAATTTACATACTGAAAAGTTAGAAGGGCAGGTAGAGGGGGTTCACTTACCATAGCTGTCACCCAATGGCCAGGCAGAGTGTAGCAGGTCCTATGCTCTCCTGGCACCCAGGGCTGGTACAACCATTTAGGCGACCTAAGCAGTCGCCTAGGGCACTGGGATTTGGGAGGCGCCATTTTCTTCAGCAGCGACCGCGATGGCCAGATCTTAGGCTGCCCCGGTCGCTGCTGGCATTTAGGCGGAGGGAGCTGGAGCAGGGGAACACAGGGAGGGCCGCCTGCAGCAAGTAAGGGAGGGGGAGGCACGCAGGGGAACTCCCCGCCCCAGCTCACCACTGCCCTGTTTCCTCCCCTAGCACACTGTGGCTGCTTCACTTCTCCCGCCTCCCAGGCTTGTGGTGCCTAAACTGATTGGAGGAGTTACCACGGGGGGGGGCACCTCAGGTAGGAGGGGGGAGCTGCTGCGGGGGGTGCTCAGGGCAGGGGTGCGGGGGGGGCGCAAAGTGAAAGTTTTGCCTAGTGCACAAAGCATCCTTGCACTGGTCCTGCTGGCACCCCTGGTACCAGCCACTCTAGTCCTGTGGTGATCTGGTCCTTCTGTGACTCAGTCCTCCAGTCAGGTGACATGTTTTATGTCCACTCTTTTTAGAGTCTATAAAGACCCCAACCACACAGTAGCCTTCTGAGTTAGGCGAGGCTCTCTGGGTCTCCCTGTGGGTTGAGGTCTTGGGGTCTTCTTCAGGACCCTCTCTTCCTTAGACTCTGTATCAAGGATCTACTTCTGCCTTTGGCACCCCTTAGGAGTTGGAAGGGGAACATGAGCCCACCCTCTCCTAAGTTCTGATCCAGGTTACAGAGTAGACAGCTACATACTGTACTGCCAAAGTGCAATACTGCTGCCTCCATGGATCACTTCCTACTTTCCCCCTCTTTTCCACTGAGTAAAGAAAGCAAAAAAATGGAAATCAAAGATAAAGTATCAGACCTTCTACAAATCCCAAGTTTCTCCCCTTTGGGGTTTTGGCTATGCTACAGTCAGGCGTTAAGCCTGAGGAGCTCAGAATGTAAGTTAGCTCACTTCTAAAGTCTGCTGCCTCACTGAGCTGGTATGCTCCTCTTTTGAGCTCCTTCTCCTTGAGTTTTGCAGTTTTGCGGTGTTGTGCGACTGCGTGGGCCAGAGCAGCTGCTTTGCCTCTTTCTGACTGGTGCAATATTTGTATACCCTGTCACAAAAGGAAAATCAGGAGGAGTCTGTTTTATTTTGCAACTTCTTAATCCATCCCATTGGCTGTTTCTCCTTCTATAAACTGCACCTTTAATCTCCCCACATGACACCAGTTTATACCAATGTATAGCCTCCACCACCATTTACAGCCCCTCTAATGACTAAGAATGGAGCTTTTGAAATCTCACCTCTGATTGAAATTCCATCTCTAAAGGGAAATATTAGATATTGAAATTCATGAGCTACTCTATGAAAAGAAGTCCAGGTAGACCTAGACTAAAGGGAAACTTCTTGCTAAATTCTGATTAAGACCCCAGTGAAGCTATATGTTCTGTGCTCCTAATAAATAAGTAGTTTGAGAGAACTTTTTCTGCATATGATTCTAACAGGAATAAATCTGTTCTTTCATCCTTAAATAGTGTGTCTATCTTATTTTATTTGTCAATCCTCCCTTGCTTACCCATGTCACACATTGATGTTTCAATTATTTCCAAAACCAGTATGGGACCATAAGGCCTCTTTTCTTTGTTAGGTGCTTCTCATCTCCCTTTTGAAGTCTGGTAACACTTCTCTATCAGCCATGAATACAATTGTTGCAGGACATGAGACTCAATCCAGCTCATTAAATCAGTGGTCATCTTGCCAATGACTTTCAGTGAGAAATGAGTGGACACCATGCATATTAAGGATTCCCTGGGAGTCATTATCTTTTTCACTAGATACAATAAGTGGGTGTCCTCATCCAATAGATCTTATCAAACAAGGCCTTCAGAGGCCTGGAAGGCTGTGCTTGTATTGCCCTAATTACCATACTTTGTATGAGTGACTGCTAATTTCTCTTCATATCCTATTTTCTGGCTTATCATTAATTTCATGGGCTCTTGATATACCTATTCCATTACTTCAGATATGTTCCAGAAAAGCATAAAGAAGAAAGTGGACATGAAGTGCATTTTATATGATACTGCAATCCACATTTCTAGATTCTACCACCATAGCAGATTTTTGAAATTTCATTTTCCAATGGTGATATGTCCTCTGTATATAGTTTATGTATGTAAGTATGTGTGTTTGGAGGTGTTGCATATTAAGTTAGAACATGAAAGGAAGTATATAATTTGATGTGGGTATCTTGTACTTTGTGCAGCTGCACCTCTTTTAAGGGTAGATTATTCTTTTTTGGGGCCGTGGGGTGTATTGCTCTAAATATAGGTTGGTGCGGCTCCATGTCTTCCCTGCCCCAGCGGAGCAATTGTGCTTCAGGTTGCATTGTGACTAGTCAGAGTCTATGTGTCAGTGTCAGTGTCTTTTACAAAAATTTGAAAGAAATTTCATATGGCCACACAGTATGGGTCAAAAGTTATTCCTGGCCCTTACATAAGGACAGTAACAATGTGGCCCTTCTTATGCTATCACACTACATATTTTTCAAACGCTGTAGTAAAAGCAAGGAAAATCCAGCTTCTCTGTTTTCAACACTTGATAAAATTCTAAGCCTGAAGACTGAATCACATCTTTCTCAACACTTGTACTAAGGAGTGTCAACAAACTGCTGACATTTTAGAATAAAAGTTAATGATATCTTTATCCCTCAGGGGGAGGGATAGCTCAGTGGTTTGAGCATTGGCCTGCTAAACCCAGGGTTGTGAGTTCAATCCTTGAGAGGGCCATTTAGGGAACTGGGGTAAAAATCTGTTTGGGGATTGGTCCTGCTTTGAGCAGGGAGTTGGACTAGGTGATCTTCTGAGGTCCCTTCCAACTCTGATAGTCTATGATTCACTCTCAGCTGGCTGGTATCCCTGCCAGATAACAAACTTTATAATTACATTGCTCTATAAATGCGTAGTTTCCTTTACATTTCATTTAAAGATTAATGTTGGTGATGATAACAAACTTCTTAGAAATGACTGGTGACCTACAGTTGTCTAGTGATTTCCAATTTGCTACTTAACGCATCATGATTTCCTCTATATAGCAACAGTGCTCTTTCATCTGTAACACTAAGATACTATTTTACTAATTGGGATAATAAATTATTTTTATAAAGATTCTGCCAACCTTCACAGAGCTGTTTTCAAATTTGTAATTTTTGAGCAAAGTTTGCTACTATCTAATTATTGGCCCTTCTTTTGTTGACATTTTTTGCTGAATTTCTCTTAGGTTTTAGACTGGGTCACAGCCGTGTAACAGTGCTGATCATGTTCTATAAGAAAACACTGTTTATTGATTCTGGACCATCTGGTGTCTTGATTGTTAGAATTATTCTCTGCGTTTTTTAGCTTACTGATCATGAGTGTTACTACTAACTTATTTAAAACATATGGTATGCTTGATGGGAACAATATTTCAATGACTCATCTTACTTTCATTTATATGCTTAATTGTTAATTAGTAGCACTGTATTTCTATTCCTAGTGCTTGATTATTAGCATCATTTACTTTATGATCTATTAGAGCTGTGCAGAGGATGGAAATTCCATTTTGCAAAGGATTTTGAGATTTCAAAATCCATTTTAGTTCCAATTAGGAATAAAACCTGAAAATTTTAAAATTCTCCAAAATAAAATTCCAAAAATTGTTTCTCAAACAATCAAAACATCATCAAAACATTTCACTTCAATTTTGATTTAATATATATACAACATATAACACAAACTTCTAAAATTTTTGAAACAAAAAGTAATTTCAAAAAAAAAAATTGATTTTTCCCCAAAAATATTGAAATAAGCTTACTCACATTGTGAGATTTTTTTCTATTTTTTTTCCAAAACCAGATTCAGACAAAGTCAACACAATTTCTCAAAGCATTTTGATTGAAACTGAATTGCATTTTCTATGGAAAAATGGTTCCATCAAAGTTTTTTCCAACTAGGTCTAATATCTGTAGGTGCATAGTTTGTTTTGAAGTAGGGTATTTTCATAAGGTCTATTGAGTAGAGTTATACGGCATGTGACATACACAGTGATTCCACAATCATGAAAGCACTCCTGCATATTAGTGGTAATATTAGTTTAATGGTTTATATGCACTCATATGTGTGTTTGTAGGGCTGGAGCTTATCTGTTTATCTCCTTTAAGACTTAAATACCCACACCTGCAGACTGAAATACTATTACAGGAAATATGATATACTGGACTTGTTACTGTCAGGAAGCAATTATCAAAATTTCCAATTTCTTACACAAAACTTCACCTGCAACTGTTCACTATTCTGCAAAATTTCACATCTGACTAGTTTTATTTGTGTTTTCCATGAAAATATGCAAAAAGTAAGCTTTTCAAAGCCATCTTCACTTCAAATATTGCCTTTTTCCACATCATCCTTGGAAATTACAAATTTAGTTTGAAAAAAAAATCCTTATTGAAATATCCCACAAGAATTAGCCACTATTCAAGTTTAGGATGAAATACAGAAAAAACATGTAGTTCCAGTACATTTTCATGTTATTATGAATGTTTTACACACTTCTGCTCTCAGAAATGGCTTCTCAACATGGACTTCCATGTATTATTGTCTAGTGGTTTGAGCACAGGACTGACTGAAAGCCAGTATTACTGATTTCCATCCCACTTCTAACAATGTCTCCATCTGTAACCTGGGGCAATAAACTAACTTCTCTTGAGCCACACACCAATGTGAAACTGGAACAACTCTCTAGAAAACAATGGAGCTATTCCAGATTCGGACCGCTGTGAATGATTTCAATCTCTAGCCCAGTATCTCAGGTTCCTTCATAGATATATTGAACGGATCATCTCTTTATAAAGCACTTTGTGAATGAACAGTACTATATAGTTGTTAATTATTACTGCTATTTCATTTAAGTATAAGTAATAACCAGAGTCAATCCTTAATCTGAGTAAATCAAAGATTTTTCAAAACAAGTTACATAAATGGATATAGTAGTAATATTGTGTGTGTATGAATGATAATCTCTCTCTCATTCACTCACACACACTCTTCAGAATATGGCAGAATACTATAGTATAGACTTTAGATAAGGTAACAGAAGGAGAAGATGAAAGAAAAACTTAAGCAAAAGCCAGGCTGAAAATGTAGGATTTCAGTGTACTTTTATCAACTGTTTGAGATTCTAGATGAAAAAAGATCTCAACTGGAATAGGAACCAGTTGTGGTCAACCTGTTTATCCCTATCATTCTTATATTTTTCTTGTAATGTGTTAAAATCCATACAATTTTTGGCATGAGCCTGCCCTTGAAACTAGTGTAGATCTGAATTTTAATCCATCTTCAGATTGTCTTTTTGTCCTACATATATTAAAATGCCACCTTTCTCCACATATGTATCACAATACAGCTGGAGAAAACTGAGCACTGATTATGGGCTTTAAAAAAGAAGTTACCAGACCTGAAGTTACCAGAAGTTACCAGACCTGAAAAAAATTAAGAAAAGAAAAAAGTCATTTTTAAATCAAAAGAGCATATTCTAATGTTTATTTTGGGGGTTTGTCTTAAAAACACTGAATAGAATATTGAAATTAAAATTGAGCATAAAATTATTGCATAGCATAGATGGAGGTATCTTCAGGAGGAAAAAAAATAAAAATAAAACTTGGTAAAGTAGATTTTGTGCATGTCAAGGAGTGAGAGATTTTTGTCAACTGTGAGATAGTCAATATAAGGGAGGACTTTTTTCAGTAACTTCAAAACTATAAAGTAAGAGACTTTGAAAAACCAATAAGATAATAGTGTGCAGAATTTCTTCAACCTTTCGGTTTGTTTTCAGTATGATTCAAGAGACACAGATAATTACAAGTGTTAATGTTTACTACATTTGTGTATCAGTTTTAGCAGGAAGAATATTAGTCATAGAGAGAGTGTCCACTTAAGCTCTTCAAGGATGATTAGTCTTTTACCATCCCCTGCTTTGCCTCTAGGAACAAAGGAGGAAACAGAGGTCAATAGAGGCTGAACGGCACTTTCTGAAAATCAGTTTCTTTAATAACCAACTAAACTAACTAACTAACTCTTACGAAGCACTTTTGCTCAGTAGATATCAAAGCATTTTACAAAGAGTGCAAGTATCATTAACCCCAAGATGTCTCAGTTTAGGAACTCGAAAATTGAGCTCTCAAAATCAATCACTTTTTAAATTTTTGGCCTTAATGTGGACAATGTCATCCATTTGGCCTTGTCTTGCACACTTTCCAGAGACAATCCTAGATACTTCTTTTTGATCTTAATCCTTAGAGCCATAGCTAGACAAATACCAGAATATACTTTGTGCCCAAAATTTCTATTTGTTCAGTAAAGTACTCAACAGCATATAAATAGCTGTAAAACAAAAAATACCACAAAGTTATTCATCTAGGAAATTATTTGATTAAAAAATGACCAAAAATCACCAACTAGATGATATATTTAACAAGCTGTGTAGGTGATCACATACTACTTGCAAAATAAACTGTTCATTGGTGATAACCTTCCCATTATGATTAAGGGTTTGTCTATGCTGTGCACTGTTCACACTAGAGGGATATAAATTCCCATTTCAAATAGTACTACTATTTTGAGCATATCACTGACTGTATGCTAATATTATATAGGTTTTTGTTATTCTTAACAAGTGCTATTTATTACTTTTTTCCAAGAAATATATTTTATTTAATACTTTACATTTAAATAATGTGAATAAAACATTATGCCAGTCCATGAGCATTGTCATTTTTGAAAGGCATGGTCATATAAAATAATGAGTTAAGTTCAGAGGTGGCATTAGTAAAACATTGCACCTGAATGACAGGTAGCAGGAAATTCATATGTATTTAAAGATTGCTTTGTGCCTTTTCAGGTATATGGTTAATCTTAACAGTTACATTACTTGCAACTTAATTGTTATATCCTCATGGCATTATCAAAAATGCATTTTTTTTGTTCTGAAACTATTCTTTTGCATTTGTTTTTTCAAGTTGCTGTACTAGATCTGAGTAAACCAAAAGCTAAACTATAGAGCCAAGCAAAGAACATGCGAGAGCAAATCTTCAGTCAATATACTATAGCCATGGGATGTGCTACAATCCCGCAATTCGTACCTTCACTTTCAGGAGAAACTCAGATGCACATAAAGGAATCCCAGATTTAGCTTGAGGCTGCCATTATAATAATTGAAAATTCTTTCTTGCCGGGCTTATCTATCTATTGGATTCCAATCAAGGACACAGAGCCAAGCACAGCAAAGCATTTTCAAGCTGTCAGCTTTAACTTTGACTGGCTTCCCAACCTCTAGTCATGAAGCCTTAGAAGATAGGCCTTTAAAAAAAAAAGTCAGGGAGATATTTCTGTGATTTTTGTTTTTCTTTTAAGAAGCTGTCGTTGCTTTTACGGAGAGAGAATTATGGGGCAACATCCGAGGTCAGGCAATAATTGTTTCATTTGAAGAATTGCCCAATATTCACCAAACAAGTTAGCCAACAAATACTCTTCGGTATATTCGACCAGCTCTTCAACTGTTCATATATTACTTGGTGTATATCTGAGTCTATTAAGGATAGAGGAATAGGAAACCAATGTAGAAGCAAAGGGTCAGATTTGCAAAGGTATTTAGGCCCCTAAAGATGCAGGTAGCTGCCTAAAGGGATTTACCATAATGCCTAACTGAAACAGTTACCTATGTCTCATTGTCTTCAGTGGGATTTATGCACCCACCATGCTTAGGTGCTTTTGTCAATCCCACTGGGTGCCCATTTGCAACTTTAAATGCCAAATACCTTTGTCAATCTGGTCCAACTTGACCAAACTGATGTTTCACATTTGTTTTGTTAATTCCATGATATATGTTTATTTCACATGATATCCACCTCACTTCTCCACTCATTCCTCCTTATTCCTCTCTGTGTCCCTGAACTAACCTCTTCTCTAACACATAGTACCAATGACCTCATCCTCTACCCTATACCGTCTGCTTCCCTTTGCAAAGAGATATTGTGCCTGACTTGCATCGAATTTGGGCCAATTAATTCTCAGCTAGTTTAAATAGATAATTGCATTAAAGTCAATATGAAAATTTATGTCAGCTCTGGCCCAGTACCTACTTGAGCTCTGTGGAGCACAGAAGAAAGGTAGCTTCTACACCAACCCTTGTCAGAATGCTAGATGTTGTTCCTTCTCCTGTCATCTATGCAGTATTAGCTCATTTGGCCCATGACGAGTAAAGGGGAAAAGATCAAGGCACCACTGTTGGCCTTAGCTTTGTTGTCAGTTGAACACAACGTTAGATTGTGCCAGGCCTGGACAGGCTTGAAAGTAGGTGGAAACCTCTTTTTGCCCTCATTACTCCACCTTTTATTTCAAAGAATTGGGCACAATGAGCACTTAATATTTGAACTCTTAAAATTATCTTTTAATGATTAGAACCTTCTTGTGTCGTAGTTCTGTTACTCTATGACTGGGAATGCTTGAAGACTGTTAAATGTGTAAGCCACAAAACATTTGAATATTTTGAAGTTACAGATTTTGACACCATAGGTGTTACTTTCCTTGAGGGAGGAATAGGATTAAGGATGCTTTGATCCTGAACATATCTGCTCCATGCATGATGAACTTGTCAGGATGCCGACAAAGGAGGCGTCTGACAAGAATATTGTATATGGGTCATTGAGATTTGGCTTTGTGTGAAAACTCTCTTCATAACTGTATGTCACCTCTTTCCTCAGCTGGAGATTGTTTTTGTCTGAAGTTTGAACAAGAAATAAATATAACTGGTTGAAAAGTTTAAAAATAGGAAAAGAAGTAACTTCTGAGAGAGAGCTCTTGATAGTATTACATTGTGATGGGTATCATTAAGCACATTTAAAATGCAGGTATTGGATTTGGAGATAATGCAGTGTCACAGCAAGAAATTAGAGCTTCCCTATGAATCATCAAAAATTCATCGGGTTTATTTCAGTCTTGGGCTTCCTGTGTCTTTTCTCTTCACAGCATCAAATTACTTCAAATCACTCCACACCTAATGCAAGGCAGCTTGACTCAAAGGATATAAATCTTTCATTAGCTTTCTTTATTGAAGCTGCATAAGCTAATGCTAAGTAAAACAAATAATATGCATTGTGTTTTCTAATCTGCTTTATATTTTGTATATTTTGAGCTACTAACAAGCTAATGTATTCAATGAACATATTGAATTACTTGAAATATTCAAAATATTCAAAATGCTAAATGTCAAATGTGTGCAATGAAGCTACATGCTCAAAAGATGAAAAACCACATGCACTCATTGAAATCAGCATTTTTCTGAAGAAAAAGCCTTAGTAAATGCCCTCTGAAGTTAAAGATTTCCATTGACTTCAATTGGCATTGGATCATGTCCAAAATAAGTAGCTCTATACATTTTGATTTGAGGAGAAAATACTAGTCGGATACTTATTCGAGTCACTCAGACAGTCAAAAACTAGTTTAAATTGAGCGTGCTCGTACCAGATTTGCCAATTACTTTGGGGTATGCTCATTTATTAGGGTTACTCTTCTATGTGTGTGTGTGGGGGAGGCGGTTCTGTAATTCTATCTATGTACTGCTTATGTCACTTGTGTTCTAATACGGAGATGTACTTCTCCCTTCTGCAAGTTCCCTCCCAATGGAGCTATCCTGCAGGACCTACGTTCCCCATGGTTGGGTTCTTCCAGCCCCAGAATCAGGTGAACATGCACACACACATGAACAGAGAGCATCTGAGAGGACTGGGTTAATCAGCACTTCCAAGCTTACCCTTTATATGCCCTTGGACTCAGTAGGCTGGGTCGAGCAGCAGTTCCAAGCTGCTGCCCTCATATGTCTCAGGGTCAGCATGTCCCTCTCCTCACATTCACATTACAATTGTTCTGGTAGTAACCCACTTGATGAGCAAACCCCACCTCTCACTGCAGAGATCTTTAGCTTAGGTTTGAGGAGCATTGTTGCAGAGCAAATGGGGAAGCCAAAACACACCCATGGTGGGGCAGGGAGGGGAGAGACAGAGAGAGAAGCAACCAGCTTAACTATGAAAGTTATTTATTGCCAGGTAATAACCATACCAGGGGAGCCAAACAAACAAAACAGTTATAATATTAAATCTAACTTAAATTTGATTATAAAAGTCAGGTTTAGAAAACTATAACTGATCACACACGTCAGGGACAGAAGGCTATACTTAGAGAGAGAGAGAGGGCTGGGTTCTCACCACTCCATGAAGCTTGAATCGATCGGGGTTCCCAGGTAACTGAGGGTCCAGGGTGCTGGAGACAGGCAGAGCGCCCAGCACAATCAGTCAAGAGAAGATGAAGTCCCAAAAGAACTGATGCAGATGTTGGATCCAGGCATCAGAACACTTACTTGAGCATGGGTAGGGGGTTTTTGTAGAGAAAGAACAATGGTTCAAGGGAAAACACTAGATTTGTTTATGGGTAAACTGATGGCTTAAGAGAGTATACCCAAGTTGTTTTGTTCAGGCTAGACAATAGAAATTGATAATTCCTGGCTATGGATGGTGTTCCTTTGAGGGAGCTGACAATGCAATTAGGCAGCTTCAATATTTTGGATACCAATAAAGGATTTATTACTAGAATTGGTCTGATAAGTACTGAGCTGGGTGTGTGTAGATGTGGGTTCATTAACATCTAGAGCAGAGATTCCTCATCATGCAGTGCTTCCCTGCTTTTCTGGTCCCAGAGTTCCCTGTGGTTCTTGCCTTGGAAACTTTGTTCTCCATTCTGTATGCTAATGAGAATGCCTCCCTGTCCCATCTTTGATGCAAATGAGGCTAAGGGAGTTTCCTTAATCCTGTAACTCTTGTTGGGGGGTGGGGGGTGTTAGGTGTGTCTCCCACTGCCTTTTCATTGCTTTTTGTAAGTCTTTCTTCTGATCAGCTTTGGTTCAAGCAGAGGCTGGGGGAGGGGGAAGGTCTTCATGAGTCAGACAGGCTGGACACTGTGCCCTGGTTCCCCAAGAAAACAGAGCTGATAGGTAACAATGAATACTATAATCCTACTTATTAAACAGTTGTAATTAACAATTTGTTAACAGTCTCAAATAAACCAGGAACTGAGTGGTGTAGACTGAACTGCCTTCAAGATCCCAGAGGTGGTCCCTCAAGAGCAAAGCTGAGGTATAGTGTTGTCATAATGTGGAGAAGTTTGCACTGCCACTGGATACATGGACTAAGCTACACTGACACTTAGTTGTATGTACTATACAGTAATTGTGTTGTATTGATGACCATATTGAAATTGAAAGCTCTCCCTTTAAGAGTGTAGGTGTGTGTGCACACGGGGCAGGGTGATTTGTGGTCCTGTTTGCAGGCTAGGGGGCCTGTAGTGAAGTATTTGGGAGCAGCAGTTAGTCTGGACAGATCCAGCTTAACACAAGGTAGGGTGATTTGTGTCTTTCTGCATTAGGGAGCAGCCTCTGTGTCTTCTCTCTCTGTTTTGGGGTTCTTATGTGTCATTTTTCTGAATTATAAGAAAATATATATAATGTTATATCGTCATCTTCCAGCAAGTATATTTTTGTTTTCATCTAATTTCTCTGTGTGTATGCTGTGAACATGACAGTAATAATAGCCTGTATCAGGTTGGGTTTTTCAAAAGAGCATAGGGGAGTTAACTGCTCCAGTCCCTTTAGGCTTCTTTGAAAATTCAAGTCTCAATATCTTTTGTGTAATTGTGAATCCATTTTATTTCAAGGAAATTTCTTTGTACATCATTGTGATGGGGTGTACAAACCCTACACTGGTCCCGAAAATGTTAAAAGATAATGCTGGCCCCAGGTAGCCCTGCTCCTCCAGACCTGCAAAGCATGTTTCAACTGGACAGGAAGCTTAAAAAGATGCAACTCAGCCCAGGAGGAGGCGGAGAATGGGGGAGGAAGACAGACCTATCCTGAGGGCTCTTGAACAAAGATGCAAAAAGAAGCATCCTTGTGAGGAAGAAGACTGCCTGCTGTGCCCAGTTGGGGCTGAAGGTTTAGTTGTCTTTTCTTTTTGTACCTTATATTGAACTTGGAGCCATGGTAGGAAATAGACGGTAGGAAGTGACCCAGGAAGGCAACTCCGGGGGCACTCCAGGGCTCTCCCAGGGTTCTGGGTTGGAGCCTAGTAGAGTGGGAAGGCCTGGGATCTCCTACAATCTGCCCTTGCTGAAGAAGTGGCATAAGCCTCATCTCTACCTGTTCCCCTTGTAATAAGGAGAGGACAAGGACATTGAATACCCTGAGGTGAAGGTAAGTTCCATACCAGTGTCAGCAACTGGACTGAAAGCCTTTGTTGCTGAGAAGCTAGGCTGGAAATTGGTGTGCTAATCATCATGCCCCCTGGCCCTCAAGGACTCTTAGAATCATAAATGAAGAAGGTAACCATACAGAAGTTAGCATTTTGGAAACAATAATGATGTACAATTAATGAGATCCAAGCTAAGAAACTTAAAGATGAATACCATAGACAATAAGTCTAACATGGTACAGATTGTAACATGTGGTTACTTATAGACCCTTTGTTTTGTACACATAATCTAGGTGTGTATAACAGCATGATATGTTGAATAATAAAAAGAAAGATAAATTCAACTTTATTGCTAGAGCAGATTATTATTAGGCTTGGTCCCAGTGATTTAAAATCATAAGTGCTAGTGAATTTTAACTTCATTGCAAAAAGCACTGTAGAATATTTCAGAGCAATAATGAAATGTAGGGCAATGGAAATGTTAAAAATATTTACAGTTTTCTTTTAAAACATGGCTTCTGCAAATAAGTTCCTGCTAATATAAGGAATTAAACTTCAGCGGGAAGTTTAAAGTTGACTTCTACACTAAAACAGATCCTTAACAGTGACCTCATATGATTTTAAATCAATTATATCAACCAATCAGCCTACCTAACTGTCAAACATTCTATGCATTTAGGAAATTATTTTGCTTTAGCATTGTTGAGCTTTATGGTTAGGGTTTTGTGCTAGAGCACAAGTTTGATCAAGCTGGGGTAAATATTACTTTGGGGTACCTGTTGGAGTTGGAAATCAAAGCCTTATAGAGTGTTGGAATGTGTTGAAGGGAATATAAAACTGGAAAGGAACGTGCAAGTTTTATCCTTGAACTTCTTATCTCCATTTTTTCAGGGTTTGGGTGACGGGAGTATGTTCTGCGACCAGGGGCGGCTCTAGTTATTTTGCCGCCCCAAGCACGGCAGGCAGGCTGCCTTTTGTGGCTTGCCTGTGGGAGGTCCCCGGTCCCGCGGATTCAGCGGCACGCCTGCGGGAGGTCTGCCGAAGCCGCAGGACCAGCAGACCCTCTGCAGACATGCCGCCGAAGGCAACCTGCCTGTCACCCTCGCAGCGACTGGCAGAGCCCCCCCCCGTGGCTTGCCGCTCCAGGCACGTGCTTGGCATGCTGGTGCCTGGAGCCGCCCCTACCTGCAACAATCTTAATTGTCACTAACCATATTTTTTGTTTGCTAGTTTCCTAGGGGTTTTTTATACAGCTTTGGTTTACCTCAGTGAAAGTGTTCCCCAGAGTGAAAGAGAATGGGAGCTGCACCATTAGAGGGAGAAACTGTGCTGCTGAAGCTGCTCATAACGGTCAGCCCTCCTGAGGAGTATTAGAGACTGTAATGAGCCTCAGTCAAGTCTTTGTGTCTCTAGTGTTTTGTCCCTGTTTAAAAACAATGGAAAATAAGTAAACCAAAATCAATCTCCATGCTTAGAAGTAATGACATAACGTGATGCCAAAAGGAAATTCCATTAAGGATTCTGTGTAATCACACACTTCTAGAAATAATTATTTCATTTTTAGACTGGAGGAGAACTTGAAACACACTTACAGTGTTTTACACAAATATTTACTAGACAGCAGCAGAATGTTGGTGATCAGGAATCCTGGATTCTATCCCTGGATCTGGAGAAGAGTATGGTTTATTGTCATTATAGACAGGATAACCAACATTGGATTAAGTCACTCTGAAAGGCAATGCTGAGCAGTAGAAAAAGTTGGGGCTTGTAAAGTTAGAGACCTGGGTTCTGGTCTTGTACTCTAAGTTGTCCAATGTAATAAAGGTCCAGCTCAAACTGCTATATAAAATTGTTTAGAAAAAGATACAAAGGGGAGAGAGCCTAAATTAGTCCAAATAAAAAGATCTACTGTACGGCCTAAGAACTGTCTTAAAATGATAACAGGTAAATAACAGGAGAATGGAATCGGAAATCAATGGACCAAAGTTGGTATGCCAGTAATTAGGCCTAATTTGCAGACAAAATAATGGGTCATTTTGAGAGAACTCAGGATGCCAGGGCAAGCTGGGTGGTGTGGAATGAGTGGACATCACTATCATAGCTTCCATCTCCACCATCTCACCAGAATCTACCATGACACTGTTAGGCCTTCATTAAACTTATCCTGATAAATATCCTGACCAGACAGGCCGGAGGAAGGGAACTGATGAAATCAACATCTTCATTGGCTTTCATTACATTCTGAACACCACCTGGCATGTGAGACTTTGGTTCCTGATGTCCCCTGCACCCATGTCCTTTTCCTTCCTCTACCGTTTTAATTTCCCAGCTCTCTCTTTTTGCCTTCTGTTTAAAAAGTGCTTGTCTTAGCCAGCAAAGACCATCTCTTTTGCTGTGAGCCCATGATCAGAAAGGCAGCTTAAAAACAATGTGTTAAACAGCCCAACACTGATACAAGTTTGCCAGATCTCCGAGACAGCACACTCTTAATGACTCTGTCTGGAATAATGAGGTTGCAAGTAAGAGTTGGCACCAAAGAGAAGCTGCATTATTTATCTTTGCTGTTCTTTTCTGTCCTGTTTTGTCTGTGTTTGTCTTGTTTATCTTCTAGGAAGCAGTATTGGACCTTAACTGCAGCAACAACAGGTCCAGAACATCTCAACTAAGGTCTTTGCTTTTCCCCCCAAAAGGACAGTTATTATTATTTGTAATACATCTAATAATGTTAAAACAAGGGATTTTCCTGATAAAACTCTGTACAGCTAAAGGGAAAGAGAATAAGGAATATTGTTCAAATGAAAGCTCTGTTTAATACTTTACATTTCGTATGTGTTAACTGTTTTCCCATCTTTTCTATATCTTTCATAAAATGTTATAAGGAATAAGTAGGCCGGGTTCACACAGTAAATCATTTTATTCTCTGGGCCCATTTCTTCCATCCAAATTAACACAACAGGCCTGCAATGACCTTGCATAAGTTCTCTGCTTATTTAATTTAAAAAAAAAAAAACCAGGAAAGAGGAGTATTCAGAAGCTCTCATCTCTAGCTTGTGGTTCATAGTTGCAATCAATAAAAAAGGTAGTGAATTGGCCAGAAATTTCAAAAGCATTTAGAAGAGATGATATTTGAACTTGTTGTGTTTTCTGGCAACTCTGAGAACGTTCCTCTAAGCTATCACATTATTTAGTATGGGAGTCTTTCTGTCTCTCTCTTTTTCTACCCTTCCAGGAGTTCATGGCATGGCACATCTGTAATTAAATTAAAACTTGGCAGGATGAAGTTGGCACGTGTTTTCCATTATGACTAAAAAGTTACAAAATGCTGTAAAGACAAACGCTACTGACATATAATTGCAATATATTTGGAATCAGCACATGGGGAGCAACAGTGTAAGCAAAGGATGGGTCCTGGAGTAATTTAGATTTCTTGCAAAGGGGGTCAGGTGGGGGGGAACAATCTAGTATTTTTAAAACAGTGGGTTTTAAAAAACTATTATTATTTCTGTATTAGTCAATTTTCATGAAGCCACCCAGAAAAATCCAAACCAAGTTCAAAGTTTATATTCCATATTCTGGGTTTTTGCTGTTTCAATGAGATTTTTCTAAAATAAGGGTTTAAATCACCTGTTGAAATGGAATTTTGTAACAACCATAACTATGGTGTAACAGTACCTGTATGATTAATAATTTCACTCTAAGACTTAACACCATATTTCTACTTTATTATCAGTGTAACCTTTCTGCCAGGCGGAGCCAGCAGCAACAAGAGCTGGGTTCAATACCTAGGGGTTTGTTTTCAACAATACAACACAGAACTGGCTCAAGCCCCCACCCAGTGACCTGGGAAAATTACACACCACTCCCTGGGTGTCTCTGAGAAGCAATACTTCCCTCTCACAAGCACAGAATCTGAGTGTAGAAAAGAAAATTTTAATGAAAGAAGGGAAAACATTAATTAGGAAAAATGCCACAAGCAGGATTCATAATCATAAAACTGTGAGCAGGACACCCACCCCAGAGTGCATGGGGCAGAGTCTTCTGCCTCATGCTCTGAGTTCTACAACCAAAAGTTCCTTTTGTGTGCCCCCTTTTGCTCCCTCATCATACCACACTCACAGTGGTTGTCTTTGGTCAGGTAGGACCCAGAGGTGCATCTGTGTGACTTCATCTTTCACCCTCATTTGTTCATTCTGCTTACCACTGTGTTAGCTGCCATTCCACTCATCAGTTACCTTCTGCGTATCACTCTCCTAGAATCATAGAGTTGTAAGGGACCTCATCTAGTCCAATCCCCTACTCAAAGGGGGACTAATACCCTGACATATTTCTGCCCCAGATTGTCCCCTCAAGGATTGAATTTACAATCCTGGATTTAGTAGGCCAATGCTCAAGCCCCTGAGCTATCTCTACTTCCCTAATCCCAGTTCCCTCAGCTTCTCCTCCTGAGTCATGTGCTCCAGCCCCCTAATCATTTTTGTTGCCCTCCACTGGACTCGCTCCAATTTGTCCACATCCTTCTTGTACTGTGGGACCCAAAACTGGACACAGTACTCCAGATGAGGCCTCACCAATGCTGAATAGAGGGGAATGGTCACATCCCTCAATCTGCTGGCAATGTTCCTACTTATACAGCCCAAAATGCAGTTAGCCTTCTTGGCAACAAGGGCACACTGTTGACTCATATCCAGCTTCTCATCCACTGTAACCCCTAGGTCCTTTTCTGCAGAACTACTGCTTAGCCAGTCAGTCCCCAGTCTGCAGAGGTGCTTGGGATTCTTCTATCCTAAGTGCAGGACTCTGCACTTGTCCTTGTTGAACCTCATCAGATTTCTTTTGGCCCAATACTCTAATTTGTCTAGGTCCCTCTGTGTCCTATCCCTACCCTCTAGCATATCTACCACTCCTCCCAGTTTAGTGTCATCTGCGAACTTGCTGAGGGTGCAATCCATGCCACCCTCCAGATCATTAATGAAGATATTAAAAAAAAATGGCCCCAGAACCAACCCTTGGGGCACTCCGCTTGATGCTGGCTGCCAACTAGACATGGAGCCATTGATCACTACCTGTTGAGACCTATGATCTAGCCAGCTTTCTATCCACCTTATAGTCCATTCATCCAGCCCATACTTCTTTAACTTGCTTGCAAGAATACTGTGGGAGACCATATCAAAAGCTTTGCTAAAGTCAAGATATACCACATCCACTGCTTCCCCTCATCCACAGAGCGAGTTATCTCATCATAGAAGGCAATTAGGTTAGTTAGGCATGACTTGCCCTTGGTGAATCCATGCTGACTGTTCCTGATCACTTTCCTCTCCTCTAAGTGCTGCAAAATTGATTCCTTGAGGACCAGCTCCATGATTTTTCCAGGGACTGAGGTGAGGTTGACTGGCCTGTAGTTCCCCGGATCCTTCTTCTCCCCTTTTAAAAAGATGGGCACTACATTAGCATTTTTTCCAGTCATCTGGGACCTCCCCTGATCACCATGAGTTTTCAAAGATAATGGCCAATGGCTCTGCAATCACATCTTCCAACTCCTTTAGCATCCTCAGACACAGTGCATCTGGCCCTATAGACTTGTGCTCATCCAGCTTTTCTAAATAGTCCTGAACCACTTCTTTCTCCACAGAGGGCTGGTCACCTCCTCCCCATACTGTGCTGCCCAGTGCAGTAGTCTGGAAGCTGACCTTGTTCTTGAAGACAGAGGCAAAAAAAGCATTGAGTACATTAGCTTTTTCCACATTCTCTGTCACTAGGTTGCCTCCCTCATTCAGTAAGGGGCCCACACTTTTCTTGACCACCTTCTTGTTGCTAACATACCTGTAGAAACCCTTCTTATTACTCTTAACATCCCTTGCTAGCTGCAACTCCAAGTGTGATTTGGCCTTCCTGATTTCACTCTGCATGCCTGAGCAATATTTTTATACTTTTGAGGTTTCACCCAGCTCTTAATGATTTTCGGCTCTTAGGCTGGGCAGAAATATTGTCCCAGCACAAGTGACTGTCATCTCTTTTGAGCACGTAAAATAACAAAAGGCTTCTAATGGAGCCTATTTAGCTCTATCTTTGAACAGTGGGGAGAAACAGGTTAAACCAAACTGGGGACCATTAGGACATGGCTACACTTGCAGATGTAGGCGCTGCGAGTTAAACAAAGCGCTGCAGTGTGTCCACACTGACAGCAACAAGCGCACTGGCGTGGCCACATCTGCAGCATTTGCAGTGGCATTGGAAGCTGTGAATTATGGGCAGCTATCCCACAGAGCACCTCTTCCCATTGTGGCACTGTGGCTTGTGGGAAGGGGGTGTAGTATTCTAGGTCCAGTCCCAATGCCCCATGATGCATTGGTTCGCATCCCAGGAATCCCTGTGCTTCCGTCCACACTTAATGCCACCTTTCAACGTCTTTTGTACTGCACGCTCTGTCTTCCCTTTCGGTCTGCGGGAATGGAGCCCGAATTGCTGAGGAACATGCTGATGAGCCTCTCCAGTACGTCACGTTTGGCAGTCAAGTTACTCCTTAAGATCCAAACTGACAGTGAGGACTCTGATGATGATATCAACTCGAGTAATGCATGCGACACAAGATTGCTTGTTGCATTCATGGACATGCTCACCACTGTGGAACACCACTTTTGGAGTCGGGAAACAAGCACCTAGTGGTGGGATCACATTGTCATGTAAGTCTGGGATGACAAGCAGTGGCTGCAGAACTTTCAGATGAGAAAAGCCACTTTCATGGAACTGTGTGCTGAGCTCACCCTCACCTTGTGGAGCAAGGACACGAGATTGAGAACTGCCCTGACAGTGGAGAAGCGGGTGGCTATTGCAATCTGGAAGCTGGCAACTCCAGACAGCTACCAATTGGTTGCTAACCAGTTTGGAATGGGAAAGTCGACCGCTGGAATTATGTTGATGAAGTTTGCAGGGCTATAAATTGCATCCTGCTCAGAAGAACTGTGATTCTGGGTAACGTTCATGATATTGTGGCTGGCTTTGCACAAATGGGTTTCCCTAACTGTGGAGGGGCGATAGATGGGACACATATTCCAATTCTTGCACCAGCTCACCTAGCCTCTGAGTACATTAATCGGAAGGGGTATTTCTCTATTGTTCGCCAGGTGCTTGTGGATCACCATGGGCATTTCATTGACATTAACACAGGCTGGCCTGGAAAGGTGCATGACGCACACATCTTTCAGAATACTGGCCTGTTCAAGAAGCTGGGACCTTTTACTCAGACCAGAAGATCACCGTAGGGGAAGTCGAAATGCCCATTGTGATCCTTGGAAACCCTGCTTACCCTTTAATGCCGTGGCTCATGAAATCATACACAGGGAACCCTGACAACAGCAAGGAGCGGTACAACAACAGGATTAGCTGGTGCAGAATGACTGTGGAGTGTGCTTTTGGCTGTTTAAAGGGCTGCTGGCACTCTCTGTATGGGAAGCTGGCCAATTACAGCATCCCCGCAGTTATATCCGCGTGCTATACCCTCCATAACGTTTGTGAAGGGAAGGGTGAAAGATTCACTCAGGCATGGAACTCGGAGGTTCAACACCTAGAGGCTGAATTTGAACAGCCAGAGAGCAGGGCTATTAGAGGGGCCCAGTGCGGGGCTGCAAGGATAAGGGATGCCTTGAGGGAGTAATTCGATGCTGAAAGCCACCAGTAATGTTTGGCGCCCTGCACAGGAGTGAAGTGCAGTGGTTCCAATATTAGTAGGGATCTGTGTTTGCTATGCTGACTTGCAGTGCCTGTTGCTTTCCTGGGCTACGGTATCTTTTGCTTTATGCAATAAATAAATAATAAAGAATGTTTTCAAAGCCAAAAAATCCATTTAGTGAAAATGAAATTCATTTATTGAAAAGAAACACAACTGCTTGGGAAACAGAAATGGCAAGGGGGTGGGAGGAATGGTATAATCACACAGTTGCATATGTCCTGTTATCATACTCAGCCTTCCTGTCTGGAGTGCTGTGCAATGAGTGCTGCACTTCAGGCTGGCTAAAATGCATGGTGACGGGGTTGAGTGCAGTGGGTAAAGGTCGTAGTTTTCAGGGCTGGGTGGTGAAGCTACAGGTGTTGGAGGCAGCTGGTGGTGATAAGAACCCGGATGTTGGGGGAAGTGGGTTGGAGGTGACATGGGGGCACAAGGGAAAGAGTTTTGGGACAAGGGCTGCAGGGCAGGTGGGCACGGTAGTGCTCCGCCTGCATGGCTACGAGCACCTGGATAGAGTCCGCTTGGCGCTGCATGATGCTTATCAGCCGCTCTGTGCTTTGCTGCCGGAGCTCCACGCTTTTGTGCCGGCGCTCCTCATTCTGCTGGCTAATCTTCCTTTCACTCTCCCTCTGCTCCTGCAATTTTTGATTCTCATTAAGGGACTACTGCACGACTTCATGTAACATGTCTTCTTTGCTTTTAAGTGGCCTCTTCCTAATGCACTGAAGTCTTTTGGACGGTGATAACATGGATGGCTGAGATCTCAAGGTTGCATCTTGTAAAGGCAAAATGCAGCACTTAACAGAGGCAGCATTGTTCACACCAGACAGAGCAATGATTCCTTTGTACTTAAGGGCAAGCACAGTCTACATAATAGCATAATTTGCCCATTCCAGTGCAAGCTCCCTCACTCCTGCTTTCCTCCTCCTGCCTTGTTGAACTGGGCTCTGAAGTGTCCATGGTGGTACTCGGAATGGAGGTGAGAGTCACCCCACAGTATTGCGTCCAGCTCTTTGTAGAAATGGAAAGTCGCAGGAGCAGCAACAGAGCAGATGTTTGCCTGGTAGGCTTTGCAGTAGGCATTCTGCGGCTCCTTCGCTTTAACCCTGCACTTCAGAGCATCCCGGTCATGGCCCCTTTCCAACATGTCCCTTGACATCTGCCTGAAGGTATCATAATTCCTATGGCTGGAGCGCAGCTGGGACTGGACAGCTTTCTCCCCCCAAACACTGATGAGGTCCAGCACCTTGCCATTACTCCATACTGGGGATTGCCTGGCGCATGGACGCATGGTCACCTGGAAAGATTCACTGAGAGCACTCCATGCCTGGCTGAGCAAACAGGAAGGGGATTTTCAAAATTCCTGGAGAATTTAAAGGGCAGATCTGATGGTTGGTCACTTGAGGGCAAGGCAGTAGAGTTCAAAGTGATGACCTGAGTGGCTAGAACAGGCACTGTGGGACACTCCTGGAGACTGATCCAGGTGCATCAACAGACCAGGGCATCCACACTGGTGCAGCAGCACTCCAGCAGCACTCCATCAAACATTATTCCACTTGCCAAGGAGGATTACCAGGAGCACTCTAGCTGCAGAGTCAGTGCATTCTATGTACTTTGCCAGTATGGATGCATCATGAGGTGGGGTACCCAAGGCTGCTTTAATGTGTTCTAACTCCCAAGTGTAGCTATGTCCTTAGGAACAGGCCATACCTTCTGGCTGGAACACCTGTCCCCACCCATCTTACTTTCACAAGGGGTGTGGTATTTGAGCCCCTGCCTAAACAAGGTCCTTTCAGCTGAGGGTGACCCCCTCATTTGGGACAGGTTACACATCGGTCTTTTCCCCTTTATTCATACAATAAAGACAACCACATTGATAACATTTCACTACCACAGCATTCAATACTAAAGTGATTTGTAACCTAACACCAAAGTTCATCACTTTGAACAACATTGCTCTCTCTACTGGATATCTTGGCAGAGTAGGTGTACTCATGTAAATACAGTTTGCTCCTGAAGTCTCTCTCCCTCCCAGCTAGCTGTCAGGGGAGAACTCATTCAGACCCTGTTTACACCAGTGACTCCGCAAGAACCTCTTACATGTAGGCTAAGGACTGAGTTTCCTTTCACACCTCTTCCTGAAGTCCTGCACTGATTGATAGCTGAAATACCCGATCTGTTTGTAAGTTATAGCACCACCTCCAACCTCAGCAGTCTGTTATGAAAGGCTCCTCTTTAGTTTTTTCAGCAGCAGCACTGCCAACAGACAACAGCCTTTGCATTTTTCTCGACTGTCTCACATTCACTCCTGCCTCTTTTGTCAACATTATTCCCATCTTTATCTTCCATCTAACAGCTTCTGCTCAGGGTTCTGTATACTCCCACAGCAGTGCAGCCTCAGTATGCTCAGAACAGCACTATACTTGCTCACACCAAATATATTTCATGATGTAAAATAATTAATCTATTGTTAATCCTTAAATTTCTTCCTATAGAAGCTATTGCAAGTTTGATTACAATTTATATTCAGTACGTCAGTGGATACAACTAGCCTCTTCTCCATATCAGATCAATAATCAACTCAAATTGCTTTGCACATGTTTAATCTTTTTACTCTATAATATCATGTATCAGAGAGGTAGTCGTGTTAGTCTGGATCTGTAAAAGCAGCAAAGAATCCTGTGGCACCTTATAGACTAACAGACATTTTGGACCATGAGCTTTCGTGGGTGAATACTCACTTCCTCAGATGCATGTAATGGAAATTTCCAGGGGCAGGTATATATATGCTAGCAAGCAAGCTAGAGATAACGAGGTCAGTTCAATCAGGGAGGATGAGACCCTGTTCTAGCAGTTGAGGTGTGAAAACCAAGAGAGGAGAAACTGTTTCTGTAATTGGCAAGCCATTCACAGTCTTTGTTCAATCCTGAGATGATGGTGTCAAATTTGCAGATGAACTGAAGCTCAGCAGTTTCTCTTTGAAGTCTGGTCCTGAAGTTTTTTTGCTGCAGGATGGCCACCTTAAGGTCTGCTATACTGTGGCCAGGGAAGTTGAAGTGCTCTCCTACAGGTTTTTGTATATTGCCATTCCTAATGTCTGATTTGTGTCCATTTATCCTTTTCCGTAGAGACTGTCCAGTTTGGCCGATGAACATAGCAGAGGGGCATTGCTGGCATATGATGGCGCATATTACATTGGTGGATGTGCAGGTGAATGAACCAGTGATGGTGTGGCTGATCTGGTTAGGTCCTGTGATGGTGTCGCTGGTGTAGATATGTGGGCAGAGTTGGCATCGAGGTTTGTTGCATGGATTGGTTCCCGAGCTAGGGTTATTATGGTGCGGTGTGCAGTTACTGGTGAGAATATGTTTCAGGTTGGCAGGTTGTCTGTGGGCAAGGACTGGCCTGCCACCCAAGGCCTGTGAAAGTGTGGGATCATTGTCCAGGATGGGTTGTAGATCCTTGATGATGTGTTGGAGGGGTTTTAGCTGGGGGCTGTATGTGATGGCCAGTGGAGTCCTGTTGGCTTCTTTCTTGGGTTTGTCTTGCAGTAGGACGCTTCTGGGTACACGTCTGGCTCTGTTGATCTGTTTCCTTATTTCCTCGTGCGGGTATTGTAGTTTTGAGAATGTAGTTATAATATCATGGTAATTAATCCCTAGCCTATTCTTTTTGAATTCACATACATGATCAGGTCCAACACTAAAGTATCTGTTAGTCAAAGGTCTCAGAGCCCAGTGGTTACATAGCAAGACTGCAAAGTTGTATGAGATCTGCCTGCAATCTACTAGAATTTAAAACATCAGCCTCAAAACCCTGAATTTTTAACAAATAGGTGATCTCATCCACTCCTGAGTGGTTTGTTTGGTTTTTAAGCAGCACCTAAATAAAAAGGATACATCACTCCACAGAGTAAGTCCCTAATAAGAAATGCTTATTTTTAAACATTTGAGTGGTCCTGTTGACTTCAATCTGACTACTTACATATATAAAGTTAAACAGCTGCATACGTCTTTGCAGGATCAGGACCTATGTTTTTAGAGTTGTTACTCTGAGTTATTAGTCCTGGAATCCAAAACTGATTCCTGAAAATTATTGTGACTATTAGCCTTATAGGTATTATGAGGAAGTCTGTCATAATTGAAATATAATCATAGTTTAATCAAAGATTTGTTAGTTATTGCAATATGTTGCTGATATTATCCTAAACCTCTAAGGATCTGATTCAACTCCTATTGAAGCCAGTGGGCACTTTTCCACTGACTGCATTGCGTATTAGATCAGGCCTTTATAATCTTTCCAAGACTAATACTGTACTGTGGCTATGCTATTTATTTTCCTTTTAAGCAATTTTTACATAAAAAATGGTTCAACTAGGTCACATCTTTGTCTTTAGGCAACCTATATGGACGTTTATATCTGCGTCCTCACTAATTTAGGGCTAAAAAAATAGTTATGCCTTGAGCAAAGCCAAGGAGATGGTACAGTGAGGATCAGCAGAGGCTGGGGAGCGGTCAGATTGCACCCCACATGCCAATGAGTGGCAGCAAAGCAGCTCTGGGTCCATGTCTGAAGCCTTAAAACATTACTAGTGTTCAAAGATTGTGTGCCTCCATTTCTGTGGGGAGAGTGGGATTTGGATGGTGGATACATGTAGCTGCAGATGCACCAACTCCTCTCTAGTCCCAAACTCTTTCCCTTTCAGGACAACAATACAATCCAGCCCTGCTGTATGTAGAATCTGAATGCCTTTGCAGTAGAAATTAACTGGTTCCATTATGTAAGGTGGTGAGGTTCCTCCACGTAAACAGGAGGCAGGATTTGCTCCTTAATAAAAATAATATTTAGCTTATATGTGAAAACCCTGTGACTTACATTTCTAGGGCAAGGAGCTCTCTGCTCCCATCTCTTGGTGAACAGGAGAAGAATGAGAAGAATGGACACAGCTGCTTCACCTGCATAAACTATTTACCCAAACTCCAGATGGACAGAAGCTCCAGATGGGACAGAGCTCTCTGCCCCCATCTGTTGGTGAATAAGATGAAGTATAACTCTCAAACTCTGCATAAACTCTGTATCCAGAATTCATTCAGCGACACCTGGCAGTACTTAGAATTGGTTGGGCAGTGGAATCGATGTGTGTGTGTGTAAGAGAGAGAGAGAGACAGGAAAATGAGAGCATCCCCAGTGGCTCACGGATCCTAGGTGCCACTCATTTCCTTCCACAGAGGATCATGCACCATTGGGAGGGCGCTGACATGGGCCGCTGCAGGGGTCACTCTTTGCTGAAGTCCCAGAGGATGGCAGAAGAGCTGAGTAAATGCTGCTGGAGTCCCTCCTATGCAGTCACTAAACAAATCTGAAATCACTATACCTAGGTTAGGTGGTGGAATCTCAGGTTAGGACTGGTGACAGCCCTGCCCAGGTGCCCCCCAGGATTCTGGGGCTACAGCTAGATGCCAAAGTTTCCATGGAGGACTGTTTAATTTATTTATTATGTTTTCCCAAGTTGCTGCTGAACTCCCTTTCTACCTAATAAAGTTTTCCCTTTTTCACATACACAGACTCAGTGATTGCAAATGGAGAGGTATCACCTCATGGGGCATCTGGAAAGGTATTTAAAGAGTCCAGAAATTCTGGATGGAGGCTTAAGCTGTTGACTTTGTCCGTTTTAAGAGGGGATTCCTCCACCCCCTCGCTTTTTGAACCTGGTCCTTGTTGCTGTAGGCAACACATATATGCTAACATGCAATTGTTTTCATAGGGTCTTTATCCTACATGTATCATATAGAGAGCTCTTAATGAGTTCAATGGAAGTTTATGTGGAAAGTTTTCAAAATCATCCCAGCCAACTCTGAAGACAGGTCCTCAAGGAATCCATTTTGAAGCACTTGGAGGAGAGGAATGTGATCTGGAACAGTCAACATGGATTCACCAAGGGCAAGTCATGCCTGACCAACCTGATTGCTTCCTATGATGAGATAACTGGCTCTGTGGTTATGGGGAAAGTGGTGGATGTAATATATCTTAACTTTAGCAAAACTTTTGATATGGTCTCTCACAGTATTCTTGTGAGCAAGTTAAAAAAGTATGGATTGGATGAATGGATTATAAAGTGGATAGAAAGATGGCTAGATTGTCGGGCTCAACAGGTAGTGATCAATGGCTGGATGTCTAGTTGGCAGCTGGTATCAAGAAGAATGCCCCGGGGTTGGTTTTGTTCAACATCTTTACTAATGATCTGAATGATGGGATGAATTTCACCCTCAGCAAATTTGCAGATGACACAAAGCTGAGGGGAGAGGTAGATACATTGGAGGATAGGGATAGAGTCCAGAGTGACCTAGACAAATTGGAGGATTGAGTCAAAAGAAATCTGATAAGGTTCAACAAGGACAAGTGAAGAATCCCATGCACCTCTACAGACTGGGGACTGATTGGCTAAGCAGCAGTTCTGCAGAGAAGGACCCAGGGATTACAGTGGATGAGAAGCTGGATATGAGTCAGCAGTGTGCCCTCACTGCCAAGAAGGCCAACGGCATATTGTGCTGTATTAGTAGGAGCATTGCCAGCAGATCGAGAGAAATTATTATTCCCCTCTATTCAGCACTGGTGAGGCCACACCTGGAGTACTGCATCCGGTTTTGGTCCCCCCACTACCGAAGGGATGTGGACAAATTGGAGAGAGTCCAGCGGAGGGCAAGAAAAATGATTAGGGGGCTGGGGCACATGACTTATGAGGAAAGACTGAGGGAACTGAGGTTATTTAGTCTACAGAAGAGAAGAGTGTAGGGGGGAGGGATTTGATAGCAGCCTTCAACTACCTGAAGGGGGTTCCAAAGAGGATGGAGCTCAGCTGTTCTCAGTGGTGGCAGATGACAGAACAAGAAGCAATGGTCTCAAATTGCAGTGGGGGACCTCTAGGTTGCATATTAGGAAACACTATTTCACTAGGAGGGTGGTGAAGCACAGGAATGGGTTACCTAGGGAGGTAGTGGAATCTCCTTCCTTAGAGGTTTTTAAGGCCTAGCTTGACAAAACCTTGGCTGGGATGATTTAGCTGGTGTTGGTCATGCTTTCAGGAGGGGATTGGATTAGATGACCTCTTGAGGTCTTTTCCAAGCTTAATATTCTATGAGTCTATGATTTAATAAAGACAAGGCCAATGGTATATTAACTTCAGCAAAAAAAAGTAAATCTATGAAACATTCTGATGGAGGGAGAATTTTGTGAGCACTGAAACTCCCAATGAAGTTAGTGGGACTAAAAATAGAATTTAATCAGAGGAGATTTTATTTAGCTAATTGTTTCTGTAATATTTTGTACTTAGCTGCCAAGGGCGACAATTGCATTGTTGTAGTTACTTCTTGTTTCCAATATTTATTTTCTAAAAATGTTAAAATAAAATAAATAAACTAAACCACATTCCAGCATTAATTTGGATCTTTTTATTCTGTGATAATGGGAATTGGATTAGTTTTCAGTTTGCTACATGCTCATATATAGTAAAGATTAATTCTAAATCTGGATATTTCAGAACTGTACTAATCATTTTCCTCCATCATTCTATAAATAGCAATACCACTTCACCAAAGTATATTGGTCAAGTCCTATAATCCAAAAAAGGAAGATATGTGCAGCAATTTGAGGCCAATTGTTTTCTTTCATCTCCAAGAGCTGGTTTTCTGAGAGAGCATTTTGTTAGCCGTTGATAAGTACATGTAGTAACTAGCAGAGTTCCCATGAAAGTGAGATTACATAGTAGGCTGTACAAAATTAAAAGGCTCTCTCTAGAAAAGAGCACTAGGTTTGTTCTCTTTCTTCACAATATTCTGCATACAGCGAACGCTTGGGACAGTTCAAGGTAACAAAAAGGAACAGAATAAGGAAGGATTTGATTTAGTAAACAACAAGGAGACTTACATCCTGGAAATGTTCATGACAGTTGAGTAGCTGTCTTCACCCTTTCAAATGACAGTATTGAGCGAGTGGACTTAATATGTATAAGCAGCACAAAAGTTACTACTTATCCACCTACAGTATTTCTTGGCAGGATATACAAAGCAAAATGATTCATAGCTGTCAGTGGGGACATAATTCACTCTTTTCTGGTCTAAAACTAAAGGAGACATTTTACTTCAGCTAAACGCAATCTCCATTAGCTGCTGTAGTAGTAGGATTTCTATTATCTGTGTGCCAACCACTAATGGGAGACAGTCAAATACACTTCTGCATGTCTGAAACTGTTCCCAATTCCTGCCTAGGAGTAGGGAGAGCAGATGGGAAGTGAGCTACTTACGTTCTGTCTCCTTGAGACACATACATAAACCCAAATCATGCCTGGCCCTGTGTGGTGTTAGCCTTGATCATTTTCAGAATCCCCAATGGTACAAATCCTTGGCATTATAGAGAGATGTATTTCAGCATGTTTATAGTTTTGTTCAGGTTGCATTATAAGATCCAAGCATTTGAGGTCCAATTAATACTCTGGGTTATCCCAGTGGCAATAAATCCCCAGAGTTGGGCGACACTAGCACGAAGTGATCACAATCCTTACTCCACTTTGGGGGCTGTCCAAACAGTCCTCAGTCCTATCCTCAAGGGTCAAGACAGCCAGGAGGTGTATTGAAACAGTATTTCCTGGGAAGCCTTGAATGGTGGAACTCCTAAACAGCCTCAGCTATATAGTAAAACTGTCCTCCTCTGGTGAACACTTAGATCATATTTGTAGCTCATCTTTGAACTCCCTTATTTTTCAATATCCTTTTTAAGGTGTGGACCCGGTATTCCAGTAGTGGTCTCACCAATGACACATACAGAGGTAATATTACCTCCTTACTTGTTTTTTATATTCTCCTGTTTATACACCCAATAATCGAATTAACCTTTTTTTTTTTTGCTATAGCTTCACATTGGAAGCTTTTGTCTACTTGGAAGCCTGCAATGACTCCTAAATCCTTTTGAGAGTTACTACTTTTCAGATTACAGTCCCCTGTCAGGTAGGTATAGGGCATATTTTTTGCTCCTAAATTTATGATGGCTTATTAATGGATATATGCAAAACTTTTCTCAGTTAAACCAGAAATCACAGAAAGCTTGCTTTTAATTTCAAAATAAACCCCACAAATTCACAACTTGGGCCATGTTCACTGTGGTTCATTAGCAATCACAAAAGCTACTGAATGAAGACCAGTCAAGTTTGTGGTAAATATAGGCATAATTTCAACAGCACCAGAGCCCTGTTTTGAGCAAATTTAAGCAGATTTCATGTGAACATGGGTCCCTATGGTTTCACATCAAAAGCTTGCAAGATTTTTTATTTTCGTGGTTTTGTCAGAGACCAGGAGAAATGCAGTGGTTTTCATGGACACTCTGAAATGTGGGTTTATTCAAACCTGAAATTCAGACTAACAGCTGGGTATGAATCCACACAGAATTCATAACAAAGCAAAGAAAAAGCCTGCACAATTTCCTGCTGTGTGAAACCGTTGAACAACTTTTCTGATATGTTCCACAAATCTGTACTTAACACCGCCAATTGGGCCTCTGTGTGAGTGCTCTCACTGTAATCTCTTTCTGCAACGTCGCAGCCATGTTACTGGCAGGAGCCATCAAAAGATAGCCGGTTGCTGAGTAAAGTAGAGAACCAGGCAGATTTTCATCCAAAGGACATGTTAGCAGCATACAATCCATGACAGAAAAAAAATTCAGAGTCCAAAATGAGTGAGGTTATGGGAAGGCTAATAAATCATCATTATGAGACTGAATGATTTATGCTTTAGTACCTTTTACATCCAGAGAGATTTTCTGGAACATATTTCAGTTAATTATCATGATCAGTAGTTGTGATATGTTGAACACAATGGTTTTATTAAGAATTGAGTCAATGGAGAGAAGAGTGCTGTTAATAAAGCAGCAGGCAGCCTAATGTTACATCAAGCCTGCAAGTTTCAAAGGCACATAGACATGGAAAAAATATATATATATGTATGTGGGTGGCAGACGGAGGATTGTTTAGATAAACAGGACATATTTTAAAGTAACTTGAGTCTAAATATTGGCTTTGTGATGAGCCCAGGGTCTGGGGCGCTGTGTTGTTGCACTGTCCCAGAAACAGCCTGAGAAAGATTGGGAATCAGAGTCATAAATAATCTGCCTCATGATCTCCATAACAGGTGGCCTGCAGGGCCTAGTGGTTAGAGTGAGTGGCTTCTAACTCCCTGCTTCATTGCGAGGCCTCAGTCCTTAATGCTGGAGAGAAGGTAGGGGGACTTGGGCCCTCCCTCTTCACTGGGTCCTGTGTTTGTCAACAGAAGCAGCCCCCCAGCAAGAATTCTGCCCTTTAATGCTCATTTTATTTTACAAAAAGTCTCTTTTCTATTAATCTTCTAATTTATGTAACAGATATAATTTTATGTATAGATAGAAAAAACATTTATTAAATTCTTACCTGCTATAGATTAGATTCCATTACTGATATTTACAAAGAAAGGCATCAATCCCGCAAAGATTTACATGTGTTTGTATCTTTACCGAGTGTGAGGAATCCCATTGTCAGTTGAAATCACTGTCAGTAGGATTATTCACAGTGTGAAAAATTACTTATGTGCATAAATCTTTGGTGGTCTGAAGCCTAATTTGCTTTTCATCATAGATGCTACATGTTTTACTCCTTGCATTTCACACAGCTTGGACAATCTCTTTTACCTAATACTTTAAAAGAATCCTATTATATTTAGGAATCCAGCACAACAGGGGAGTGTTTAAATCTAGGGGAGGGGACCCTACTTCCACAGCATTACAGGATCAGGTCCAATTATGTTTAATTCCATAAAATTCTACTAAAAGAAGTTATATTACAAGAATGTCAAGGTCGCAAAATCAAGCACTTTAAAGTTAGGAAACGCTGGGATTAATATTGCTTGTGTAAATCTTAGGCATGCAAAATTAGCTGCCAATGCTGAAAATATTGTTTAAGCAACTTGGCCAGCATCATATAGCATACCTGCTAACATTTTAAGTGTCTAAAGCAGAATGGAGCACCATTCAAATTTGGCCCATCCGCCCCTTCATAGATGGAGACAGAGGGGAAGCCAGAACATATTTGATTGGCATTGCAACCCAGCACATGGGGTCACAATGCCAGACAAATATGGTCCAGATGTCCCTCCACAGACAGAGATAGAGGGGTGGCTGAACCAAATCTGAGTGATGCAGTACCAGTTCTCAATGCCACTTGGTTTGGGACTTGCAAATGGGGGCCTCAGGGCAAAGTGGCTCTTTTTCCTTTTCCCACAACCTAGGAGACCCTGAATGCAGAAAATGTTCTGCTTCAACTGGGACATGGGATATTGGAGTCAAAGCAAGACAGTCTAGCGAAATCTGAGACTGTTCAGAGATCTCATATAGAAACTATCTGACACAGACAAGGACTGAATCCATTTCTCCAGGGTGTCATCATCTGCCTTTATTATGACACCTGTCACACTTGCTGCATACCTCCCAGTTTCTGCAAGAAATAAGGCAAGAGTCCTGCAGACAACTGCCTCATTCATTACTCAACTCTGATTCATCCCTAGAACAGGTCCATACTGAGTGCAGAATCAAACAGGGGTGTTGGGACAAAAAATGGTAAAATAGAATGTGATCATGTAATTAAGGAATATATCACAAAGCATACGTACAAGGGGGACCAAATACAGATTGTACTGGCAATTTTAAGTCTGTCAATTACTACCTTTGGAGTGCTTGACTTTGTAAACTTAACATTCTATTAATGTTGTTTTTTGGATGTAATTGCCTAATCTTTTTTAAAAGAAAATTGAAAAAAAACCCTCTATAATATGAAACCATATTGACTACAAATTTGGATAATCATCAGGGTTAGACTATTTAGAGCCAAACTGTAGATGTTTGGCACTTATCTATGCCCCTCTCTGTTCCTATACACCCCAGCTCCTCCCCCTTCTCCTACTTTGCTCCTATCCAATTCCTCCTTCTTCCCTTAGATCATGGCTCTCAAACTATTTTTCTGGCAACTCAGTTGAAGAAACTAGTTAACACCTGCTACCCAACGGAGCTGGGGATGAGGGGTTTGGGGTGTGAGAGGGGGTCAGGGCTGAGGCAGAGAGTTGGGATGTGGAGGTGAGGCCTGCGGGGTGGGGCTGGGAATGGTTCAGGGTGTGAGAGGGGGCTCTGGGCTGGGGCAGGTGGTTGGTGTGTGGGACGGGGTCAGGGGTCAGGACTGGAGGTGCAGGCTCTGGGGTGGGGCTGTGAATGAGGGGTTTGGGATGCAGGAAGGGGCTGTGGACTGGGGGGGCCTGAGGACTGTTGCAGCCGGGGTGCTAAGGCAGACTTCTTGACTGTCCTGGCACCGTGGATCATGCTCTGCCCCAGAAGTGGCCAGCAGCAGGTCTGGCTCCTAGGCAAAGGCACGCAAGTAGCTCCTCGTGGCTCTTGCCCACAGGCACCGACCCCCCATCTCCCATTGGCTGGTTCTGGGCCAATAGGAGTGTGGAGCTGGTTTCCAGGGCAGAGGCAGTGCGTGGAGCCCCATGGCTCCACCGCCTATGAGTCAGACCTGCTGCTGGCTGACTCTGGGGCACAGTGTGATGCCGGGACAGGTAGGAAGTAGCCTGCCTTAGCCAGGCAGCACCACTGATGGGACTCTTAACGGCCCAGTCGGCAGTGCTCACCAGAGCCGCTGTGACCCAGTGCCTTACATTCCATGACCCAGTACTGGGTCACGACCCTCAGTTTGCAAACCACTGGGCTAGATCATTACCCTCTCTCCCTGGCTCCTGCAAACTCCTCTCCCCTATTTCTCACCCCTCTATATTTGAGACCGGCTAACATCTCCTCCTCCATCATGTGGTCTAGGTGCAGCAGCAGGGTCATTGAGAACACAAGAGAAACTGTCTCCCTGCTCCTAGTTCCTAAGCACCTGGTGTCACAATAGCACCCAGTGGCTGGGAGGAGCAATTACTGAGAAGTCTGTTTCAGCCCCAGCAGACCTAGTCTGGTGCATACTCAGTGAATCTGTAGGGATGGTGCAGTCTGGTTGGCTGTGTAGAGATGGAGCATGCCCAGTGAAGATAAAATAGAGAATTTAGCTGCTAAACTCTAAGAAATCTCTACTGAGCAGGTGCACACTTCAGGTTTTCAGAGACTTGTAGCTTGGATAAATATGAGCAAATGCTTACAGGGATGGCAAAATGCATATCCGAGACACAAAGGCGTCTCCCCTGCCACATTTAAAGTTCCTGCTCCAATGCACAAAGACACTAGGTTTTCTCAATGAAAAGGTTGCAAGAATTTTTTAACATGGGCAAAACAAATGTATTTCCCCCCCTGATCTCATTATGGGAAATAGCTAACATATTTTAATTGAAACTTTAAAAAAAAAAAGGTAGACACCTGAGATGGAAAAATTCTGGCAAAACTATAAATTACTGGAAACAAGATCTTATAATGGAAAGTGTCAGGCAATCTTATTTTAAAATAGAACTACCTGCTCTGCCTACAATAATATGCTAATATCTAGTAGAGCACATCATATCTCTCCCTTTCTCTACTTTTTATTCCACTATCAGTTTATGTCCTTGGACTTCAAAAATCTTAAGTTTCTCAGAAGGCACACTACTTTATTAGATATTAAAAGATCAAGTATTTGTTAAAAGCAAATGAAAGATCAAGCATGAAAGTCTCATGGGATCAACAGAGTATGACAAAGAAAAGGGAACAGAATGAGACAGTACATTGTACATGTGATCACAGCTCTATCTCATGCTCAATTTGTTTTTCAAAAGAAGAGTTTTCCTTTGGTTTCTAGTCGATATAATTTTACAGAAGAGCAGCTGATTAAGCTGCTTCATTATCTAGGATAAATCTTCCCCCTTTTCAATTCCTCCCCTGGAAAGGAGGTACAATCACCTATCACATATATAGATGTAACTCCAAATAAAATAATTAGACTTCATCTAACAATGTAATACTATATCTACTAATATGACTGTAGCTCTTTCATCATACATCCATATTGTTCAGAATACGACCTTATTCTGTTAGGGTCCTGTATCTACTTTTCTCCTTGTTCTATTATCCACAAAAAACTCACCGCAACTCTGTTACCCAGCTACACACTGGAATATACACCATCCACAACACTTATTTTCCCCTAGATCTATGTGGTCAGTCATTCTGTATACTTGACTTGATATATCTTTTGACGCATTTGCTTATCTAGTAAGCAAACTATGGTTTAAGTGTTTTTTTTTATTAAGCACTAAAGCATATTTCACAGCACATGGAAAGAGCTCTTGAGGTTTTGAAGATGATGCCATTGTTCGCACTCAGAAAATATTTATCTGTTACCACTTATCTGTTGGCATCAATCTTCATTGCCTGTGATGTTCACATTCTGTTCTTTGTGTATGTTCTTCATTGAAAATCTGATAAAAGGTTTATTTTAAAACTAATTTATCACTGTGATCCCTTGTTCACGTCTCTTTGTATATTATAATGTTCAATAACATTTTCAAAATAAAATTACTTAAATCTCATACAAGTATCATTGTTTAAACCATATCTTACCCAAAAGTTACATTTACACTTAAAATCTTCTTCATTTAAGTAAATGGCAGCTTTGCAGTTTACATCAATGAAAGCCTGATTGTTCTCTTGGTAAAAGCACAAATACACTCCACAGCACCATCATATGATCTCAATTTCTATACTTTAAAAACTTCCTGTGCCTTCAGACCAAAACTTTTCAAAATAAAGGCTTTCTCAATATAAAATGCAATATTTTCATGAGGATTACTATAATCTTTAAATCTATAGTAGTTGAGGTAGATTTTAAAGCTGTAGTACAACCAAAACTAAATAGTTGGGCATTTGAGTAGCACATTTATCTGCTGACCCTTAAGTTGATTTCACACATTAAGTAAGTCATGATTTCTTAAACAAAAGAACTACATTACTGCTGAGCAACCTTGTTGGTGTATTTCAGTTCCCCAGTGATAGCCTTAAAGGTAAAAAGGGATTATTAAATTTTGATTTGCATCAGATTACACTCATTTTGTAATCTGCCAAATGACATTTCTCCTAATTGAGGATAAATGAGCTAGCTCAATACCTCCCCAAAACATGGAACATATTAAAAGGCTTGGCACAAGCTGAACACCTAATTAGTATTCAATATGTTCCTGGAAGTTGCTGGTAGCCTAAACCATGGGTCTGCAGATAAAGTAAAAACTGCAGACTATGCAATGTCATTATTTGACATTATTTTGTTAGCTCTATTTAATAACTCAATATATCAGTGATATATCTAATATTATTAGCAAAATGGTAATGTAATGATTGTAGTCATTATAGACTTTTTTGTGATAAGTAAACTACAATCATGTATAATGAGTGTTGGCCAAATCCTGCATTCCTTAATCTTAATCTTTTCTGATTCAGCCAAATTTCCCCTCAAAGGGGAGACTTCAGAGAGATCAGAATTTGCCCCCATTCATATGCTTTGCATTCCTTTCATCACCTTTGTCACTCCAATATGGCTGCTCGAAGGCAACACTTGTTAAAAGTAAGCAAATAATTTTCTATGCTTAATTAACTTCTTCCAGTCTTTCACTTCCCACACATCCCATTAAAACAAAAGATATTGTTCTTCAGAAAAGCTCCTTACACATAGGTCTCCACCTGAAATATTGACTACAAACATTTTCTTTTGTCATAGTAGGTGATATCACAAAGTACACATTATGTGAACCAAACCAACTATACCTGCCATTTATCTCAATTTCTAATCCCATTTTAAATAAACATTGATTTAAGTAAAGAAAAAAGTGGCAGAATGAAGTCTGTACCAAATTAAATACCAGTGTAATGTGTCACTGATCATTAATGCAAGTAAGTAGCATACATTACTTAACCAGCTAATCTGTGGAATATCTTCGGTAAGCATTTCTTGGTTTTCATTAACAGTTCAGATAGAATGGAGTCCAATTAAAATGTAATTAGCAATTCAAGTCAAATTCAAATTTGTGGAATATACAGTGAATTTCAATCTCAGATGATTGGCAGCATGTTAGGAAAATTAAGGTTTTACATGTTTATAATAGCACTTTCACCTTCACATGCTGTGCACATGCAGAGCTACCCAGTATCTTCTAATAATAAGCCCTACACCAATTAAGCAATCTGATATCAAATTAATTGAAAGGTTATTGAAATAAATATAAAATGGTTTGCAACAAATGAATTAAATCAATAGTATTTAAAAAATAATAATACATATTAAATAGGTTGGATCTAAGTTTGGATTTGTTGTAAGACTGTCAGTGTTCATAGAGGTGTATATCTACAGGAAAGGTATAAATACTTCATGGATTTTGGTATTAGTGAAGTTAACCCTGCTTAAGTTTGCTGAGATTTTAATTGTTAAAAGTGTTTTATCTATTTTTATTTTTTCACGATATTTTGCTACATTTTTTCCAGTGATTTTTGTTAGTTGCAGCATGGCTCACAAGCCTCCAGAGTAGAAGAACAAGGAGACATTTTCCAAGGACTAAATTCACAAAGGAACTTAGATGATGTGATGGTGAGCATTGCCATATTTAACTTTTAGGTGCCCAGAAAATCACTGGAATTCATAAAGCCTGATATCAGCACCTTGGCTCTCTTTAACATGAATGAGGAACATAAGAACATAAACATGGTTATACTGGGCCAGAACAATGATCCATGTAGCCCAGTGTCCTCTTTTGAGACACTGGCTGGTGCCTGATGCTTCAGAGGGAATGAACAGAACAGGGCAATTATCAAATGATCCATCCATGTCTTCCTCTCCGTCTTCTGGAAGTCAGGGTCTAGCAGAGCAGGAGATTATATCCCTGAACATCATGGTCTATAGCCATTGATGGAACTATCCTCCATGAATTTATCTAGTGTTTTTTTTTAAAACCCTTTTATACTTTTGGCCATCACAACATTCCCTGGCAATAAATTCCACAGATTAACTGTGCACTGTGTGAAAAAGTACTTCCTTTTAAGTACTGCCTATTAATTTATTGGGTGACCCCTGTTTCTTGTGTTATGAAAATGAGTAAATAACATTTCTTTATTCTTCATTCTTTATTCTTTTTTTCCACATCAGTCATGATTTTACAGACCTCTACCATATCCCCCTTTAGTAATTTCTGAATCTCTCCTCATATGGAAGCTGTTCCATACGCCTAATAAGTTTTGTTGCCCTTCTCTGCATCTTTTCCAACATAATAATATATGGAGATATACCTATCTTGTAGAGCTGAAAGGTAATTGAGTCCAGCCCCTTGCCTTCACTAGGCAGGACCAAGTACTGATTTTGCCCCAGATCTCTAAGTGGCTCCCTCAAGGACTGAGCTCACTACCCTGGTTTTAGCAGACCAATGCTGAAACCACTGAGCTATCCCTCCCTTTTTTTTTGTGATGAAGCAACCAGAACTGCATGGAGTACTCAAAATGTGGGCATATCATGGATTTATATAGTAGCATTATCATATTTTCTCTTATCAATCCTTCCCTAATGGTTCCTTATATTCTGTTAGGGTTGTGTGTGTGTGGTTTTTTGTTGTTGTTGTTTTTACTGTGACTGCACGCTGAACACATGTTTTCAGAAAACTAGCCACGATGACTCCAAGAGCTCTTAAATGAGTGGTAACAGCTAATTTAAACTCCATCATTTTGCATGTATTCCCTGGTGACTTATTACTGGTTAATGTTTCAATTTGGGCCTTCTACTGGCACCTAAATCTGGGACAATTCCTCAAATCTGTCACCTAAAAAGAATGTTTAGATGTAGAAATCTCCCTCACTTCCTCCGCAGTGAAGACCAATGCAAAGAATTCATGTAGCTTCTCTGCAATTACCTAGTCTTCCTTGAGTGCTTCTATAGCATCTTGATTGTCCAGTGGCCCCACTGATTCTTTAAAAAAAATGCTATTAGTTTGTCTTTTGCCAGTTGTTCTTCAAATTCTCTTTTGATCTGCCTAATTATACTTTTACACTTGATTTGCTACTTTCAGTTTTGCTACTTTCATTTTTCCTCATTAAGCTTTGACTTTCAATTTTCAAAGGATGTCTTTTTGCCCCTACCGCCTCTTTTACTCTGCTGCTTATGTGTGGTGGCATTTTTGTCTTCTCTTACTGTTTTTTTATTTATTTGATAGACCTGTAGTTTAGGTCTTTATTAGGGTGTTTTTAAATAGTTCCTATGCAGCTTGCAAGCATTTCACTTTTGTGACTGTTCCTTTTAATTTCTATTTAACTAGCTTCCTCATTTTTGTGTGGTTTCCCTTTTTGAAGTTAAATGCTACTGTGGTACGTTTCTTTGGTATTTTTCCCCTACAAGGATGTTAAGTTTAATTACATTAAGGTCACTATTATTAAGTGGTTCAGCTATATTCTCTATGTGGACAAGATCCTTAGCTCCACTTTGGACTAAATCAAGAATTGCCTTTCCTCTTGTGGGTTTAGCTGCTCCAAAACAAAGTCGTTAAGAGAGATAGGCACCTCAGAATAGGATTCACAGAAACCAACATGTTAAGCCACTCCTCACCTAAGGTAGCCAATGGCAAATGCCAAACCTGAGGGATGTGTAATAAGTCCCACCCTTCTCTCAGATATAGTGTTGAAGTCCATGCTAGAGGGAGGTGCCTCCCTCTCCCTGGAATTCTCAGCTGCAAACCTTCCCTTGGAGATAGGCTCCTATGCCATTTTAGAAAGTGGTGGGGTAGAAGAGGATGAAGTCCTTTTAACTTTTAGCCCAGTGGTTAAGGTATTCACCTGGGATGTGGGAGACCCTATTTCAAGATCTCCTTTCAACTGAAGGGGAAGAAGCTATTTGAAATAAGGAGATCACCTAAGAGGTGACAGGTCTCAGAGTGATAGCTATGTTAGTCTGTATCAGCAAAAACAACGAGGAGTCCTTGTGGCACCTTAGAGACTAACAAATTTATTTGGGCATAAGTTTTCATGGGCTAAAACCCACTTCATAAGAGGTGACAGATCCCAATCACAAAGCTGTGGGATATTTTTTCCAGGGCTCCCTCTGTCTCTTCCATTGACGCTGTTCCACTGTGGGTACAAAATTTTAAAAAGTTATTGGAGAAGGATACTGGATCTCATTTCCCAGTCGAATGTGCTAGCTACCAAGCTACTGAGTCTGTATCTCTCTCTCTTTCTCGCCTAATGATTATTTCATTATTTATCCACAAAGGAACAGTTTCAACAAGAGACTGAGGAAGACTCCTCCCACCCATGTTCATCAGAATATCCCACAGTGGTTAAGACACTCACCTGAGATATGACAGATCCCAGGTCACATCTGTTCTCCCTCTGACGTGGAGGGGGGATTTGAACTGGGGTCTCCTACATCATATTTGAGTGCCCTAACCAGTGAACTAAAAGTTATAAGGCATGTTCTACCACAGTATCACCTTTTTGTGCAAGCTCGCATATATGAGTGTGATCTGGCAGCTAAGCTCTCGGCATGCTTTCTGGCTCAGGCCGGCAGGCAAGTTAGACAAAGGAATACTTGTCTTTCCCTGGTTTGTGCATCTCTCTAGTGCTGAGACACCAAAATCTTGAGATAACACAGAGTATACTAGGTCCATCTCAGCTTTCTACAGATTTCAGGATTACACAAATGTAACACTGGGAAGTCCAACAGTTGCTATGCAGTAGCTGAATTATTTCTCTAATATGACGTAGTTTCCAATGGAAATAAAGGTAGTGCTTTTTAGTGCTGGTCAAAAACTTGTAAGTTTAACAATTTTTCTATGAAATACGCCTTTTCAATTTTTTCAGTTATTTTATTTTGGTACACATTTTCCAGGAACCTGAAGAAGATTTTTTCAGCAAAAACTGTTTGGATTTTGGTAAAAACAATCATTTTTGCTCTCTGAAAACCAAAAATGTTACCAAAATACAATACTTTTACTAAAAATAGTTTTCATAATCTAAAAACTTCTTGATAATTTAAAAACAAACATACATAAATTTCCCATAACAAATTGGCATTTTTCAGCCAGATCCAGAGTAAGAACCTCACCCCCAATCTGGCACTTTTATGTCATATAAAATGACAGAGCAGCATAAAGTGGCCTTAAAAACCTTGGATCCAGCTGAGGAAGAATTTCCCCTGATGAAGAAACTGCAGAAAACATCTTTAAAGCTACATTGTGAGGACCCTATTCACAAGCCTCATACAGGGAGTATACTGGGTATGTTTAGTTGCAGGTGGAGATCCCAGCCAGCACCATGCCCCATATAGGAGTCTGTGAAGGGTGCTATACCTTTTAAACAGTAGAATTGTGTGACTAATCAATTTTAAAGTTCACTGCCTGAAACAAAGATAAAAATCAAAAACATTTTGGATTTGGATTGACTCAAAACATTTTTTTCCAATTCAGTGAAAAAAAGCCTAATTATAATAAAATATTTATTTTGGGCATTTTAACAGTTTTTTTTTATTAAAAGTAAAGGAAATTTGGAAATACCCTTCAGGAAGAGGTGCAGCTTTTGATTCCATTTTACCCAGTGTCCCAGAGGTTAGAGCACACTATAAGTAGGTGGGACACCTAGGTTCAATTTCCCACTCTGCCTGATGTGAGAGAGGTCTCCCACCTTCTAAGGGAGTGTCCTTACGTCTAGGCTTTGGAGTATTCAGGTATGGGGCTTTCTGAGCACCCTTTTGAAGCTGTTCCATTGTGTATAAATAATTAAACATTCACTGGAGCAGGGACTGAAATCTGGATTCCTCCCTAGCCACCAGACTGTAGAATCATTCTCACTGTCTCTGGCCCAATGCATAGTTAAGTATTTATTTATTTATTTTATGCAGTTGAGTTTCCCATATTTGGGGAAATCTCAGTGGTCAGCACACCCGCAGTGCAATGGATGAGCCTCACCCTGGGAAAACCACCTTCGTGATCATGGTATCCCCCCTGCCAGGTAATTATACAAGGTAGAACAGTTTGACAGATCACTCTGGAATATACTATAGCCCAATATAGGGGTGACATGCTTTCAAGTTTCTGTTCTAAATTAGTCAAAGTGGGGACTTGAACCTATGTTTCCTGTATTACAGGTGCTCAAGAGTTATTGAAGTTCCTGGGAGCAAAAAAAATATTCACAGTAGATTTTCACCACCTTACAAGATTAGACCTTAAGTTTCCAATAAAAAACTCTACATTTGAAAATATATTTTCAAATCATATGGATCTGATCTTTACTAATCTGATTTTGACCTTTTCTTCAAACATCTCATTGAAATATAGAAAACAAACCTGCATGTTTTAAACTGGAAAACTTGTGTAAAAACGAGAATTCTGAGAAAGATGATAAAGTTTATAGTATTAGACCAACTCTGGTTTTCACTAGTAATCTAATTCTAAGAGCTATCCCATCCAACCAGGTAATGCAAACACATTACACTTATGTTTCCAACACAGCAATTAATTATTTCTAAATAAGTTAGTTCTATGCTTCTATTTGCAGCAATTATTGAAAGAACATTTTTGAATGACTACAAGTTTAAGAAAATTGTAACTGGTCACAGAGCATTTGCATACAGAAAAAGTGGCAACATTCACAGGAAAAACTATTCACTATAAATTAATAATCCATCTTTGGTTAATTTACTACGTTCTCCATAACAAATAAAATTCACCCACAATTACACAATAGTAGTAATTTGGAGGAATCTGATCGTGAAACTGAGCTATGCTGTATCTTTACCTATTCGAAGTGATTAAATGTATTGGACAGTTAATATCTGACAAGTGTGTGTGTCAAATATAATTGCCAAGTATTTCAAATAAAAACTTTGATTGTTCTATGAAGAAATGTTTCTCAAGAAACTACAATTTACAATAGATTTACTCATTCCTTTTTCCTATACCGTGTCAGAAAAGAAAGAGAGTTTTGCCACAGTGATTGCCTTCTTTGTATTCAAACCATTCATATGTACAAAAGCCTTGACTAAGCAAGACTTATTTTTAATTCTGGATGAGACCTTCAATGCCTTAAAAATAATCCCATTTTGCATAACTATAAGACTGCAGGCAAAGATGCATAGCAGAACAACTTTTTTGTGGTACAACACTTAACATTTGGCTGTTGAAAAAATAGCAATTTTTGAGTAGCAAGTAAAGATGAAAAAGAAATCTGGTCTGTAGTTATTGAAACACAGTCATTAAACATAAGCAAAGAGTTGTTTACAATTGCATAACAATGAAAAGATTGCCAGGAAACAGACTCAGGGAAGTCAATGCAGCAGGTGCATACATGGAGGAGAGTTTAGAAAGGAGGAGTGTACTTTGGCGGCATGCTGAACTTCCAAAAAATGTAACAGAGATGATATGTTTATCATTTAATGGATCTACCAACCATGTACAAAAAATACTAAGATACATAGATACCATAGATGCATGAGTATCAGCCAAATTGAGACAAAGTAATCAAATTGCACAATATTGGTTGGTTTTATTATATTTCAAGCAAGTCAGATTTTCCATTTTTTTATATTAAGCTCATATACTATAATATAATTTATATAGGCCCAAGTCCAGCAAAAAACATAAACGTGCTTAAATGTACACTTTTCCCCCCAATGATATCAATGAGACTACCGGTACTTATATGCTCAACATTAAGCACACGCTTAATGAAAACTTGTTCACCTTAGCCTCCAATGATAGAACAAGAAACAATGGGCTTAAACTGCAGCAAGGGAGATTTAGGTTGGACATTAGGAAAAAGTTCCTAACTGTCAGGGTAGTTAAACACTGGAATAGATTGCCTAGGGAAGTTGTGGAATCTCCATCTCTGGAGATATTTAAGAGTAGGTTAGATAATTGTCTATCAGGGATGGTCTAGACAGTATTTGGTCCTGCCATGAGGGCAGGGGACTGGACTCGATGACCTCTCGAGGTCCCTTCCAGTCCTTGAGTCTATGAGTCTATGAGTCTATGAGTGCTGAATTTGGACTCTTGGAGCACCCCAATCAGATCAAAATAAAAGTATAAACTTGTCACACAGGTTTCCTTCCACTGTGATTTAAGCTAGGATTAGTAGGACTTTATGTAAGCCTTGTGACCAGAAAACATTAGCTTCAGTGAAAGAATAATTTAGTTAAGATTATTCCTTACATAAAAATCCTGGGCAAACCCTGCAGATTTTACTCAGACAAAACTTTTCAGGGGGAGTAGGGCTGAGATAAGGACTGTAGGATTTTGTGAAAGCTCTCTCTTTGAGCACTTATTATGTCACTGGCAGGGGATGAGACACTCTTATCTCTTCAAGCTGTCCTGGTGATCTGACTGGCCTATTAGAGTCAGTAGAAGATGTTTTAGAACAAAAATGATAAACAGAAGTGTCACCAGAACCAGATGGTATACACCTAAGAATTCTGAAAGAAGTCAAATATGAAATTGCAGAATGCCTAACTGTAGTACATAATGTATTGTTGAAACATGTTTAGAGGCAGTCTCATCAATGTTTTCTAGCAGACCATGCATTATTTTTAGGGACGGTTGAGGACTTCCTTGTCTTTCAAGTTATGCAAAAAGTCTTTGCGAATATGGTAATATCAGCCACTGTTACGGCCAAGTTTGAGTTATTAAACAAGTGATTCACAATTATACTGTCTACAACTCTAAGAAAGACAGCATTGAAGCAGATGGACAGCTTTATATGTTACAACAGCATTATACATAGCCAGTTGTATCAAATAAATGCAAGGTTTTTTATATCATGCGTTTGTCTTCCATTTACTTGGTCTTATGCACGTAATTTAAAAATGTGCAATATCAAGCATGTTTATTTATGTCTGTCAGTTGTGTCCACTTTTAATAAAAGTATGGTTTAATCAGAAATTCTCACAGCTGGAGATTCCTCATAGCACAGTACTCTTGTTTGAACAAATCTGTGATTTGAGTCTACTGCCATTTGCAAGATTAGGCCGTGATTTTATTATTATGCAGTCTTCTCAGCTGTCTATAATAAAAGTAACAATGGACCATTTCCTGTGAAGTGCTGAGTGCTTATTTTAAACTGCCATGAACTCTAATTAGTCAATGGGAGCTGAAGTTGAAGTTAAATAACCCTCTCATTGGGTGACTTCAACTCTCATTGACTAATTAAATAAAATCAACTTGGGTGCTTGTCATCTGACAATACAGACACAGAAACTAAATCTTTAATTTTCTGTGTTTCATTATTTTGCTGACTAAAAGTATGAAGTGCAAAGCTTTAGCCCCCAGTGGCCCATAACAAGTATTAAAGGAGGTGTTAAAGGAGCCCTCAAGGAAAGCAAAGCCATTGCACAGATGCTAAATGAATTCACTACAGAGGATGTGGGGGAGATACCCACATCAGAGCTATCTTTTGGGGTGACAAATCTGATTAATTGAATCATTGGACTGGCAGGAGCCTCAAGAGGTCATCTAGTCCAGTCCTCTGTGCTCATGGCAGGACTAAGTATTATCTAGATGGTCCCTGACAGATGTTTTGTCTAACGTGCTCTTAAATTGCCAGTGATGGAGATTTCACAACTTCCCAGGGTAAATTTATTCCGGAGTTTAACCACCCTAACAGGAAGATTTTCCCTAAGGTCCAACTGAAACTGCCCTTGCTTCAATTTAAGTCCATTGCTTCTTCTCCTATTCTCAGAGGTTGAGAATAATTTTTCTCTCTCCTTATAACAACCTTTTATGTACTTGACAACTGTTATCATGTTCCCCCTCAGTCTTTTCTCCAGATTAAACAAGCCTAATTTCTTCAATCTTCCCTCATAGCTTACACTTTCTAGACCTTTAATCATTTTTGTTGCTCTTCTCTGGACAATCTCCAATTTATCCACATCTTCCCTGAAATTTGGTACCCAGAACTGCACAATACTCCAGCTGAGGCCTAATCAGTGTGGAGTTGAGTGGAAGATTTATTGTGTCTTGCTTATAACACTCCTGCTAATACATCCCAGAATGATGTTTGCTTTTTTTTTTTTTGCAACAGTGTTACACACTGGGTACGTCTTCACTACCGGCTGTATCGGTGGGTAGCAATCAATTTCTCGGGGATCGATATATCGATCCCCGAACGAGCTCCTGTCGACTCCGAAACTCCACCAATGCGAACGGCGGTAGCGGAGTCGACAGGGGGAGCCACGGATGTCAATCCCACGCCGTGAGGACGGTAGGTAACTCGATCTAAGATACTTCAACTTCAGCTATGCTATTCACGTAGCTGAAGTTGGGTATCTTAGATCGATTTCCCCCCCTAGTGTAGACCAGCCCTCTGATTCATTTTTAGCTTGTGATCCACTATCACCCCCAGATCCCTTTCTGTGTTACTCCTTCCTAAGCAGTCATTTCCCATTTTGTATGTGTGCAACTGATTGTTCCTTCTTTAATGGAGTACTGGACCCAGAACGGATTCCTGCAGGACCCCATCCTATATGCCCTTCCAGCTTGATTGTGAATCACTGATAACTACTCTCTGGGAATGGTTTTCCAACCAATTATGCACCCACCTTATTGTAGCTCCATCTAGATTGTATTTCCCTAGTTTCTTTATTAAATACTTTCCCACACTAAATTGTCAATAGAAGAGGTTTTAGAGCAAATTGATAAGCAGTAGTGTCACCAGGAAATACACACCATAGTGCATAACCTATTGCTGAAACAAGCCTCCAGATAACAGAAATGAGCCACAGAGGTGATTACAAGCCAATAAGCCTAACCTCTGTACCAGGCAAATGAGTTGAAACTTTACTAAAGAACAGAATTATCAGATATGTAGATGAACACAATATGTACAGTTTTTGTAAAGGATAATCATGCTTCACCAATCTATTAGAAATCTTTATTGGAATCAACAAGCATGTGGACAACGGCAATCCACTGGACATAGTGTATCTGGTCTTTCAGAAAGCCTTTGACAAGCTCCCACACCAAAGGCTGTTAAGCAAAATAAGCAGTCTTGCTATAAGAGGGAAGGTCATCTCATGGATCAGTAACTGGTTAATAGATAGGAAACAAAGAGTAGGGACAAATGGTCAGTGTAGTGAGGCACCCTGGCTCCCAGTTGCACCTGAGAGGGCCGAGCCACTACCGCCATCAAAGTGGGCGGAGCCACTACCACCAGTTCCCGCCCTCCAGAAGTCTAGGGGCAGGACAGGAAGTATAAATGCCCAGCCCCAGCACTCACTTGGAGGCCAGTTGCCGAAGAGAACAGACGTGGGTGGCCGAGCTCCCGCCCCGCCTGAGCTTCCCCGTGCCCGTGACCATTTGTTTGCTCAGCCCCTGCTGAAGGGTCTGAGCCCTGAACAGTTTATTGCCCCGCCCTGACCCAGGGCCTGGGCTTATAGAAACTATTTGTTTGCTCAGCCCCTGCTGAAGGGCCTGAGCGCTGAACTGCTTACTGCCCCACCCTGACCCAGGGCCTGGGCTTATAGAGACCACTTGTTTGCTCAGCTCCCGCTGAGGGCCTGAGCGCTGAACTGCTTATTGCCCCGTCCTGACCCAGGGCTTGGGTTTATAGACTATTTGTTGCTCAACCCCTGCTGAAGGGCTTGAGCTCTGAACTGCTTAGTGCCCTGCCCTGACCCAGGGCCTGGGCTTACTGACTATTTGCTTGCTTAACCCCTGCTGAAGGGCCAGAATCCGGAACTATTTGCCGCGTCTAGTGAGGTGCTCCCAGCTGCGCCTGAGAGTGCCGAGCCCCAACACCGGACATTTACAGTCAGTTTTCACAATGGAGAGAGGTAAATAGCAGGGTCCCCTAAGGATCTGTCCTGGGACCAGTGCTGTTCAACATATTAATTAATTATCTGGGAAAGCGAGTGAACAGTGAAGTGGCAAAGTTTTCAGATGATACAAAATTATTCAACATGTTAGGTTCAAATCTGACTAAAAAGAGTTACAAAGGGTTCTTATTAAACTGGGTAATTGGGCAACAAAATGGCAAATGAAAATTAATATTGATAAATGCAGAGTAATGTACATTGGAAAACATAATCCCCACTACTGGAGTACATAACAATGGGTTCTAAATTAGCTGTGGATACTAAAGAAAGATCCTGGAGTCACTGAATAGTTCACGGAGCACTTCAGCTCAGTGCACGGGAGCGGTCAAAAAGGCTAACAGAATATTAGGAACTATTAGGAAAGGGATAGTAAATAAAATAGAAAATATCATAATGCCACTATATAAATCCTTGATATGCTCACACCTTGAATATAGTGTCCAGTTCCGATTATCCCATCTCCAAAAGAATGTAATGGAACTGAAAGGTTCAGAGAACAGCAACAAAGATGATCAAGGCTATGGAATAGCTTCCATACAAGAAAAGATCAAAAAAGATTAGGGATATTATCTTAGAAAAGTGACATCTAAGGGGGGATATGATAGAGGTGTATAAAATCTTGAATGTGCAGAAAGTGAATACAGAAATGTGATTTACCCTTTTCTACAATACAAAGACCAGGGATCACCCAATGAAATTAATAGGCAGCAGCTTTAGTGCAAACAAAAGGAATTCCTTTTTCCCACAGCACACAATTAATCTGTGGAACTCATTGCCATGGGAAGTTGTGATGGCCAAAAGTATAACGGATTAAAAAAAAACTAGATAATTTCATGAAGGTTTGATCAATCTGTGGCTATTAGCCAACATGGTCAGGGATGCAACCCCCTACTTGGGGGCATGCTAAACTTCTGACTGCCAGAACCTGGATCAGATGGGTGAAATACCCTAACTGCCCTGTTCTGCCCTCCCCCACACTCCAGAAGCCCTAGTACTGGCCACTGATGGAGACAGTATACTAGGCTATATGGAGCATTGATCTGACTAATCAGACATATGATTTAGTTCCCATTTCCTGCAGCTTCTGGATAAATGGGGCCAGATCCTCATCTGATATAAATTAATATGACTCAGTTGAAGTGAATGGAGCTATACATGTTTATACCTGCTGACAATCTGGCCCGTGTTGTTATGGATGAAGAATGTTCATTTCTATATGAATGAATTCAAAACGAATTACAGATTCAGGAACATGTCTGAATTTTTGATTATATGAAATTCAGATAACTTGGGCTCAGATAATCAACATACACTTGTACTCAGTATAGATTTGTATTGTCTTGTATATATATTACAAATATTATTAGTAAAACCAGAAGATTAACCAAAGACCAGTTCCAAAGAAACTATTCCAAATATTTATTAAATTCTCTTAAATTCATATCAGTAATATATTTATAAAACTGTCATTTCATTATCACAGAGATGGAAGAATCTGTTGTAAAATAAAAAAATGTTGCTACAGCAAATAAGAGTCAGAGCGCTTTTAAATGCTTCCCTCTTCTTAATCCCATAGATTACAAAATGAATACTTCATTGTCACTAATATTTAATATCTCAGATGTGCCCAGAACCTTGTTACCTATTCATTCCCAACAGTTAAATCATACAATATAACTTAATGTACACAGAGTAACAATATTCCAATTATTTTCTAGCTATACACAAATGTAAGCCTATTTAAGAAATGCAGGCATTACTATTTGCATATTCCCTATGCAACTTTTGCACTTGTTTTGAATAAAGCTCTGCAATTTGACTAAAAATAAACTATTCCATATGAATTTTACTTACTGAAACATACTCTGTGAAACTCCTTTGCCAGGCATTGCTTTAGTCCAGTTCACAGGCATTAAAAATGTGTCTATTCCAAAATGGGATGGTCTTGTCCTTCAAATCATTGTGTCAGCCTGAAACCCTTTTTAGAACTTATTTCTGATGTTTGTTCCTAAAAATCGTTGTGGCTATATGAAATGTTAATTCTTTGAGCCTTAAATGTTTTTGTATTTAGGCAAACCAAAGTATATGACCATTGACTATCAGGGATTCAGACCACTCTAAATAGAGTAAGAGAAGTTAGTGGTGTTAAGATTCCATAATAATTCAGCTTTGTTATTGAAAAAAAAGAAGTGCCTGCATCAGGTTTGAAAACTGCAATAAAAATAAAAATAACAGCAGCAAAATCTAGCCAATACCATTGGAGGAACCTACCTACTAAAGCTCATTAGTGGCAACACATGGACATTTCTGAAATACCATCATTAGACTCTCATGATACTAATTGAAGGGTGTTAAATGGCTTCCAGGCAATTCACATGGCTATTATTAAAAATACTCAAGCAAACTGAACCCCTTTGACTTTCTAAAGTGATACTTGGTCTTATTAAAAAACCTTGTCCTCAATTACTGCAATATAAAAAATGAAAAAAAAACTTAATTAGAAGGAAAACAAATTTCAAAATGTTAAAATTTTCTGTAAAACTACGGTTGCCAACTGTGACTGCAAAAAAACGAACACCTTTGCCTTGCCCCTTTCCTGAGGCCACACCTCCCACCCACTGGGGACTGCAGAGTGAAGGAGTGGGTGTGGGCTCTGGGAGGGACTTTGGGTGTAGGAGGGGAGTCAGAGCTGGGGCAGGGGGTTGGGATGTGGGAGGGGCTGAGGGTGGGAGGGTGTGGGCTCCAGCAGTCCTTACCTCAGGCAGCTCCTGAAAAACAGATGGTATGTCCCTGTGGCCCCTAGATGCAGAAGCACCCAGGGAGGCTCTGTGGGCTGCCCTTGCCCACAGGTGCCACCCTCGCAGCTCTGATTGGCCACAGTTCCTGGCCAATGGGAGCCGCAGAGCTGGTGTTTGGGGTGGGGCCAGCAGGTGGAGCATCCTTGGCCACCCCTCTCCCTAAGGGCCACAGAAACATGCTGGCTGCTTCCAGGAGCTGTGCAGAACCAGGCAGCAACTTTTAAATGGCCCGGTCAGCGTTGCTGACTGAGTCACCGGGGTCCCTTTTCAACTGGGTTTTCTGGCCAAAAACTAGATACCTGGCAACCCTACATTAAACAGATGTTCTAAATTTTGCCTATCAGTAATAGAAAGCCCTGTGACTGTAGGTGTTTTCTAACCCAGTGTAAGCATTGGAATGGCTAGTGGGGAGCGTACCAGACTAACAAACTGCAAAAGATGTGCTTCAGGCAGACACAATAATTCCAAGAGGTCCACTGAATACAGCAGTTATCTTTCTTGCAGAACATGCAGTGTGCACTCTTCTCCGATTCGAGCCAGCTCTGATGGGTGAGCGGTAAGAGGAATAATGGGAAGCATGATCATGCTTACTCCCAGTTGTCCATGACTTAAAATTGAAGTTGCAAGTGTTCTGAAACAAGCCCAAAGTGTAGTGTATGTTTACATAAATACTGCAATAATATTACCATATTCAGTGCACAAATCCTGTTCCCACTCCACTTTCACAGATGTAGATAGAAGACCCAAGATGTAGTGGAATTGGTGTGGCTTGAGTGTGCAGATAAGCAATATTTGGAAAGCCTACACAGGATTAGAACATACCCAGAGTTTTTCATAAAACAAACTGGAGAGCTGTGGTGAACTACTGCACAGATCCACACCTTCCAGATGACTGTCTATACCCAGTCTTCTCCCAGCAGTGGTTTTCATAGCAAGTGGTTCCACTCATTAATTTGACCTATTCTTGCTATATTCTTTTCTACGTAGCACATGGATAACTCCTTATTGTGAATTCAACTCTTTGGATTGTTCTTTCAGTTTCTGATACCAAGTACAATAGATAAGGTAGAGATGGTTACAAGCAAATAAGTGAACACACACATTTGAATCTAGCAAGATACCTTTGTGAACACAGTGTTTCTCTCACCCACACTCTCCTGTCCAGCTTTTTACAGGCTGATCTGGCCAGGACCCATCACAGGGATCAAATCTCTTGGTTTCTTTGTCTATAGGATAGAGATGGTATAGGATAAAGTTGGAGTCTTTCTGTTTCCTTATACCCTCAAAAGAATGACTTTGTCTTACAAGTCAGGAAGGCTTCCTGGAGATCCAGTCGCATGTCTCTCTCAGGTGCTGGAACCATGTTAATTGTTTGTTTCTCCAGTTCAGGAACAGGAGAACTCCAAATTGTTTACTGATAGTATGTAAATTGAGGTAAATCCACATGCCTTTGTCTAGAACGAGGCTAGACTTTACCTAGGCTAGGCTGTCTTGTCTCAAACATGTTCAAGTAAAATCATACAGAGGAAATTCATAACTTCATGTAGCTCATTAACACATGCATTTACAGTGATATTAATAACCAGTGTGTTATTAGCTTTTATGAGACCACGCAATGAGTATTTTGCATAAATATAATTGCAGTAGTGTGTAGGGTATGAATACAGGGGTGCCCATAGTCACATATGTATCTATGGGTATCATTATAGAAGACAGTCATCATTTCCCAGTTTTGCTTCGGGTGCATACTTTTTCTGCATCTCTATTTACATGCAGCATTTCCTTCATTGCAGTCCTCAGGAGAGAGAGTAAAAGCATATCTACAACCCTATGGACTAGAAAATAAAATTCCCTGCTTTCTGTCATTAGGTATAATGAGAAACCATGCATAATTACAAGGTCATTCTTCTACAATCGCTCTGAAGAATAAAATATTTGTACATGTGCTGCTATGAGCCTCGTTAAGAGAGCAGGAGAATAATTTTTATTCAAATGTCCATTATACTGTGAGTGAAAAATGTTGTGTAATATTGCAGGAGATAGAGGGCTGATGGAAAGGACACCAATATTTAATCTGAAGGGACTCAGGAACCTAATTAGACTAATTTTAAAAAAAAAGTCTGGGAAGAAAAAGCCATATAACAAATGAATATTCCATGCCCTTTTCTAGACAAAGTGTCTGCCCCAAGGAGACTTCAAACTAAATATATGTGTTTTCATTATATCATGTTGGCACATGTTATAAAGGGGCCAATTTTGAAGTAATCATAATATTTTAAGTATGGAAAAATGCATTACCATGTATTTTTAAAATCCTTTATGAATTTAATGAAAATATTTTTTCTATATTGCAGAAGAAAAGTGAGACAGGATATGCAAAGAACATTCTGTCCTGAACCAAAAATGGAGACGCTCAACCTGTTTGTAGAGAGGCAAATGAGAAAGATGAAGGAATGCAGATGAGAAGTTACTTAGAGCTTAGGGTTTCTAGGCAACATCAGCTTTCTAGACATGACACAAGAGCAAGAGTTCCAAAAATATAGGTTTGACAAATGAATAAAAGCCAACATCTCAGTGAAAATCTGGTAGGGGATTTAAGGGGTCAGAGAAAGCAATGTCATTGTAATACCAGTGATACACATAGTCACTACCAAGTTAGAATTTCTAACCATAATACCAGTGTTGCCAAATCATGAAATTTGGTGTTTTTCTTGAAGCCCCAGCTCCCAGAGTTGTGTTATTTTATTAGTTTTTCATTTAATAAAATTCTAACTCTTGTGTTTGTGGAAAAAAGCTTGAAAGTGTGATCCAAGTGCACTCAGAACATTCACAACCCAGAAGGCAAAGAAAAGGAATGCTCAATTTTTAAGCTCTTGATTTGTACACTAATATCATGGTGTTTTGAGGCCTGACTCATGATTTTGGGGCTCCTGAGGTTGGCAATGCTGCAACTTCCTTCCAGAGAAGAACTGGAGGCAACACTTGTGTCAGGCAGTCAGACTCCTCCCAATACTTACCCAAGCTTCCTATTATCATATGCTGATAAATGTCCCCCCGCCCCCCACCATTTCCGTGTGTGTGAGAGATCAGTCAGACTCACTGAGGTTCTGGGAAGGAAGGGGCAGGCTCATCTGCCCAAGAGCTCTTCTTCCTCCCACTGAAGTAGATAGAGATCAGGCATGGAGGTGGGGCAAAAGGGGCGGAAAAGTTTCTCCATCTATAATTTTGACTGCAAATAAAGCAGTACTCTGACAAAACACTAGCACTTATAGGAATGATGCCGTTTCCCAAAGAATGCTATATCAAGGACTTGGTTCAAAACAAATCCACTAGAGTTATTGCTAGTGCCAGCGATATTCACTTCTCTAATTCAAATAGTTTTCTTGAGACAATTCCTATTCACATTGCATGGAGCTCAAAGTACAGAACAGGCAACACTGTCCAAAGTGACATGCACAGTGAACAGATGTGTAAAGATGAAGTGTCAGAAAAAATGCTGAAGAAAGAGGAATACATATTACACCTAGCAATGCAAGGACAAAACAAGGGGATGCTGATATTGTTGTTCAGAGAAACATTCACACAGGCAGCAGGAAATATATAATTTCTACAGAGTAAATATATAGTTTCTAGAGAGCCTATGATCAGGGTATATGTCTGGTTTAGAGATCCTAAAATATAACAAGATCTTGTCTATGACCATTTCCTTCATGAGGCAATTAGAAGCAGCCTTTGCCAAGAGAGTGGCAACAAGTTTGAAGGCTTTGAAAACTGATGCAGCCTATACCTTTGCCAAAAAAATCAGTATTTTGATATTTAAAAGTAGCTTAACTTTTAAAATGTTTATTTAAAGAAATATGTGGTAAAGGCACATTGGTACTACAAACAAAAACATATGCCACTAACAAGGCATACAAAAACATACCCCAGGATATTGTGAAATTAAATGGGAACAGAATCTGTCATACAATTCTAAGAGGTGCAAATAAAAGTTTTAAAATTAATCCTGCCTATCATGTAAATTAATTTAGGTCCCCCGGCCATAAACAGCTCACAATGACCCTACAGATATATGCTACTATTAAAGAAGCTAAGAGTTACTTCCTCTTTGGCACAATCACAGCTGTAAAAATAAAGACTCCTAGAAGTGTTTCATAAAGTGTGATAGAAGAGACACAAGAATGATTAAAGGATGAGAAAACATGCCTTACAGTGATAAACTCAAGGAGCTCAAACTATTTAATTTAACAAAAAGTAGGGTGCGGGTGACTTGATCGCAATCTGTAAGAACCTACATGGGAACACATTTAATAATAGGCTTTTCAATCTAGCAGATAAAGGTAAAACAAGACTTAATGGTAGGAAGTTGAAGCTAGACAAATTCAGATTGGAAATAAGATGCAAAGCTTTCACAATACAGAAAATTTACCATTGAATTCTCCGTCATTGGTGATTTTTATATCAAGATTAGATGTTTTGGCTGAAAATATTTACCCAGCTCAACATGTAACTGACCCAGAATCAGAGCCACCCTTATTGAGAAACAGATTTCTTCAAAAACTTTGTAGAACTATCAGAAGTATCAGTTCTAGCAATATTTGTCTTCTTCCAGTATCCTAGATATATCATACTCAGACCAGAAGAACATGGCCCCATATCGGAGGAGACCAGACAAGAGAATAAATAAAACTCACGATTACAATAAAATAAATAGATTTTAAATTTAAAACCAGAGGAGTTTTTTACATATTGCTAGTTCCTTAATGTTAGCTGTTTTATAGTCTTAAATCACTAAAGAGGATATTTTGCACTTGTTTCTTATCAAGTAATACAATTTCAAATTCTTAGAGGTTTTTCTTCTACTGAAAATTTTCAGACTTACTCTATGCCAAAAAGAGAAATCCGGAGGCTCATACGCATCCCTGTGTGAGAGCACTACAAGCTTGAAACACAAAATTGATAAGAAAATAGCAGAGCTGGTTGGGAATTTTCTGGCAGATTTTTCATGGAAAATGTAGTTTCTCCATAATCAAAACTTTCCACATGAAAATTTCATTTTTGCTGGATTATCAATTTTTTGTTGACCCAAACAAAAACATTTTGATTTGTTAAATCAAATTGAAATGTTTCAGTTGAGCACTAATCTGTGTCCACTTGAGCTTCCATACGGGAAGAATGGCCATACTAGGTCAGACCAAAGGTCCACATAGCCCACTATCCTGTTTTCTGACAGTGGTCAATGCCAAGTGCTTCAGAGGGAGTGAATGGAACAGGACAATTTATCAAGTGATCCATCCCTTCATACAGGCCTAGCTTCTAGCAATGCAAGGTTTAGGGACACCCATAATGTTGTGTTCCTGACCATATTGGCTAATAGTTGTTGATGGACCTATTGAGTTTAGGTGCTTCATCTCCCCATTTGTTTCTATAGGCTAGGGTCGCTGATCAGGATATCTCCCTAATGATGCACCAGTTTTCCCCCTCTTGCTAAACTTCCCCGGTGTGTAGTGGGAGCTATAACCTGGTTGTGGGGATCAGATGCATATTGCAGAAGGAAAACATGGGGCACCTAAACTACAGTTCCTCTGAGTTCAGCAATGGCAACATTTTGAGTTAGGAATGTGTGATTGAAAACATGTCAAAGCAAAATGTTTCTACATTCCTAAAATTCAAAATTTTTCAGAACTTTTCATTCTACTTAAAAATTAGATATTTCAACTTTGCATTCCAATTCAGGATGAACACAAATGCCAAAATATCAGAATTTTACATGGGGCAGAGGTTTGATTTTCGACCAGCTCTAACAAGTAGTCCTTGATATATTTGCACCCAACTCCATTTACCAATATATTGAACCCCACAGGTCAAAAAAGCTGAAATGATTTGTCCACGTTTTACTCCTACACCAAGATTTGTTATTTGAGGTAAATGGCAAGTCACTCCAGTGCTAGTGGAAAGTACCAGCCCTTAATATTTTTGCCCTGGGTATAATTTTTTTCACTATAAGTTAGTTACTATATTGAAAGTCTAAATAATTATTTATTGTTAAGAAATTTTGTTTTGAAGTAACAAAGATTTTATGGCTTTTATAAAATGTCATGCAAATGTTTAACTTGAGTAGTACCATTGAAATCAATGGGACTATTCAGGTTAGTAAAATTACATACCTGCTTCATAATTTGCCATATCAAGGCCTTAATTTTCAATACACTGTATTTTGCCTGGTATATCAATTTTGTAAAGTTGAAATATGGTATTCTACCAGTAGTGGCATGTAAAAACCAACAAACAAAAAACCCACCAAACAACAAAAACAAAAACCCACTAAACATCAATCCCACTGTATTTAGAATTTAGTTCATTATCAATTTTAATCCGAGGTAGCACAAACTTTCAAATTAGTTTACAAAGCCTCACCCTAACTTAAATAAAAAACTTAAGAGTTGAGTGATTTAAATCAATGATTTAAATTGTTCCACCCTACCAGAGAGTACTCCACTTAAAAAAAAATGTTTTTTCCAATGAATCTTTAGTCCTTGTGCAGGCAAAACTCTCTTTGCCAGATCCTTGAATTCATTGGCTGAAAATCTGTTCCTCTGTATTAAATGGGTGTTGTGCATGCTTAAAGACTAAGGGATCAGGACAGTAATTTTAAATTCTGTCTTGCAATGCTGTTTTCTAGTTATCAAAATGTAAGACAAATGTCTTTCTGAAAGAAATTTATTTATATAAGAAAATGGGTTAAGAGAGATGAAGACAGGGAGATAATATTGCAAAATAACCCATTAGCTTGGTCGTTACTGTGTGACATGAAATAGGGCAGGTGTCTGTTTTGTCTAATGCTAATGTCCTGTGTTTAATACTACTGACTCCCATTATAGAGAACACCAAATTCTCAAGCTATTTCTACTTTTTAGTCTTGTTTCTATGGTTACTATAAGAGCCGCAGTTTGTTGAAAGGGTATTACAAACATTTTTCCTTGGATTACTATAATCTGATACATACCATGATATAAAAGATTCAATTTGAGGAAGATTTGAGAAGCTGGTTGCATAACTAGTTATGTAAATATGCAGGTGAAAATAGGTGAACTTTTGCCCAGATTAAAAATTCTATAAATGTCACAAAAGGAAAGCAGGGCTTCAGAATGGCCAAACTGCCATAAAGAATGTCTGAAAGAAACGTTAAATAACAGAACCTTCCAATAAAAGAAAGAGTGAAAGAGCGGAACTTGTTTGAATAGCTCAAGATTCTGTCATGACAGAACAGACAAATAAATTCTGAAGGACGAAGAAAGGGTATTTTATTAAAGTAGATGGATTACATTGGTAGAGATTACATCAGAAGTGTATCAACTTCACTTTTAGGTTTCATGCATAATCTGACAAAGTTCTTCTTCAGAAGCATTTATTTCATCACATTTTATTATACCACTATAGAATCACGTGTTCTTAGACTGAGCATACATGATGGTTGAAAGGTGTCTCAAATTGACATTCAGCATAATAAAAATCTAGTGTAACATTGTAATTAAACTACTGTGCAGTAGCATTGATTTAAGTGATTTCTCTCTGCATGGATAATAAAACAATGATTCACCTTCTCCTTGGTAAAATATCGGGATCCAAGAATCCTAGGACCATAAAAAGTAGTATCTGATACTGTATTTGAGAAATATGTGATTGTGTAATTAACAACCTAATTCATATAAACTATAGGAAAAGTTAAGGTAGAATTTCTAGTCTTACTACTGAAATGTATTTATTTTAACATTGCATTAAAGTGGCCTTTTGTATATAATAAGTAACATTCACTTTATATATGCTTTACATTTTCAGCCCTAAACAATGGGTCTAAGTGACTTTGGATTTGCTTTAATGGCTGAAAATATACTGCCAACAAAGGAAGGTAAACAATTTAGTTGAAAATGATTTAAGAGTAGCAAACATTGTTTCCACCCACATTTGTGTCATCTTGATCTGACATATGTTCTACCAAAAAGGCAGAAATCTTGTATACAACTCTATTTTTCTTAAAAACAAAAAGATAATCTGACCACAGCATTTAATGTAAAGAAGTCATGTTCCTTTCACCTGGCAGCAAATAGAAAACAGTTGAATCTCAAAGAAACCTCAAAATGGGGATTAAGAGACTTGTATCACATCCCAAGTCTACCCCATATGTTGAACAACATGTTATATATTAAGAGGCATTGTAGAACTGACTGTGTTACAATATTCTATATTTTAATAGCAACAGATGCCTCTGAACAATGATAGTTTCTGGTATAATTCCACAAGCAGATTTTTCTCTATAAAAACCTATTAGTTAACTTAGTAAATGCAGAATTAAAACAAAGGATCAATAAGATATTAAAATAGGACACAAGAGAATGACTCAACCAATAATATTTTGATCTGTATTTTGAACATCCTAAATTCAGGAATGTTTGGATCTCAGCTGTTGGGTTTGCCTTTTATGAAGAAGGATCTTTGGCAGTGAAGCAAAAAGAAAAAAACTGTACTTCAAGCTGGGCAAGTAATGGCTTTTTTCAATTTGCTGGCAATTCTGAAAAATTAAAATTAAAGTAATTGTTTCAGGTCAAATGAAATGTTTCATTTCTATTTTGACCCTTTAAATATTTTGGATTATTTAAAATAAAAGTAAAATGTCAAAGTGAAACTTAAAAATCTTTTCAAATCAAAACATTGCAACATTTTATCTTGAAAATATCAAATAAAGCATTTCAATTTTGGGTTTTTTTTTCCCTACCAAAATAATTTGATGAAATTGACACAAATGCATTTAATGTTTCAGTGTCATCAAATATCTATTTTTTGAAGAGAAAAAAAAAGGTTTAGGTCAAAAAATGTTCTCCCCTGCCAAAGATCTTTCTTTCCAGTCCTTTTGGAGTTGGTCAGAGGGAGCTGCTGCATATCTTTTTCCCTGAAAAACACTGCCACCACATCAAAGAAAACAGACATCTTCTGGGAGAGACCTCTCAGCTCTTCCTGCTCCCTGCCAATCTCCTGCAATTGTGAGCTCCTTGTCTATCCTATCCCTTCCCTTCAGATCTTGCCAGAATCTGAATGACAGTTTCAGTTGTGTCAGTAATAAGAGCAAGAGGGAGCTCAATCCCAATTTCTTCACAAACTCCCAACTGCCCTTACAAGTCCATCCCCTCTCCCTTACCGGTCATATTCCTTATCCCTCAGATACTCTTCAAGAAAACCCTGGAAAAGGGTTGTGTTCCCTGGATGCTTTTCTAGTAGCCTTAAAAGGGGTGGTGAATACTCGATGGTTACAAAGACTGTGTTCTGGAGTTAAAAGTTTTGGCAGAACTGAGACAGCACCTAAGCAAATTTTTGCTGAATTAAGAAATACTTCTATATTAAAATGCCAATTTTAAATTATTTAACTTCAAATTTTAAAGATGATTATTTTATGAAGACTTTATGTCAATCAGCCTAAATAGCACAGGATGCTACACATTGGTATCCACAGGAAGATTTCCATTAAAAAAGGGGGGAATGTATGTTGGGAGCTTTCTCTGCCCCTTTGCCTTCTCAAACAAGCCCAGAGAGTCTGTTCTATATGATCTCTGCAATAATATCCAAAAGCACATTCTGCACCCAAGGAAGGATTCCACTGTAATGATCCTGAACCTAAACTTCCTGACTCAGCAGTGGTTCTTTGTGACAGGGTTGGGGGGACCCCATCCAGTGAGAGGCAAGTGCACCCCAACTCCCTTAGGGTGTAGGCACAAGTTGTACATCATCACCATCTACATCTCCATAACCAGATTCAATATACTCACCTCTGTTAGCAGGGCAATGAGGTCAAATGGCCAAAATCAATGTATTAGCCCTGCTTAGTGGGGCAGTATGGCCCAACGCTCTGATTCAGTAGATTCCTCCCCTCTTGGCAGGGCAGTAATTCCTAGTGGTCAGGGTCAATGGATTTACCCCAGTTCACTGGGCTGCAAGGCCTGGGGACCAAAGTCACTGTATCCACCCCTTTTAGCAGGGTAGTGCAGCACAGTGGCAAAAGTCAATAGGTTCGCTCCTCTTAGCAGGGCAGTAGGATCTCATGGCCACAGCCCCCAGATTCACCCCTAAGCACAGGGCAGTAGGGCCCAGTGGCCACAGTCGCTGGATTCACCCCCATGCACAGGGCACTAGGGCCCAGTGGCCACAGTCCCTGGATTCGCCCCCATGCCCAGGGCAGTAGGGCCCAGTGGCCACAGTCCCTGGATTCGCCCCCATTCACAGGGCAGTAGGGCCCAGTGGCCAAGCAGCCTCAGTCAGGAAGGGGAGGCACACCACCACACCAAGAAAGGGGGTCCCAGGCCCTCCCCTTCCACCAGGCCCCAGCCCAAGTAGTAGCAGGAGCACATGTCACTGAGTCAGCAGGGAGGGTTCAACCAAAACACACTGACTCAATATTCCAGTTCACTAACCAGGCCACTATCTGTTTCCCCTGGGCTGCTTCCTACTATGTTTCTCACTGCTGCAGTCTGGGCATCTTAGCTCTCTCTGCATTTCCCTAGCACCTCTGTGGCTAGCCTGGCATCTCCCTGGGTTGCAGTGTCTCCAGCTCCCACAGCTTCTTGGTTCAACTGTTCCTTGGTTGGAGCCAGCAGCATGCATCCTTCCTCTCCAGCAGCCAGCCCCAACTGAGATGAACTACTCTCTTTTATACTGGTGCATTTGGAGCATGCCCAGCAGAGTTGAGGGGATATGGCTTCCTTAGCCCACAACTTAGGGTTAACCCTTCCCAGTTCAGTGTGAGGTGAGGGTGCCCCATTACCGTCCTATATTGGCAAACATTTTCTGCACGGCATGGGGAATGCTTGAGCCTTATCTTACTGCTTATCTTACTGCTGACCGGAATAGGGGCATATGCTGCTTAAACACTATTAACTGATGTGTGTGACAATTTTGAAAACTTTCACTTATAAGGTCAGAATTCTGGTCAGTTTGTAGAATAAGATACTGTGTTATCTTTGCATAAATTCCAGTGACTACAATGTAAATATATAATGAAAATATTTTCATTTAATAACAACTCAATTTAAATTAGTTTTTCCTTTTAAAAACAGTTAGAAAATGAGTTAACCCAATTAGAATAAGAAATTCAAATTAGCAAGAGAAATAAATACAGAATGTGCTATCTGAAAATGAAATAACACCAAGGAAAAAATGACTAGTACAGAAAGAAATGACAGGGAACACTTTAAAATAATGATCATAGTTAATTAATGCTGAATGGGGCTGCTTCAGACATACTTTTGGCATTCACAATAGTGCCAATAGGTTCATCATCTCTTTTTGGAAGCTAACGTTAAGCCTGTGAATTAGCACCATTATGTACAGTATGATGTAGCTCTTTTCCTCATTTCATATCTATTTTGTCATTCATAACCTCATTCCTGAAACGTTGAACTCAGGGAGAATGAGGAAAACTAGATTAGTGATCATCATTTGCATATAAACCCTGTGGCCTTAATCTTGCCAGATTGCAAAATACAGTCTCAGCAGTCATTGTTCAGAGGTGCCAGCATTAAAATATAAAACTCTGTATTCCAGTCAGTTCCACGGATGCCTCAATTCATGTTGTACAATATATTGGGTAGACTTGTGCTCTTAGACACCATTGTGAGGTTTTGGACACCTATTTCCCATGTGGATTATAACCCGCGGCCTGTAATGTTTTCGATCCCACTTGTAGCTGTGCTCGTGCTTCTACTTGGACGTCCGCCTTAGAACCACACCCTGACATTACAATGTCTATATTCAGCTAGCTACCAAGGTCATTGCTGGACAAAGATAAAAGAGGTTTACCTTTTGCAAAAGGTTTTAACCCCAGGTGCTCGGGTGAAATATCTACTTGAATATTAATATACTGCTTACCTAAATTCCCATTTTGAATTGAACTGCCTATCAGTTCCAAAATGGTCATCTAGTACTACCGTGTTCAGTGAAACAACTTCTATCATCTCTCCCAAGAGAGAGTTGCATTTCAGCAATGGGTAAAGTACCCTAGATCAAGAGTAAAATTTTTAAAAATGACTATGTGACTTAGGAGTCTAAGTCTCATTTAAAGTCAATCAGCCTTAAGGCACCCAAGTAGGGCTGGGCAGGAAATAGTTTTCTTGTCCTGCAAAACTTTGAGATTTCAATTTTTTTCCCATTCTACATTAGGATGACACTGAGCCCTTTTTGGAAAAAAAAAGAAGAAGAATGAGAGGCACACTGCAGAATAGCTAATAGCCCAGGTGTTTGGGTGGGTTTCACTCCCTGTCTCTTGTTGCAGCTGTTCCACTGTGAAAAAATAATTAAATATTCCCTCGAACACACAGAGATTGACTATATAGCCTAATGGTTAAAGCACTCACCTCGGATATGGGAGATCCAGATATAAGTCCCTGCTCCAATTAATATTTCACCATTTCAATGTAAGATATTATGTTCTATATATCCATAGACCGGGTGGGGGTAGTAGTCTGTCCACTGTCACTCACCGATGGCATACTAAATGGTTAAAGCCCTGTAAGTTTGAACAAAAACACAATACTCTATTAAAATATATATGGCTTTTAAAGTGTTTTTCCTTTAAAAATTTACATGAACCTATGAAGAGAGAATAATTAGATACGAAGGTGAAATCTCCAAAGGGAACAAAGATGGATACACTGTTATTATTGTAAGCTTAACAGTATGCTTTGTTTTCCCTGACCAAACTGACTTTCCAATGAAACAGCTCAGTCTCCAAATGTAATCATAAAATATTGGCAGCTTTCAGACTACCTTTCCATGCTGAGCCTAATGGGCAAATGGCAGGGAGTTTGTAAGCTTCTTCCAAGCAAGCCTTAAAGGGACAACTTAGAGCTTGAATCTCTGTCAAACAGCTTGCTGCAGCTCTGGGGTTTTTTCCCCTTATATCTACTGTGCTTTCTTCTGCATGTTCTTTTTAGTAAACAAGTAAAGACTATCAGCAAAATGACAGGGATAATTAGATTTAATCTGCATATAATTTATCACTCAGGACTGGTATTCAAACATAGAATAGGAACATAGAGATGACTTCTCCCTCATCCTTGTCTCCCTCTTCTGATCATCATCATCTGTTTTAGGCAGAGAGTGACAAAACAGATTCATAGCTTTGGAAAAAGGAAAAAGAGGTTTTTTTCTGTACATTACTGTACATTTATTTGCCCTTCTAGGGGTGATTACAATAATCTCTTCAATGTTGCCATCATATCAGCTGCTGTTAAACAGTTGGCTTCTGAACAAGAACCAGCAAAATTGATGGTTTGGTGGCAAATTATGCACTTATCTTTCATAACTGGAAACCTGAGTTCAGATCTGAGTTTTCTTCTTAGGTCTCCCATTCAAGCCCAAACTACTTTGGAGGGGATCATAGTTCAAGGTGGTTTGACTGCCAGCCCACACTCCTACCTCAAAATATATGGTTTTCACAGAACATGAGAAGCCTTTCTTCTATTCACCTGTTAACTCATATGAAATACATGATATATTCTTATTATTGGATCTTTAGATTAAACACCATTCACTGACAGAAGGCTGAGTTTGAATAGCTATTGAACGATTAATTCTCCTCCCCTCTCCCCAGATATAGATATAGCTGTGGTAGATAAGTTTGTGATAATTATGGCTGGTTGGGAAGTTTTCAGTAGAAAATCTGAATTCTTCAAGTGTGAGGAAAAGAACACCCTACTTCAGATGAGCCAGTAGAATAGCTGTTATGGCTGTCACTTCAAACATGGGGGAACACAAGTTCAAATCACTTTTCTGACTCACACATAGCAGGATGTTGAATCTGGGTCTTCTCAACTAAAAGCCCTAACCAGTAACCTGTTGTGTTGTGCTGTAGAATAAAAACAAATGTTGAAACCTTTAAATTTTCACAAAAAAAAGAATTCTTGTTTTCCAGAAAAGCCCTGGCAATAACCAACTGTGAAAAAAATCAGAAAGCAAACCTTGGCTCTTAAAATTTCCTTTCATAATCCTGAACTTTTGTGAAGCATGCAGTGAGCTTTGAGACCTCTGCATGAAAGGTATCTACAGTTTATTCCTATGCTGAGATATGCTAATTGCACATTAATTTACACTGTAAAAGACATTCTCCAATACCAGTCAAAACCAGTCAAAAGCTGTCAAAACACTTTTTTTTGTCTGGAAGCCACTCTGTGTACCAAATATTCATTTGTGCTCCTTCACTGATCAATGCATGTTTTCTCTGTATGCATTATCGTCACAGGTAAAGGAGGGACAAATGCAGAAGAACAGAATGTGAAATCATAAACTCAGACAAAGGGTTGCTGTTTTTATTACAGAACCCAGCACCAGGTAGCTCATAGTGCTAGGTGTTGTACAAATGCATAATAATAAGCATGAAGGAGGAACAAATATACAAAGCTAGCTTTAAATAGTGGAGATCTCTAGATGTTAGGAAAATAGATAGTTGATATGCCAATGAGATGGTTAAAAAAATAACAGGTTGTGTATGAAGTGTAGTCAGCATCATATTAATGTGAACATTTTGTGAGGTAAATAAAACTGATTTTGTCCCTATCTTAACGGTCCAATATGGCAATTCTGTAGAGCAGTGGTTCCCAAACTGGGGTTCACAAAATGTTAGAGGGGGTTCTCAGGAAAAAATTCCCTAATGGCAGACAGAGCTGTCCTTAGGGACCCTGGGCAGCCTGGGGCCAGCAGCCCAGAGCCCCTGGACTTCGAAGAGCTACGCAGATCAAAGCAAGCATATCTAGCACACTGATAAGATTTAAACTTCACGACTCCTTATAAGAAATGGAAAGGGAGGTGGATATTTTTGCTGTTTTTAAAATTAAATGGGCAGGTAGTATTGTTTTTTAAATTATTTTGAAGAACAAGTTTAAGCTTTGTTGTAATGTGTGTTGTTTGCCTGGACTGCTCAAGATCTGAATGCTTGTGTAAGAACTTTTTGAGTTGGCTTCTTAAATACCTTTATGCTGTTTCACATCTGACACTTCTTGTTGAAACATAGGAGCCTTGTCTTATAACAGGCTTATTCAAAGTGATACAAGCTATGAAGGTGAAATCTTGGAAAAGTGTTCCCATTTTCATAATGTATTAAAAATACTTTAATGATAAATAATAATTAATAATAAATAGTGTGTAATAAGCATGTCATAAAAACAAATTTTATAGTTCCATGATCACTGCTTTTATAATTTATACTCAGGAAAAGGAGAAAATCCCTGGAAATATTCATTTTTAGGAGGGGGTTCGTGAGACTTGACATTATAGTGAAAGGGGTTCACAGGTTGTTAAAGTTTCAGAACCACTGCTATAGAGAATTTCTACAGTACAAAATGATCGAAGCCTAAAGGTTTGTTCTATACAAGTAATAAAATAGTTTAATATATGATTAAACAGCTGAAAAAAATTGTCAACTTCCGATATACTTTTCCATCTTTTATTAATTTAAGATAATAATGGATTTAATGAAAATCATATCATCTATGGGCTATTAAATTTTAGCTCCAACACTGGTCTTTTAAAGACTTCTAGGGGTTATTTTTCTCTGTTATTTTCTTTTAACTAATCAATCTAGTACTGAAATTCCAAACAGCTTTGCAGTTTAAAAGACAGCTTTAGATTAACATCATTCTGTTCTAGATGAAATACATTAGAGATAATATCATTTCAAACTCAAAACATAACCTAATACTTTATTTAAAAATTAAATTGGGAAGTCCACATTTCTACATGAGCTACAAAAGAGACACAACCCAAAACTTCACTCACAAAATAGTTCATCTTTCCAGTATTTTCCATTCTTCCATTAAATAGAAACAGTAACTTGTGTCCAAATTACTTCCAGTATATGCATTTACAATCTTGTTTTCAGTAATATCCTCCAAACATGTCCTAGGATTTATTTCAAAACATGAGTGATGTGATTTTTGCTTGTTAAGATGTTCAGTGTTAGAGAATGTATGATTTTTGCTTTTGTAGCTTTCAGGAACAATGCCCAGGTCAAATCATAATCTGCATTGAATCTGCATTGTAGTTGTGGGTGGCAATGGACATTATTCTCATGGAGCTCCTGTTGTGGTGAGCATTTCATGGAGCACAATTTTCCCTAGTTATGGCTTCCATCTCTCCTGCTAAACTTAGTCTGCCTTGCATGGCAACTAGCAGACACACCTGGATCTCCCACTGTTGCTGGGGAACCTGCACAGCTTTTACTGCTATGAACTGCACATGAAACATTCATCGGACTGGAACCGGAACACACTTCCTCACCAAATGATAGACTCATGATTTTGTGGCAGGATTCTCTGAGACCTGTTGGAGCAGCGACATGGTTATTAACGGCTATCATGCATGGTCATGCCCTAGTGGTGAGGATGTTGGCCATGGTGGCCTCAGCAGTGTTGCCTTGGCCTTGTTAAGCTTAGCTCGAAAAGCCTTCATAAGCTGGTCTCCCATTCCCAAACATATCATGGTGGCAAGACTTTCTCATAGACATGGCAACATCATCATCATCACTGCTTACCCACCATTAACCTCAGCAATGAAGAGACTATTGAAAAATACGCATGAGCCATGTAGGACATCATCATCAGAATATCCACTCACACCATTATCACTGTGCTAAGCATGCCAGTGCCATGCTGGGAGCTGATGCTAGAACAGCTGGCTGGAAAGCACTGGGCATTTCTTTCTGCATGTGACCACAAGTGATAATGGTGAGCTACTGCTCAAGCTTTTTGCTTCAAGAGGACTTCATGTTTCTGACACCGATTTCCAATGGAAGAAGATACATGCATTAATTTAGTATTTGAATGATGAATGAACCTGCAAGGCACTAGATCACATTCTTATAGCTAATTGCCAGAGACGCTGTATACATCACTATCAGGTGTTCAGAGTGCTGAAAATGGCAATACTATCCACATATTGCTTGTGGTCATGATGAAACTGAAATTAAAGGCAACTCAAATCAAGCCTTTCATTAGTTGCTTAGACTTACAGCACGTGATTGATGCTGCTGTCAAAATGGAATACCAGGCTGAAATCTGCAGATGAAAACTTTGAACACTAGAAAACCAACCATATTTGGGACTATTTCTGGTTTTCTATTATGGATGCTGCCAATGAAGTGCTGGGGAAAATGTGTCACAGCCCTACACAAAAATGGATCAGTCAACAGACTCTGGACTTCATAGAAAATGACATGTGGCTCACTTAAAAGGGAACAACCAAGAATACTGACATCTCAGTGCCTTGCATAACATAGCCTTAAAGTAGAACCATGTGATTTTTCAGCAAATAAAACTCAATCAATGGAAACTGCACTGGCCAGAAATGACTACAGTGCTTTTATAAAGAACTGTGTACCTTAAAAGTCAGTCCATTGAACAAATCCTTGCACATATTGAAAGAGAAAGTTAAAAGACTTGAGAACGAAGTAACAACCCTGCTTTGCATCAGAGAAAATTAAGACTTTCTGGATAGAAGTTAGCGTTTGGTACTGCAGTTACAGCATGCTGAAGAATCAGAGAGGGCAGAGCAGAATGGGGAAGAAAACTGGCAATGTGACCTCCAGAAGAAGCAAGAGGAGAATCCATGTACCCCCAATGCAGATAGAGATAAGAAATGGTTTTCAGGCTCTCTGCACAGGTACTAGGGCGGAGACTGGTTTGGAAGAGTAATCTGAGGGAAGGGATCAGAAGGAGACTGCATCACCTGGAAGGAATGGGATGCACTGTCCTAGGGATGGGAGTTCGATGATCACCACTCCCAAGAGGAAGAGATGGGTGGGGGTGGTCGAGGACTCCCTTCTAAGGGGTATGGAGTCATCCATCTTCTGTCCAGACTGGGAAACTTGAGAAGTGTCTTGCTTGTCTGGAGCTAGAATTCAGGATGTGACAGAGTGTCTGCTGAGACTGATCAGGCCCTTGGATCACTACCCCTTCCTACTTTTCCATGTGGGCACCTATGATACTACCAAGGATGACCTTGAGTGGGTCACTGCAGACTACGTGGCTCTGGGAAGAAGGATAAAGGAGTTTGAGGTGAAAGTCGTGTTCTCATCCAGCCTCTCTGTTGTAGGAAAAGTCCCAGGAAGGGACTGTTGAATTATGGAAGTAAATGCGTGGTTGCACAGGTGGTGTTGGAGGGAGGGCTTTGGGTTCTTCAACCACGGGATCTTGTTCCAGCAAGAAGGATTGCTAGGAAGAGATGGGATCCACTTAACGAAGAGAGGGAAAAGCATCTTGACAGCAGGCTTGCTAACCTAGTGAGGAGGGCTTTAAACTAGGTTTGCTGGGGGATGGAGACCTAACCCCTGAGGTAAGTGGGGAAGTGGGATACTGGGAGGAAACACAAGGAGGAGAGTGCAACAGGGGAGGCCTACTGATTCATACTGAGAAATTAGGGCAATTGGCTAGTTATAATAGGTGACTGTACACAAACACAGGAAGCTTGAGAAACAAGCAGGAAGAATTGGAAGTCCTGGCACAGTGAAGGAACTATTATGTGATTGGAATAATAGAGACTTTGTGGGGTAACTCACATGACTGGAACACTGTCATAGATGGGTATAAACTGTTCAGGAAGGACAGGAGGGGGAGAAAAGGTGGAGGAGTTGCACTGTATGTAAGGGAGCGGTATGATTGCTCAGAGCTCCAGTATGAAACTGGAGAAAAGCCTGTTAAGAGTCTTTGGGCTAAGTTTAGAGGCAAGAGCAAGAAGGGTAATGTTGTGATAGGCATCTGCTATACATCATCAGACCAGGAGAATGAGGTAGACAAGGCTTTCTTCGGACAACTAACAGAAATTTTCAGATCACAGGCCCTGCTTCTCATGGGGGACTTCAATCACCCTGACATCTGCTGGGAGAACAATACAGAAGTGCACAGATAATCCAGGAATTTTTTGGAGAGTGTTGGGGACAACTTCCTGGTGCAAGTGCTGGAGGAACCAACTAGGGCCATGCTCCTCTTCAGAAACAGGTAAGAAGATGATTGAGTTTAGGATCCTGACAGAAGAGTTTTGGCCCAGGAATGATGAGGTGTATATAGACATTACTGATATAAAAGTTGTGTTTGATTCTCTTGATCATCATTACCTTTGGCTCTGTCTACAAGCTGCTGGCATGCCTGGCAAGCTCCTTATCGCTTTTGCAGAAATACAGCACAAAAGTGAGAATTGTGTCTATTTTGGCACTAGGATGCCCAACTGGTTTAAGTGCAATAGTGACATCTGCAAAGGATGCTTGACTGTACCAATCTATTCAACACTGTTATTGACTGTATGATGGAAGCTGAATACTTGTGGCGGTACTGCATGACTTCTGCATAACAGATCTGGAGTATGTGGCTGACAGCTATATTTGCAAACTAATCTCATCAATACCATAAATATATTTATGGAAGAAGCAAATAATTTTGATCTCCATTTCAGTTGGAAGAAGACCAAACTGATTGAAGTGGTTGATGGACCTTTAACCTTAACCATTATAATTGATAGACAAAAAGTTGAATTGATCAACTCATTTGAGGAATTTGGATCTGTTGTCACCAAGAAGGGCAGTTTCCTTGATAACATTAAACACTGAATCAGTAAGGTTATGGGTGTTATACATGTTCTTTGGAACCCTCTATGTCATCAATGCACATATCAACTCAGGCTAAGATTGGCTAGGTAGACATTTTTTACATGAATATGTTGAAAGCATATGGTGGTTTCATCACATTGCAGATTATGATGTAGGACAGGGATCAGCAACCTTTGGCATGTGGCCCATCAGGGAAATCCGCTGGCAGACCAGGATGGTTTGTTTACCTGCAGCATCCACAGGTTCGGCTGATCACAGCTCCCACTGGCCACAGTTCACCGTTTAAGGCCAATGGGGGCTGTGGGAAGTGGCGGCCAGAACGTCCTTTGGCTCACTCCACTTCCCAGAGTTCTCATTAGCCTGGAACAGCGAACCGCAGCCAGTGGGAGCTGTGATCAGCCAAACCTGCAGACACTGCAGGTAAACAAACCGTCTCAGCCCGCCAGTGGATTTCCCTCATAGCCCATGTGCCAAAGGTTGCTGATCCCTGATGTAGGTATCGGACCAATCAGCTTCCAATGTCTTCCCAGTGACTCAATGATGGTTCACATGTCTTGGCCTGTTCTGGAGTCCACATCAGCTCCCCAGCTTTATGTGATTGATCCAACATTAGTTGGATGGAGAGACCCTTGGGGACAACCTTGCACATGTCTGGCCTGTCCTGCATCAGACTTAATATAAAACAGACTGCACCAGTGGCAGGAAACTCATCTCTCTGGAAATGGGTGATCCAAAGTGGGCAGCCTATGCTCCATGAGCAGGAGAATTAATGAAAAAAATAGGTGCAAATCTGAGTTTCTTGACTTCACTGGAAGTTTTCACATTACAGAACTCAGGCTGGGGTCTTAAATTTACAGGGAATGTAAATTTCTCTAGCAATATCACAATATCACAATATAGAAATCTTTGTCTTGTCACATTTTGCCTTTTCAAGGTTAATTATAGCTAACTTTCTAACTACACAGATAAAATAAAATTCATTGCAAGCCAGGATACACTGTTTGCATTAAAAAATACTAGATTCAGCCAATCATTTCAATAGAGTCTTATCTGTAAAACTACTAGTCAAAATGCCAGACCCCTTATTTTCCTGAAGGGGGAAAATGTCAATTAAGGAGGGATAGTCTTTGTTCAGAGCATATAAGAAAGTGCCCTTTTGTCTCATTATAAACACCACAATCAGACATAACATGGGCTACAAAAATTGCGATATGATTTTTAACAGGACAATAGTAACTGACAGCAAAAGAACATTATCATTAATTTATATTTCTTGATGGATTTAGGAATCCAGACTGGAAAGCTTTAATGTTATTTATCTTTCCTCTAAATACTCAGTTTTACAGATTGAGTATTGAGCTAATTGAACAAAATTTTGAAATAACTGTTTTGTGTTCAGCTATTGCGAGCCAATATATTTCGGCTTACTGAAACAAACAAGAATATTTAACCACGAAGCCCACAATATTTTAAAGAGATAAGGAATAGAGTGTTGTCAGGTGCTACCGGTGTGGTGCTCTGCTCTGTTCAATGTTGATATCACTCAGCTGCGTGCGTGTGTTCCCTCTGTGTGCTGTCCCAGCTCTGTGCAGATAGCTGACACAGCAGACCCGAAGAGAACTCCCAATGACCACAGAGTCTTGTAAGGTACGAAGGCACGTTGGCCAGGTTTATTGTCAAACGAAGCACAATGATAGTTCCCTGTAGATTTCTTAGTCTATTTCAGAGCATACTATGAATATGTGCCCCCTGGCAATGGACTCAGCTCAGTCAGTGGCGGGACTTTCCACTGCCCCCTTGGCTGGACAAAGACACCGCCCCACGGATGCATTCTTATACACAGGTACAAACAAGTTATACATCACTCCTGACGTATGAGGTGCAACCCCTCATCATAGCAAGGTACAACCCCTCTACATAGTAAGGTGCCACCTCTCACCTTGTACATGTTGGTTCGAACAAAACAACTCTATCCATCAATTAGCCTTTTGCCCCTATCACTGGGATGGGTTAGTCTGTTCCTTGTTATCTGTGTGGAGTGTACAAGTATGCAAATGTTCTGATATCTGGTGTCCAGTACCTTTTAGGTATGTCTTTTTCTGCAGCATCAGCCCTTTCCTTGCCAGCTCCTGTGAGCAGGTCCTGCCTCTGGCTCACAGCTTAACTTTGCTTTATGCTAGCAAAGTCTTGACCATTACTTTAGTTCAGGCCTCAGGCCTCATACCGGGCCTCTGATACCAAGGTTTATATCTTAGGGCCTCTGCTTACTACATAGAGTAGGTTGGAAAGCGAGAAATAAGTACCGGTAATTATTTCATAAACTATTTCAGCTTTTTCATGAAATTTCAAAATATCAAAGTTGTCCTATTAGCTCTAGAAAAGGAACACCTAGCAAAATGCTAACTCTTTTCAAAGAGAATGGATCAACTTTGGTGAAAATCTTTAATTAAAAAATTGTTGTGAATTTTCATACTTTCAGAATGTGATAACTAGCTCTAGTTTCAAATATTACATCTCAGAATCTTACTAGCGATTTCTGTAACTGGCTCTGGCATTCATTTTTAGGGATGCCATCACTACAGAGATATGGAGATACTAGAGGGAGTCCAGAGAAGATCAACACAAATAATTAAAGTGTTTGATTAATTAAATTAGGTCAAAGAGAACAAAAGCTAAACGGTAACTAAGGGGGAAGAGATTTTTGTCTATTAGAATGCATAGGTGACTTTCAGTGAGATAAGCACCTTTTTGCCTTTGAAAATCTCCACCATTATCCTCAAGAATGGAGAAGAATTGTTTAGGATGGCAGAAGGTGATATGGGTTACATTTATAAAAGGAACTTCCTGACACAGAAAGCTATTATATTGCTTGAGCTGTTTAAAATAAATTCAGCACAGCACTAAAAAATGTACTCGGGGAAATAATCCCACACTGTCATTATTTAATATGTGTATTATGTTGGTCCTTAGCAGTCAACTGAGAATGGAGCCCCCTTGGGCTAGAGATAGCACAAAGATAGAGTAGGAGATAGTCCCTGGGGAGTGCTCTCTAGTAGAAACTGGCTATTTAAGAGACCCACACTTTTATTATGGGACATACTTTCTGCTCAATACCCATTCCCTGCTAACTTTCAGAAGAGACAGATGAGATGAGAGCCACATTCTTAAAGTGCTGCTGCTGCTCCTACCACCTGTAGTACCTGTTAAAATCCAGAAGGAGCAAACTAAAGGGTCCACAGATGATCTGTTGATACTTGGTTAGCTCAGGTTAGTGTCTGACAAAGAGCACAGTTCTCTTCTCCTCCCTGTCACCATTTGGTTGAGGAAGGAAGGAAGGAAGGTCTGGCCAATGAGCCCCACTTGCAAGTGAGCAAAGAACAGACAGGTTAATCATGGACTACTACTCTTTGAAAGACAGCAGAAAGTGGAACAACTAGGAGAAGAAAAGAAGCTGATTAGACTGAGAAAGAAAAAGAAACAGAAAAGAGCAGAAAATACAGGAACAATTGAAGAAGGAGGAAGAGTGAGAAGAGAGATGGTGAAACATGATGATGAAGGGTGTGGAAAAGACAAGGAATATGGGGATAAAAGAGTGGATGAGGGAGAAAAACAGAATAGCATGGAAAGGAAGAGGGATACAAGGATGTTGGGGAAAGGAAAAAACAGAAAAAAAAAGTTGAACGGGAAAAAGAAGATGAACAAGGAAAGATGTTGGGGAAAGAAAGAATCAGAAAAAAAACAATGAACGGAAAAAAAAGATGAACAAGAAAAGGGGGATGGAGAAACAGCCAGGAAGGTAAACAAAATAATAAGTATAGTAAAATTAAAATTTTTAGCCTAACACAGGGATCCAGGTTCTCAGCTGGTGTTAGTGGGCTCTACTCCACTGAAGTCAGTGGAGCTATGTTGATTATCACCGTCTGAGGATCTGGCCCATTCAGTCAAAGACCAGAAAGGGAAGATATAAAAGAGCACTTCACATCAAGAAAGGGAAAGAAAAACAAAGGAAACATGGTAAATTACAGTTCATAGAATACAAAAATCTCATTGGAAAAACACATATATTGGCATTGACTTTTGAGGAGTTAGACAAGATACGAATTTGTGGCCCAGATGTTATTTTTGCGCTCACATGTTTACATCCTTTTACCGAATTGTCAATATAAAGTTACAATCTTATGTGCAACTAATAGGAAATAGTTATATACATTTAAATATTTCACTTTATCCAATAATTAAGTCTTCATCCAATGCCCTTGGTGTTTTAATGATGCAATTTAAAATGTGTAATATCAAAATTATACAAAAACAAAGACACTTGAAAACTGGATCCTGTTTAGTGTTAAACCGCCCCATTCTCAGACTCAACTCATTTTGTTTGAGCAGCATTATTGAAGCTATTTACTGCGCTGGGCAGGATAAAACATACTTGTCCTCGTGACCCCAAAAGTCACCCACAAAATAAACAGCCACAATACTTTTGACTTAGCTGATTGCCTGATCTGCTATTATGCTGCAGATGTCCTTGTGCTTTCATGTGCTTCTCTCAATACTCCCACTGTTGCCATTGCCTATATGCTGCTTAAAATGCTTCCAGCATCACTGTTGCTTGATCATGCTAAAGTGTGCATACAAGAGTGTCAGCACTGCTTGGATGCTATACATATAACAAGCCACAATCCATGTTAACTGATGCAATTTAATATATCCTCCAATAATTTGTTTTCTCTTTTGATATAATCATTATAATAAAGATAGAAAATTAAAAACATTGAAAATACAAAGCCATTCTGAATGTTATTCTCTCCCTCCCCCCCAAAAATTTTTTAACATAAATTATCTTTAAAAATTGAGACTGTCATTGTATGTGATGTGGGTATGTGACATTAGACCTAGAAATATTGTAAGATGCACACTATTTAATGTTGTGTCTCAAAATATCTAGCAGGCAATGTGCCAGATGCTTACACTCATGGTCTTTGGCATTCTTTTAAAGTACTGTGGAAACAATAACAGTCATGCTAAGAGTCTATTACACAGTCAGAAAAATCAAAAAAGGATTTTCATAGTGCCATAAAAACAGCCAGTTCACACAGTAATAAAGCCTATATGTGTGTGACAGTGTGTACCTACCCCACACCAGTCCTGAAAGGATTAACTCTGCTTTGCAAACTGAGGAAGCCACGCCCTTCCAACCCTGCTGAGCATGCTCAGCCTGGAGACAGCAAATAAAAGGTAGCAGCCCAGCTCAGTCTGAAGAGGCTGCTGATGGTGAAGGACATAGGCTTTTAAGCTCCCTGCAGGGAGTTGCTACAAACCCTGACTATGGTTCACAGACCTCCTAACTGGAGATTCCAGGCTGCTCAATGAGCCCATAGTAAGGACAGCACTGGCATGGGCCTAGCCATTTGAGAACCCCAGAGAGTTTTGATGAGGGGGAAAGGGTAAGAAGCAGCCCAGGGGACTTGAACTCTTTGCCAGTGAGTGAACCAAGGAACTGATCAGTTTGCTTTAGGAGGATCCCCAATGACTTGGTGGTGAGCACTCCCATGGTGGCCCTGGGTGGGGGTTTGGAGGAGCAGGGAGGGACTGAGTCCCCTTACCCAGGGTGCCTCAGCCCCCTCAGTGTTGCCCCACTCCCCCAATGGGCCAACTGGTTGCACAGTCCCACAGAGATGGGCTACTTCACTGACTCTGACCATTGGACAATGCTGCCCTGATAGTAAGGACCGCTTATTGACACTAGTCACTCAGAAATATTACCCTATGTTACAGTAAGGCTCATCAATGTAGGACCTGATTGGCCACAGAATCACCTTTGCCCTTCCATCTAATCCTATGTGACCTAACCCCCGGGATGGGATGTACCTACCCCACAACAATGAGATATCGATTCATTATCTCAGACATAGCAAGATCCTCAGGAAGCTGCCCACCAGAGATTCAAAGTTGAGCAAACAAGTCCATCCCCTCCCTCAAAATGTGCTGTCAAAGGTTTATGAAATGGTCCAGCCAACCCATTAGACTCAAAATAATGAGAAGTTTGGAGGGGAAGTGGAGAAAATAACCTAAGATAGATCATGTAAGACACCAGAAAATTCCTGCAGCACCAATAGCAAGGCTGGGGCTCATCAGGAGCGGTAAATTCAGAACCCCTGATTGCCAATAATTGTGCATGTCCACATAGTCCCAGTCAGTACTCCTGTGCTCCCATCATCTCTGTTTGTATTGCAAACACTGCCCCTCATGTCTCAGCTTCCTGTCCCATTGTTCTTGTGTAACACCGACAGATGCTGGTTGTTGGTGGGCAAGATTGAACTTATGACTTCTGAAGCTTAGTGCGTGAGCCTCTACTGTGTGAGCTAAAAGCCAGATGGCTGTTAGATAAGGCTGTAGAGCAGTCTCATTTTATCTCTCTTTTTAAGTGGTCTCAATGCTACTAGATGGGACAGAACACCACACCCAGAAGGTGTGTGGGTTACTCTTGCACTACTGATCAGCATAGAATCCCATGCATCTGATGAAGTGGGTTTCAGCCCATGAAAGCTTATGCCTAGATAAATTTGTTAGTCTCTAAAGTGCCACAAGTACTCCTTGTTGTTTTTATAGAATCCTATGTTTCTATTATTCTGTGGCGGAGTGTGAGAAGGGACGACAAAGATGCATGTAGAAAGAGCAATAGAAGTGTAGTGTAGAGAGAAATAAAAAGGGAAGACAGTGGAGAAAACATTCAGTAAAAGTGGAAAAGGTTTAACTGAAGGGAAGAAAGAAGACTACCTAATGAAAAAGGAATGATATGAATATAAATAATACTAAATAATGAAAATATATATATATGGGAGACTAGCATAAAAAACAGGACTAGAAAATGATACATAATGAAGGAGGAGTAGTAGTGACAGTTTCCTTGAAAGGATAATAGTGAACTACCATTATCCAACCCCCACAACAGCTGTAGAACTATTAAGCACTATAGCCACACACAGTGAGCTTCAACATTCTAGAGTTATAAAACCAGTCATTTCCAAGTTGTCACAGAAATCAGAATTATGCCACAAAATGTGCCATTTAGGTACATCCTGATGGCACCTGATGATTTTTTTCTGTCTCCTTGCCTGCTGTAACCTACCTGCATCTGCCTCTGTCTTCAGCTTTCCCTTCAAGAGACAGTTATTTGGATTAGAAAACATGTTCCCTGGTGGCTGACCATAAAAGAAGCAGAGGGAGATTTTTTTCAACCTTTTCAGTCAGCAATTTGCTCAGGTTGAATAGTGAACCCCCTTGCCCATCAGTTTTGCATGCAGTTGAACACCAGACCCATAACTGGACTTTCTCCAAATAGGTATGTGAGGCTTCTTTCACTTCAACTGAACAAGGCAGAAGGGAATTGGAGAGACAAAGTCTGAATCCTGAGTGCTGCCAGAGTGTGGGAGGAGCCAGAACTGTAGGCTGATCAGCCATGCTGCTTGGACAACTTTGTGGCTGCAACCCCGTCCTCCTTCTGGCTCACTGGAGCCAAGGAGTGGAGCCATTGAAACTTGCTGCAAACTACCACATCACTTCCTTGGAATACATGGGTGGTGGCTTTGGGCCAGGCCACCTGATTAGTATAATGGCAGTCAAGGCCTTTGGAGTTGAAGAATAGAGCATTTATTATTAACCAAAAGCTTCTTGTAAAGAGGCAGTTAAATTGGAAGCCAACACAGAAGTGGTGAAAGAAAATATAATTTTTGCCAATACAAAAAGAAAAAGAAAGAAATCATCAGAGCAGAAGAAATTGAAATCAGACACTGACATAGACTTTTCCTCAATTATTTGAGATTCAGAATCTAGGGTTTATATTACTTTCTGCTGCCCTTGTTCTCCTAAATTACTTTGTTTATTTTAAATTAAATTTCCTTTATTCTTGCTAGCTTATAAAACATGTATTTTAGAGAAGATAGCTCTACAAGGAGTAAAAGAACTCCACAAAAAGGGTACCAAACAATGTAATTTGTTATTGTTATTGCTTTTATTGCTGAATACCAAAGGAAACATCCATATGAATTATCCTTTGTTAGTGTGCAAAGTCTATCTCTGCTTAGTACTTTAGCAACAGTTACAAATGAGGTACAAGACATGTCTCAAGTGTACTGACTGCCTGACAGGAGGTGTCAACTCTTTCAATTTTTATGTATTTATTTATTTTTAAATAACGGTCATCTTTAGGAAGGATCATGCCTGCTATATTCGGTCATTGATGTGTAAATTACATCATGCATACTTTTGTCATGGGTACCCCTACAGATCTACTGCTCAGTAAATTAATTGGTGAACTTTTGTCAGACTTCCATTTAGTTTACTATATTAGTGCATATACCTTTAAAACTGACATTTTAAATACATCCATTCTCCTAGTTTGGGACTCAAAACCTAAAGTTCCTGATGAACCCAAGTCAGTATCCATCTGAGAGCATTGCTACCAAAGTAACTGACAGTGTCAAAGTGGAAGGTGCTGACTGCTGCCATGGCAACTCTGGTGGCACCAGCTGTAGGGATACCCAAGTTCCTGGTGCTAAGGAGCTCCCTGGTGCAATGGAGCCTGGCACTGGACCCATTTCCACTGCCTGAGGAAGAGAAGCATCAGGGTGTGGCACCGACAGACCCATAGGTTCAGTGGCCCAGCCAGCAAACAGAGATATAAAATACGCAGCCCTGGCAAAGTTCTGGGAGAAGTTGGGACAGAAAGACAGGGGATCTCTGCTGTTGCCTGATATGCTGCTGGGTGGAGGCTTCAGTACTGGAGTCAACGGATGCTCTAGGGCCAGAACTAGAGTCAACTATATGGGGTTTCTCACCATCCTGCAGGGTGTAGTTGACAGGATTGATTCATCCTGCACAGTAGCATTCATCCAGTGCTTCTTCTGGGGGAGGGAGATGAGTCCCGATCGTACCTGGAATGGCTTTGGTGAGATTTATATGACCTTTTATATGACCTTTTTCTTGGCGCATTCAATGGGGAATGACTCCTCTGTCTCTTTAGAGAGGCATCACCTCCAGGATGCACTCTTCGACCCAAGGGCAACCTCAAACTGACAAGGGCCTCGGTGCTGAAGCAGAAGCTGCTTCAGACAAAGATCCTTCACCACTTGAGTCTGTTTGGTGAATGGTCTGCACATAGAACACCATTCCTTGATGTGGACTTCGCCTAGACATAGCAAGCACTTTGTGTGCAGATCATTTTCAGGGAATTGCCCCTCGACATGATGGGTAATGTTTAAACCCTGATGAAGACACCTCCAGGAAAAACTTAAACCATTAACTAACATTAAGTCTAACTGACTATAGCAGGGGTATTAACTATATACAATTAGAGAACAAAGTCAGTGTGGAAATAGAGCAAAAACTGACAAGGATTTGTAGGGGATCTTAATGCATGACAGTCTGTTAGCAAAAGTCAGCCTAGCTGTAACCCTAATAACGTGAGATTTATAGAAGCGAGGATGGTGTGAGGCAAGTGGGAAAGAACTGTGTGAGAAGTTGAGACCTTGTACTGATTACGAAATATGTAGACTGCCATCTACACAGAAGTGAGAAAAATAAGATAGCAGGATGGTCTATGTATAAACAAAATGCAGCTGTTGCTTATCATTGTCTGTAACAAAAGGTATAAACGCTTGCTGTAATTGTTTACCTTTTGAGAGACCTGTCCGGGACTGGGGCGACCTGGTATCCGAGGACACTCCCTCCCTCTTTGCAATTGCTTGAGAATAAATAAAGTATTTGATTTTGCTGCACCCAAACAAAAAGTGAGAACTGAGTTTTTCTCCAACATCAGTATATAGAGGAATGTGAGGTAAAAGCAACACAAAACTCTGGCTTTAGCAATGGGTGGTAAGAAGGTAATGAGGGGGGTCTGCATGGTGGCACCTCATATAGGCAGTGGAGGTGCTATGGCCATAAGATGTGAGCACTACCCCTCTACGGATACTGCAAGACAAATTCTCTGGCTCTGGTGCAATGGGCACACACACACATAAGTGGCATACACAGCTGCATCTACTCAAAGAAGAAGAAATTGAGGTTCCAGAGTTTGCTTTTGGTCTGCATAAGAATGTAACCCTCCAAAGTGTTTCATGAAAAAAACAGAAAAAGAGAGAGACCCACCACAGATCCACGAATAGCTGAATGTTTAGGATACTTTCCTTGACTGTGAGACATCAGGTTCAAGTCCCTCCTCTGAATTTGTTTCTCTCTCTCCTTTCCTATTCCATTTTATATTAATAATTTATATATTTATTGAGCTGCTTGCTACCCACAGATGATGAGGGTTGTCAACCTGCATTTGTCTCTTTCCCCTTCTCCAGAAATTCCTTCCTGAGCCATTTAAAACTGATATGGTTCCATGACAAGTTTTGGTTTTGACAAATGGACATTTTTTAACAAAAAAATGTTCTGTTAAAAAATTCCCAACCAGCTCTAGAAGAGGGAACCAATGCAGATCAGAAGGTGTTTGACATGTGCTCATCATGAACATTTCAGCTCACAGAATCAGATTTTTAAACTGTATTTAAGTGCCTAGTGATACAGTTAGGTGCCTAGTGGAATTTTCCAAAGCACTTAGATGGGCATCTAAGTCCTATTGGAGTTAGATCCCTAGGTACTTCTGAAAGCCCCACTAAGCACTTAACTTTAGGTGCCCTAACACCTTTAAAAACCTGGCTCATAGTCCAAACCCTCCACAAGGGTATCCTAGGGCAGATCATGTTGCCGTAATCTAGCCTTGAGGTTACATAGGTGTAGTTCACTATATCAAGGCCTGATTTGGAGATTTTTATTCTTTTGTAAAATCGCAACTTCACAATAGTATGAATGGCAAATCATCTACAACAGGGATTGGCAACCTTTGGCACGTGGTCCATCAGGGAAATCCACTGGCAGGCTGGGACTGTTTGTTTACCTGCAGCATCCGCATGTTTGGCCGATCGCAGTTCCCACTGGCCACAGTTTGCTGTTCCATGCCGATAGGAGCTCTGGGAAGCAGTGGCCAGCACATCCCTCCGCCCATGCCGCTTCTCACAGCCCCCATTGGCCTGGAATGGCAAACCGCGACCAGTGGGAGCTGCGATTGGCTGAACCTGTGGACGTTGCAGGTGAACAAACCATCCCTGCCTGCCAATGGATTCCCCTGATGGGCCACGTGCCAAAGATTGTGGATCCCTGATCTACAACAACTTTATGTAATTTACTACTCTAGCATCATGCAATTTTAAAAGATTGAAAAAGCTAGCATGCTAACAATGAATTAAATTAAATCTTTACAATGAGCTACAATCTTACACTAGCTCTTACATATATTGATTACAGTCAGTCAGAAACTGGAAAAATAATTTCACAGGAAATTTTATAGATTCATAGATTCGGAAGCCAGAAAGGACGATTGTGATCATCAACTCTGACCTCCTGTAATTCTCATGGTCATTGATAAAAATAGCAAAGAATCCTGTGGCACCTTATAGACTAACAGACGTTTTGGAGCATGAGCTTTCGTGGGTGAATACCCACTTCTTCAGAACTGGTCTGAAGAAGTGGGTATTCACCCACGAAAGCTCATGCTCCAAAACGTCTGTTAGTCTATAAGGTGCCACAGGATTCTTTGCTGCTTTTACAGATCCAGACTAACACGGCTACCCCTTTGATAATTGATAAAAATGTTTACTAGCATAGGGCCACGAAACAAGCCTTGTGAGACCTCACTGGAAAAACACATGCTCAATGACAATTTTCCATTTACAATTACATTTTGAGACCTATCAATTAGTCAAGTATTTATGTATGTAATGTGTGCTATGTTACTTTTATATCATTCTAGTTTTTTAATCAAAATATCCTCTGGTACCAAACTTAAGTATATTATATCAACACTATTACATTTATCAGCCAAACTTGTAATCTTATCAAAAAAAGATATCAAATTAGTTTGACAGGATCTATTTTCTATAAACCCATGTTTATTTGCATTATTTGCAGTACCCTCTTTTAATTCTTTATTAAGTGAGTCCTGTTATCACCTGCTCCACTATCTTGCCTGGGATCAATGTTAGGCCGAGAGGCCTGTAATTTCCCAGGTCATCCCATTTATCTTTTTTTACAAATTGACAAAACTTTAGCTTTTCCACTCTTCTGGAACTTCCCCAGTGCTTCAAGACTTATTGAAAATCAATATTAATGGTCAAGTGAGCTTCTCAGCCAGCTCTTTTAAAACTCTTGGATGCAAGTTTTCTGGACCTGAAATGTCTGACTTTAATAGCTGCTATTTTACATCCTTGAGAGATACTAGTGGAATGGAAAGATTGTTATCACCATATGAAAAGACTGTTTTTCCCCATATCCAGAACAGAAATATGTATTGAACGCTTTTGCCTTTTCTGCATTATTATTGTTAATTCTACCATTTCCATTCCATTCTAGTGATGAAATAATACCTTTGTCGGGATTCTTTTTGTTACTAATATATTTAAAAACACCTTCTTATTGTCCTTATCTCTGCTGGCCATAGATTTCTCCCTGTGATTAGGGACAACTTTCTGTAATTTTCTATAATTCCTAACTTCTGATTTATAGTATATTAATTACTATAAACTTCCCTTTTCTTCCATTTGTTTTATCTATGTAACTTTATTTTTCATAGCTTCCTTCACTTCCCCTATAAACCAGCTTGTTTTTTTCAACCAATACAGCCTTCTTCCTCGTTTGCAGATTTTTGGACTTCTAGTAAGACATTCTTAAATGATTCCATATTATCATTCACATTTTCTGATTAAATTCTTCCTCTCAGATGATTTGGCTCATACATGTTTTCAGCTTTGTGAAACTGGTCCTATTAGTGCACCGACTATATATATACATATATTACCATCTGGACTTTATTCTGCTTTTACATGATAAATGTGATCTAGCCATGATCACTTGTATCTAAGCTACTATGAATTATTAGTTCTGAGATCAGTTCCTCTTTATATTTTATATATAAAATAAAAAAGAAATTGTTTTGCAGCATTCATAGTGAACCTATATATTGTTTTTCAAAACAATTCCGTGATATTTGAACTGATTTTGTTTTGAATAGACATTTTTATTGTCATTTTATTTATATGTCTATTTATTCTAAGCTGCATTGTTGGTAGATGAATGTGTTCAGTACTAATTTCTAACCCAATTTTTATAAAAAAAAATTCGATTAGAAATAAAACCAAAAAAGCATCATTGAAATTTTAACAAGAAATGAAAAATGTCAAAGATGGAATATTTTGAGAAAAATTTACATACAAAAATAGTCACTGCTCATCAGGAAATATTTTTTGTGGGGAAAAAAGTGACACCAGCACTAAAGGTGAGACTTTAGGTTTACCAAAGGGGGTTTAGCTGTTGCATGTTCACTCAAAGTGTACTATACATTACATTGGAATCCAGTGATTAGAACTACATCAGAGTAATATTATTGTTTTAGCTTCCTCACTAAAGAAAAGATATTCAGGCATAAGGCCACACATTTTAGCTGATAGTCTAGCCATAATTTATACAAAAATGAAAGAGAAAGAAACTTTGCCAAAATGAACACTAAAACCTTTATGATAAATTATAACCCAGAACAAATTTTGTACTGCTGAGCTAAAAAACAGTAAAAATGGAGAGGGATAGTATTCAGAATTCAGAGATTCTTAATTTGAGCACCATGCCCAGTGCCTCTGTAATATTGTTTTTGTTTACAGTTAATAAGATACACTGAAACCTTCCTTCGTTACAGCAGAAAGTGCAATGACAGATATTATCGATTTACACTTGTACGCTCTAGCACACCCTGATTTGTAGGCAATTGGATGCATGTATAGATGTCATGATTTTCATATTCCTCACCCTGATGGCAAAACAGAGTTAGAATGTCACTTTACCATATGCCTTGTTCTGCTCCTGCTATTAGGGATTTCATTAACTTTTCAAGTAACCTAAATAAGCAGACAAAGAAGGCAGCTGAACTGAAAAAATGTTATCCCATAGTTCAGTGTTTTAATTAAAACTAGGAAAAAAGCAAGCGCCTAGTTTAATTCCAGAGGAGTCCACAGAGAATGCAGAGAAGCAGAAGCAATTTCAAGAGAGCCAGAGCATTATTTACCAGGCAGGCAATAGAGTCAGAACAGACAGAAACAGCTTCCAAATGTGACCAGTGAGGCAAGTTAGATCTTAAACAACAATTGTGTCTTGCTGTAGGAAGAGCTTCCAAATGTGACCAGTGAGGCAAGTTAGATCTTAAATAACAACCATGCCTCTGTGCTTGGATACTAAATCAGTATTTTAAGGAAACTTGTTCATGAAGCACAGTATGATATAATTAACTGTAGTAACATTAGCTATAATTGCAGTGGTAATTCTCAGGGAAATACTGTAACTAGCACAACATGGTACAACTAGATCTGGGTTCCACGGAACACAGTTTTCATACCACAGACAATTTCAGGAGACTTGGACTACAGCACTAATTACATAGGCAAACTATTCATGGGGTAACAGTAACTTCATTTGTAAAATTATGCTTTTGATTTTCTTTTATTTCAAAATGTGAAAACCCAGTATAAAACATCCTATGGTGAATGTCTAAATCTATGCCATTGCAGATTATGCAAATTATAATGCAGAGTTTATTCCTAGTTACACTGTAACAACATGTGGTACACCTGATTTCCCCCCTCACATCCCCAGTAACTTCCCTGGTAATACTATTAAAATGAAGAAGGTAGGCTGGAGGCGTGAGCCAATAACACAGATGCTTCCCATTCCCAATAGAAGTTTACTTAGTGGGGGATGCGCTAAATTAGTGGAAGTAGCCATGTTTTTATTATATTACCAACTTCTGGAAAGTGGCACTTCCAGAAATTATTGTGATGTTGCACACCATAATGCTTTATAGAAATATGCTTATGAATGTCAATATGACATAACTGGAATATGTTTTATGCTTCATATGCCATGTAACATATCTCTGCAGAGGTTATAATCTACTGAATATATTCATCTTATTTGTATGCATGTATCATTTTTGTATTCGAAGTTATGAATATTGGCTGTGTACTTGTTTGATCTTAAATAGCCTCAGTGAAGCATTTGGTCAGCTTCTTGAGAAAAGTTTATTCTCAGTAAATGCCCATTCTAGAAACACTTAAGCTGACAATAGACTTTGATAGACGCCAGTCCACATCCTGGGAATGTGGCATGTAAGGGACTGAGTCACGCATGGACATGTGACGTGCCCACGTGATTCCAAGACTCCATCCTGTAGCTGGGATTCTACATGAAGGGGAGCGGTGTCCACTCACAGAGATAAACTATATAAAGCCCTGGGAGACCCCTCCATTTTGTATTCAGATGGCTCAAGAGGTAGCCTCTCCACCCCCAAAAGATACCTGAAAGAAACTGGAGCAAAGGACAGTAACCACAGGGGTGTAACTGATTGCTGGACCCAGACTAGAAGGAGGCTAGTCTGTAAAAGAAGCTTATTGGAACATCCCTGAGTGTGAGATTTCATCGGTAATCACTTTCTTACTGTATTAGGTGTACACTTGCATGTTTTATTCTATTTTACTTGGTAATTCACTTTGTTCTCTCTGTTATTACTTGGGAACCACTTAAATCCTACTTTTTGTATTTAATAAAATCACTTTTTACTTATTAATTAACCCAGAATAAGTATTAATACCTGGGGGAGCAAACAGCTGTGCATATCTCTCTATCAGTGTTATAGAGGGCAAACAATTTATGAACTTATCCTGTATAAGTTTTATACAGGGTAAAATGGATTTATTTGGGGGTTGGATCCCATTGGGAGTTGGGTACCTGAGTATTGGAGACAGGGACACTTTGAAAGCTGTTTTCAGTTAAGCCTGCAGCTTTAGGGGGACATGGTTCAAACCTGGGTCTGGCACAACCAGGCAAGGCATTGAAGTCCCAAACTGCCAGGGAAAGCGGGCTCGGACATAGTCTGAGCACATCAGATGGCAGTTCCCAAGGGGGTTTCTGTGATCCAAGCCATCACACTTATGTCACATATTGGTAATAAATAGTGGGATATGTGGAATTTCAATGTAGGATAATATAATGCAAGAAAGACAATAGCGAATATGTCACCTCAGGGGCCTGAATTTTGGGAATGTAGACTTGCAACAGACATTCTGATAAAGCTTCAGCTTTACTGTTTATACTGTAGAAATGCAGTCTGAATATCATCTTTTCAGTCCACCTCCATTGAGCAATGCAACATATTTCATTTTGGAAAATTGGATTTCATTCTTTACCGTAGGGCTCTCAACTGCTAAACTAATTTCACAGGTGAAGATATAATCCTTGCTAAGCATCATAAACCCGCTACATAATTTTGGGTGCATGCCAATGTTTTCTTAGAGGCGTAAAAGTTAGATAAATAAATAAATAAACCTAGAATTTTCCAGATTGTAAATGAAGTGCAATTAAGGAGTTCTAGCTGACTGGTCTTTCAGTTACATGAACACTGAGAGGAGTGGGAAAATGAAGAGAAGGGAAGACATCTCCACATTTTCTCTAAACATCAAAAGAAAAATGTTGCAAATTACATTTTGATGAAATGCCTAATGGAAGATCCAATTTTCAGAAGAATCCTCCTAATGATGCCATTTCTTAATATGTGGCAGATTCAAAAAAATCTTAGCGAATGGTGAAGGGACTCCAAACAGATTTTTTTTTAAAGCTTTCAGAACTCTGGTCACAAGAACCCTAAAAGACTTTATAGAACTTTCACATCTTCCTGAGTTACTGAAAGTGGAATTTGTAAAGACTTAGGAGTTAAATAGACCTCTTTTCTATGTGCCAATGTGCAAGTGAGGTGAGGCATGAAACCTTTTTTCCTATGAACACAAACAAGCGAGATACCGAACAAACAGAGAGCTTTGATGGTTAATGGAATGACTCACCTACCTACATAGGTCCTGATACAGTAAACACTAACACATGAGTATCTTTATATGGATGGGTAGACCCACTTAGTTTAATTGGACTATGCACATGCATGTAGGTGAGCCATTATATTATATAAATGACCATTCTGCAGTTTGTTGAGCTATTTCTGCATATTCCCTGAAACAAGAATAGGATTATTTTTTTAAAAGTCAAAAGAAATACAATCTATGGTTCATAAACATATACATTGATATGTATAATAATAAAGCAAGTTTTGACATTTTACATATATGTAACTCTTATATTTGCACACATGATTCCTGAAGGAACATTGCATCAACATTCACACACATGTTGGCAGATACAGCATGCCAATAAAAATGTGAGAAAAAAGTTTGTGCTCTAATGCTCATTTCAGTTGCAGCTATGTGTTCATTTTGGATGCTGATGTATGAGTAGAAAAATTTAATATCTACTAAAGTTTTGTATGTTTCCATTTTGTTTACATTTCAATAACATACTTGAATGCACTGCTTTAAATTACAGCAAATACAAAGTGTGTGTGGGTGTGAGTGTGTGATACATTTTAGTTATACTAATTATAAGTGATTATTTGGATAAGTGATTATTTGCGGATGGAGATTGTTCTTCTTTAGCTGTATTTCTTGCTTATTGCCAATGATGTTGTTATACCTTTTCTTGTGTGAACTGTTTCTTTTCCATAACATGTTCTCCAAACCCTATGTTACAGGATGGTTCTTCTACATTAGAGTTTTTGTTGTCTTCTTCCTTTTTTGTTTATTCAAGGAAAGAGCTTTGAGGGTAAAACAAAACATTGAAGGGATTGCTTGCCATTTTCTCTTTTTATGCTTAAGTAGCTATGACAGCAGATTTTTCTAAAGAGACAAGGATAGGCCTTGCATTCCTTTTTCTTTACTACACAATGGATAGGTTTTTTTATCTATCAGGTTTTTATAAGGTCCCTCCTCACTACAATATCCAAACTATATTTTAACTGTATTATTTTCTGCTCAGGGATTTTTTCCTAGTGTGAATGCACTCAGTAGGATTATGATATGGACAAAGTGTGAATGAGGCTTACCTGTTGTTTCTTTTCTCTTACTTTCACATCACTGTAACAGTTTGTAGACTTTGCCCCAGAGCAAAAGGAATGTTGTTGATTTTTTTTTTCATATTTCAGTGATTTATTTTTATTTGGACCCAGTGCTAGTCTCAAAATATCTGATTGATCTGAGACCCATCAGAATGTGTCTCCCCTTCTGAAATAACTTAGAAGTGGTTTACGTTCACAGATAACCGCCATCTGTAACTAAGTGCCATTGGCACAGACAGTTCCAGCAAGAATTAAATAAGAGGGGTCCAGATGGACTATTAGCAGCTAGCAGAGAAGAAGGTGCCTCTAAGAATGACTGAGCAATAGACAAGCTAGTTATTTCTGTGGGAACCCTGAGGAGACAGGTAAGGACAGGCAACTGTTTTGAGGTAGTCTGGCAACTAGAAGTGTTCTCTGGATTTTTAGGGGAACATGAACACTTTTTTGAGAGAACATAATATTATTTATGTTTTTCACTTTTAATTAATGTCTTCTCCCTATGCATCTCATGGCCAATTTGTATGAATCCAGGTTTAATCAGCTGGCTGTAACTGCTTTGCCTGTGGGTATCAGGCAAGGAGAATAAAGTCATATAATGACTGTTAGTGTATAGGCTTGTTTGTCAACCCGAGATAGAATTCTGGGTTTGACTTTTTGATATTTTTGTATCTTATACTAATATGTATGAAGAACTGTAGCGAGGCGGTGGGATACCCCACAGCCCCGCTGAGGGACAAACCTCCCCCAACCTCCTGTGGGCGGAGCCTCCGGGTCCTGCGCCCGCCCCTCCGAGGTCACAGCGCAGACCCAGAAGTATAAAAGCGGACCTGCAGAGCTCAGTAGGAGCCCAGCCACCGCCGGGACCAGACGTCTGCAGCTGCTGCCAGCTGGAGCTCACACCTAGCCAGCCGAGCCTGCCCCACGCTCGCTACCCCAAGGAGGACTGGCTGAGCCTGCCTTGCTCCCGCTACTGCGAGGATGACTGGCTAATCCTGCCTCGTGCCCGCTACCCTGAGGAGGACTGGCCGAGACTGGCCCGCACCAGCTACCCTGAGGGAGGGCCAAGCCTGCCTTGCGCCCGCTACCCTGAGGACGACTGGCCAAGCCTGTTTCGCGCCCGCTACCCTAAGGAAGACTGGCCGAGCCTGCCTCTTGCCCGCTACCCCGAGGAAGGGCCGAACCTGCCTCTTGCCCGCTACCCCGAGAAGCCGCTGAGCCCACCTTTGCACACTTACACAGAGGAGCCAATGGTGTTTGAGACCGCTGGTGACGCTATGCCGACTCAGGTACCTGACGAGGGGGAGAGTGGTAGTAGCCCGGGGGCAGCCAACCCCAGTCTGGCTGCAGCACCGCCAGAACCAATGTCAGTGTGTTGCGGCCAGGATCCCCACTGACAGGAGCGAGTCTCTGCCGCTGCTAGGGCCCCGGGCCGGAACGCAGTGGAGTGGGAGGGCCTGTGTCACCCCTGCCACTCCTCCAGGGGTGGCAGACTCCCCCTTTTCCCGGCCTGAGGAGGCTGAAACCTACTATTGCTGTTGAGCCCTGCCTGAAGGCTGAGCATACTGATCCAGTGTTTGCTGCCCCACCCTGACCTACGGCTGGGCTTAAGACTATTGCTGCTCAGCCCTGCTTGAGGGCCTGAGCCCACTGACTCAGCGTTTGTTGCCCCGCCCTGACCTAGGGCCGGGCTTGAGACTATTGCTGCTCAGTCCTGCCTGAGGGCCTGAGCATACTGACTCAGCATTTTTTGCCCCGCCTCGACCTAGGGCCGGGCTTAAGGCTATTGGTAGCGAGGCGGTAGGATACCCCACAGCCCTGCTGAGGGACAAACCACGGCCGAGCCGCACTACATGAACAATGAACAAAGACACTGTGTGTTGCATTTCCCACAAGCAGATGGGTCTTTTAGTACAATGGGAGGAGATAAGGGATAGAACAATTAATGTGTTACTGGGCATGGAGGAAATGTAATATATGCACACACACCTAAAGGATGCCTCAGCTCCTTATTTCAAGGCAAGGTCAAGCAATCAGTTAGGTGGGGGGGTTGCAGGAGAGTGGAGGAGGCATGAGAAACACTAAAAGCTGAAGAAAGGCCTGGTCTTGGCCAGAGCACAACCTCACTCCTTACCCCTCCCATGGGGTACAAAAGCGGTGGGATGAAGACCCCAACTCACAAACCTCCCAAACGGAACATGACTATAAGTTGTAAGGGGTGTGACTAGGGGCATGCATTTAAAATCCAGTATTTTACTTCAGACAGAATTGACCAATAAGAAGGCCTGAGACTCTGTTAACTGCTAGTTTATGAGTATCCTGGGGAACATACCATCCTATGAGAATTGCTGGGAAATTGACCATGCCATAGATTTAGAAGACACTATTATGGACCTGAAAGATCAGTTGGCAGAAAAAATATGACAGTTATTGTAATAGAGATGGTGCATCAAGAGATGAATGGTTGTCTTTTAAGCTAAGTAAATTCATTTTGATTAGACACAGTCCCTGGAATCACCTTTTTATTTTTAGGGATATAAGAGAACTTATATTTCTCTTAAATAAATACTTTTTACCAGGATAAATACATATAACTGACCACTTTTCAAAACAAACATCTTATGCAAAGTGTTCTTGAAGAAAGTAATAAAATGATAGCTATAATGACAATTTGCCTTGCGTGTTAAAATGTGTCTTTAATTGGTAGTTTAGTGCAGATGGCTTGTCATGTATTTACATCATCATTCTGAATTGGCATATGGTGCATAAGTTCTAACTGGTATATGCCCAAGGAACATGCCACAGTTGTTACAAGGATTTTCAACTATACCAAAGGCACACAGAAATGTGGGTCCAGTAAATAATAAACACCCAAGCAGATTTTAAGAGAGTAATACTAAGTATTGTGTGCTCTGATATACACTGCACACTGTAATAGAGAAAAGCTTCTAGAAAACTCGGAAGTATCTATACCTATTTCATGTAGATGATAAGAGGACTTGTCCTATTGTAATATAAAATATACTGATTTATATATAACTATAATTCTTAAGGGTCTGGAGGGCTTTACAGATTTATTGATAGCGAAAACACAATTTATTTAATAGAACTAGTAGAGTGGTTTTTTTAAATACAACTTTATTAATTATTAGCGTCAATTCAAGGGTAGCAAAACTCACTCACTGAATTTAATTGGATATGGAATTTTAGCTACTATCCTGGAAGGCAGCAATCACTTTGAGACCACATAATAAAGATGAGCCTTGAATAGTATATATTATTGACAGGATCCCCAGGGCACAACCTGGAACTGTCGGACCACTGTGCCTCCTTAACTTTTCAGCCTGAACTGTCTCCCACAATGCTTTGCCAGTGACAGGCAGCAAAACCCTTCAGGCACTGTTATCACTCAGCCACCAGCATGCAGGGGTACACCCAGCTAAAGTGCATGAATATTCTCTAAGGCACTCATGAACTATACTCTGGGAAGCACTAGCAAATCTCCCAGAAACCCAGCCTTGCACCTCAGAAATATATCATCTTACTCTGCTCAAGACCTTCTCTTGAACTGTGAAAACTTATTAACTAGTCCACCACTTCATCAAAGAAAGTGGACATGCATCAGCCTGTATAACATGAGCAGATTTTACAAGCACTTTAGACAAACTCACTGTAAGGATAAAATATTAAAATAAGTTTATTAGCTGCAGAAAGATAGATTTGAAGTATAAATGGAAGGCATAAAGGTCAGAGATAATTATAAAAAGTAAGCAGTATTTTGGATCAAGGAGTTTTTCTCAGGCCACTGGATGTTGCAGGTAGGTTACAGTTCTTAATACACAGGCTGACTTTTCATCTCAGCCTGGGACCAGTCTCCTTAGTTCAAAGTCCTTGTCTTCCCAGCATTCTTGTTGCCTTCAGCATAGGTGAGGGAGGAGAGAGGTGATTGCATGATGCCACTGTCCTTTATTTTATACCCTCAGTCCATGTGCCTGGAAAATAGTAGCCCAGACATGTCCTGGTGGGCCTTGTTGAGAGTTGAGCAATCCCCCTTGCTTGCACAATTCTCTTATAGAATTGTAAATACCTTGTTTACAGTTCTCCTGCTGATTAATGGTTGTTTAATACCAGCCTGGGTGTGGGTCTCCTCCTTTGTTATCATTGGAGAACTAGCAGTGGGCGATTCCCACATTCACAATATATTTCAATAGCAATCAGACGGCAAAATCTCATAACTTCATATACACTAAGGATATACATTTTTTGAAAAAACAATAGGTTTTGACAGATCATGACATAAGAAGAACATTAGAACGGCCGTATCGGGTCAGACCAAAGGTCCATCTAGCCCAGTAATCAATGCCAGGTGCCCCAGAGGGAGTGAACCTAACAGGCAATGATCAAGTGATCTTTCTTCTGCCATCCATCTCCATCCTTTGACGAACAGAGGCTAGGGACAACATTCTTTACCCATCCTGGCTAATAGCCATTTATGGACTTAACCACCATAAATTTATCCAGCTCTCTTTTAAACACTGTTATAGTCCTAGCCTTCACAACCTCCTCAGGTAAGGAGTTCCACAAGTTCACTGTGCGCTGCGTGAAGAAGAACTTCCTTTTATTTGTTTTAAACCTACTGCTTATTAATTTCATTTGGTGACCCCTAGTTCTTGTATTATGGGAATAAGTAAATAACTTTTCCTTATCCACTTTCTCCACATCACTCATGATTTTATATACCTCTGTCATATCCCCCATTAGTCTCCTCTTTTACAAGCTGAAGAGTCCTAGCCTCTTTAATCTTTCCTCATATGAGACCCTCTCCAAACCCGTAATCATTTTAGTTGCCCTTTTCTGAACCTTTTCTAGTGCCACTATATCTTTTTTGAGGTGAGGAGACCACATCTGTACACAGTATTCGAGATGTGGGCATATCATGGATTTATATAAGGCAATAATATATTCTCAGTCTTATTCTCTATCCCCTTTTTAATGATTCCTAACATCCTGTTCGCTTTTTTGACAGCCTCTGCCCACTGCGTGGACATCTTCAGAGAACTATACACGATGACGCCAAGATCTTATCCCTGACTTGTTGCAGCTAAATTAGCCCCTATCATATTGTATGTATAGTTGGGGTTATTTTTTCAAATGTGCATTACTTTACATTTATCCACATTCAATTTCATTTGCCATTTTGTTGCCCAATCACTTAGTTTTGTGAGATCTTTTTGAAGTTCTTCACAATCAGCTTTGGTCTTAACTATCTTGAGTAGTTTAGTATCATCTGCAAATTTTGCCATCTCACTATTTATCCCTTTCTCCAGATCATTTATGAATAAATTGAATAGGATTGGTCCTAGGACTGACCCTTGGGGAACACCTCTAGTTACCCCTCTCCATTCTGAGAATTTACCATTAATTCCTACTCTTTGTTCCCTGTCGTTTAACCAGTTCTCAATCCATGAAAGGACCTTCCCTTTTATCCCATGACAGCTTAATTTACGTAAGAGCCTTTGGTGAGGGACCTTGTCAAAGGCTTTCTGGAAATCTAAGTACACTATGTCCACTGGATCCCCTTTGTCCACGTTTGTTACCCCTTCAGAGAACTCTAATAGATTAGTATGACATGATTTCCCTTTACAGAAACCATGTTGACTATTGCTCAACAGTTTATGTTTTTCTCTGTGTCTGACAATTTTATTCTTAACTATTGTTTCGACTAATTTGCCCAGTACCGACATTAGACTTACTGGTCTGTAATTGCCGGGATCACCTCTAGAGCCCTTATTAAATATTGGCGTTACATTAGCTAACTTCCAGTCATTGAGTACCAAAGCTGATTTAAAGGACAGGTTACAAACCTTAGTTAATAGTTCCGCAACTTCACATTTGAGTTCTTCCAGAACTCTTGGGTGAATGCCATCTGGTCCTGGTGACTTGTTAAGGTTGAGTTTATCAATTAATTCCAAAACCTCCTCTAGTGACACTTAAATCTGTGACAGTTCCTCAGATTTGTCACCTACAAAAGCCAGCTCAGGTTTGGGAATCTCCCTAACTTCCTCAGCCGTGAAGACTGAAGCAAAGGATCCATTTAGTTTCTCTGCAATGACTTTATCATCTTTAAGTGCTCCTTTTGTATTTCGATCATCAAGGTGCCCCACTGGTTGTTTAGCAGGCTTCCTGCTTCTGATGTACTTAAAAAACATTTTATTACCTTTGGAGTTTTTGGCTAGCTGTTCTTCAAACTCCTCTTTGGCTTTTCTTATTACACTCTTGCACTTAACTTGGCAGTGTTTATGCTCCTTTCTATTTGCCTCATTAGGATTTGACTTCCACTTTTTAAAGGAAGTCTTTTTATCTATCACTGCTTCTTTTACATGCTTGTTAAGCCACAGTGGCTCTTTTCTAGTTCTTTTACTGTGTTTCTTAATTTGAGGTATACATTGAAGTTGGGCTTCTTTTATGGTGTTTTTAAAAAGCATCCGTGCAGCTTGCAGGGATTTCACTGTAGTCACTGTACCTTTTAACTTTTGTTTAATTAACCCTCTCATTCTTTTATAGTTCCCCCTTCTGAAATTAAATGCCACAATGTTGGGCTGTTGCGATGTTCTTCCCACCACAGGGATGTTAAATGTTATTAAGTTATGGTCACTATTTGCAAGCAGTCCTGCTATAGTTACCTCTTGGACCAGCTCCTACACGCCACTCAGGATGAAATCTAGAGTTGCCTCTCCCCTTCTGGGTTCCCGTACCAGCTGCTCCATGAAGCAGTCATTTAAAGTATTGAGACATTGCATATGATATCTTTCATCGCATGCTTTGTATGAAATATCACAAACATATATGAATGATGAATATGGAAATAACAGGGGGCTCCTTTGAGGTAGAGTGTGTCACAATAGTCCATTCAAAATCTTTGAGATTAGCAAGCAACTGCTTGGCTAGCTAGAACATAACATGATATAATTTCAAACTGCTAACTTGAATTCTTTCATGTCAATTTCTCGAATTTTCTATTCCACAATGAAGCCAGTTAGATATTGGCTCAAAAGACAACTAGAATACAGTAAAGAACAGTTAATTTCATGGAGATTGCTTTTATATGGTCATCATGGGGGTTCTGATAAGAGACCATGTAATTCAGCACACCGTGATATTGTGTTATAACTCCATTTTCTATTCAAGTGAATAAGAGGATTTTTACAGATAGCACATATTCTTGCAGTAAATCTTAAACGAATGAGAATGGTAAATATGAGATTCCCAAATGTTAGTACTTTGCCTTTGTATATGATTTTAGTAAGACAATAGGCTTTGGACAGCAGCCTGTCACCAAGCAGGCTGAGTGGAGACCTAAATCTTCCAGTTTTTCCCTTCTCAATTCTTATTCAGGCAAATTCCTATGGAGATCTGAGGAATTTTTTTAACAGGAGTGTATAACGGCTGAGTTAAGGACATTGGATGGGATCCATGAAGGGACTTATGCATTGCAACACTTAGCATCACAGCACCTAACTGTTAAGCACTTGGAAAAATCACATAAACAACACTGTGATCCACAAAGCTGAGTTAAGTGCCTAGGTTTCCTATGCAATGAATGGGTCTCCAGGGGACTGCTCTAACCACTAGCTAAAAGTTATAGAATGGGCACCACCTCCTCCTCTTCTGGCCAGTTTTAAATGGGTGGCTCCAAGGCCACCTATCAGATTGTATGCAACGTTAGCAGCCAAATGCCTTTCTTTCCTTGGCTCATGAGTTGCTCTGGGGCTTACATGGGAGACACATGTCTGGATGCCTAGAGAGAGGCAGCAGTATGCATCCCCGAAAGCAGAAACATAAGTGACTAGGGCGTTTTTACCTTGAAAAATTTAGGTGCCAAATGAATTTAGGAACACACAGCATTTGGCAGGAGTATTATGGATTTCAATGGAACCAAAACAGGGAGCTAGATACCAAAATCAGAGACTGAGGCACCTAAAGCTGGGGTTTAATCATCTAAGTACCTTCATGGATCCCATGCCTTGGGATTTAGTCGAAGGGCTTGTCTACATGGGGACTTTCAGGAAAATTCATCCAAATTAGCTAAAGGTCTGTATTTGAAGTGAATAGTAAAACTGCATTAAACCTGTGATGTTGCACTCCATATGTTTTATGGAAAAATGCTAATGAGTGTGAATATAATGTAACTGGGATATGCTCTAGGCAAAAGGTCTCTTGTAAGGTATCATTACAAATCTTATAATCTACTGAGGGTGTTCATAAATAATAATATATACAATAAATAATGGAGATATACCTATCTCCTAGAACTGGAAGAGACCCTGAAGGGTCATTGAGTCCAGCCCCCTGCTTTCACAAGCAGGACCAAGTACTGATTTTGCCCCAGATCCCTAAGTGGCCCCCTCAAGGATTGAACTCACAACCCTGGGTTTAGCAGGCCAATGCTCCAGACACTGAGGAGGTTTCTAGTCCTATACAATCTTTAATAGCTATTGGATATTTTTCCTACTCCCTGCTGCCTCCTTGGTCCCCCACAAAACACTGCTTATGAGTTTAATATAGTTGCATTTCACATATTGCTTTAAAATAAAAATTGGCCCAAATACAGCTCCCAGTTCTACTCGTAAAGGACCTCCCCCGTAAATTTAATGGGTTCACAATAAAATACTCACTGGTGCTCACTCTGCTCTTGGTCTTCTCTCATTCTGTCTGAACCCAACAAATACCACCCACCAAGGTAAGCACTACCACACATGGGTGTGGCAGGGCTGCAGGAGGAAACACAAGTGTTTATTTTTGTTTGTGCTTTTAAGTTTATTTTAATTGTTGTGGATGTATTTTGTTCTGTTTACCTCACATCTGGCAGTGATTTCCAAAGGAACCCTCTTTCCTAATGGCTGAGAAAGAAAACTGATCCTTGTTCAGGCTCAATATGGCCAGGAGCTGATTAGGCACAAAACAGCTGGAGAGCCTCCCTAGTCCTGATCCTGTTACTCTATTAAAAACCCTGATTCCATTTGCATCATGCTGATGCCTGGGATTTCTGGAAATGCTATTGCCTCTGTCAGCTGCCCAGGTACAATCAGTTACCTAGTCCCACACTTGCCCATTTGCCTGTGCCTGTAGTGTTTGGCAGCTGCACTTTCTTATTTTAAAAGCTATTTTATCCCATTTTTATTTTGATAATTTATGGGCACACTGTGCACCAGCATTCTGGCCTTTGCACATGTGAGGTGTGATGCACTTTGTAAAACATTCTGGAATTCTGAAATTTCAGTGACTCTGCCACTATGTCACTTATTTCCAAAGGAAAAAAACAAGAAATAATTTTGAGGGAACTGATTCTGGAAGTGATGTCACAACATATTACCAACAGTATGTGAAGGGAATGAAGGTTTCATTTCTATTTACAGACCTATCTCTGAGTATATTTAGTCACAATAAACCTTTTGTCTGACTTCCTTTCCATTTCTCTCCCTTTCTGACTCTCAAACCCCATACTTTGGCTGTCAGAAAAAGTGAAAGGATTGAAGAGGTCAGAAAAAAACTATTGTCAGCTGTGTACCAGATCAACATGGACTTCTGCAGAAACAAAAACTCTGTAGAGCTAGCATGAAATACTCCAGGAAGAGATCAAGGTTCAAACCCTCCATGGGCTAAAGCCTTTAAAAGTAAAGATTTAACGCTTGAGAAAAGTCGTCTTTCAAATGCCAAGGATTTTGCAAACAGTTTAGAGAAATAGATGATAAAATAAGAAAGCAGTCCAGGATTTTTTTCTTAAGCATGAAGGACATAATGACAGTGATCCCCCCGCCCCCAAAAAAGTGTCATTAGGAATTTAAAAAATTTATAGAGGGGGAAAAGGAATGACCTCTTTATTCACACTACATCATAGATACTAAGGGTCATATATTGACCTCGATCTGAGCATATCATTACTAAATATACCACGTCACATATGCCTTAGCACAGTACTTAAAGTACTAATGACAGAAGTTCTTTACTTATCAGGTAGTTTGAGCAGTTCATCGTTACAGGTTTAGCAAGGGTATCTTAGTCAATATATACACTAGTACCGAGAGTCATTGCTGCTATGGAAAACTGAAATGAATTTCTTCCTAACTTATGGATCACCAATAGAATGATTAGTTGAAAGTGAGCTGGCTGAAATTAACCAGAAATAAAGTTAACTAACTAGAGCAGGATGAAATGTTTCAGCTCTCAAAATTTTGATGCAATTTCTAATTTTGATTTTTTGCAAAATGGGAGAATTACCAAAGACTTTTTTTCAAAATCCCCCCACTTCCGTTTTGTTTTATCCAGCTCTAGTTATAATAACTAGAGTAGGCTCAAATTCGGTGCTCATTTATACTATGCCACTTCACTGCCATTAATGAGACTGCACAAGTGTAAAAGGTGACAGAAACTGAATTCAAACTTTCATACCAGTGATGTGGGAAAAAAAGAAACCTGAATGTTCAGATCCTAGGTTGAGCTTTGTCATGGTGTGAACAAATAAAAATAAACCAACTTGTGAAGTGAAGAAATTTGATATGGAAGTTGTTGAGAAGATCCTCCTCCAGTGATATTTTTACAGTCAGTTTTCTGATGGCAAGATAACTACACTGTAAAGGAAATCTCACACAACTTGAAAAAATGTTAGTGGGTCTGACTGGAAGTAAGGAAGTCAGGATTGACATCCAGTCGCTCTCTTGTTCACAGTGACAGCTCTGCTGCCCGGTGTTGTATAATGCAATATCTGCCAATGTAAAGGATTTGGTAAAATAGTGAAGCTGAAGCTGATGGATGATCCTATTCCTATGTTCAGCTGAATGCATTCTTCTACTAATAGTTAAAGGTAGAAACTGTGGCTCAGTTTGGCATCTTTTGCTAAATAATTAAATCAAACTGCTAGGTAACAAGCAATGATGTTTAGAGTCCTGTGCAAAGTCTGTCTATGTGTCTATTGACTTTCAATGTTATGTTCCCCTGAAAAGTTAAACTATAAACCCAGAGCACCCACACAGCTGGAGTTATGGGAGACGGTATATTTAATATACAGTGTAGTCTGAGGGATCAGCACAGCTCCTAGGTGTTAGGCAGGTGGAATGTGGGGTTCCAGGTCTCCAAAGAGAGTGTTAGACAGAGGATCTGCACCCCAAGAGTGTGCTCAGGAATCCTGGTCAGTGCCTGGGCTATTTTCAGACTCAAGGGGCTTAAAGACCACATAGAGTCCAGTTAGGTAGGCCCTAAGCAATCTGAGGAGTGTCCCGCCAGAGATGGAGCTGTACTAGTTTTGTGTGTGTGTGTGTGTGTGTGTGTGTATGTGTGTGTGTGTGTGAGAGAGAGAGAGAGAGAGAGAGAGAAACACACACATGAACACACACAAGCAGAGAAATCTCATACCTGGGGATCTATTGAACTAGTTCCATCCTCTTATCATGGACCAAGATGTAGACAGATACTAAGACATAGGATCAGCACCTGATGACAACAGTCTCAGTGATTCATCTTTACGCAGAGCTGTCATAAACAGATAGTTAAGGGTTAATGTCTCTTTTACCTGTAAAGAGTTAACAAACAGGGAACCAAACACCTGACCAGGGGACCAATCAGGAGACAAGATACTTTTAAATCTCGGTGGAGGGAAGCCTTTGTTTGTGTTTTTTGGGTTTGGCTTTGTTCTCTCTGGGTTCTGAGAGTAACCACACGTACCTACAGGGTCTCTAATCTTCTCTTCATATTTAGTAAGTACAAAAAGTTTAGTCTTTTTTGACTGTTTTTTTCTTTATTTGCAAATGTATATCTGGCTGGTAGAGTTTTAATGTGTATTTGGCTGAAAGTATTTTAAATTGTATTTCTGTTGGAGGAGGCTTTTTCTCCAGTTTCTATAAGCTGACAGACCCTGTAACTTTTACCATCTAAATTACAGAGATAACTTTTACCTTTTTCTTTCTTTTTTTATTAAAAGTTTTGTTTTTAAGATCTGTTTGATTTTTTCCCCTTGTTGAGGCTCAAGGAAATTGAGTCTGTACTTAACAGGGAAAGGGAAGGGAGGGGAGAAGGGGGAATCCCTTTGTTTTAGATTCATGGAGTGTGAATCTGTCTATCTCTCCAGGAGACCTAATTTCTCTGTGTTGTGATTCAAGGAGTTTGAATCACAGTAATCTTCCAGGGTAACCCAGGGAGGGGAAGGCTGGGAAAGGCAAATGTGAGGAAAGGGGTTTACTTTCCTTGTGTTAAGATCCAGGGGGTCTGGGTCTTGGGGGTCCCCAGGAAAGGTTTTGGGGGGACCAGAGTGTATCAGGCACTGGAATTCCTGATTGGTGGCAGCTTATCAGATCTAAGCTGGTAATTAAGCTTAGAGGAATTCATGCTGGTACCCCAACTTTTGGACTCTAAGATTCAGATTGGGGAAATATACCACGACAAGAGCACAGGACCATGTATAGGTTACTGCAGTCCAAAAAGGTGCACAATAGCACACTCTCCAAGCCGTGCAAAAAGGACATTGTGCCTGACACCACCACCAGGACAAATGGTGGTAGGTAGGGACAATGTAAGCAGCAAAGCCAGCTGGGGAAGAAGTGTGAGCATGGCTACAGCCAGAAGATGAACAAAAGCTGCATGGATGCAAAGGTACTCTTGCTTCTGTGACTGCTGCATTTGATCAGCAGTTGGGGCAAAGTTTATTCCATACTCAGTTTCACTATCAGGCAATTGTTTTCTACTAGGGCTTTCGACTAATCACAAATAACTCATCTGATTAACTCAAAAAAATTATCATGATTAAAAAATTATTCACGCTGAATCATAGTTTTAATCGCACTGTTAAACAAAAGGATACCAATTTAAACGCATTAAATATTTTGGATGTTTTTCTACATTTTCAAATATATTTATTTTAATTACAACATAGTATACAAAGTAGACAGTGCTCACTTTATATTATTATTTTATTACAAATATTTGCACTGTAAAAGTGACAAACAAAAGAAATAGCATTTTTCAATTGACCTCATATAAGTACTCTAGTGCAATATCTTAATGATGAAAGTGTAACTTACAAATGTAGAATTTTTTTTAGTTACATAACTGCACTCAAAAACAAAACAATGTAAAACTTTAGATCCTACAAGTCCACTCAGTCCTACCTCTTGTTCAGCCAATCACTAAAACAAACAAGTTTGTTTACATTTACAGGCAATAATACTGCCCGCTACTTATTTACAAAGTCACCTGAAAGTGAGAATAGGCATTTCAATGGCACTTTTGTAGCCGGTATTGCAAGATATTTACATGTCAGATATGCTAAACATTCATATGTTCTTTCATGCTTTGGCCACAGTTCCAGAGGACATGCTTTCATGCTGATGATGCTCATTAAAAAAATAATGCATTAATTAAATTTGTGACTGAACTCCTTGGGGCAGAATTGTATGTCTCCTACTCTGTTTTACCTGCATTCTGCCATATATTTCATGTTATAGCAGTGTCAGATGATGGCCCAGCACATGTTTCTTTTAAGAAAACGTTCAGTGCAGATTTCACAAAATGCAAAGAAGGTGCCAATGTGAAATTTCTAAAGATAGCTACAGCACTCAACCCAAGGTTTAAGAATCTGAAGTGCCTTCCAAAATATGAGAGATGAGGTGTGGAGCATGCTTTCAGAAGTCTTAAAAAAGCAACACTCTGATACAGAAATTACAGAACCTGAACCACCAAAAAAGAAAATCAACTTTCTGCTGATAGCATCTGACTCAGATGATGAAAATGATCATTTGTTGGTCTGCAATGCTTTGGATGGTTATTGAGCAAAAACGGTTATCAGCATGGACACATGTCCTCTGGAATGGTGGTTGAAGCATGAAGGGACATATGAATCTTTCATGCATCTGGCACATAAATATCTTGCAATGCCAGCTGTTACAGTGCCATGCGAACACCTATTCTCACCTTCAGATGATATTGTAAACAAGAATTGGGCAGCATTATCTCCTACAAATGCAAACAAACTTGTTTGTCTGAGCAATTGGCTGAACAAAAAGTAGGACTGAGTGGACTTGTAGGTTCTGAAGTTTTACATTGTTTTATTTTTGAATGCAGTAATTTTTGTACATAATCCTACATTGGTAAGTTCAACTTTCATGATAAAGAGATTACACTACAGTACTTGTAATCAAGGCCGCCTGGGGAAGGGGGCAAGTGGGACAATATGCCCCGGGCCCTGCAGGGGCCCCTATGAGAGTTTTTCGGGGCCCATGGAGTGGGGTCCTTCACTCACTCTGAGAGCCTCGGAAAACTCTCACGGGCCCGGGCCCCCGGAGCTTCTTCCACTCCATGTCTTCAGCGGCAATTCAGCAGCGGGGGGGTCCTTCTGCCCCGGGACCCGCAACTGAAGCGCTGGGTCTTTGGCGGCAATTCAGCGTTGGGGACCCCCCGCTGCCGAAGACCCCAGGCCCCTTGAATCCTCTGGGCAGCCCTACTTCTACTAGGTGAATTGAAAAATACTATTTTATTTTTTACAGTGCAAATATTTGTAATAAAAAATAAATATAATGTGAGCACTGTACACTATGTATTCTGTGTTGTAATTAAAATCAATATATTTGAAAATGTAGAAAATGTCCAAAACTATTTAAATAAATGGTATTCTATTATTGTTTAACAATGTGATTAATTGTGAGATTAATCATGATTGTTTTAATCATTAGACAGCTCTATTTTCTACCAAACTTGACATCGCTTTGTGAGGGGAAAACTGATCATATATCAAAAAAGAGCCTCGAAATAATGGTCACAAATATACAGCTATAAACCATATTCGCTATGAATGGTGATGGGCCATAAAGTCTATTTCTTCCCCTTTGTGCTGTGGCTTTCAATCAGAGGTCAGACTCCCTTCTGCTGTTAGTCATGCCAGGAAACGTGAGTGCTTCTAGTTATAATGAACGGACAGTCAAAAAGTGAAGTAATATACCATGCAGAAGTAGAGCAGCTATTTATTCCAAGGGACACTGTATACTACCTCTACTGTTATGTTTTCATTAGAGATATTCATATTACAGTTTGCTTTCATATCATTGATGAGGTTGCGTTCATTTTTCTACACAGAAGCTGCTAATATAATAGTTAAGCATGAGTCAACTTCCTATGCTATTATATCAGACTAAGAATTTTGCAGTATATTTGTGATTCATTTCCTTATTACCTTAGCACCTTGCATAACCCAGAGTATCAATTTATAAAGCATTATTTGAAACAAAGTTCCTAACACACAAAGGGAGAAAAAAAATAAACAAAAAGACATGCCATTTTTATGAGCTATTATATAATTTTCCAAAAACCATTATGGGCCAACAACATTACATTATATTTTTATAATTACTTGTGAAGTTAAATAAACTATATTTAAAAGTCTTTATTGCAACGAGCTGTTTATCTTTCAGTATTTCTCTAATTACTGTTTGGATTCCTAAACTGGGAGCAAGACATCTTTACTTATTTTTGCAAGCTTCTGTTTCTGATTCTAGAAAACATTATAGCTGCCCTCAAGCGTAACATGCACAGTCATCTTCATGTCCACTCAGTTGGTACCAGCCATAATATACTGGAAATAAGTATTTGTTCAGTCTATATTGACTGTGGGTATCTGGTTGGAAAGAGAAGCATTCTAGTGGATTACAAACTGTTACAAGGGTGAATGCTGCAGCAAGCTATTTTATAATGTGCTACTCTACTTGACAAATTTCAGCATAACAAGAATGCAAGTGCCAGGACTGATCTGAAAGTAATTAGTGTACTATGCACCCAGGAGAAACAGATAATTTGTATTATCTGCAAATACTTTATAATGGACTGTTGCAGGTCATTCACATGCCACACATTTATAATGGGCATAACTGTCCTTATCTATGAAAATACCACATGCACTGGCAATGGCTGTAATGCTGTGCTCCGTTACATTTCAAATCTGTATGTACATCACTGAAGGTTTTTCCACTGGTTTCACTTTTTTTCCCCTCATCAATTTTGTAAAAGCTAATGTGAGAGGCAGGAAGAGGAAAAAGTTCTAGTGATTTCTGTATCTTGCCATGAAGAAGCTTATCATCTTCTGTAATAAGAAAGTGAAATGTCTGCATGTCAGTTGGAGCTTTTTCTCCTCTATCAAACAAAAGTGCATCCTTGGTTCCTTGGGGAATACTTCTGTTTGCTGTTATGTTTCCAGATCAACACATCATTGTAGGTCAGGTTTGCTGTCAGTTGGAAATACAATACAGAAACAGCCTGAGGACTTACTCCCTTATGCAATGGACTTAAATGATTCAATGTATTTGCAGGCTGCAGCGTATAAGTCTCCTTCCTGGTTTGTGTTTTCCAGGGCCAAGAGAGTATCCTAAGAGTTAGGTGTTGTCCTTCCACCTCTCACAAACCCCTATGCTTCTTCTGAGGACAAACTTAAAAAAAATACAGTATTAGAGTATGATTGTTTCTTTGCTTAAGGGTAGCATAGGCATTTGTGTGAGTCTATTTAATTGTTTGCATTTATTTGCATAGGAATTAAACTGTTAACATGAGAGGCTTGATTTGCATTTGCACATCTGAGTACAACTATGGAAGCAGCTATAAGAATGTCCAAAAAGAGTTGAAATGTTCACTATGTTGCAAAAGCGACCAGGAATAGTTGGAACTGAAAGGCAAATAATTAGCATGTTGCAATTAAGTGACATTTTTCTGTTTCTACCCCGAACGTCTCAGTGAATTGACTGCAATGCTCTAAATATTCAAATTTTTGAATTACTATACAAATATTTATGCACATGCTTAACTCTAAATGGGATTTTGGTATGCTTAAATTATATATGTGCTTAAGTTTGCAGGATTGGGGCCAGAGCATTGAGCACTGTGTATGGAAAATGGGCTGTCAAATGCCAAATGCAAGTTTAAGGATAAATGTTTCAAAGCATATGTCTTAAGATTAAAAATATCACTGGTGAAAGACCAGCATATATATGTTAAGAAACAATTACATGCAACCTACTCAATTTTCAGACTGAGATGTCAATGCAAGGAGGAAAGAAGAGTGAATTATAGTTGGGAAAGGGAGAGAATCACAGCAGGTTAGAAAATGCAGTCAAACTTTACCATCCTCACTTTGAAAAATGGCTCTGAAAAATAATTATTTTATTTCATTCTAATTTTTCCACCTGAAAAATATTATTGTTGAGAAATTAGATTCTCAGCTGGAGAGAGAGCTATTATGTTAATTATACTTATTATTTTTAGACTTCCAAAAGAAATTATGAGACAGGCAAGGTGGGTGAGGTAATATCTTTTATTGGACCAACTTCTGTTGGTGAGAGAGACAAGCTTTCAAGCTTATACACAGCTCTTCTTCAGGTCTAGGAAATGTACTCAGAATGTCAGAACTATACAGCACAGAACAGATTGTTTAGCATAAGTTGTTAACACATATTTCAAGGCACTACTCAAGATAACATGGCCAATTAACATCCCTCCAGTCACATGGGGGAAAGAAGGGTGAAAAAAAGCTGGGAAGGTGGTTAGTGCTTTGCAGATTGTTGTAATAAGCCATAAATCCAGTGTCCCTATTCAATTCATGATTTTAGAGTCTGGTAAAATTATGAATTTAAGATCCCACAATCATTTGTGAAGGTGCTGTGTAGGTTTCTTTTGAAGACGAGGACTTAGAGGTCAGATATAGAGTGATCACTTTGTGAAAAGTTTTAACCCACAGGTGATAGTGTGTTTTGTCTTTTATCATTTTTCTGTGTAAGTTCATTTGATAGCATAGTGATTGTCTGCTTTGACTCACATAGTTGTTGGGGCATTTCGTGAATTGGATGAAGAACACCGCATGTTGTGAAAGATATGTGTAGGACCAATGGATCTTGAACCACAAATGGCCTGATCTTGTGAGATGCTGCTGGTCCAGAGAGAAGCTTTTGGCCTATGACTTTGAGAGATATGGGAGAGGAAGTCAAACAGGTGGTTCCTGCCTCTTTCCCCTGCACCTGATCCTAGAGTTAGATTCCCCTGACTTGAAGAAGCAGCAATGTGAGGAGCTGCTGAAAAAGAGAGAGTGGAGGGGGCACAGGGGGTAACCAAAATCAAGTTATATTTTTATGATTCTGCTGTTGGTTGTTGTTTTATTGATGATATGCATATTATTCAGTATCTAGCAGAAAGCATGCCTGGAAGGCATAAAAACATTTCTGAGGTAAATGTTCAAACTGCAATTTTAATATCTTTAAAAAATTAAGGCAATTGTCTTATTCCTCCTCAGTGGAATTAGGCTTGTAGGACCAAAGACAGTGCTTTGGATAATATAACCCACTGGCAAGTATGTATTACTGATCTCCTTCTGCACCCAACCTGAAATTTATTTGATGACCACTATCTTGTCTGACACACAAGGGGCAGAACTGAGGATTTCCAGAGCTAAAAGCCTGAGTTGCTACAGCTTGAGGTAAAGAGCCAAGGAAACAAAAGCAAACAAAAGACTTGCTGTAATCACTGTTTTAGGCCCGAAGCCTACAAACATTTATGCATCTGCTTAACTTTGAACATGTGAGTAGTCCCATTGACTACACTCATGTGTGTAAAATAAAACATAAGTATTTGCAAGATCAGGGCCTTAACTTCCAAGGAGTTGAAACATGATGTGGAAAATGTTCCAGAAAAAAAAAAAGGTTCAAGATGAAGCAAGAAGTGGAGTACTGGAGGATTCTGCCAGTAAAACTTTGCAAAACTCTGTGTGCTTGCTAAAGGATAAATGAGAAGGGGATGAGAATAGATCAGCTTGTACCGACACCAGAATACTAGAGTGGCCAAAAGACAACAGTTGCACCAAATTTGTGTACGCGATTATGGGGGTGATAAACATAGCTATATTGAGAAGGAGCTCACCTATCAAGGAGATAGTTGTTTGTTTATTCCAGTCATATCAACTGGGTTAGAAAAACAACATAAAATAAAACTACTACCAACAGCAACAAAACTTTTCTTCACTCCTAGTAGCAGAATATTATTTACAAGTAGAGAAAATTAGGTGTGGTCTGCCATACCCAAAGCATCTAATGCTTGTTTAGCAAGGCTGCATGATTCCATCGGAGAGGCCCAGGATGTGTGGTCTTTAAAAGTTGCCAGGAAGAAAGCTCCAAGATGCAAACCTCAAAAGCAGGAGTCATTTTACTTTACTCCAGTCAATCAGTCTATTTTCACAAGTACTGAAACATTTATTTCTGTTTCACCTTCATATAAAAGATAAGTATAAAGAGTAATATAATGTCCTTTTATCTGAGTTCTGTGTAGGCTGAGGGATGCATGATTAAACTTAAGTAACAAAAAAAAGAGGATGGAACCTGGACAATTTAAGAAGAGAGCATTGTGTTAGTGTTTGTCATTTATTTATAATGTTATAATTTGATTTGTCATGCTTAGCATTCATTTTTGAGAAAACTAAACTCAGTCAAATAAAAAACAAAGGAAATTTGAGGAGATTGATGCGGATTGTTAATCTGCCACCTTTCCAGGATCTATGAGCCACTAAATGCAATTGCCCCAATTTTAGATCTTGGTTCCAACAAAGCACTTAAACGTGTGAGTAGTCCCTTTGGTGTCAGTATGTTCACTCATGTTGAAAATTAAGCATGTGATTAAATCCTTTGCTGGATCCAGGCTTTAATTCTTTATCATTCACTTAGTTGGTCCTGAATTTGGTGACTAACTGCAGACCTGCACAGAAGGGAAGGCATGGCTCTGCCTACTCCTCACCACTCTTGACTACTTGCTCTAAGGAAGGAGCATCTCAGGTGAAGAACCCATATTCCCCTGATATCTGAAGCTGCACTTTCGAAGCCTTAAAAATAGGGCTTTATATATTCCATCACAGAACCACAACTGCTCCTGTAGCCCAAAGACTGTAGTGCTGGTTGTGTATGAGCCGAGCAGGTGCTCCATGCCCTGTCCCTCATCCCTAGTGTAAGTTCTATGAGCAACACCATTTACCTTTGGCTATGGCACCAAGACATAGTTCCTAGGATTTATGGTGTCTCAGAACTGTTTCGGACCATTTTGCAGCTCTTTGCTGCTTCATGTATGAAAAGAGGTCTCTGTCAGCACGTTGCCTTTAGTATCAAACAGAAGGCATCATACTTTCTATTTTGCTCCTAATATGGTGTGTGAAACTTCTGGCAGGCATCTTTGGGATAAAAAACTTCATGATTTCCCTGGAAAGTGGCATCAAAGAATTATTTCAAAACTAATCTTGTGAGCTGTCATTATGCTCATTATTGTTCGCATTAACCTAGAGAAGTAGGAGATTGAGAACGAGCCTCACACTCTTCAGCTTGTCTTGGGAGAAGACTTTTTTGTTTACATCAGCTGCCAGTGTTGGAGGCTCTTTTACTTTGTCAAGAGGCACTTCCCTTTTCAAAGTAGCATAATATGAAACATCATTATAAAATGAAGCATTCAAGTTTTGATGATCTGTTTCCTCTTCGCTGAAAACTGTGAAAAGCTATATTTGTGCAGCTGCCACATTCCTACTCCACAGATACCTTCCAGAAAGTGGATTCATTTGCTCGATGCTTGTTAAGTCATTTACTGAGGACAAGATTGAGAGAAAAGGTTGCAGTCACTTTTCCAGAAACTTTCTTTGAATTACTTTTTGAGAAGAGGAAATAAGGAAAGGATGGCTGACTCATGGTGGGAAGTTAAGAATCTTACATACTGCAGATGGAGCAGTTTTGTCAGAAAGTGTAATTTCTTACCACAAACAATTATAAAAGGTAATGGGTATTATTTTAATTAAATAATATCAGTTCAGCTAGTAGATATCAACAGCTGAATAAATCCAGAAAACTACTGTATGTATTTGCTTGCATGAGTGCTCAGCTTAATTTATATACCCAGCTTTCCTGTATTTAATTATATTTTACAGGCTATGTATAATTCATTCTTCTGGATCAATTCATTTGCTCTCTCTTTTTCCTTTCTTCTTCTTTTTTTTTTTAAATTGAGGGCAACTCCCACATCCTTACTTTGCAAATCTGATAATTACTTGATTCTCTTGTTGGTTGGTAAGGAATACTGAAGGTCAAATGCTGCCCTTGACTTCCCTGGGGATGCACAGGTTGTAAGTAAGGGTAGAAGTTAGCCTGTAATGTCTGTATGAAGCTTTAGAATTTAAAAATACAAATATGCGTCTCGTATTCAAACATAAGGTCTTTGATCTGGATCCAGCCAGCATGATGTGCTGATGTGTCCTGACTGACGTACTCAGTGTGACAGTATGTACAAACCCTCAGGCAACCCCCATCCTACCATGCCTGCAAGGCATGTCAATCTTGGAGAATGAGATGTAAAAGGGAGAAGCTCAGTTCAGAAAGCCCCAGCCTGGTGAGAGAGGACAAACCTTTCACTCCAGCTTCCAGAGAGGCACACAGCAGGGAAACCATTATCTTCAGTTACCATTAGTGAGCACAGAGTTGTAGGACAGATCACTGGAAAATCCAGCTGGTGCTACTCCTGGTTTAATTTAGTTTCCTTTTCTCTGTTCCCTTGAGAACTGGGATTAGAGGACATTTAGAGAAAGGGCCTGGGTTCTCCTAAAACCGGTGTGGGAAGAACCCAAATATAAGGGCCCAGAAAGACTAGTGGGTCAGGACCACAGTGGCCAACTGGGAGAAAAACACAGACTAAAGAAGATGTGGCAGGAAAAGACACAGGCCAGAAGAAGTGGTGCCCTAAAGTGGAGACATGCCTCACTGAGTGATACTGAATAAAAGATGGAACAAATACATATGTACTTGCTACTTAAAGTCTGTATTCACCACTTAAACCCTGTGGAAAGTTTGCAGTGACAATAGTAGATTGCGGGGAGTATGAAGTCCCACATTTAGATGCTGGCCTGTAAATCATACTTCAAGATGGAATCCAGCCCTGTCTTCCAAATTAGTTTGACATTCCTGTTTCTAAACAACATCACTAGGAGAGGTTTGTTTCAGCAATATTAAGAGTTTGCATTTACTTGTGGCAGGCCATCCCAAAAAGCTTCAGAGACTTGGATCAGGTCACACACAAAGGTTAGGAAGTTTGTTTAAAGATAATCTCAATCATTAAAACTCCCTCAGCAACCTCCTTGACAGGCCCCTCCCTCTCTTGACTTCTCTCATGGAAAGCTACCTGTTTGTGTGAATTTAGTTCCTGTGACAGGATCCAAACTGATTTGCCACAGAGGAAAAAAAATAGTTATAAAAAAAGCAGTGACAGTGCAAGCTTTCCCATAGTCCTGTGCCATCACATGGGTCTGGAGGGAGCATCCATCCATCACGGTAGGAAGATAGTTCAGGATCTATCTCCATTGACCTTTCACTACTTTGCTGAGATTGCCAGGGCAAACTCTGTGTTTTGGAAATGCAGCTTAATCCTGTGTAGGAAAGAACAAAAGAGATTAGATTCCCGCATAACATATCAATAAGTTTGATAATGCTTCTGGGACTTATCTCAGGAGGAAAAAAATCTGTTTTCAGTTAAACAAAAGGAATGAATAATGCAGCAACAATAATATACAAAGAAAAATCAAAACATGATCATCTGGAAATTTCATGTAATTTCCATAACTTGTTGTATACTCATCTATGGACACCAGGGCTACCACTTGTATTTCATGCTTATTTTCTGTGAATGAGAGAAGCCTGAGTCAAAGCTGAACAGTTTCTTTCTGGGGTTCCTTGGAATGCAAACTGCAGAGGCATCTCCACCACCCTTTAAGGAGATGCTACCCCTCATCCTGGCACCTGAAAAGCCAGAAAGGTGGATGGGGAGGAGGAGGTCTCACCCATGACTACTGCTGCTGGTGACACTGGCCTAGAGAAGTCATTCTGTTTCCTAACCACATAGTGGTTGGCTACTGGACAAAATAGATAGAGGTACTTTTTGTCACTTTTCCCTTTCTCCCCTATGTGTACCCGAGAAGGCTGAGCCACTATCTGGCTCAGTGGTACCTAGCTGGTAACAGAAAACCAGATGGTATATAACAAAGCCCTTCTACACTGCAAAAGAAAAGGAAAGCCACCCTCTTAAAAAAAATGGGAAATGGGTTTCATCCATCAATGCAAGTAGCTTTCTTAGCATTCGTCTTTGGAACATTGTTTTAGGAGCCTAAGGCTTGAGTCAAAGCCCATGGACTCATGGAAAGATTCCATTAACTTCAATATGCTTTGGATCAGGTCATATGCACAGAGAACTGTTCGTCCCAGACTACATCTGAGGTGCTAGGATCTTTGCCAAAGAACAGTTTCCTGTTTCTTCTGTGAAAGAACTCATTATGGAGACAAGGTGGGTGAAATAACATCTTATTGGACCAAACATTTATTGGTGAGGGAGACAAGATTTAGAACTTCTGTAAGCTTGAAAGCTTGTCTCTCTCTCTCCCCACCAGAAGTTGGACCAATAGAAGATATTAACTCACCCATCTCATCTCTCTAATACCTTGCGACCAACACAGCTATAACAACACTGCATGCACTCATCATTATGGAAATTTTTTAGTGCTGATTGATGTCCCTTTTGACCAAGAATATTATAATCATTTCTACTGCTGTAATAAACGGTTGAGTGGGAATTTGTGATTTATTTCTAGTGTAGCACATTTATCTGAACAGGTTGGAAAATAAAAGCATTTATTTGTAGTTGAAAGCCCACTTGGGTGATATAAATTTATGTGCATATATACGTTATTACTAAGTAATACATATAAAGGCTCCTTGCACTTAATACTTGTGCCATGTGTTATGAGGAAGACATGCTAATGCCTCTATACTAATATTAAAGTCCTAGCTCTCTCATGTTTGGCCCCACCACCTTAAATATTATGGCAAATATATCGCAATGTTAGTCATTTCAAGTTTTGCTGCTTTAGTGTTAACTGGCTAGATGAACACGCTATGTTTTACAAGGCAACGAATTCTGTTAAATGCATCTTCTCATTGCTCAAAGACTTAACAAAACTATGCCTTTAACTAGTGCTCTTTAAAGAGGGCTCTATTATTCCAGATTTTGGTTTGGTACACAGGAGAACTGGTTAAATAATGTTCTTAAGCATTTGTTATATTCTGAATGGTTGTTTTGACCATGCTCATAAACCTGCGTATTGCCTGGATGTTTGGGGAATGAATATTCTTTACAGTACTACTCAGACCTCCACTTGAACAGACAGTGTGCTAGCAAGAATGCTGGATATATCCATTCATAAGTGGAAAACTTACACAAATGATTTGAAAATTGGGCCTAACTCTGTACCCATTTAAGTCACTGACAAAAAGAGTAGGGCTGGCTGGAAAACAACAATAATTCTGTGTAGAGAAAAATTTCAAGGTTTCCTGATTGGTTTTCATTCCAGTGCATGACCAAACAGAAGAGATGAGAGCTTTTCAAAGTGAGACCTTTCAAAACTCTTCACACACACAAAAAGACCAACGCACCCCAGAATAGCCAAGATCCTGGTGATATTGCACTTTCCCTGATCTGGAGCACAGACTTGAACTTGTGTCTCCCACCTCCCAGATGAATGCCCTGATTACCATGTTATTGGCCTTCTCTCCTACTCTTGTCTCTCATCTCCCCACCTCCCTCAAATTCCATCATGGATCTGAGACACTTTCCTGACAACATTCCTGATACATTTCCATGAAACATTTTGCTTTTGACAAAAAAAGAAAAAAAATGCCTCCTCCAATTTCTTGGCAAGGTCTAACAAAGCTGGGTGAGGGAAAAGAACTACTTAAATGAAAAACATATTTGATCAAATAACTCAATTGGCTTGAGTAAAACAAGTAATACATGTTAATTTAACTAATCCTCTCTATTGAAAAAGTCAGTTTTTCATTGTCTTTCACATTAAGCTGTACATTTATTCCTTTATCAGGTCATTTAAAAGGGGTTCTCTCTAGTCCAGTTTTAATGACATAGTGACTGACAAAACACTATCTACTTGTTCAAAATAATTTTCAGCACGATACTGACAAAAAAAATACCAGCCTTAGATTTATTTACAGCTGAAAAATCAGAAGTACTCCGAATTTATACAATGACTTTAGTTTACTAGTGAGTAATCACCAACATAAAAATATGTTAAAATATCTAGAGAATGCACTGGTTATTTGGTTTTAGGTTTATTAATTCCAATGGTTATTGGTCGAAAAAGACCCTGCCTTTATTTGCCTTTAATTAAGGTTTTCATTTTGAAGGGTAAAAAGTCTTTGTTAACATGAAATAATGGGGAAAACAGTGCATAGATAGGATACAATCATCTTTTGCACAGCTGTAAGATTTACAGTATCTCACTGGCTGACGTGTGGTTCAAATAATTACTGTTTATGAGGCAACCTTGAATAAAGGAGTAGTTTAGGAGTACACAAGCTGTCAAATTTTCACAATTCCACCTGTCAAACTCTGTTCACATGTCTTGGTGCTGATTAGTTAGGAAGTGGCACTAAGAGAGCTATGATTTAAGACCTGCCCATTGAGCATGCACTGTAGGGCACAGGCAAAACTTCTGGTGGTAGTGTCACCTTTCCCCTTGACCCATCAGTCCAGAAAACACAGGCCTCAATGTTTCCTGAGCACTCACCTCTGGGGCCTGTGCCACGTGTGTCTGCTTTTACTTTTCGGGGGTGAGCCACGACTTCTGTGGCCTGCCCGTGCTCCCCTCTGCCAACTGGTCTCAGTCTAGGCCTCTGTGTGGGCCCAATCAGGAACATGAGCGAATTGGTGGGCCCTTGTGGGCAGTAGGACCTCCACCTTCCAGATGATGTAATGGTATCATCTCACACTGAAGATCTCACTCCACAGAAGGGGACCCATGTTATTAGGAAGAGATAGGTAATAGTAATGGGGGATTCAATTATAGGAAAATTGTAAGGCTGGGAAAATTGCATGGTGAATTTTCTGCTGGGTGTGATGGTTACAGATCTTTCAAGACATCTAGACAATCTTAGGTACAGTGCTAGGAAGGAGATGGGGATAGTAGTACATGTAGGTACCAATGACATAGGGAAAGGCAGGAGAGAAGTACTGGAAGCAAAATTTAGGCTGCTAGGTAAGAGATTAAAGTCCAGGACCTCTAGGGTAGCATTCTCTGAAATCCTTTTAGTGCCACACTCAAGGCCAGTTAGACAGGCAGAATTGCAGCATCTCAATGCTTGGATGAGATGCTGGTGTAGGGAGGAAGGTTTTAAGTTTATTAATAACTGGGGGAGGGAAGGGACTTTTGGGGAAGGAGGAGCCTATACAGGAAGGATGGGCTCCACTTAAAGCAAAATGGAAAGATATTCCTGGCATGTAACATTTAAAAGGATGGTGATGGTGATTGTTAAAATGCTCAGGGAGATTAGAGAGGCTACAAAACCAGATAGCAATTTTTTTAAAGTACATCAGAAGCAGGAAACTTGCCAAAGAGTCACTGGGGCCACTGGATGATTGAGGTGCTAAAGGAGCACTAAGACAAGATAAGCCCACCATGGAGAAGCTAACCAAATTCTTCGCATCAGTCTTCACTGCAGAAGATGCAAAGAAGATTCCCATACCTGAGTCATTCTTTTTAGGTGACAAATCTGAGGAACTGTCCCAGATTGAAGTGTCAATAGTGGTGACTTTGGAATAAATTCATAAATTAAACAGTAATGAGTCACCAGGATCAGATAGTATTCCCCCCAAAGTTCTGAGGAAACTCAAATATGAAATTGCCAAACTACAAACTGTGGTATATAACCTATTGCTTAAATCAGCCTTTGTACCAGCTGACAGGAGGATAGCTAATATAATGCTGATTTTTAAAAAAAAGGCTCCAGAAGAGATCCTGGGAATTACAGGCCAGTAAGCCTAAATTCAATACCAGACACACTGTTTAAAATCTATATTAAACAACAATATTATCAGACATATAAATGAACATATTATGGTAGGGCAGAGTCATCGCTGCTTTTGTAAAGGAAAATCATGCCTCGCCAATCTATTAGAATTCTTTGAGGAGGTCAATAAGCACATGGGCAAGGGTGATCCAGTGGATATAGTGTACTTGAACTTTCAGAAAGCCTTTGATATAGTCCCTCACCAAAGGCTCTTAAGCAAAGGAAGCAGTCATGGGATAAGAGGGAAGGTCCTTTCATGGATCCAGAACTGGTTAAAAGACAAGAAACAAAAGGTAGGAATAAAGGAGAGTTTTCACAATGGAGAGAGGAAAAAAACAAGTTCCCCCTAGGGTCTGTCCTTGGACAAGCACTGTTCAACATATTCATAAATGATCTGGAAAAAAGAAAACCGTGAAGTTGCCAGATTTGCAGATTACTGAGATTGCAATCAATTTTAGACTTAAGTAAGAGTTACAACTGCATCCCACAATGTTGATAAATGCAAAGAAATTCACATTGGGAAAACATAATCCCAACTATACATACAAAATGATGTGGTCTAAATTAGCTGTTACCACTCAAGAAAGATCTTGGCATCATCGCAGATAGTTTTCTGAAAACATCTGCTCAATGTACAGCAGCAGTCAAAAAACCTAGGGTACAATGCTAGGAACCATTAGGAAAGGCATAGCTAATAAACAGTAAATATCATAATGCTACAATATAAATCCATGGTACGCTCATACCTGGAATGCTGCATGCAGTTCTGGTTGACCCTTCTCAAAAAAGATATGAGAATTGGAAAAAATTACAGAGAAAGGCAACAAAAGTGATTAGGGGTATGGGTCAGCATCCATATGAAGAGAGAGAGAGAGAGAGAGAGAGAAAAGGGGGACTGTTCAGCTTGGAAATTAGACAGCTGAGGGGGATATGATAGAGGTTTATACACTACTGAATGTGTGGAGAACGTGAATAAGGAAGTGTTGTTTATCCTTTTACATAACACAAGAACTAGAGATCATCCAACAAAATTAACAGGCAGCAGTTTTAAAACAAACATAAGTACTGCTTCATACAACACACAGTCAACCTGTGGAACTCATTGCCATGGGATATTATGAAGGCAGAAGTATAACTAGGTTCAAAAGGAATTAGGTAAATTCATGGCTAATAGCCATGATGGATCTATTAGCTAAGATGATCAGGGTTACAACCCATGCTCTGAGTGTCCCTACGCTTCTGACTGCCAAAAGCTGGGGCTGGATGACACTCAATACATTGCTGTGTTTTGGTCATTCCCTCTGAAGCATCTGGTACCAGTCACTGTCAGAAGATTGGATACTGGGCTATATGGACCATTTGTCTAACCCAATATGGTCATTCCTATGTCTTTATATTCATGCCTCAAGCCAGCCAGAGAGGGTATCTAGGCTGGAAACCTGACCTCTAACTCTTAGCTGTTGGTTGTTTGGTTGCATTGACCTTGAAGCCCTCAAGCCCCTGATATTAAAGATGCCATCTTGTTTTAAAAGCACATTTTCAGAAATCGTGGAAACGTGGAGAAGGAAACATTGGCCCTGTGAGAGCCATGGAATTTGTTCTAGCCCCTATGGTGCTCTGGCACCTGCAAAGAAAACTGCAAGAGTTCTCAAAAGTTTAAAAATATTTTATTTTCAAAATGAAACATGAGCGTAACCTAGTAATACATGAAAAGTAAAAAGTGAAAAATTCCAAATAAAATGTAAAACAATGGGGTACATATCTCCAGTACTAAAAATCTATATAGTCAGGGGCGGCTCTAGGTATTTTGCTGCCCCAAGCACAGCAGGCAGGCTGCCTTTGGCAACTTGCCTGCGGGAGGTCCCTGGTCCCGCGGATTCGGCGGCAGCCTGCGGGAGGTCCACTGAAGGAGTGGGACCAGCAGACCCTCCGCAGGCATGCTGCCGAAGGCAACCTGCCTGCTGCCCTCGCGGGGACCGGCAGAGTGCCCCTGTGGCCTGCTGCCCCAGGCATGTCCTTGGCGTGCTGGTGCCTGGAGCCGCCCCTGTATATAGTTGACAAAAGGAAATATAAAGACAAGAGTGTTTACAGGAAAGGTGTAGACACAATGGCTTGTTACTGCTCCATAGCTATCTGTGTTTCTGTTATAAGGCCTTAAAATAAAATAGGGGTTTGAAGCAGCCACTCTGGTACTTTCAAGACCTCTCTGTCTTTTAAATATAAATAGTTTGTGAGAACTTTGCTACTGTGTCTTTAAGAAAGGAGACCTATTTTACAGCAAAACACTGAAATGTTCATAGAAGAATCCAATGGAAATAAAATACTGGTGTTTAAAATAAAAAAAACTTTTTATAGCTTTATAAAACATGCAGTTCTGTGCCATGTGCCTGAGAATAATAAATCTGACCCAAACCCATTGGACTGAACTGGGATCCTTGGTTTAACTGTCCCACTCTGAAATGCCCTAGGTAGCTATATGGCCTCCAATGATCATGTGAACAATGGGGGAGATGTAAACAGATGCCCAGGGTCTCTTACCACCCCATCAGGGTTAAATATATTATGCCTTGTCATGGCTAAAAATAATTGGTAATTAGGTTAGATCACTTCAGCCTTAAGTGAGCAGAGAGAGGCACACACAAATAAGTGATGAGTTCTGCAAAATACTAAATGAAAACCGTAGGTAGCTGTGAAATGCCGTTGGTAAATCTCGCTGACAATTCAAAAAGTCATGACAATAAAAGTTTATTTTCAAAAGTAACCTTGGTCTAACCCAAAGTTGGAATGCTGTAAGGAGCAACAAATCTCTATTCTTTTTGTAAAAATAAGTACAACTCCAGGCTATCATACAGTTCAAAGGAGAGGGTATTTGAGGGCTGTTTACTGTGATGGTGTGCTACCATTTTTATTTTAAAACAAAAAAAACTTTAAGCACAAAAATATTCACTGTCAGCTGCAAGATTCCTAGTCAGAAGTGGGGTTTCAGTAGCATTCAGGATTGTGTATGATGATTTACTGTTTAACACTGTAAAAAGACTCTGCAGTACTCTATTTTTAATTGAAATAGAAAAAATTATTTTAATTAACAGTTAACTAAAAGCAGCCCATACATTTTCACCCCTAGACCACAACAGGGAATGTTTGGAAAGGAGATGGGTGCATAAATTCCTCATGTATCCATCAATTCAGAGCAGTAGTGTTCAAAACAACCTGCTAAATATAGGTATTGAAGTTTGATTTGAAACAAAGAGGTAGATATGGGATTTAAAAACAGAGCTTTTTTTAGAGACTGTCTTTACAAGAGAAATCATCCTGGAGAGAATGGCTGCTGCTGGACTGCAGGAGTTAAAATGTTTATTTTATAACTCTGAATAACTCTCTGTGTATACTGTCCTTACCAATGATGTTTTTTTATTGCAGTGTGATCTATTTAGCATGGAAACAGAAAGTTCAACCTGTAATTCACCAGAGCTAGAAAACTTAATTTTAATTTTAACTACGCATATGTTTAATACTGCTTTGAAAAAGCTAGTTTTAAACAAGCTGTATGAGAATTTGTGTAAACAATGGATTTGGGGAACAATACTAGCTAAAATTTTGCTTGTTCATTAAGCCAAAGGCAGTTGGGGAAAACGGATAAACAGATAGTTTAGGGTTAATGTCTCTTTTACCTGTAAAGGGTTAACAAACAGGGAACCAAACACCTGACCAGAGGACCAATCAGGAGACAAGATACTTTCAAATCTCGGTGGAGGGAAGCCTTTGTTTATGTTTTTTGGGTTTGGCTTTGTTCTCTCTGGGTCCTGGAAGGGACTAGATGTGCAACCAGGTTTCTTGCCAATCTCCCTGCTACAGTCTCTTATATATTCAGAATAGTTAGTATTTAGTAAGAAAGGTGGTTATAGTCTTTTGATTGTTTTCTGTATTTGCAAATGTGTATTTGGCTGGAAGTATTTTAAATTGTATTTCTGCTGGAGGAGGCTTTTTCTCCAATTTCTATAAGCTGACAGACCCTGTAACTTTTACCATCTAAATTGCAGAGATAACTTTTACTTTTTTCTTTCTTTTTGTTAAAAGTTTTGCTTTTAAGACCTGTCTGATTTTTCCCCTTGTTGAGGCTCAAGGGAATTGAGTCTGTACTTAACAGGGTAGGGGACCGGAGGGGAGAAGGGTGGAATCCCTTTGTTTTAGATTCACAGAGCTTGAATCTGTTTATCTCTCTAGGAGCCCAGGGAGGGAATACCTGGAAGGGAGGAGAAGGTGCGGGAACAAACCTAATTTCTCTGTGTTGTGATTCAAGGAGTTTGAATCACAGTGATCTTCCAGGGTAACTCTGGGAGGGAAATCCTAGGAGAGGCATAGGTGAAGGAAAGAGTTTACTTTCCTTGTGTTAAGATCCAGGGGGTCTGGGTCTTGGGGGTCCCCAGGGAAGGTTTTGGGGGGACCAGAGTGTATCAGGCACTGGAATTCCTGATTGGTGGCAGCTTATCAGATCTAAGCAGGTTATTAAGCTTAGAGGAATTCATGCTGGTACCCCAACTTTTGGACTGTAAGGTTCAGATTGAGGAAAGATACTATGTACCTCTGGGTCTTTATCCTGTGTTGAAATATTGCTTTTAATTAGTGTGTATTTGTCACCTCCTGAACTGGATTTTGTAAATCAATGCCTTTTATATGGTTTTTAAACAGCACAAAATAGCCTTATATTTTATTGTTAAAAAATTTAGTCTTTTTTTTTAATAATGTCGTAAGCAGATATTTTATTCTAAATTGGAACTTCTGTTTCCTAATCAGACCTGAGCAACTCTTCTAATGATGACATAATGAAGCCATCGCTCTTGCAATCTCCAAAAAACTGGGAATCCACTCTGAAACCCTTAACAACATCATAAAGCAAAGGAAGAACTCAGCTGGAGAATCAGGACCGTCCAACACAAAGATACATCGAGCCCATGGACAAAACAGAAGAATCTGATTGAAAAACAAAAAGCCCAAAAAATCGATAAACACAACTTTCATTCCTCCATAGTCCACGCTACACGAAGCCCTGAAAAAGCTAAAAAGAGTGAAAATGCAAAGATTCAAAAAACAAGGCATATGCTTTAAGGATTGTGAATAAAAAACCAAGGACTGAAAGATCACACATTACAACAGTATTCTTATGAACTGTTTGGTGAAATATGGTCTCTCCAGGATTAGAGACAAATAATGCTTTTTATGAGGATTACGCTGCTTTGAAGGGAGACGTGATAGATAGTTTTTAGTTTCATTTGGAGTTGTACCTTGTAAGACAAAATCATCTTCAGAGGGCAAAAGATGTCATTTGTCTTTAAAAAAAATGTGAATGTTTTTCAAGGGTTAGCCTGCAGCTCTAAACAGGTGATAGCTGTGGGTATTGAGACTGCAGAGAAAATGATGGAAAAGGGGTTTGAATATTAACAGGACTGTGCATAGTTTGAGAAGGGCCTGGGTTGGGGAAGAACACAGGTGCACAACCATTGGGGGAAGACAATTTAAGGGTATTGAGGAGTAGGTGGCTTGTGGGGGTAAAATTAAGGGTGTGGTTAATATTAAGAGTTAAAACTAACTGGCTGCTGTTGAGGGGAAAAAACTGAGGGCCTCTAGGGGTGATAACCTATAGAATGGCAGTTTAACATTGGCTTACAAATGCTGTCTGACCCTGAAGACCTTGGGTCCAGAAAGGGTGCAGTGTGAGATGATATCCATTCACAGAAAGAAGCTGTTGACAACCTTCTAGAAAGAGAAAACTGCTGCCCAAGCCTGAATGTGTGCACCGCAGTTAAACAGCCTGGTAGCCCGAGCCCCACGAGCCTGAGTCTGCTGGCACAGGCTAGCTGTGGGTGTCTAATTGCAGTGCAGACATACCTGGTGTCTCTCTAAACACTCTCAGAATCTAAAAACCCCTACTACTGTTGCATCCCAGGTTAGCATCCAACACATCTATAAACCCCACTCTCAAATAGAGTCAGCATTGAAAATGGCAATTATGACTTCTGAAAACTAGACACAGTAAAACAAAACTCAAAAAATACCTGGCACCATACACATTTTTTACATTCAGGACTCCATAATAATGATAATAATGCAACAATATACAAATGTTTTCGGATAAACAGGTTCCCTAGTTTTAAATTGTCCACATTCACCCTTTTGATTGTATAGCACGCCCTAAATGGTGACTGCTAAGCACTGTTCAGACAAGGCCACATCACTGAACTTGATCTTTTTTCTGATCTGAAAAGCCTAGTTTCTTGTATAATTTTTTCACCTCATCTAACAATGTATCATAAGTGGGTTTCTGTGTCCATAATGCCACAAGGCTGCCTGCAAAACGGAAATTATTGCTGTTGTTATTTAAGTCCGCTAAACCCCTCCTCTTACGAGCTGTGATCCAGCTATAAGGGATAGATATTACTCTGTGCATTCCATCACTTTTTTTTATAACTGCCACAGTAATCTCCCATTATCTCATCTTTACTTAGTTTAAGATTACCGATCTAGTCTAAGAAATAATCCACATTCATGGGCCTCCTTTATCTCCTTACTGAATACAGTGCATCATTCAATTCAAACCCCCACCCCCCATCACCACCACCAAACAGAGCTATAAAAAATTATTTAAATCTATCTGGACATTAACAGCACTTGTTGCATATCTCTATGAACATCCTCCAGCATCTATGTGAATGACTCAAGCATGTTCAGATTAATAAAATGGAATGTCTCTCAATACAAAGTAGGTCTAAATCTCAATTGTCCTTATCTATTTGCTCCATTATGATCTTGGGGGGATTTTTGTGGGGTCCCAGCGCCTGAGTTCCAGCCCAAGCCAAAATGTCTACACATTAATTAAACAGCTACTTAGCCTGAGTCAGATGAGGCCAGCCTGAGGGAAAATGGCAGCCTGGGCAAACTTGTATTTTGGCATCCCCCTACCACCCCTGGCCACCATTGGTTCCCTGAGCTTCCCACCCTCACCCCACATCACCTCCAGACCCTACTGCCTCCCCTAGTGTTTAGTTTGTGTTGAAAGAGGTGCCAGAGCTGAACCTTGGCACAAATTAAGTGCTGGAAGGGCAGCCTGATAGCTGCAGCTGCTGGCCAGGCACCCAACTCTGAAGGCAACACCATCGCCAGCAGCAGCACAGAAATAAGGATGTCATGGTATATGGTGTATTGCCATCCTTACTTCTGCACTGCTGCTGTGGTTTGTGATGCCTGGCCCTCAGAATGTGGCTCAAGGTGGGCTTTGTGCTGTCACATGGGAGCTGCATCTTGCCAGAGCCCACAGCCCATATGCAGCCATCTGGCCACTCTTGTCTTACCAGGGGCACCATGTCAGCTTTTGGGGGGTGAGAGGAAACTTTAACTGTGATTCCAAGGACTACTTAGGCACCTGAAAACTCTAGTTTTTTTGCAGGCAATAACTTAGGAATTAGCTGACAGGAGCACTGTATCTAACTGTTATATAAGAAAGAAAAAATATATACACATGCCAATTAAAGCCACATTTTAAGTTTATATGTAAATTTAGAACAATCAGGAGATAATAAAACAAGATATTCCCAATCTCAAGCCTTGAGGGATCAGTTCTGGAGCTTTAATACACATATCCGAAACACAGGTTTGATATGTTGTACACTATCTTTAGTAAAGATAAATAAAAATAAATAAAATCTGCTTAAAATCTGCTTACTTTCCTCTAACGGACACACTCTGTATTATTGCCATTGTCTACTCTATTTTAGTCAATTGTTTTTCACTCCACTAAAAACATACTTAATTTTAGCATATGTGATTAAGGGTTTTTTCCTCTTTTATTAAGGAAGAGAATTTATTTTTCTAATTACTTTGGCATTTCTGTTTACTAATCACAATCACGTACATGACTCACTAACATTTGACTCCATCATTTCTATTGGTATCATACTTGGAACTGCATTTATTTTCATACAAATTTTAAGTTATTTTAGCTCTAACTAAAAATACAATTTGAAAATAAGCAACCTTCATCTGCCCAGTGTCTAAAGTTATGCGTTTAGCTAATGTTTTTGAAACTAGCACCATTAAGGTGAGTATAAGCTAAAGTTGCATTCTAGAAGGATACTATTATTTGATTGTAGTACTTTAAATAATGAATGACAAAGCACAATTTGATAATAAAAGTAATAATGATAATTACTTCAGCCAGGACAGGTTAGGCATTTTAGAACTCAATACGAAGGAATTAAATTTAAGCATAAGAGAGAAATAAATTTATGAAATACACAGACCAGTCAAAATAACTAAAATAACAGTACTCTAATCCTTAACAACTTTGAAAGAATAAAATTACAGAGAATATATGTGCATTGAAGGAAGTACCAAGAAGTAACAACAACAACAACAACAACACAAATGTGTGTGTGGGGGGGCGAGTATGTGTGTTGAGGGAGTGTGTGTCTGTGTGTGTGTGAGAGAGAGACTGTGTGTGTTGGGGGAATGTGACAGAGAATATGTGTGAGAGAGAGATAGTTTTGTTGGGGGAGTGTGAGGAGTGTGAGAGGCAAAACGTGTGTGTGTATGTGAGAGAGAGATTGTGTGTGTGTTGGGGGAGTTTATGTGAGACAGACAGAGTTTGTGTTTTGGGAGAGTGTGAGAAAGACAGCGTGTGCGTGTGTGAGAGAGAGAGAGAGAAAGAGAGTGTTGGGGGAGTATGAGAGACAGCGTGTGTGCGGGGGGGGGGCGTGTGGGAGACAGAGTCGTGTCACTTTAAGCAGAGCTGCACTCACAAGTCTGAAGGCTTGTTCAGACAGCAGCAGTCGCCAGCAGTTCGTACTCCTGCCACCTGTCCCCCAACACTAGTGATTGGGTACATGGATGGGGGAGGGCACAGGAAGGGGGAACCCTGACATCAGCATCTCTTCCCACTGCTCTGCACAGCAGACAGGAGATTCCCAGGAGCAGCTTGGCTAGGGGTAGCTCCAAGGCAGGGGGCAGGAGCAGCTGTGGCTGCAGATGGCAGCAGAGCAGAGCAGCAGGAAAAAGAGGGGCACCACTTAGATGCCCCACTTAGAATGGCGGCCCTGAGCCATAATCTAGCCTGCCCATGCCTAAGGCTGGTCTGCACTAGCACTGGCCAGCCATGGGTTTTCAATTGTAGTGTACATACCCACAGAGACCTAGTGATCAAGGGTAAAGTTGACTGCCAATCTAAACTGTTGTGTGATAAGTGTTGGTTCTAGGTGGACAAAGGCCACAACTGTAAAGGACAGTATTTATAAACAGTGTGATGCTGATATCCACAGTGATCTAGATGGACACCTATGCTACATGGAGAGTGCTAGACCACCATCTCCCCCCAAAAATCATAAAATTATATATATTTTTTGTGATGGAGTGCATGGAGGAGACCGGGGTGCACATCTCCAATTATATTTTTTCCAATGTGTCTTGACCAAAAGAAGAGTTCATGGGAGCGTAAGGATGAAGAATGTGTTTTGGATTTTGTTAAGACCTTCATCTCTAAGTGATTTTGGAGGTGTTTCTTTATAGAACATGATGCCAAAAGTTATGCCTCCTACTTGACTGTTAGACAATTGATGGAGAATCATAGAATCATAGGAATGAAAGGGACCTCGAGAGGTCATTTAGTCCAGTCCCCTGCACTCATGGCAGGACTAAGTATTATCTACACCATTCCTGACAGGTATCTTATTTGTCTAACCGGCTCTTAAAAATCTCCAATGACAGAGATTCCACAACCTCCTTAGGCAATTTATTCCAGTGCTTAACCACTCTGACAGTTAGGAAGTTTTTCATAATGGCCAACTTAAACCTCCCTTGCTGCAATTTAAGCCCATTGCATCTTGTCCTATCCCCAGAGGTTAAGAAGAACAATTCTTCTCCCTCCTCCTTGTAACAAACTTTTATGTTCTTGATAACTGTTATCATGTCCCCTATCAGTCTTCTCTTTTCCAGACTAAACAAACCCATTTTTTTCCAATCTTCCCTCATAGGTCAGGTTTTCTAGACCTTTAATCATTTTTGTTGCTCTTCTCTGGACTTTCTCCAGTTTGTCCACATCTTTCCTGAAATGCATCACCCAGAACTGGACACAATTCTCCAACTGAGGTCTAATCAGCACGGAGTAGAGTAGAAGAATTACCTCTCATGTCTTGCTTACAACACTCCTGCTAATATATCCCAGAATGTTCACTTTTTTTGCAACAGTGTTACACTAGTGACTCATATTTAGTTTGTGAATCAGTATGACCCCCCAGATCCCTTTCCACAGTACTCCTTTCTAGGCAGTCACTCATTTCCCATTTTGTATGTGTGTAGCTGATTGTTCATTCCTAAATGAAGTACTTTGCCTTGCTCTTATTGAATTCTATCCTATTTACTTCAGACCATTTCTCCAGATAGTCCAGATCCTTCTGAATTTTAATCCTATCCTCCAAAGCACTTGCAACCCCTCCCAGCTTGATATCATCCACAAACTTTATCAGTGTACTCTCTACGCCATTATCTAAATCATTGATGAAGATATTGAACAAAACCAGATCCAGAACTGATCCCTGCAGGACCCCACTCGTTATGCCCTCCAGCATGACTGTGAACCACTCATAACTACTTCAAACAGTTATGCACTCACCTTATGGTAGCTCCATCTAGGTTGCATTTCCCTACTTTGTTTATGAGAAGGTCATGTGAGACAGCACCAAAAGATTTACTAAAGTCAAGATATACCATGTCTACTGCTTCTCCCCTAGCCACAAGGCTTGTTACCCTGTCAAAAAAAATAGAAAGCGGTCACGTTAGTTTGACATGATTTGTGCTTGACAAATCCATGCTAACTGTAACTTGTCACATGATTATCTTATAGATGTTTGCAAATTGATTGCTTAATTATTTGAGAAGCTGGATGTAGATATAATAGCTCAAGGTGGCAAACTAATAAGCATAAAGGTGACAACTACTATAGGCAGAAAGTTATTATACCCAGCTATTCAGTGGCTTATGTATATAACCCAGAAAGAAAATAAACATACTCAGCTTGCCTTAAATATTGGGGAGCTTCAAGAGGGCCCCTACTTTCTGAATTTTGCACAATCGTTGATGGAAAACCCATAGCTTTTGAATTTTTCCATGATTGTGTCATATATTACTGTGAAAAGGTGCAGAAACTTCTCATTGGGAAACATTGGGGTAACTTTATTACCAGTTTAAGGCAGACTTTCTCAATAGTTGGGTGTATGTAATCAGAACCCTGTGGGAACATGAATGGGAAGGTATTGGTGAAAGCAGCTGTGTAGCATTTAGGAAGGCTGCAACCTCTTAGAAGCTGCCACAACATCTGATGCTCAGAGGTGCTCTTTTTGGGGGTACGACTAACACTGTCTGTCTATATTATAAACCTGAGGCCAATGAGTGAATCCATTCTTATGATTCTACCAGCCTATACTTGTTTGCAAATAAAACCAGGGAATACCCTGTTGGACACCTTAAAATCCTTTGACAAATTGGGTCAGCTCAAAATGTTTTGGAATGGCAAAGTTAAAATATTAGAGAGAAAAGATGGATGAGGTAATATCTTTTACTGGACCAATTTGTGTTGGTGAGACTGACAAACGTTTGAGCTACACAGAGCTCTTCTTCAGGTCTGGGAATGATATGCCGAGCAGATTGTTTAGCATATTCAAAGGGACCATTCAAGGTAAAGTGTTAGAAACATTCCTTTTCAGCTATTCTCATGGGACCAATTAACTGTGGAGAAAGTTTCTTTATAATAATCCTGTTATAAAATGTCAATAGAATGTTTTCTTATGCCTGAGGCCAGGTCTACAGTACAGACCTATATAACTACGACCTCAGGGGTGTGAAAAATCCACACCCCTGAGCGACGTAGTTATACTGACCTAACCCCCATGTGTAGACAGTGCTTTGTTGACAGAAGAACTTCTCCTGCACTACAGCGGCACAGCTGCACCACTGTACTGCTGAACAGGAAGAAAAACCTGATAATGTTGTTTGGTGTTATAGCTGTTACCAGCCTTTGTAAATATCATTTTATCATTATCAATAAAGTAAATGATTATTGTAGATCAGTGATTCTCAAAGCCGGTCCGCCGCTTGTTCAGGGAAAGACCCTGGCGGGCTGGGCCAGTTTGTTTACCTGCCGTGTCCACAGGTTTGGCCAATGGTGGCTCCCACTGGCCGTGGTTTACCGCTCCAGGCCAATGAGGGCTGCAGGAAGCAGCGCAGGCCAAGGGATGTGCTGGCCGCCCTTCCCGCAGCCCCCATTGACCTGGAGCGGTGAACCACAGCCAGTAAGAGCCGCGAACGGCTGAACCTGTGGAGGCAGCAGGTAAACAAACTGGCCTTGCCCGCCAGGGGCTTTCCCTGAACAAGCGGCAAACCGGCTTTGAGAACCACTGTTATAAATTATTTGATAGACTTTGCTGGTGAAAGTGATGAAATTGAGGAAGGTCTTTACCGAATATGTGCAACACAGAAACCTGAATATAGACTGCATTCTTTCAGTGAAAAGAGACCAATGATTAACTGAAACACAAAAGTACCTGGTGTTTAAAAAAAAACAAAAAACAGAAATAAGTTACAGATCTCAATTTTGAGATGGTAAATATACGCAGAAAGGCCCCCAAAACCTTTTTGGGATACCCAAAAAGCCTTACAAATATCTGGTGGCGGATTTAAATGTTCCTACCCCTCCCTCTGCAGATGCTTTCAGATTAATAACAGGGCTTTTCCTTCTAGACTGGCTATTATACTTTCTTTTTAAGTATAAAAAAGATGATTGATTGGCAGGCCCCTCTAACAACCAGATCTGCCAACCAAAAATATGTCTAGCTGTGAGCAGAGAAACCTGGCCTCTATAAAGCTACTTAGCAAATCACCCCCACAGCAGAGACAGGCTGACCGGAGTATAGCCTTCAATTTAGTAGCAGCCGTCTCAGAAATAGCTCTCAATACTTTAAAGGGAAATATACCTTTGACACAGAATCAAGTGTGTGTGCTGAAAAAGATGCAAATTTATAAAAACTGTAATAAAAAGGGCTTTGAAAAAGAAGCATCTGGTGAAGCAGGCTGGGAGGGGGCGTTACATTGGCCTTTTGTTAAGTTTTGTTATCCCTCTGGTAATTGAGAATGCAGAAAAAGAATGTACCTGGTTTCTAGCCACCAGTAAGAGCAATTGAGGGCTCCCCTACTAGTGGAAGAAGATATCAGAACCACAGAGACTAATTTACTAGACAGTGACATGAGGATATTCTCCAAAAGACAGATTTATCTGATCACAAAAAGGCTAATCTTTATATCACTGTGCTTCAAAAATACCTAATGTATTTGAGGTAGGGCAATGTGGATAAAGGGAAAAATAAGTCAATTTCTACTGGAACAGGAGCAGAGCATAACTGTCAAACTCCCAGAAACACCAACGCATTTTGAGACTATTCAGGAGGTGTTGGACAATGTGAATAGGGTGCTATAAGAAAAAGGCACTCAAATTGCTAAATAAATTGGGCTGGGATAAAGGAATTTCTTCTTGGAATGATAAAGGGGCTTTCACATACAAAGGTTCAGATGTTAATGGTTCTAACACGCTCAATTTAGAGAGGGCTGTCACACAGGCTCATTCCACTCCTAATAAATGCACATCTAAAGGCTGGGATGCTTGCAGGAATGCCACAGCTGAACTGAACATACCATCTTCTATCAGTGGCACCAGCATTAACAAATCTTTTGGAACATCCTCAGACACAGCGCTCGATCAAAAAACACCACTATCACATCCCTTTTTGCCTCCTAAAAAAGCAAAAACTGACTAATGGACCTGAATGGCTCAGTGTACAATGTTCTTCAGGTTTTAAAAATTATATTTTCCTTTAAATAAAATATTTCTACTCTTTTCAAGAACTGTACTCTCTCTGTGTTATTTCTTTGAACTAGCCAGTGTTAAAAGACAAACACCAGACACCAATTGTCTTCAAACCCCACAGGAGGTTTTATTGAGAAACATGTTTATGAAAGTCACTGCAGGAACCATGTCTGGGCATGTGGAAATAGGTTATGAATGGGTCTAGATGTGCCCAAGAAGTTGTTTTATTTATTACAAAATCCATCACCATCCAGTCATTTTGTACAAAAATCGATGATTAGAAGAGTTATCTGTTCCAAAGATAAATCCTTGCTGTAGTGGTGTAAGAAAAACACAGTTATATCTAAAGGTGAAAGAGAGGGGAGGTCTTGTAATTGTCTAGTGAGAAATATGATGTTATCTTTTGTTTATAAAAATCATAATGTTTCTAGGAAAAACACAATCACAGTACAAGGCAAGCCAATGTTTGCTCAGTTGGGTATGTGTGTGGGGGTTGTTGGCCAGCAAATTTAGAGGTGTGAGAAAGCCTGACACCTTGAAACCACTCACAAGGGAACATATCTAAGAGAGTCTCTTTTGTGTAACAGTTCTCTGATAAAATCTGCTAGATGTACAATGTCCATATACTCATGTAGTCAAACAGGATGTTTATCCTCTAATTTCTCTGGGATAGTGTCAAAAAAAAACCCCAACTCCACAATCATGCTGATAGTCACTGTTAAAAATTTCAAACAAATGTCTGCCTACTCTCAGGTTCCCAGTTTTAATCAGGGAATAGTGATTGGCATATTCCTGTTTGGGAGACAGGTCAAAGGCAAATGAGGTGTAACACTGTGAAAACTCTTATAGGTTGATTAAGAGAGTGTTTGCCAGCCATCAGTACCAGATTCAAGTATTCTCATATGCTCAGTCTCAAAGTCTGGTTGCAGAGGCTTAGTCATATCTCTTTACCATCCCCATATTGGTCCACATAATTTATATAATAATGTCTAAAGTTGAAGGAGTTTATAGCATAGTTTGCACTAACAGAATCATTATCCACAAACTCAATGAGAATCAAATTGAGTAACTCCCTCATGAACAGAGTCTCCTGGTTACTGATATGACTATGCAGGAATGCTAACCATGTTCACCAGGTTCATGGGCTATTTAGCATTGGTGGTAAGCAGGGCCTCCACCTACCCCAGTTGTACACTGGGAGGCTACTCACACTTTCTTCACAAAAAGGGATGTGGCTATAACCTGAAGATTAAAGTGTTTGGTCACACCATCTCAGCATTTTGACGCACTTGGAGGAGAGGAAGATAATCAGGAACAGTCAACATGGATTCACCAAGGGCAAGTCATGCCTGACCAACCTGATTGCCTTCTATGATGAGATAGCTGGCTCTGTGGATATGGGGAAAGCAGTGGATTGAAAAGCTGGCTAGATCATTGGGCTCAACAGGTAGTGATCAATGGCTTGATGTCTAATTAGCAGCCAGTATCAAGCAGAGTGCCCCAGGGGTCTGTCCTGGGGCCAGTTTTGTTCAACATCTTCATTAATGATTGGGATGATGGGATACATTGCACCCTTAGCAAGTTCACAGAGGACACTAAGCTGCAGGGAGAGGTAGATACGCTGGAGAGTAGGGATAGGGTGCAGAATGTCCTAGAGAAATTGGAGGACTAGGCCAAAATAAAGCTTATGAGGTTCAACAAAGACAAGTGCAGAGTTCTGCACTTAGTATGGAAGAATCCCATGCACTGCTACAGGCTGGGGACCGACTGACTAAGCATCAGTTCTGCAGAAAAGGACCTGGAGATTAAAGTGGACAAGAATCTGGATATGAGTCAATCGTATGCCCTTATTGCCAAGAGGTTAATGACATATTGGGCTGCATTAGTAGGAGCATTGTCAGCAGATCAAGGGAAGTGATTATTCCCCTCTATTTGGCACTGGTGAGGCTGCATCTGGGCCCCCACTACAGAAAGGATCTGGACAAATTGGAGGGAGTATAGTGGAAGGCAACAAAAATGACTAGGAGGCTGGGGCACATGACTTCTGAGGAGACGCTGAGGGAACTGGTCTTAGTTAGTCTGCAGAAGAGAAGAGTGAGGGAATTTGATAGCAACCTTCAATTACCTGAAAGGGGGTTCCAAAGAGGATGGAGCTAGGCTGTTCTCAGTGGTGGCAGATATCAGAACAAGGAGCAATGGTCTCAAGTTGCAGTGGGAGTGGTCTAGGTTGGATATTAGGAAACACTTTTTCACTAGGAGGGTAGTGAAGCACTGGAATGGGTTACTGAGGGAGTTGGTGGAATCTCCATCCTTAGAGATTTTTAAGGCCCGGCTTGACAAAGTCCTGGCTGGGATGATTTAGTTGGGGTTGGTCCTGCTTTGAGTGGGGGTTGGACTAGATGACCTCCTGAGATCTCTTCCAACCCTAATCTTCTGAGTCTATGATTAAGCAGAATGTATCTTTACTGCATATCAGTTTAATTTTCATACCCACTCCTTTAACATGTTTTCCTGAAAAACAGGTTGGGTTGATGCTCCAACCCCTGTATATTTTTGCCCTGGGCTGTCAGGTTTGACTGTCTCAAACCCTTGGTTCTCACCGTCCAGTTCCATTGTTTTATGTTCTCTGACCAGCGTAAAATTGTGTGGTGAGGATGTCCATGCTGTAGCTGAGCACTGATTCTATAAAGGCCCTACAAGGGCAACAGTTGTTGTTCTGGCTTATGAAATGATCTCCAAATGTGACACCCAAGTGGCTCAAAATTGAGGCCATAGAGTAATTCACCAGACCTACTTTGGTCACCCTGGTGGAATTGGTTCAGTCTTCTTTTAAAGGAACAGTAACATGTTTTTTAAATCCATATAATCTATGCCATTCCCACATATAAAAAGTCAAGCGGGTTAGACTAATGGCTGATAGAGGTGCCACCTCAATGTATGTACTTTTGTGTATGCATGAGGTCTAGTTTGGATTTTGTGCTTTCTTCAGACCCACAGAAACATTTCATCCATGTTTATTAAAATATCTTTTTTTATCAGGCAAAGACCATCTTCTTTTTCTACACAGCTTCCTCTTAGTCTTTGGCTTATGGCTGGCCCTGTGTATCAAAAACCTTTAAAATAAAGGGCTTCGGGTCCCCTGTGTCATAGGCGCAATGGGATTTCCTTCTTTTAATATACATAAGCCCTGATCCCTCCAGTGCAGTTGGATCACCCACCCTACACAGGACAGCTCAGGAGATATGGCCTGCCTCATCTTTGGCTATTTCTGAGCAGCTGCTTTTATGTGAGGTTTAATAATGTCTAGTCTTCTCAAAAGAGGGATAGCTTGTCAAGAGAGGCTTAGGATACTAACTCCCACACCAGTCCCTTACATTGCTGGTGCGCTGTGATATTCAGGGAGGACACATCCAGCCCAGACTTTGAAATAGTTGCTATAGAAAGCAGGGTCCCTGTAATTTGTTTAGAGTCATAGCATTTTTCTGTTTAACATCTCCACTCTCTGGGAGCTCAGGTTGCAGCTTGAAAATCATCTTGCCAAAGCGAAAAGAAATGTGGCTCTTCTGGTCTGTCTTTATTTCAGTGATGATAGTGGTAATGTGGCATTTACTCACAGAGATATAATGTGGTTGGTCATACATGATGGTGACAAACTTCTTGTTCCTTCTGTGGATGGGGACTCAATGTAGTAGTGGTACAGAAAAGTGGTAGTGTAGTAGTGGTACATCTGGTGTTCTGTAATGTCAGGGTACAAATACAAAGCGTTGAAACCGTCTGATGTCTGCTGAGAAGGCAATTTTTCTTTTACACTGATTGAGGAACAATCCCCTAATTCTGGCAAGGTCCCTGCTGGTAGAAAATATGTAAGTGCCAGCTGAGGATTTAAGTGTAATTTTTCTGCACACAGCACTGTATTCATGACCACACACAGTGGTTCAGATCAGCTAACCATACAATCTAGTAATTGTTCAGATGATCATCGGCTAGCTGACCTGAATATGATCCAGTAATTTGGGTATGGATGAGTAATAACCACATTATAGGAAGAAACTCAATTTCTTCACTCCAAAGGTTATTTTAAAACGATGCTTTGGTGACACTGTTCCAACTGTGCTGGCATTGTACTTCCATCAACCCCACCCTCCAGGGTATTTTAAAGTGTGAGCTGGTCTGCCCTGGGGAAAATCTCAGAGCAGTACATGTCCAGTAAATTGCTGTAAAAAGCCTCTGTCACTCATTCCTCCACGACCACCATTGCAGGGGTAATTGTTTTCTTTTACATCTAAATGTCAGATTTGAGAGGCTTCTACCCAACTGTTAAATTTATTGGGCAATCCCAATCATTTCACTAGAAACCCCTTTTTTCTACCCCTTTCCTTTCACAGTTTGAAGTTTTTCAACCCTAGCAAAGAGTCCTGTGGCGCCTAACAGACATATTGAAGCATGAGCTTTCATGGGAGAACACTCACTTCGTCAGATGCATGCAGTGGAAATTTCCAGGGGCAGGTATATATATGCTAGCAAGAAGCATATATATACTTGCTTGCATATATATACCTGCCCCTGGAAATTTCCACTACATGCATCCGACGAAGTGGGTATTCACCCATGAAAGCTCATGCTCCAATACGTCTGTTAGTCTACAATATGCCATAGACTCTTTGCTGCTTTTACAGATCCATACTAACACGGCTACCCCTCTGATACTTTTTCAACACTGTAAATCCTGTCCTGTCTGGGGTTAACTTGTTATAATTCCCCAGGTAAAGAGCCAGCAACTGTCTCACCCTCATAATCTTTTAAGCTCTTTTAAGTTAAGACTTCATCCACTATGAACATTTAATCAATAAATATTTGTTCATAATCTCTTTCTAAAGCTCCTTTGGTCTCCTTTCCTAAAGAGGGGCCACAGTCAACTTTATTTTAAAAGTGTCTCCATAAATAGTTTTCTATATCTTCAGATAATTTGGGGGGTTAACAACAACAGGCCAGGTATGGATAGTTCTGTGAAAGATTTGGTTGTAACTCTTTATAAATTCTAGTAATGCACTGATATAATAAAAGGTGTTGTGAATCATAAAATACTACCATGTCTTAAATTTCAAACGTATGTTAAATTGCTCCATAATCCTTCCCTTTATTATTAGTAACCATATGGTGAATCTTATGCTGCTTTAACAACTTGCTTAAAGTCTTGTTTAAAAGATACTATACCTCCTGTCTTGCTTTTTAGGTAAGGCCCAGACATATGCTCTAAACATGTCTTGTCTAAACATAGTTGACATAAAGCCAAGACATGTTCTAAACATGTTTTTTCCCAGAAGAAAAAAAAAGACATGCTGCACAGACTCCGGGGCAGGGCCCTGGGAGACATTAAGGGCTGTGATTTCCAGACCCATCTCAGCTCTGATTGGTCACAAGAGGTCTGCCATGCTTTAAGAACTCTGGGCTTGATTCTGCTATTCTCACTGCTTCCTTTCCTTAGAATCATGAAATCAATCATTTCATAATCACTTTCACGTAAATTGCCTTCCACCTTCAGATTTGCAATTACAGTAACTCCTCACTTAACGTTGTAGTTATGTTCCTGAAAAATATGACTTTAAGTGAAACGATGTTAAGTGAATCCAATTTCCCGATATGAATTAACGTAAATAGGTGGGGTTAGGTTCCAGGGAATTTTTTTTTGCCAGACATTTTAAACCATTTTAAACAAGCAATTTAATACAGGTATAAGTTTTAAACAATTTTAAAGAAACAATTTAATACTGAAATCATCATTGCTGAGTATGAAGCAATGGAAAAGTGTCCCTGACTTACTCCACACAGGCAGAGCCCACTGGCACTGCAGACAATGAGGCAGGCAAGGAGGTCGAAGGTGCTGTAGGCTAGGCGCCCCAGCAGCTTCCCCTACTGTGTTTTTCTCATTATTATAAGCACAACTGCAAACTAATCTGAGAAGGAAAGATAGGAAGAATAGCAAGAGGCCAATATGACTCCATCAAGAGCTCCTTAATGACCTGGAAATCAAAAAGTCAGAACATGGATGAATTGCTAAGAAGGAGTTCAAAAGAATACCACAAACATGTAGGGACAAAGTTAGAAAACCTAAGAGACAAAATGAGTTGCATCTACCAAGGGACATGAAAAGTAAGAGACTTTTTAAAAAATATATTAGGAGAAAGAGAAGACAAAGGAGAGTGTAAGTCTTCTACTTAGTCAGGAAGGACAGCTAATAACCAAGTATCTCAAGAAGACTATTTTGCTTCTGTCTTCAAAAAAAGGTTGATAGTGACCAGATATTCGACATTATTAATATTAACAATGGGAAAGGAATGCAAGCTAAAATGAGGAAAGAACAAGTTAAATAATATTTAGATAAGTTGGATGTATTCAATATAGCAAGGCCTGATGAAATTCATCCTAGGGTCTTTAAGGAACTAGCTGAAGCAGTCTCAGAACCATTAGCAATTATCTTTAAAACTCTGGAAAAGGGGTAAGGTCCCAGAGGAATGGAGAAGGGCAAGCATAGTATCTGTCTTTAACATGGGGAATGGAGAGGACTAGGGAAAGTATAGAGCAATCAGCAGGACCGGCGCTAGGGGGTTTGAGTGCCCTAGGCAGAGGGCAATTTCGCTGCCTCGCACGCTGGTCCCGCGGCACCGGTGGAGCTGCCGCAGTGGTGCCTGCGGAGGGTCCGGTGCTCCGCAGCTCCGGTGGAGCTGCCACAGTCATGCCTGCAGGGGGTTGCCCGGAGCCGACCGTCCGCAGGCACGACTGCGGCAGCTCCACCGGAGCCGCGGACCAGCAGACCCTCTACAGGCACCACTGTGGCACCTCCACCGGAGCTGCCTGCCGCCCCCTCCGGCAAAATGCTGCCCACCAATTATTCTGGGGCCCTAGGCGATTGCCTAGGCTGCCTAAATGGTAGCACCGGCCCTGGCAATCAGAGTAATTTTGATAGTTGGAAAGATATTGGAACAATTGACTACTGAACAATCAATTTGCAAGCATCTTGACGATCACAGGGTTATAAGGAATAGCCAGTATGGATTTTTCATGAACAAATCATTCCAAACCACCTAATTTCCTTCTTGGATAGTGTTACTGGCCTAGTGGATAAGGGGAAGAGGTAGACATATTGCATCTTGATTTTAGTAAGGCTTTTGACATAATTCCACATGATAAGTAAGCTAGGGGAATGCAGTCCAGATGAAGTTACAAGTTGGGTGCATGACTGGTTGAGAGACCATAGAGTAGTTATCAATGGTTTGCTGTCAAACTGGAAAGTGTATCTAGCAGAGTCCCACAGGAGTCAGTCCTGGCTCTAGTACTATTTAATATTTTCACAGTGACTTGGATGATGGAGTGGAGAGTATGCTTATACAATTTTTGTGGATGACACCAAACTGGGAGGGTTTGCAAGCACTTTGGATGATAGGCTTAGAATTCAGAATCACCCTGACAAGTTAGAAAACTGGTCTGAAATGAACAAGATGAAATTCAATAAAGATAAGTGTAGTACTTTGCAATTGTTTATTTGATTTGTTTTCCTAACTATAACTGGCTTGGTGGTAACACTGTGGAAAAGGGTCTGGGGTTATAGTGGATCTCAAATTGAAGGAGTAAATGTGATCTATCTGTGAAAAAGACATGTAATCCTGGGGTGCATTAGCAGGAGTATATGTATGTAAGATATAGGAAGTAATTGTCCCTCTCTACTTGGCACTGGAGAGGCCTCAGCTGGAATACTGTGTCCAGTTCTGGCCACCAAACTTTAAGATGTGGACAAACTTGAGTGAATCCTGAGGAAAGCAACAAAAAAGAAATGATAATAGTCTGTTGGCTGACTGTTGACCCTTCCCCTAAGCCCAAAGGCCCCACTGCACCTGTCCCCAGAAGCATTTCCCTTGGGGTATTACTTCTGGTGTTGAGATTGACACATGACCAGAAACAGGGATGCCATGTGACCCCTCTAATACCTCCTCCCACCACCCTCTACCAATTGGAGTGTGTTTCAGCCTCACAGGACCTCCCCAAGAGTAGGTCTGACCAGTCAGGGAAAGTTCCAGGATGAGCCATCTGCAAGAAGGTGGTATGATCTCTCTAAGAACTCCTCCCACCACTCTCTATGAATAGGCTTTGATGTCACTTCTCTAGGCCCTCATGGAAGGGAAACACCTATCAATTAGAATAGATATAGCACAAGTATCTAGGCTGGAACCCTTGATATCTAGAGCTCAGCAGTTGGCTGATCAGCAGCACTACCCCCAGAAGCCTCATTTCTGTATGGCAGAGGCTGTCTTGTTTCAAGAGGCAATTTTTCAGAAATCGTGGAAATGCTGAGGGGAAACATGGCTTCCTTCATTACCCATGTGAGAACTACGGAGTTCATTTTAGCCCCGAGGGCACTCGGTCACCTTTGGAGAAAGCACTATATCAGCAACAGTTCTGAGGAGGGAGTTGCTGAGGGCAGCCCTTTGGCTCAGCCACTGATGGATATGCCAGAATCTGAACCTAAGACTCAAGCACTTGTGAGACAGACTGATGGTTGTGATGGCCACCCAGCATCCATGTCCAAAGAGAAAGGTTCTTGAGGTTTTCCAAAGAAGAAGTTGCTTAGGTAAACGGACTATAAAAGTGGTGGTACAGCAGATGTACAGCTGTTTCTCAGAAAATCTCTCAACAGCTCAATTACACTTTTCTTGAGATCCTACATGTCAGTAGCCCCGTGAGGGGTAAAAATCAGCTGGTTTTGCTCATGCCTGACCTGAGACATAGATCTCATGAGAAGATCCTGAATAAGAACAAAATGTAAGAATGAACCAGCTTGTCCCCCCTCAAACAGCATGTTTTCCTAGAAGCATTATGAATTTTTTAAACAAAAATGCCACCAACAGTGTTTCACATTAAACAGTTACAAGATCCCCAGTCTGTCACCTATGACTGTTACTGCATGCTTTTCTTACATCATCGTAGCAAGATTTTATATTTTGGCCAGATTTTAAAACTTTATTTTAAACAACTTAGTGCAAAATCATCAGATGGTGATGAATTTTGTGTCAAAAAAAAAAAAAGAAGTGAAATCTCAGGTGTGTCTAGGCTCACTCAAAACACGTTTCAACAAGTCCAGACGTGTTTATCTTGCAATGACTTTCATAATCATGTTTCTCAATAACCTCCCACCTATGGGGGTTTAAAGACAACTGCTGTCTGGTGGGAAGTTTTAGTTTGTTTTTACAACAGCCAATTCAGAGGCAGTATATATAGATAGTAATTTTTTTTGAAAAATATAGACATTTTATTTAAAGCTAAGCATTACCATCTTTAAGCATGAAAAACATTACACACTGAAAAAAGCAACAAAGAGTCCTGTGGCACCTTATAGACTAACAGATGTACTGGAGCATAAGCTTTCATGGGTGAATACCCACTTCGTCAGACGCAGTGGGTATTCACCCACGAAAGCTTATGCTCCAATACATCTGTTAGTCTATAAGGTGCCACAGGACTCTTTGTTGCTTTTTACAGATCCAGACTAACACAGGTACACCTCTGATATGTTACACACTGAGACAGTTGAGTCTTTTAGCCAATTTTTGCTTTTTAAGGAGCAAAAAAATGGATAGTTATATTAAGCAGTGGATTTGGAGAGCCGAATAAAGTTCTTAGGCAGATAAAAGCCTTCAAGCATTCTAAAACATCTGTTGACTGTGTTGCCCATGATGGAAGATGGTACATTCAGCTCCACCATGGCATTCATAAACACATCCCAACCTTTAGGTGTGCAGCTGCTAGGAATGATGTGTGTCTGGGTGAAAACCATGACTATGTTGAGCATGTTAGAACTATTAACCATCAAGCCTTTGTAAACAAAGCCCCTTTATCTTTCCATGGAGAGATGTTTTTTATTCTGACCTAGTTTATTTAGCAATACTAAAAAGCCTATTCATGTTATTCAACCCCTCTTGAGCAAGAATCAGAGTTCTTTGGTGTTTCTGGGGGTTTGGCAGTCATGCTATGCTCCTAGCAGACGTGCCCAGTCACCTTCCTCCATGAGGGTGGACACTGACCAGCCATTATGCTTATCAGTCTGCCTCATGAGTGTTTGGGTCTCAGGGTCAAGTTAGGGCATAGTCATCAACAGCTGGACCAAAGGGCTACCCTTGGCTGCTCCTTCCTCCTCAGAACTGTCACTGATGTTGCACTTTCTCTGCAGGTGACCAAGTACCATCGGAGTTAAAATGAATTCTTTAGTTCTCATGAGGGGTGATGAAGGATGCCATGTTTCCCCTCAACATTCCCATGATTTCAGAATAAAACAGGCTCTTGAAACAAGACGGCCTCTTCCATACAGCAATGGGGCCTCTGGGTGGGTCTACAACTTGCCTATCATTGAGCTCCAGAGACTGAGGGTTCCAGCCTACACCCTCATGCTATTCCTAATCTGATTGATATACATTTCCCTTCCAGAAGAGTCTATCGGTGAAACTCACACCAATTGGTTGAGAGTGGTGGGAGGAGTTTAGAGGTGTCCCATGGCCTCTTTGCAGACGGGTCACCCTGCCTCCAGAACTTGCCCTGATTAGTCAAAGCCCCTCTCATGGAGGTTCTAGGGGGCTGAAAGCCATTCCATTTGGTAGAGGGCAGTGGGAGGAGTTCTTGGAGGGGGTCACATACCACATCTTGCTTCAGTTAATATGTCAACCTTGACCCTAGAAGTAATACTCTGGGGGAATGGCTTATGGTGGACATGTGAGCAGAAGCTTAAGGGTCAAGGTCAACATTTGACCATAGACCTATAGACTACTAATGATAAAAAGTTTAGAAAACCTGAGGCAAAAAGTTTAAAACACTGGGCATGTTTAGTCTTGAGAAAACAAGACTGGGGGAGAGGAAACCTGATAATAGTCTTCAGATATGTTAAAGGCTGTCATAAAGAGGACAGTGATCAATTGTTCTCCCTGTGCACTGAAGGTAGGACAATAGTAATTGGCTTAATCTTCAGAAAAGGAGATTTAGCCTTAGATATGATGGAAAAACTTTCTAATTATAATAGTAGATAAGTTCTCAAACAGGCTTCCAAGGGAGTCTGTGGAGTCACTTTAATTGGAGTGGGTTCACTGGATAGCATAAACCTAGACCATCCCTGACAGACTGTTTACTTGGTCCTGCCTCAGCCCAAGGGGCTGGACTAAAAGACCTTTCAGGGTTTCTTCAAACCCTACATTTCTATGATGCTATGTAACATCTATAAGATATTTGTAAATTGCCCAACTGACCTGTCTGTTCTCAGGCTTACTGTTAGAACACATTCATTTTTCAGAGAACTGAAATATTCAGAACTTTTTCTCTTTGTAGAGAGTCCATTTTTGGTACCCCAGGGAAGAACGGTGTTGGCTGTTCACTGCTGGACTCTTTGTAACTAATGAATATTGTTTTGCTGACTCTGTTCCCTTAGCCCACAGCATGTCTTTTTTTACTTACTAGGTAGAAGTGAGTAGCAGCTAGGATTGCATATATTTTAGAAACTTTCTCTTGTTTTAAAGCTACACTCATGAACTACAGTTCCGCCCAATGAGAATTAGTGGCTAGAGAGTATCCTAACCCTATCCTAATCCTGTCTCAGAGGATTATGAAGGGCAAATGGCAGGACCAAAAGGATACAGTATTACCCAAATGACACATGGGGAAAAATGATGTCTCTTTCCTTATTCTTTGACCCAGAGTCTACTGACCAGATCTTCTGGCCACCCATGAGGACTGCTTGAGGGGAATCTAAGCTTCAGTGCTCTGGATCCCAGAGGTGTTTTAGACTCCTGAAGCCTGAATGGAGTCCACCCACTGCCCCAATCTTAGTGTCCAGAGACACTCTCAGGGTACAGACCTATCTGTCACCCCCTCCAAGTGCTGGAACTCACTGTCTAGCTGCCTAGCCCCTCTGATCCTTCAGATCCCCCGGTATTTAAACACACCTCTTGCCCAGAATTCCACCAAAAAGGTGTGCAGTTTAAGTCTCTCAGGGGCACTTAGCTGTGGTGAAGCAGTCAATACACATACAATTTGTTCAGTCTAGCATCTGCATACTTTGATCCTTAATCACGGAAGCCACAGAAGAGTACAGGTCATACAAAACAATGAAACATCCTAAATGTGATGTCCCTCCCTAGCTGACCTTCCCTCGGGTGATCATCTGTGTTCCAGTCAGACAGGGTTCCCTGTGCCCATGCCTACCTGCCCCTACAGCAGCCTCTCTGGACTTAATCACTTACATCAAAAAAATCACGTCACATTGAGGTTGCTTCCAGCACCAACAGACCAGTCATTCACCCCAGATCAAATGGAATCCTAGATCTTACACCAAAGATAATGCCTGTAGTCAATGCTATAATAAATTATCTAGAGGTTTCTTTTTCTAAGTTAATAAATGAGTTATTAAAGCAAGCAAACATACGCAGAAATGAGTTACCAGTTAAACCTTAAGAGTGACAAAGTTATAGTGATCTGTTAATTCAAAAAGTGTCTTTCAGGGCAGGTCCGGGAGGCAGTTCCTGGGGCTCTCTGGCTTCAGTTTAGAGTCTCTGGCCTTCCAGAGTTAAAACAATGAAAAAGAGAGAATTTTTTTCCGTGACTTTATTTCCTTCATTCTGCTTCCAAGCCCACAGGATGAGCTTCCTTGCAAATAGCCATTAACTAATCCTCTGTATAGACGAAGGCATGAGTATGATGAAGTGGATATTCACCCACGAAAGCTTATGCTCCAATATATATGTTAGTCTTTAAGACGCCACAGGACTCATTGTTGCTTTTTACAGATCCAGAATAACACAGCTACCCCTCTGATACTCTGTACTGCAATGATTCTTGATGTCCCATCTGATTTTGATAGTATTTCTAGAAGGGCAGGGGAGGGAATGATTCCCATGCCCGAGATCACAACAAACATTTTCAAAGTTATAAAGCAAAACTTACATATTTCCTTATAGCATGGAATACAGACATTACAAGTAAAATTAATGCATGCAGCAACTTACAAGAAGTTCAGAGTCTAAACACTAAATACATTTTTATAAGACTGACACCTACAGTAGAACCTCAAGATTATGAACACCAGAATTATGAACTGACCAGTTAACCACATACCTCATTTGGAACAGGAAGCACGCAATCTGGGAGCAGCAGAGACAAACTAAAGAACCAAGTACAGTACTGTGTTAAAACGTAAATTAAAAAAATACAAGGAAACCAGCATTTTTCTTCAGCATAGTAAAGTTTGAAAGCTGTATTAAGTCAATATTCAATTGTAAACTTTTGAAAGAACAGCCATTATGTTTTGTTCAGAGTTATGAACAACTTCTATTTCCATGGTGTTCGTAACTCTGAGGTTCTATTGTATTTTGAGCGAAAAAAAAACCAACTCAAGTGAGCTGGTCTGTCTCCAGCTACAAGGTTGTTAGTTCTTATCTAATGTCTGAAGCCTGGGTAAGAACAGGCATCTGGCCTGCCAGAATCACAATGGTTTCTAGCCAATACATAGGAAGTGTCTATCATTTGAGCTACGAGCAAAAGATCCAGTTCCCTTTTTATTTCTGTATCATCCATGCCTTTACAATATTTTACCTTCTCATCTTCCACCCTGCATCCAATGTTTGGCAGATGCCACAGCTGGAGTCATATGTAGCCAGTTTAAATTGGTATAAAACACACTATTTTCTGGTTCCTTGACGTGTTAATTACACCTCAGACTCCGACTCCCTAACACATATTGACTCCCACTGCCTGATATGTAACTTTTAACACCATGCACGTCACTTCTAACTTTACCCCCTCTCCCCATGTATCTTTTCCCTGGCTGTGGCTTGTAGTGTTTTAAATACATAGTCACAGGAAATGGTGTTACTTAGAAGAGTTAATTTAGAGAATGGGCGGGAAGTCAAAATGGTTATATTCATGGAATCAGACTTTTAGCTAAACCTGAAGATAACTTTGGATTTCACTTGTGCACAATCTTTTCTAAAGAGTAGGATTGAGTTTAAGTCATGTAAGAAGCATATCTGAGCCAGAGTCTCCAGTCTGCCAAGTTTACTGTGTCACAAGGAAATTTAAAAATGACTGGGATAATTCCAGGAGAATTCCTCCCTCATAAGGGGAGGCAGGTGGGTTGTCAGGAGCAGAGATGGATGAGAAAGTAACTGAGCAAAGCTCAGTTTTACCTGATTCTCCAAGAATGAAAGGTCTGTGAGAGACCTTCTGGCAGCAACACAAATTGAGTCAAAGTTGCATGAGAGCAATTCTAACCTACTTCAGGGCTGGGTGACAAAGAATCAGGGAACTGTGGTGAGCTCTTCATCAGCATCCATTTTCTGCAGAGGAGCCTGAACCTAAATGGGCTTAATCCTCCACTGAGCTGGAGCAGAGTTTAGGTACAGTGAAGAAGTAATCCCATTCAGGTTCAATAGGTACAGGAGTCTTCCCTTCTGCTTCATCTTTGATTGGTCAATAATCGACCCTTCAGCAAGTCCATTGATGCATATCCATATAAAACTGCCTACACATACCTTCAGTACACAGCAGTGGTTTATATAATCAAATCTCTCCTGTTTTACCTTCTAAAAATGTTGTGCACTGCAAGGAATAAAGACTGGTCTGTGGTGTTGTGTACCATATACTGCAACACCTAGGCACACCAGA